>NC_136525.1:25097354-25293031 GCF_053919585.1 Euprymna scolopes | reverse complement strand
ATATGTATATATATGTATATGTATATATATGTATATATATATATATATATATATGTATATATATATATATGTATATATATATATATGTATATGTATATATATATATATGTATATGTATATATATATATATGTATATATATCTATATGTATATATATCTATATGTATATATATATGTATGTATATATATATGTATATATATCTATATGTATGTATATATATATGTATATGTATGTATATATATATGTATATGTATGTATATATATATGTATATATATCTATATGTATATGTATGTATATATATATGTATATATATCTATATGTATATGTATGTATATATATATGTATGTATATATATATGTATATATATCTATATGTATATGTATGTATATATATATGTATATATATCTATATGTATATGTATGTATATATATATGTATATATATCTATATGTATATGTATGTATATATATATGTATATATATCTATATGTATATGTATGTATATATATATGTATATATATCTATATGTATATGTATGTATATATATATGTATATATATCTATATGTATATATATATGTATGTATATATATATGTATATATATCTATATGTATATATATGTATATATATATGTATATATATCTATATGTATATATATCTATATATATATGTATATATATCTATATGTATATATATCTATATATATATCTATATATATCTATATATATAGAGAGAGATATAGATATCTTCCCCCCCTATATTCCTATCCGTGTCTAGCTGAGTTTCTTAAACTCCCCCCTACAACTGTTCAATGTTTATGAAAACTTAACTGTTGTCTTCGCTCCCCCTTTCCTCCCTTTTAATTTTTTTTTTTTTTTTTTCGTGCTACTTCTAATATCATTTGTCCAATCATAATGACCATTTCTGTAAAGTCTGAAGTTATGGATCGTTAATACGATTCGGTAACCGAAACATGTGTAACTAAGCAGATAAAATGGTAATAAAAAAAAAAATAAAACACACACACATATATATATATATATATATAAGCAATATTTAACTGGTGTTACTCTTTTGGAGATATGCAAAGTTACAATTTGGTTAAAAGATAAGTTTAAAAGAATATTGGTGATATTGAGTTAAGAGAAAAAAACTGTTAGCGGAATTGTGTTCTTAAGTTATACCGTCTGTAATCATTGAAGTTTGACGTTCACAAATAAATTCTTTGAAGGGTATTATTAGAATGGGTTACTGTTCTGAAGAGCTGGAAAAACGTTTAGGTTATTTGTAGCGTACATAATTATAAAAGTCAGGTTTTCTTAATAAATATCGTATAGGATTAACGATAACGTGTGAAAGTCTGAGTTGAAAAAATGTCCTTTTCAAATAAACTATTTTTTAATCTTGTCACGTTTGTCGTGTAACAATTTCTTTTCTTTCGTTCTTTTAATGTTTTAACCTTTTCAAACTCTGCTTCAACAACTTCAAATCTTATCTCGCGACAAGTCTTTACGTGCACATCATCTTACTAGACGTTTTTATTAAAAAATATTGTACATTTTATAGTTACAATGGTCTAAATAACCTATTTTCTCTGTCTCTCCTTAACACTACCCCAGTCTTATTAAAATACTTTTAATCTATTATATAAAGGACGGTATTCTGTATATGCATATTTATGTATGTTCGGCTAAAACTTAAACAAAAAACAAACAAACTACAAAACAAACACCCACAAAGTTGGTATATTCTTGATCGGCATTGCTCAGGATAAATAATATCTAAAATTCACAAAAACATTCATTCTTTAGGAGTCAACTGAACCAGATTTCTTCAAGGGAGGGAAATCTGGTTTCCAGCCATTTCTGATGTTATATATATATATATATATATATATATATATATATATAATCTATAAAAGTGAGAATGTGTGTAAGGATATTTCTCAACCTATATATTCAATAAATGTAGAAGCTACATACTTGAAATTTGGTATATAGGTTATTCAGACATGTGGAAAACTTTTTAATCCGAAAAGAGCTTTTAAGGGGTCAAAATTGAAAAATTGGTACGTGATAGTTGTCGAATTTTTCTGTTTGCTAACAGCTTGCTCATAATTGCGCATGCGTGAACAGTTCACATTATAGATTCGATATGTTAAGTATGAATCGGCTTGAAAACCTTCTGGTCTATTATATAAAAGAGAGGTGAAGGGTTTACACTATCACTTTTTTCACTACATTAGAAAAAATGAGAGCGGAAGGAGTTGAGGGGGATGAAGAGTTTTAATATAAAGATGTTACACTCACTTTTTAACCTCTTCTATTTGGATTTTTATGGATCCGGGTGACGCCAGGTAGCCCTGCTAGTGTTAAGAAGTGATTCTATTTACCCTATCGAATTAGAACTAACTCTGCTCTCATGGAAAGGCAAGTAAATAAGGACATTATGCTCCCCAATGATCAACCACCCATTTTAGGGAACACATACACATCGACTTTAATACTTTTATAGAGAGAGATATTGTCAAGGTCATAACTTACATCAGATCCATTGTGAGAATCACATGAAAAAATGGGATCATTCTTCTACTGCTCCAGAAAGTATCTCATTCATGATGCAATCCTCTACGTGAACAAAATTCAATTATATTATAAAATATAGTACTCTTCTTACAGCTGGGGAGGAACTCTTTTGAGTACTCTTCCCTGCCTTGAAAGGGTACAAAATTGTCTTAAGAATTTAGTCTTTTCGCCCCCCTACTTCGTCTTTTTCACAGAAAAAAACGTTGCGAGTTTTTCTCTACTCTATCGTTACTTTTATGGTAGTGCTCGACTGAGCTCCAATCTATGGTTCCTCTTTGTAAGACTTTCACAAATACTTGTCAACAACTTTCCTTGCTCTCTATCTATGCCTAAAACTAAACAAAAATTCCATGAACAGAGTTTCTTTCCTAGAACTGTTCATTGGTGGAACACTATACTCTGTGGCTGCTTCCCGACTGACTATGTAGCATGGTTATCTTCAAATCTAATATGAATAAATTCTTGTTGAGCCGTCCTCTTTAATTTAGGCTTACACAAGTTCCATTACTGATCATGTCTCATCATCTAACACTTAATCTTTATTTTAGAGTAGCTTCTGGGCATTCATAAGTAGTGATCTCCTGGAAAATAAAGAAAAAAATCTGTGTTAGTATGTATGTCTGGTTAAAAGTAAAAAAACTACAAAACAAACAGCAACTAAGTTGGCATATTCTTGATCGGTGTTGCCCTGAATGAATAATATCTAATAATTAAAAAGAAAATTATTTTTTTTTGCTCTAAACTTTGGTCAGGAGCAGGAGCGGTTTTCCAGCCATTTCATGTACTAACTAAAAGGAAGTAATTGATGTTTTTATCAAGGAGTTAATTCCCTTATGCTGACTCATTCCTTGATGATATATAAGAGAAAGCTGTGTGTGTATATCTAAAGAGAGGAATGGAATGGACAGTGGGGCAAGAGAAAAATGGAGAGACAAATAGAGCAGTAAAATGCTGAAAAAATGTTCCGGGCAACACCAGGTATATCTTCTTAGTATTATATAAAACGCTATTTCGACTTTATGTATGTGACATACAGAGGATCGTGCTTGAATGAATTAAATATGTTAGATCATCAAAGACTCGGGTTAGCTTTCAGACTAACATTTTAAGTGTGAAAAGCTGATACATAGAAGGTAATAGCATTTATCTATTAATGTCCGTCTTATACAGAAGGATGACTCCTACCTATCCTACACAATGTTAGTCAACCTATCCCCTAGTATATATTTCAGTTGCACCCTCTTAAAGTAAAATGAATATAATCCTCATATCACATGCATATAATCATCCTGTTGATCCACTTTATTGAGGGTAGCCAATGTTGCACAAGGTAAAAAGACCTGCACGGGTAGGATTTGTAGGCATTTAATAACCAAAGATAAAATAAAATTCCATCTGATCTAAAAACACCGAGTTCTCTCCTCCACCCTCAAATGAAACCCCTCTGGTCCTTTATTTTTGTAGTCAACAAGCCTGATTGGAGGCAAAATAAATCATCACGTCAAACTGACATGATGTTTTCAGTTATTTAAATTTTAACTTTATTTTTGCTCTATACCTAAGTTAAGTGTTGAGCTCTCTTGTCAAGGATAATACACTTAACTCTGATTAACCATGTTGAGTGATATATATATATATATATATATGTTTGTTTTGGTTTTAGCGATATGTTTTGAATAAATTCAATTATTTACGAAAGCGCATTTTTACCTAAATGCGAGCTGGGAATAATTTTCCCTTTAACTAATTTCGTATCCCTACATGGGGAGCGAGATATATATATATATATATATTAGCAGGGAGACCCTGGATTAAATGAGGATCAACTAATGTGCCACACTTCCAATATTTTTATTGTCATCAAAATTGGTGAAATCAACTATTTGTCTGCTCTAATCGGGAACTCACCACTGCACACTGGGAGGCAGCGATGTAGTCCACAATACATTGTACCCCACATCACACAATAGAGAACTGTTGATTTTATAGAATTATTTTTCAATAACGGTTTCAAATAAAGTTTAAATGCAAAAATCAATTATCATGGTTCAGTTGTGCTCTAAACAGAAGCATTTATTTAAAATGTGAATCTCTTTTCAAAGAACTTATTGTTACTTTTATATGCTTGGCCTTTCTGCTTGTGCGGCGATAAAACTTCTAAAATGCGCTTGTTATGTGAGGCTGTATGAACGTGTTAACTTTGGACTGTTCCTCCTTTAATCAGATTTAATCAATTATCTATTTCCGATATTTATCAGGGATATTCCAATACATAACATATCTAAGAACACTCTCAGGCATGTATAGTAAATTTGTTTGAAATTTCATAAAAATTAGCTGATGAATCTTACTTGTGGGAGGGTGGTGGTGAAATAAATATGAAATGGTGAAAATGTGTTTTGAGTTTTAATTTTGAAAGTTTTTTTTTTTAAGGTCAGTGGAAGAGAATTCCATGAGAATGCTCG
This sequence comes from Euprymna scolopes, assembly GCF_053919585.1. Lineage (NCBI taxonomy): Eukaryota > Metazoa > Mollusca > Cephalopoda > Sepiida > Sepiolidae > Euprymna > Euprymna scolopes. Next base: position 25,287,983 of record NC_136525.1, on the reverse strand, counting down.
ATTATTAAGAATATTTTTTTAAATAATAGTGTAATATGTATTACAGGAGATCAGAATAATATTGATAGTGTCAGTTTCAAATCTGACAAATGGGAACAGCACGTGACTGTTATTTGTGGATTTTCTGCAGCCTTTGTTGTGTTCTATTGTTTTTGGAAAGGGAGAGGGGAGGAGGCGATATTGAGAGCTGAATATCAGCTGTTTTAAAGTTTCTTAAATGCTTGACAAAGTTATTTCCCTTACACTTTGTTGCTCTCTATATTTTAGAGACGTATAAATTTCTAAATAAAATATACTTATCCACATACACGCTTTTTTCAACATTATTTTAGTTCATTAAAAATAAATACATCTATTGCTATTGGAAATTGGTATCTATCTGAAGCCGAACATACTGCTTCTGATATTCTATTCTACCTTTTAATGTTCAATTCAGTTTACTGTATTATTTCAGACTAATGAAATTCTTTTGCTTAGAAGAAGATAGTGTGGTATCTGTTGTCATGGTACTAAACTCTGACATTACTTTCTCTAATTGGGGATGTGTGTAGTATCTGTTCTGTTATGATACCATCCTTCCAATGATTACCTCCTCCTTTTTGAGATGTGGGAAGTGTGGTATCTGTTCTGTTATGAGATCATTCTCCCAAGCATCATCTCCTTCTTTTGAGGGTATCGGTAGTATATATCAACAAGAAAATGTCACAATCGGCTGTTAATTCACAAGCCCCTACAATTCCAGGGCTGAAAGAAACATTGCGGCGGACAATTAAAAACCTGGATCAAGAGGTGAAACAAAATGCGAATCTGATTCTGAGCCCTAACCTCTACGGTCTATGTTGCTGGAATCGCGAATGGCTCGGTCATGGCTCTAGTAGTATCAAATCGAGGTTGGCCTCAATTTGAAATGTGATCAACCAAGTATAAGTACAGGCACACGCCACACTTGTATATAAATATGCAAATGGACATAAGTATTGATCGTAATACTCATTAAAGTGATTATTGATTAATCAATTCAATTGGAAAAAAAATAAAGTGCAGCAAGCCATGTAAAAAGATAGAAGATATTGAAACCGAATGTTTGTTTTACAAAATTTTAAACCTGGATATGTTTGGTATCATAACGTCCTCTTCTGACAAGCTGTTACAAGGAGAGAAACAGGTTGAGATCAAAGTGGCCTCCAGTGTAAACAAATTTTGAACTGTCCTCTTAAATAATTGAACCCTACTAAAGTTCTACCATCACCGGCCACCTGACACTCATAACTCTTATTCTCGAGTTATTTTTAGGCCTTGATAAACAGTGACTGCTCTAGTAAAAAAAAAAAAAATGGCAAAAATAAAGTGTAGCAAGCCATGTAACAAAAATAGATGCATTCATTTATTTTCAGTCTGGATGTTAGTCTAAGCTGATTTTGAACCTAGATATAGTAGACATCGTCACAACCTTCTCTGGTAGGATGCTCCACAGAGCAGAAATACTGATTGAGAATGCTGCCTTTCTTCTAATGAGATGAAGACAACAATGATACATCGTCTGCGAGTGACCGTAGAAACAGCAACTGTGTTGGGATGAAACATTCCTCTAAAGATAAATTTACATCGTGTTGACGATGCAGTATGTCCAATCAGGTCTTGTATCTTTTACTGCTGCTAATGCATCTTTTGTTTGTTGGTAGTGCTTAAAATAAATTTATTTACATGAGATATATTTATTCAGCATTGCTCAGGAGTCTTTTCAATATTCTTTCTGTTTCACTGTTTTTGTTAGTTTTTTAGCATGTATATTATTAAATTTTATTAGATTTCTTGATTTTTAAAGATAAATACGATTAAATAGCAGCTTCACCTCGAAGCTCATTTTTACTTAGAAAATCGCCCATAATTTATTTGGACGTATATAATATTTTTGATTTTTAAAACAGTAAGCTACCGATAAGCATGTTTCGAGGTAACTACCTCTCATCATCTTGACTGTGTTTAGGAATCAGGCTCCGGGCCATGTGTATCACAGCCCGGCACAACCGTTACACCATTAACTCCTAGATGATTTTACTTTTTATTTTTATCGTTTATAAACTTAGATTTCTTGTTGATTTTCTAAATAAAAATAAGCTTTGAGGCGGAGCCTCTATTTAACCATATTTATCATAAAAAAATCAATTAACTAAATTTTATATTAATCAATTAACTAAATTTGATATTAATCAATTAACTAAATTTGATATTAATCAATTAACTAAATTTGATATTAATCAATTAACTAAATTTGATATTAATCAATTAACTAAATTTGATATTAATCAATTAACTAAATTTGATATTAATCAATTAACTAAATTTGATATTAATCAATTAACTAAATTTGATATTAATCAATTAACTAAATTTGATATTAATCAATTAACTAAATTTGATATTAATCAATTAACTAAATTTGATATTAATCAATTAACTAAATTTGATATTAATCAATTAACTAAATTTGATATTAATCAATTAACTAAATTTGATATTAATGAATTAACTAAATTTGATATTAATCAATTAACTAAATTTGATATTAATGAATTAACTAAATTTTATATTAATGAATCAACTAAATTTTATATTAATGAATTAACTAAATTTTATATTGATGAATTAACTAAATTTTATATTGATGAATTAACTAAATTTTATATTAATGAATTAACTAAATTTTATATTAATGAATCAACTAAATTTTATATTAATGAATTAACTAAATTTTATATTGATGAATTAACTAAATTTTATATTGATGAATTAACTAAATTTTATATTGATGAATTAACTAAATTTTATATTAATGAATTAACTAAATTTTATATTGATGAATTAACTAAATTTTATATTGATGAATTAACTAAATTTTATATTGATGAATTAACTAAATTTTATATTGATGAATTAACTAAATTTTATATTAATGAATTAACTAAATTTTATATTAATGAATTAACTAAATTTGATATTAATGAATTAACTAAATTTGATATTAATGAATCAACTAAATTTTATATTAATGAATCAACTAAATTTTATATTGATGAATTAACTAAATTTTATATTGATGAATTAACTAAATTTTATATTGATGAATTAACTAAATTTTATATTGATGAATTAACTAAATTTTATATTGATGAATTAACTAAATTTTATATTGATGAATTAACTAAATTTGATATTGATGAATTAACTAAATTTGATATTAATGAATTAAATTTAATTAGATATTTCCACTTTATTATTAAATTTCAGGCAATTAAAATCGGACAGTATTTAAAAATGTACATCAAGGCAAATAAGTTTTATTGACGAAATGAAATAGCAAACTGTAACAGAAGATATATATATATATATATATATATATATATATATATATATATATGAAATAAAATGGAGGTGGAAGGACCTGGATACTCAACGTTTCACCCGATTTATGCGGGCTTCAAGGGGGATTGTCATTGACGAGAGAGTCGGAGGATTGGGGCTATATATAATGATGGGGGAGAGCAGCGTGTTTTCCTTATGTAAATTAGATGTCATATATACATATATATACATTTTATGAGAGAAAAAACTAAATTAGAGTAAACTAGTGTAGTGGATTACGTCTAAAAGATAAAATATCGTAGAGATTAAAAAAAAAAATTGTGTTTGGAAATATAGCGGTGATAGATTAAGTAAATAAAATGACACCGCTATATTTCCAAACATAATTTTTTTTTTTTAATCTCTACGATATTTTATCTTTTAGACGTAATCCACTACACTAGTTTACTCTAATTTAGATTTTCTCTCATAAAATGTGTGTGTGTGTGTGTGTGTATATATATATATATATATATATATATATATATATATATATATATATATATATGACATCTAATTTACATAAGGAAAACACGTTGCTCTCCCCCATCATTATATATAGCCCCAATCCTCCGACTCTCTCGTTAATGACCATCCCTCTTGAAGAAGCCTGCATAAATCGGGCGAAACGTTGAGTATCCAGGTCCTTCCACCTCCATTTTATTTCATATCGTCGGATTTAATCCAGCTCAACAATCATATATATATATAATCGTCTCAATGATTGTCCAAGGCGATTTTGAACCTGATTATATCGAGCATCATTATGACCTTCTCTGGCAAACATACTAATTTGGAGCCGTGAACTCTTTGGTAATTAGCAAATTTTGTTAAAAACTAAAATAATAAATACCTTTTGTGGCATCATAATTGTTAATTAAATCTTAATTGTTAATTAAATCTTAATTGTTAATTAAATCTTAATTGTTGTTAATTAAATCTTTGTATTGATAAAAAAAATATTAGAATGTTTATAAATATTTATAATCTGCACATTTTGATAAAGCGTGACACATTAGTGTTTATAGTTTATACTCGGCTTTGATATACATGTGAACTATCCAGGCCGTGTGTACCGAGAAATATTTTGACCAGAATAGAAGCACTTGATATGTTGAAAACAAATAATTATTGGATGTACTAAAATGACATTTGATTGAAAATAATGAACTTGACACCTGCATAGGAAAAAACAAGCATGATCAATTGTCAAAAAGATAAATTAAATGTTGGATGTTTGAAAGGCCATTTTCAGCAAAAAGTATACACAGATGTAATCAAGTCAAACCAAAGTCAGATTAATTCATGGGAACGACCATCACGAATAAACATCGTTGGGGGTGTAGCTGTAATATTATATTTTTGGGTACCAAATCGATATATGTTGTATTGCCGGAGGTCTATATATAAACGAGTGTATATTCTTTATATATACGAGTCTAAATGCATGTATCGTTTGGTGGTATAAAATGTTCTTCTAATGAATGTCTGTATACAGAGTATATATACGTTTGTATATACGTGTCGCAGTCATCTATATGACATGTATATATACCCGTGTTCTATGACTGTCTAGCATTGTGATCGTCTAATTTAGAGTTGTTTTTAAAATTTTTTTTTTTTTACATGGAAGTCACCACTTATCAAGGTCCGGAAGCCACTCGGGGATAAGGGTTATTGCATGTACAGTAATTAATGGGATAGTATCGTAGTAATCGTTAGTATTAGAGATTTGATAAAGTGTTTTACTTAAGGGGGCGGTTCATCAGGAATTTGTTTATGTTGAACTTGAAAACATCGAAGTTGAAGTCAGGTGAGAAACAGGCAGACGGAAGAGAGTTCCACTGGCGTGCACGTCTAAGAAAGAAGCTTCGTTTATTGGATCTACATTTTGATTTAAGCACAGATAAAGAATGGGGAAATTGTGTGTGTGTATGCACATTTAAATACAGTTTATGACGGGACAAAAATATACATATCTTTACAACACAAAGGACGAATAACACTTATTTGGGGTTTCAACACCTGGTCAAGCGGGAACATATTTGGTCCATCTTTGATGGAAAGCTGTAATGAAATTTTCCCAAGAAAATGACATTGAGTTTTATTTTCCGGAACTTTTTTATTCCAGAATGTTTTTCCCTCTTTGGAAAGTTGAAGCCATCGTAATCTGAAGACCGTTTATGTTCCTCTCTTGATTCTGACTACCGTTCTCTCTCTCTCTACAAACTCCGACTCCTGTCTGTTTGTATATCTTCAAACGAATCCTTGCTATGACGTAATTTAACTCATATCTTTTAATATGTGACTTTTTGAACCACGTTTTACTAAGCAAATGTATTGTTTATGCATTTTACATAGTTCAGTTGTTTATTGGGTGCTAATGCACTTACTGATCCGTGTTTTTTTTTTTTTTTTTTTTTTTTTTACACAGGCATCACCACATTATCAAGGCCAAAAGTTTTTTTTTTATTCAATTGTAAGGTTAAAGTACAGAATAGGTACAAAACACCCTCCCCATGTTAAGAATGGCTTTTTAAATAATAGCGTTATTTCAGCACGGATCAATAAGTGCATGAGTACCGTTTATTGTTTCTAAAAACTCCGTTGAATTCCAAAACTTATAAACATTATTTGTCCTTGTAACCTAATCTAATTTTCATACCGATAATCATGATAATGTTCTTTAAATAAAAATCTAAGTTTTAATAATAGACGATCTTATAATTGACTATTAGCAAGACTTTTCCGTGTGTTTTCCTGGAGGTCAATGCATAACAGCAGTAACAATGCTGCATGAAGTGTTTGTGTTGATCACAAATAATCGTATAACTACCTGAAATGAATATCAGAGTTAGTTGATAATTTTGCCCCCCTCCCGCTCCACCCGAGAAGAGTTACCCCGTTGAATTCCAGTGCATGCATCTTTCTCATAGCAACTGACCATCATCATCACCATCACCAACAAGATACATTGTCATATTTTCATGTATCAGTGTGTCGCCATTCTTTTAAGCATAGCAAAATACAACATAGAAGCGTAAAAATTTCCAACCGATTTGTGTATGTTTGACTTCATAACAGGTGACAACACATATGCAGGATTTTCACAGGAAGCAGACACTTTTTTTTTTTTTTTTTTATAAGCAGAATTGTTACAAGAACAAGTGGAGCAGGCATGGTCCCCCATGAGTGCACAATGAATGAGGCATAAAAAAATGACTAAGTTCAACATCCCTCCTCCATTTAGCCCTAAAAGTCCCCAGATGAAAATGAACAAACGGTAGTTTTAGGCCTTAACATATGTAAATTTGAGTTATGCACCATGCAAAAAAAGAAATGACTAAGTCCATCATCCCCCCCTCGCCCAATTTACCCCCAAAAGTTCCCAAGGCCTTAACATATTAAAATTTTGAGTTCAGCACTGCTAAATAGACATACACAGAAAATTTTGGACAAATATGGTAAAATAGTCCCAAAAATGGAATGTTTTTATTGTGGTACACTCAAGAGTTATCGCAACATATACGCAAACAAAATTATATAGAAATCAGTTAGTCACAACTTTTCAGAAAGTTTTATAAAAATCTAAGGCATCAATTTTTTTAATAAGCACAAAAGTGTCAATTTTAGCCATTTTAACCAAAAACGCACCCGGGCAGGGAGAGGGGGGGCTGGAGTTTTTCCGGAAAATCTGTTCTGTTATTTTTTTATTCATATCATGTTTAATGTTTGTACAAAATTTCAAAAATTGTCGGAGGATCAATTAAACAATTTATTAGAGATGATTAATAACAATTTGTTTGGTCATAAGCAGAAGTTGACATAAAAATGGTCACACAATTGCATTCGATTTAACTTAACGTTCATATATTAACACCGAATTAATAATGATGCATACAAACAAAAGTTTGGTCCTAAAATGTCGTCCAGTGGTTATAGGAGATAAGAGGAGAAAAACTGTCTTCCTCTGAATATTACTAAGCTAAACTAAAATGCCGAAGAAGATTGACGATGTTGTTAAAATTGATTTAAAATACATTTTAAGAACCTGGTCCGATGTTTCCCATAAATTACTGGCAAAACAGAATATTTATTTTTATGAGAAAAGTCATTCAAATTTACATATGACCGCGTTAGCTGGTATTACTTTGTTTATTGTCGGAATACCTGTTTCAAGACGGGTAAAATGAATTCCATGAATAAAACCATTTCGTACAATTTTCACATAATTTTAAAAAGCAATTTTACATGAAATATCAAATTCAGGAGCAGTTCTAAACTGAATGTAAATTCAGGAGCAGTTCTAAACTGAATGTAAATTCAGGAGCAGTTCTAAACTGAATGTAAATTCAGGAGCAGTTCTAAACCGAATGTAAATTCAGGAGCAGTTCTAAACCGAATGTAAATTCAGGAGCAGTTCTAAACCGAATGTAAATTCAGGAGCAGTTCTAAACCGAATGTAAATTCAGGAGCAGTTCTAAACCGAATGTAAATTCAGGAGCAGTTCTAAACCGAATGTAAATTCAGGAGCAGTTCTAAACCGAATGTAAATTCAGGAGCAGTTCTAAACCGAATGTAAATTCAGGAGCAGTTCTAAACCGAATGTAAATTCAGGAGCAGTTCTAAACCGAATGTAAATTCAGGAGCAGTTCTAAACCGAATGTAAATTCAGGAGCAGTTCTAAACCGAATGTAAATTCAGGAGCAGTTCTAAACCGAATGTAAATTCAGGAGCAGTTCTAAACCGAATGTAAATTCAGGAGCAGTTCTAAACCGAATGTAAATTCAGGAGCAGTTCTAAACCGAATGTAAATTCAGGAGCAGTTCTAAACCGAATGTAAATTCAGGAGCAGTTCTAAACCGAATGTAAATTCAGGAGCAGTTCTAAACCGAATGTAAATTCAGGAGCAGTTCTAAACCGAATGTAAATTCAGGAGCAGTTCTAAACCGAATGTAAATTCTGATCATAGAAAGGTGACATACAGCAACTAACAATCCCAAATAGTCACCCATTTGGTATTGGTCAGATTCCATATTGCTTTACTTTGATGATCTAACAAGAATAAGGGTCACCACAATTATACCATATGTATAATCATGTTCCCTTACAAAGATTGAAATCAAGATATAATCGTACTAAACTTTATGTTTAGAATCCTTATTTGAATTTTGATTAAAATCCATTACATGATCCAGAAACTGTAAAATTTAAGAGGTCTTAAGAAAATGAAATTCAGTGAATTAATAATAAGTGTTCAAAGATTAGGGATCAAATTTTATGTAAATCTAAAATATTTTTATTTTCAACAAGATTATGCTCCTATTATGCTCCCATCCTTATATTAAAATATTTAAAAGAAACTGAAATTTGAGGAGTATTCATTAATGGATATCTAATACCTTTTAAATTTTCACCAAAAAATTGAAGATATCTGAAATCTCACAAAGGGCTACCACCAACTGCTTTTTATCCCCTTTATATAAGACTAAAACTAAATATAGCCGACATTATCTACCCTTATGCCTAACAGTTGTGTCCCCATATTTATGATGAGCAGTTAATCAGTTTAGGAGTAAATCATATGCATAGGAATATATAAGCATACATACATATCCAATTTTATATAAACAGATAGCTTCAGATGTATTCTCATTTATTAAACTAAATATAGCCAACATTACTCAGCCTTGCGCCTAAAAGAGTGTTCCAAAATTTATAGGTGTCGGTTAAGTATTTTAGGAGTGAATCCTTTGCTTAGGAGTATATAAACATGTACACCCATCTGACTTTATATAAATAGAAAGAATAGTTGAGACTTCCGTAGCTAAAAATGTCTGATTTTTCGTAGATAAATTCTTGAAGGGTTTTGGAGAAAAAAAAATGGCGTCTTCTGGGTAAACTTTTGATTTAGTTCCTGCGGAGGGCCGTAGGGACCTTCACCTGAAGTGACATCATAAATTTGAAGAACCTATAAAAGACGACATGAGATAACATTAAGAATTCTTTATTTGCTCAAATAGAATTTTTTGTGCAAAACATAAAATTTCAAAGTTCAACTAATGGCAAGTCTTTTACAATAATGTTGCCTTGACCAAAGACACTTTAAGTGAACACCTACTAAATTATGTGACACGAAGTTTAACCTCCTATGCCATCTTGTTAATGGAATAGTCCGAGATCAAGTTTTTCGCCTTATTTTCTCTTTATCATAATGACACCCGGAAGGTTTGTAATATCTAGACTTTTTTCACGATGACCTCAATAAAACGAGCATTACGAACTTTTTTACTTTTATTATTTTTAACTTTGTATCTTTTTTTATCTTTGTCTTTTTATCTTTGTCTTTTTATCTTTGTCTTTTTATCTTTGTCTTTTTATCTTTGTCTTTTTATCTTTGTCTTTTTATCTTTGTCTTTTTATCTTTGTCTTTTTATCTTTGTCTTTTTATCTTTGTCTTTTTATCTTTGTCTTTTTATCTTTGTCTTTTTATCTTTGTCTTTTTATCTTTGTCTTTTTATCTTTGTCTTTTTATCTTTGTCTTTTTATCTTTGTCTTTTTATCTTTGTCTTTTTATCTTTGTCTTTTTATCTTTGTCTTTTTATCTTTGTCTTTTTATCTTTGTCTTTTTATCTTTGTCTTTTTATCTTTGTCTTTTTATCTTTGTCTTTTTATCTTTGTCTTTTTATCTTTGTCTTTTTATCTTTGTCTTTTTATCTTTGTCTTTTTTTAACTCTACTAATACTTTTTTTTCGTTTATTTTTCTCATTTTCTTTTTCCTCATTTTTTTTCCTTTGTTTATTTTGTCTTTTTCTTTTTATTTACTTTGTTTATTTATTTCTTTTCTTTATTTTTTCTCATTTTCTTTTTCTTTGTTTATTTTTCTCATTTTCTTTTTCTTTGTTTATTTTTTCTCATTTTCTTTGTCTTTATTTTTTCTCATTTTCTTTGTCTTTATTTTTTCTCATTTTCTTTGTCTTTATTTTTTCTCATTTTCTTTGTCTTTATTTTTTCTCATTTTCTTTTTCTTTGTTTATTTTTCTCATTTTCTTTTTCTTTGTTTATTTTTTCTCATTTTCTTTGTTTATTTTTTCTCATTTTCTTTGTCTTTATTTTTTCTCATTTTCTTTGTCTTTATTTTTTCTCATTTTCTTTGTCTTTATTTTTTCTCATTTTCTTTGTCTTTATTTTTTCTCATTTTCTTTGTCTTTATTTTTTCTCATTTTCTTTGTCTTTATTTTTTCTCATTTTCTTTGTCTTTATTTTTTCTCATTTTCTTTGTCTTTGTTTATTTTTTCTCATTTTCTTTGTTTATTTTTTCTCATTTTCTTTGTCTTTATTTTTTCTCATTTTCTTTGTCTTTATTTTTTCTCATTTTCTTTGTTTATTTTTTCTCATTTTCTTTGTCTTTGTTTATTTTTTCTCATTTTCTTTGTCTTTGTTTATTTTTTCTCATTTTCTTTGTCTTTGTTTATTTTTTCTCATTTTCTTTGTCTTTATTTTTTCTCATTTTCTTTGTCTTTATTTTTTCTCATTTTCTTTGTCTTTATTTTTTCTCATTTTCTTTGTCTTTATTTTTTCTCATTTTCTTTGTCTTTATTTTTTCTCATTTTCTTTGTCTTTATTTTTTCTCATTTTCTTTGTCTTTATTTTTTCTCATTTTCTTTGTCTTTATTTTTTCTCATTTTCTTTGTCTTTATTTTTTCTCATTTTCTTTGTCTTTATTTTTTCTCATTTTCTTTGTCTTTATTTTTTCTCATTTTCTTTGTTTATTTTTTCTCATTTTCTTTGTTTATTTTTTCTCATTTTCTTTGTCTTTGTTTATTTTTTCTCATTTTCTTTGTCTTTGTTTATTTTTTCTCATTTTCTTTGTCTTTGTTTATTTTTTCTCATTTTCTTTGTCTTTGTTTATTTTTCTCATTTTCTTTGTCTTTGTTTATTTTTTTCTCATTTTCTTTGTCTTTATTTTTTCTCATTGTCTTTGTCTTTATTTTTTCTCATTGTCTTTGTCTTTATTTTTTCTCATTTTCTTTGTCTTTATTTTTTCTCATTTTCTTTGTCTTTATTTTTTCTCATTTTCTTTGTCTTTATTTTTTCTCATTTTCTTTGTCTTTGTCTTTATTTTTTCTCATTTTCTTTGTCTTTGTTTATTTTTTCTCATTTTCTTTGTCTTTGTTTATTTTTTCTCATTTTCTTTGTCTTCGTTTATTTTTTCTCATTTTCTTTGTCTTCGTTTATTTTTTCTCATTTTCTTTGTCTTCGTTTATTTTTTCTCATTTTCTTTGTCTTCGTTTATTTTTTTCTCATTTTCTTTGTCTTTATTTTTTCTCATTTTCTTTGTCTTTATTTTTTCTCATTTTCTTTGTCTTTATTTTTTCTCATTTTCTTTGTCTTTATTTTTTCTCATTTTCTTTGTCTTTATTTTTTCTCATTTTCTTTGTCTTTATTTTTTCTCATTTTCTTTGTCTTTATTTTTTCTCATTTTCTTTGTCTTTATTTTTTCTCATTTTCTTTGTCTTTGTTTATTTTTTCTCATTTTCTTTGTTTATTTTTTCTCATTTTCTTTGTCTTTATTTTTTCTCATTTTCTTTGTTTATTTTTTCTCATTTTCTTTGTCTTTGTTTATTTTTTCTCATTTTCTTTGTCTTTGTTTATTTTTACTCATTTTCTTTGTCTTTGTTTATTTTTCTCATTTTCTTTGTCTTTGTTTATTTTTTTCTCATTTTCTTTGTCTTTGTTTATTTTTTCTCATTTTCTTTGTCTTTATTTTTTCTCATTTTCTTTGTCTTTATTTTTTCTCATTGTCTTTGTCTTTATTTATTTTTTCTCATTTTCTTTGTCTTTATTTTTTCTCATTTTCTTTGTCTTTATTTATTTTTTCTCATTTTCTTTGTCTTTGTTTATTTTTTCTCATTTTCTTTGTCTTTGTTTATTTTTTCTCATTTTCTTTGTCTTCGTTTATTTTTTCTCATTTTCTTTGTCTTCGTTTATTTTTTCTCATTTTCTTTGTCTTCGTTTATTTTTTTCTCATTTTCTTTGTCTTTGTTTATTTTTTCTCATTTTCTTTGTCTTTATTTTTTCTCATTTTCTTTGTCTTTATTTTTTCTCATTTTCTTTGTCTTTATTTTTTCTCATTTTCTTTGTCTTTATTTTTTCTCATTTTCTTTGTCTTTATTTTTTCTCATTTTCTTTGTCTTTGTTTATTTTTTCTCATTTTCTTTGTCTTTGTTTATTTTTTCTCATTTTCTTTGTCTTTGTTTATTTTTTCTCATTTTCTTTGTCTTTGTTTATTTTTTCTCATTTTCTTTGTCTTTGTTTATTTTTTCTCATTTTCTTTGTCTTCGTTTATTTTTTCTCATTTTCTTTGTCTTCGTTTATTTTTTCTCATTTTCTTTGTCTTCGTTTATTTTTTCTCATTTTCTTTGTCTTTTAACTATTCATTCACTGGCTCATCTGGCATAATATAGTATTCACTTATGGGCTAGGGATCAGGGTTCGATCCTCGATCGAGTCATAGATGATACTTGATGCCTTCTTTCTAAACACTCAACATTGTAAGGTGGGAGTCAAGTATAAGTGGAGTAATCCTGGGAAAAGATATGGCGTCTTTTCCTACATTTTTCTGCTCTTTTTCTTTCATGTTTTTTAGAGTATGGTGTCATCCTTATTTACCATTATTCCTGTTGTAATTCTGCTTGAAATATGTCTTCATTGTCAATATCAGTGAACCGGTGTAGATTAGTGATAAATGAAAACACGTGAACAGAAATTTGACAGGGTGAGTTTTCTCAAATCTAAAGCTCATGATATTAATTTTGGGTTGATATATAATAATTTGCAACACCCCTCACCTACATCTGCAAACGCCTACTGGGTGAATGCGCTGTCGATGTAACCACTCCTCCAAGGCGTTTATTTGAGACTGGATATTTTCTTCTGCTACTAATCTTTGCAGATAGTTTCAATCAACAATTATTTTATTTCTAACAATCCACCGTGTTTGTTTTTCTCGATCAGGTGGTTTGATTTCAATCAATGATAATTATTTTTTTGACAATCATGTTATTTTCTTCCAACCAGGTGTGTGTCTATCAAGTGCATATACTCACAATGAAGTTTTAGATTTTTTTTTTTTCACTCCAAACAAGGTGTATTGCCACTTGGACATAAAGGGGCTACTATTTGGGACCATGTCTTATAAAAGACTGTGTGCAGTTCAACAGCAAATATCTATTCACATTACATTTAAACTTCTGCAGGTTAGCCCAGTCAAAGGGGCAGGAAACGTGGCTAGAATTCCAAATTCTAGCAGTCTGGGTGAAGAAACTATTAGAGTAGAAGGCTTTCCAGTATTTAAGAATCTCAACATCGAAGAGATGGGATTTTGCTGTTGGTCCAGTAAGTCGGAAGTATGTACGCTGAGGGGGAACAAGTGCTATGAGTTCATCAGAGCATATTCCTTTAAAATACTTGTAAAACAAGCGTAGGGATGCAACATTGTGGCGATGGGACAGTGGTTAGAACTTGGCTGATGTGGAGCATATTAGATTTCAGACTCATTATTGAACTCCATCTAAGAGTGAGAGATTAGTGGTAGATGCACCAGCCCAAATGGGGCAACAATACTTCATGCATGGTAAAACTGACTTTATGAGTAATTTTCCAGCATAGTAGAGAGTGCCTATCTTTTTTGCAGCAGCCTTAGCAATGTCCTCAATATATTTTTTCCAATTCATGTTGCCTGTGAATATTAAGCCAGATAATCTTTTAAGTACACCCAACCTGGATATTGAATAATCCCAGGTCCACTCTAACTCAGAGTTGTAGTACCTGTCAAAGTTCGATCCATATAAATATGTAAATAAATATAAACTATCGTATATAGACCATTTGCTTAGAGAATATACACCTACAAAAGCAAATTGATCTACGAACCAATTGTATAAAGAACATATCTACGATTTCGGTATAAAATGACCCAATGGTGATGTGAAATGGCACAACCGACTGATGACACCGAAGAGGATGTTTTTTTTTTGTTTTTTTGTTTACTAATGAGTCACCATTTATCAAGGTTGAAAAGACATTTAAGGATAAAGGTTAGCTACAACAATTGCCAATAATTTCCCATACCTTCTATTAGTGTCTAAAACTAGACGAAAATTCCATGAGTAAAGTTTCTTTTCATCTGTGAAACAATACTGCAGGGCTGCTTTCCAACTGACTATAGTCGTTTTCAAATCTAACGTAAACAATTCTTTTTTTTAGCCATCTCCTTATCCTACCTAAGTTTTGGCATTACTGATCAAGGTATTGTCGCACAGTTTACTCAACACACATTAATCTTTATTCTCAGTGGCCTTGATAAGTGGCATTCCGCTAGTAAAAAAAATAGATCGACAGTTGAGTGATGAATACTGTTAGATGAAAACATCTCGAGACTAAATATGGAAATCATTTTTATTTTGAAAGAAAATAACTTGCTCTTGTTTCGCTTGCCTCCAAAATATTTTAAGAAGAGTTATATCCCTTAGTTTTTCATTGAACAGATTTCAGTGGACTTGCTTCGATTAATGATCTCATTTTAAAAATATTTTTTCTCTGTCAGTTTTAACTATTAATAAAAATTATTGCTGATCTGTTCCTAATTTTTAATTTTCATATATTCGTGTGACAAAATCAAATCAAAATAAAACAGACCAAGAAATCAGCAACTATTTACCCTTGTCAGAAACATCACTCGTGGAATGTGAGGATTAAGACACAATAGGAGACAATCGAGCTGAAAGTATACTAAAGGTCAACTTTCTACTCCCCCATTGTAAACTTTCTACTTTTGCATTTTCTCAATAGTGCATGACTCCTCTGATCATCTGCCCAATGACGTCAGTCTGACGACCACACACACGCATATTGAATGGCTAATTTTTGACCGATGTACAAGGTATACTCTGGGAAGAAAATTTTTTTTTTTTCTTAGCAAATCTTTTGTGAAGATTAGTGGTATTAGATCCATGTCTTTATTTTATTTTCTCTGCAAACCTACTATCAGATCATGTAAGGGGTAATGGAGTATTGTTGTCATATTTGGCCTGATGAATCTTTGTCTCATGTGAGGATGCTTGATAAAGTGCAGAAACGTACCTGTAATTTGATTGAGCAGCATCTTCTAAGAACTGCAAAGTTGTGGAACTCTCTTCCTGCTCACTGTCTTCCTACCTACAGCCTTGGTCTTTTCAAAACTGAGGTCAATAGGAATTTTCTGTCTTTGCGATAATCATCTTTCATTCTTGTTAGCTATTTACATTAAGTGGCGTCATGCCTTGTCTCAAGCAATTTCCATTTAAAAAAATCTCATGTTTTTCCTCTCTGTCCTAATGTATGTTCAGTAAAATGTTTTTGAATATCATGTTTTCCTCTAACCACAAGATTCCATCTGTCTCTGTTACTTGGATATTCATGTTCCTACCAGTGATCATCGTTGCATGTCTGTAGTTATAAAAGTCTTAAACATTGTTTCGTTTGGCGAAGAGCAACCCTAGTGATCTTGTTTGGTCACCAAAAATTCAGCAAGATAAACAATCTTAACTATTATTACTAGTATTATCATTATTACTACTACTATTATTAGTACTCACTAGAAGTTCTCACATAGACCATTATTAGAGATTACTCACAGACAATAAAATGGTGTTCCCTGGAGTCTGGATGACAAGTCTCTCTAGATTTCAATGACAAATTTATTTGCAAAGATTATCATAACAGCTGCTTGCCATTGACTTCTTGCTTGCAATGACCATTAGTCTTCACTGTAATTTGGTGGCAACAAGCCTCTCCAAGGCCTCAGTTTTCCCTCTTTAGTCTGTCCATTCTCCTTGACCTTTCATGACTATTTTGTGTGGTACTAACTGGGGCTGATGTCATTTTTTTGTAGGGATGGGTATTATTACTATTAATATTATTACAAAGATTGTTTCAAACGTAAAGTCCCCTATTTTTTAACTCAAAAAGTTGAAGAGCTATGAAGACGGAAATGGTACCATATAAACAAGCGACCTTTTGTGCCCCAGAATTTATTTTTCTCCATAATCATCACCATTCTCAATGCACTTTTGTCAGGAATTTTATGATGCATCTCTGCTTCTGACCCACATCCATGACAGGGGTTAATTAGTCTCACACTGTTAATATCTGCAACAGAGAGATGAAATTTTCAAGTCATAAATGCATAAGTTCAATCATCATAACAATGCAATTTGCAGTTCCCTCTGATACATTCGGGCAGAGTAAAAAATAGGAGACATTACTTTTGGCATGCCCTTCGTACTATTAGTATTATCATTACTATTAGTATTATCATTACTATTAGTATTATCATTATCTCTATGCACATTCATATATATACATCGTTTTCTATCCAAAAAAAAACATCCCTTGTGTGAATGTTTGATTTAACTTCTGCAAAGGGCCGATGGGAACTGCCTAAAGTAAGATGATGAATTTGAAGAACTCGTGTTATATTTCTCTCTCTCTATCTATATATATATATATATATATATAAACTTTTCCAGATAAGTAGAAGAGTAACTTATCTTGCCTTTGATAAAATTTGTCATATTTTAAAAATTTTGACCACTTTTTCGTACCTCTGGATGGTAATACAAACGCACATATTCTATTAAGAGGCGATCAAAACTGGAGCTAGTTTGAATCATATTTTTTGGCGCCAAGCTTTGTTGATGCATATTGATTTCAAGGTTGTACTGTTGCATTTTAACTCCTACACAGTTACAAGTCGAGGAATGAGCAAAGACAAACTTCAACTCGATCTAACGCAAGATACTGCATATCTCTCTCTCTCTCTCTCTCTCTCTCTATATATATATATATATATATATATATATATATATATACACGCAAAATAGATCCCATATGCAATTTCTACAAGTGCTTATTTGGTTTTCTTTTAACGATTGTATTTACCATTGATATTAAAGATTAGATGACTAGTGACCCATTAAGTCATTCTGCATTAGTGTATACATTACATAATTAGAAATGAATACTATATATATATATATATATATATATATATATATATATTCTTTTTTTTATTTACATAAGCATTTTATTCTTCTCTTTTCACTATTGCTACTACTACTTTATTCTTTATTTACGTCTTTTATTTATTTCCATCATCCTTTTATTCCCCTATTATGCTACTGAATCTACTACTACTACTTTAGACTTCTTTATTTATGTCGTTTATGCATTTGCATCATCCTCTTATTCTCCTTATTCAACTGCACCTACTACTTTAGTCTTGTTTTTACTATCATTCCTTTACACGAAAATTTTTTGATTTGATTTTAGCCATTAGGAGGGTGAATCTGTAAATTCACCCTTGTCTGTTTGTTTGTCCGTTCGTTTGTCTACAATTTTCTCAATAACTAAGCCTTGGAATATTTTTAAATTTTGCACAAACATTAAACATGACATAAGTAAAAAAAAAAGTAACAGAACGGATTTTCCAGAAAAACTCCGGTGGTCCCCCCCAGGGGTGCCTTTTGGGTTAAAATGGCTAAAATTGACACTTTTATGCTTATTAAAAAAAAATTGATGCCTTGGATTTTTATAAAACTTTCTGAAACCCGATTTCTATATAATTTTGTTTGTCTATATTTCACAATAACTATTGGGTGTGCCCCAGGGGCTCTTTTAGGGCAAATAAAAACTCCATTTTTGGAACTATTTTACCATATTTGTCCAAAATTTTCTGTGTATATTTATTTAGCAGTTTTGCATGGTGCTGAACTCAAATTTAAATATGTTAAGGCCTTGGGGATTTTTGGGGCTAAAGAGGGGGGTGTAAATGATGGGCTTAGTCATTTCTTTTTTTGCATGGCGCAGAACTCAAATTTAAGTATGTTAAAGCTTAAAACTGCACCGTTTGTTCATTTTCACCAAGATTTGACATCCCTGAGGACTTTTGGGGCTAAATGAGGGGGCAGATGCTGAACTTAGTCATTTTATTTATGCCTCGTTCACTGTGCACTCATAGGGGACCGTGCATGCTTCGCTTGTTTTATATAATATCAGTTTATTTTATTTTGCTAACAATATTTCACTTGACTAATTTAAATAAATTTTTAGAACATGTCCATGAATCTCTCGTTTCGTTTTGTCACTTCATATAAATTGGCAGTAATCTCCCAGAGAGTTTGTGTGAGGCCCTAAGGTTATAAATGTCTAGGGTTTGAAGGGCTAGAAGAAGGTGGATCGGAGACTGATCATATCCGATCGGGCCAGTGTGGTGAAGAGAGTATGATGTTGAAAGATCCAAAACTCTCTGGTGATCCACGCAGACATCACTGATACCACACTCCAATGCCCCAATATGATGCGTAAGTTTGAACGTCTATTCCTCTTCTTCCACTACTTCTTGTCTCAGTTGCTCTTTCTCTTGCCATCTGAAACATTCAATGTGCAACCAAGTCAGGTTATCAGCATTTCAGTTTGTATATAAATAAAGCCATTGCTACTCTTTCTCTACTCTATCGTTACTTTCATGGCAGATGCTTGAATTAGCTTCATTCTATGGTCCACCCTCTCATAAAACATTCACAATAAAAACTCGTCTAACTACAACCACTGTCAATAAAATTCCTTTCTTACTTTGTGAACTTAGAACTAAACAGAACTTTCGTGAGCAATGAGCAAAGTTTTTTTTCCTACAACTACCTGTCTGTTGAACACTACCATGGGGTTGCTTTCTGGTTTAGTATAACATTGCTGTTTTCAAGTCCAATGTAAATAAATTTTTGCTGAACTGTTCTCTTAAACAATAAATTTCTATACCAGTTACAAATCCTTTCAATGCCTCATCACCTACCTATCCAACCTAATAAGACTTATCCTCGAGTGGCTTTGGATCTTGATAATTGGTGAATAATTTGTAAAAACAAAAAACAATGAGTGAAACAAGGATGAAAATAAAGACTCTCCGGGCAACGCCGTGAAGGTATAGTTTGTCAATTAGAATATAATGAGAAAAGATGTTTTTATCTAAATGAACAGTTGATAAGAATATTCAGGTCACTCTCCAGTTAATTTCTCAGGTTACGTTAGGCATGAGAGTTCATAAATCAAAAACTTAATATCCTTTGGTACATAGAAAACATCAGCTTACATAATACATAGTACTTCTGCAGTTTATTAGCTATGCTGAAGTCGACATCGTCTGGCAGTTTTTGCCAACAACCAGAAAATGCTGAATGAAAACTTGGTATCAAAATTCGACAACATTGTTTTGTCAACAGGGTTTGATCTTTATCATTACCTCAAGTTTGTCACTCATCTCTGAGAACGATTGTTTGCAAATTAAGGTCATCCTGTCATATACCAAATGTGGCTCTTGTCAAAATTCGCACTAGCTAACTTAATTTCTAGGGCCCTTAATATGTAAATTAAATTCATTTGGAAATAAGATTTTAGAATGCTCAAAGCATGCATAACCCGAAAAGGCAACTAAATAGATACACGATCGCTGCAATGTTTCGTTTATTTATCTAATATAAAAGAAACGCATCAAACAATTCATATTTAATCGCTGTTTCTCTCACCTCTTTATTTTTCTTAAAATCTTTACCTATATTAAAAATCAACCTTGTGACAAAAAAAAAAAAACTACTTTAGTTTATTATTCACTCGCGGGGGTACCCGGCATTGCCCGGATGTTTGGAGGTGTGTGTGCTGTAAAATAAAAAAAGAAACGGAGGGGGGAGGGTAAAAGTTGGTAGGATCAAACCCGAAGCCCTGAGGCAAAGTTTGAAAATAAAATCGGCCAGCCAGAATGAATTAGTGAAAGATGTTTGAATTTATTTAAGAACCAAATTGACAGGTGCGTGCACGGAAGTCGTCGAGCGTTACAACAATAACAACAACGACGGAAGCTATTCAGCAAATGAGGCCAATGACCCGGTTTGTTTGTTATAAGCGAAGTAAAAAAAACAAAAAAAAACAGAAAAACTAACGTTACGTGAAAAATGGTTTAAATAACACTGGTTCAATATTTTAATATAAAAAATTGAAAAAAAAAAAAAGGCATCTCACACCACGATTCGAACTCAAAACGTTTAGATAATGAACCAACGCGCTAACCAACTGACCTAACGCGACGTACATGAAATTTAGTCAGTTTTTCAACTATTTAAAGTAAATCAGGTCATGACGTCATCTGACGCATGCGTAGAACCGGTCGTCACGAGAGGACCATTTTTGTCGACTCATATGATATCAAGTTTGTGAATTTTTGTTCTGTCTATTGAAAGTTTTTAGTGGACACACATACATACATACATACAAACATGCATACACATTTTCGGTTTTATATATATATATATAGATTAGTTTATAGGTGCCATATGTAATCGGAAGATTAAAAAATCTCCTTTGAGACCCGAATTTATTTTCATATTTGCTTATATTTTAGGGGTCCCTGAAACCTATTTGATCCCAACATTTTATTCCTGTTCCAAGATCTCTATAATTTTTTATTTTTGTGTTTCAGATTTCCGGATACCCCATGAAAACTTGGATAAACTGTCTGATGTGAAGATGCTTGTAGCTCAATTGTACAGTGCATTAAACATTGAACAATACCAGTTAGAAAGGGAAACCCAACTTCTACAAAGGCTAGAAGATCTCAAAGTTCAATTGGAACCATTAGAAGAGGTAACTGATACCACCTTTATTTTTTTCTTTACAGGTGTTATGATCTTCCAATATGACGTTTATCTAGCAGACACCCTAATGAAATACTAAATTATTATATACAGGTTACATATAGATAAGACTCGACTATGCTAATTACTGTGTAAGCTAAACCAACCACATTACAGCTGTAATTTGTTTTAGTTTTGTACTTTGCATAGATCTGTAACTTTTTCAATCTGTGCCATGTCTATATAAATCTTTAACTATATTAAAATTCGACTTGTGACAAAAAAAAACAAGCAAGTCACACTGTTATTTGTTTGTTTACTGGTTCCATATCCTAGGATATCTGGCTCCATATCTGATGCCATATCTGATGATATCTGGTTCCATGTCTGATGATATCTGGTTCCATGTCTGATGATGTCTGGTTCCATGTCTGATGATGTCTGGTTCCATGTCTGATGATGTCTGGTGCCATGTCTGCTGATGTCTGGTGCCATGTCTGCTGATGTCTGGTGCCATGTCTGCTGATGTCTGGTGCCATGTCTGCTGATGTCTGGTGCCATGTCTGCTGATGTCTGGTGCCATGTCTGCTGATGTCTGGTGCCATGTCTGCTGATCAACCAGATGATAAAGCAACTAGTGTAAACTCTAATTCATTTCTTTTGTCATTGGTCCCTACATTTTCGTTCCATTCTGAGACTTTTGTATATTTTTTACTTACGACTGCTCATGTATTCCCCACCATGGCAGACCGTGATTTTGCATGTCTTTATTTAAAGTCCAAAATAAAATTCAACTCTTTAGAAGAACCACAACCTTTTAAACCCTACAAAACCCAAACCTTATCTTAAACCATATACTGTAATTTTAAATGTTTAGACCCCAAATTGTCAGAGTTTGGTAGAGTTCTTAAAGGTCAAATCGTTGAACTTTGACCCCTTAACAGCCAAATTTCTTGCCGAAAACCGATCACAAAGATTTTCCCAAATCTCAGTACCCTGTATATCAAATTTCGAGTCTGTAGACTGAAAATTGACAGTTATTGCATGGGGAAATGTACACACACAGATACACATACACGTTCACTTTTATAGATATATAGATAAGAAAGGGTGTCATAAGTCCAAAAATAAGAACATTTAAACATGAGTGTCATATGAACAGTCTGGCTGTCCATCAAGGATAGGGGAAGATTGGAGGAGGTGGGATGATAGAAAACATAAAGTACTTAGCTGAGTGACACATATGACATCCGTATCAAATGTCCAAAAGAAGTAACATTTCCAAGAAACTATACAGTCCAGGTATAATCGAATCTTTTATCTCGCATCACTTTAAACAGAATTCACATTGTTCCTCTCCGGTAATTATTTTGTTGGCTTTTTCTTCAGTGAATAATCCCTCGTGGTATAGCAGAAGATTCAATTTTCTCCAGGTTTAACTTTGACGACTCTGTATATCACTTGGCGTAAGCTTCAAGTTGTCTCTTAGCTGATCTTAATGATGTGTGCTGATGCGTTCATCTTTCCGTCTTGCGGTTTCATGTTCATATTGTTACAGGTAGATCTGATTGAAATTCAAACCTGGATCTTAAGTTTCTTATGCAATTCTATGCAATACAGAAAAATTTTCAATTGGCTTCGCCCTTTTCCTCAAGCTCATGTCCGTGAATTAACTTGGGCGCATGGCATCGAAGTATGTTATACCATGAATTTGCATATAGCAAAGTTGATAGGCCTTTTGTGTTCTCCTCTGCTCCTGGCTACATCTGGAATAAATTTTCTTTCTAGAGATTTTTTCCTTTTTTGGCAAGTGGCCTCTTTTCCCACCAAATTCTTAGAATTCATTTCCTTTCTCCTTACTTTTTGGAAGTGAGATGGGAGAGAGTGTGTGTGACTGGGGTGTAAGTGGGAGTCATCTGTTGTGATCATTTCTGCTAAGATTTAGGTTGTGGGCATTCAGAGATCGGGGGGGGGGGTGCCTGTCTAATACTTATAAAAAAGAAGGGGGGAGGTGTTTGCTTTTCTGGTATTATAGTTTAGTCCGTGATTTTACCTCACACCTCCACCCATAGTAATAATTAAAAAAAAGAATAGAGAACCTTTCTTAACTACCTTCTATATACTCTTTTCTCTTTTTCTTTTTTATCTTTCTGTTTTTGTTTCCTTCGTCTCTTTCATCTCTTTTCTAATGCATATTTTCGTATTTATTCTCACAACGTTTGGCCCATATAATCTCTGATTTTCCTCAGGTGCATTTTGCCAGACTCTGGAAATTTGTAGGAAATTTGGAACTTGGACCCTTCTACTTAATCCACGAGGAAAACATAAACTCGTTTTACAATAGATAAAAGTACTAAGTAATAATCACTTTTAAGTGACAGTGTTCTGGGGGTGTAAGGTTCAATCCTTAGTACAGATTATACTAAGTATACAATTAAGAGATATTTGAAATTTTTACCCGGTCAGGGCTAACGGAACAAGAATAATCTACTTCCATGAACTAAAAAAAAAAATGTTCTGTTCCAAATCTCATATAGATATATGATATAGACTCTGGAAATTTGTAGGAAATTTGGAACTTGGACCCTTCTACTTAATCCACGAGGAAAACATAAACTCGTTTTACAATAGATAAAAGTACTAAGTAATAATCACTTTTAAGTGACAGTGTTCTGGGGGTGTAAGGTTCAATCCTTAGTACAGATTATACTAAGTATACAATTAAGAGATATTTGAAATTTTTACCCGGTCAGGGCTAACGGAACAAGAATAATCTACTTCCATGAACTAAAAAAAAAAATGTTCTGTTCCAAATCTCATATAGATACCAGAGTTTGACAAAATGCATCTGAAGATGGTCAGGTGTTACATTGACTAAAACGTTATGATGCATTATGATGCATTATGAGCGAGCGTAATTTTGCTTGGCATGTTTTTCGTGTGGGCAAATGCATACTTTTGTCAGTTTTTCTCTTTACTGTAGTGAGATATACATTCACTGAAATATGCTGTGTTTTCGATAACAAATAACAATTTCGGTTTATCAAACGATACCGTTTATTTTGTCAATCAACTTGTAGCTTGTGGGGAGTTACAGAGAGAGCGTAAGAGAAAAGATGGCAGTGACGGTTGGTGCTGATGAAGGAATGCGTACAGACGTCTGGTTAACGTTTCTCTTGTCATCTTGACCCATAAAAGCATTTGTATATATATATATATAACTTCAAGTCCTTAGTTTTGCCACGATTGAGGTCACATATCAAAAAATAGGACTCTGTTATTTTTCTGAAAACCCGGCATCGTCCGGCCATAATCCAACAGTGAGAATAACATTAAAAATGAGAACACTAGTTGGATTACTACAAATAGACACAACTTACCGATCCTTATCTAAAAAATTACAAAACTTTGTTGATATTGTTACAGTCATTTGTATGGTTATGTAATGTCATTACCAAAACTCTTTATACATGGGTCCTTTTGTCATTTCTTTTTTCCTTCCTTTTTTACAGGACAGCAATTATTCATTAAACTATGCATGTGTAGAACATGTTTGTTTGTTGTCTTTCTCTTTTTTTGCATATTTCTCGTCATCAAGTAGTCATGACCTGATTTGCTTTGTCCTTTTCAATTCTATATCTGATATCTGGTGCCATATATGATAATATCTGGTGCCAGTGTATCTAGCTGAAATTAACTTTTGTTTGCAGAGAAAGGTAGACAAAACTGTTCATTTGGAATTTAGTTTATTTGAAGAGACCTCTCATGAGAGAGAGACTAAATTTACTAATTAGATACTACCTGCTTAAGTACAGACACCAGAGGGGTAGGGGGCTTTTCGTCTTTGGCAAATGTTTAAATGTATTAAAACAGAATATCATCTGTCGACTTTATTCAGTCACAAATAGAACTCTAACAAATTTGTTACACCAACTCCCGGCCTTCCGGTAGTATCTATTTTGTAATTTGTCCTTGGTCAATGTAGAGGAAACCCTTCCTACTGAGATAATTACTATTTATTTGGAAACTGCCAGAATGCCCCCTTTTGGTGGAGCTGATTTTCCCTCACATTAAAAACGACCTTGTGTCTAATTTGCTTTCGTGGAGAAGCAAATAAATAAAACGTCATGTACCCCACCAACTGATGTCTTTTTGTGTTCTATATTTTGACATGTTTAATCGTACATCATTTCATCCGCTCATCCATTGTGAGAACAGATACGTTTCTCAAACCTTATGTCCCCTTGCTCTGCACTTAGTGCATCTATGTCGAAATTTAATAGAAGGCTGCTCATAATGTAACAGTTATATTTATTTATTAGATATTTTTTGTAACCCTTGCATATCTGTTTTAGAACTAAATAACATCTTCTTGCATTTTCATTTTGTTTTATTCTAAATTTTTCAAATATTTTATAATTTTGTGTTATGTGTTATAATATTTTTTATAATGTTTTGTGTATTTTTGCTTTCAGCTGAAAAGAGACCTTGAACATCGTGCCCACAGAAGAACGAATATTCTTTCGTGGTTGGGATTAGGAATGATGGGATTACAATTTGGAATTCTTGCCAGACTTACGTGGTGGGAATATTCCTGGGATATTATGGAACCTGTTACCTACTTTGTTACCTATGGCACCACGATGGCCATGTATGCTTATTTTGTTCTCACCAAACAGGTATGAAACAAGAGAGGCACGCTCTCATTCACGTTTATTTTATACTGTTTCCTGGCAGAATAAAAAGTGATTTGTTTATCCTACCGTTGTTGCATGTAATGTAAATTTTAACAACCAAAAACAACTCATCAAATAAAACTTTATTATTTGGATTTTTTTAACTATTGTTTTCATCTTGAGTGTTATTTCCAAAACGTTTCAGTCAACGTAACTTCCGACCTTCTTCAGGTGTGTTTTGTCAAATTAGGGAAATCTGCACAGGATTTTGAACAACCCTCTTTGTTTAATCCATGTGGGTAGCATGCTCTCGTACCGTCAGGCATAATTGGGTAAAAGTCTTAAATTTTGCAACTGTAATTTCTCAGTGTCGCCCACACTGAGGATTGAACTTTCAGAATAGTGTAACTTACAACTGAATTTTACCAAGTACTTTACTTGCAAACAATTCTATTATGAATTTCAGGACTCTTAAATCTATTTTTTCTAATAATAAACCTAATGACTTTCAAAATCCCATTCAATAGTTGTTATTGAATAGTTTATCATTACTGTTGGTAACTCGTTGCAAGACATTGAAATAAACATTACTTTAAACCAATTGAAGTCAAAAATTTACAAACAGGAAAAACATTACACTACAAATGTACATTGAAGAAGGTCTGAAGTTACATCGGCTGAAAGATGAGAACAGTAATTCAAAGAACCCAAATCATCATACATATTATCAATCCTCATCTCAAGATTCAGAAACATATCAAATCGGTACAGACCCGAACTAATACGAAAATGGGAACAACTTGATGGTTTTTCTGTTTAATAAACATGTTTGACTATGGTTTGTTGGGAAAAAATTAAACCATTCTTTCCACTATTCACTAATCAGAGCCATTGTCGAGATATACCTGAAAATTGCTGGAGGTTACATCGGCTGAAACGTGAGAATGGCAACCAAGATGAGAGCAACAGTTCAAACAATCCAAATAACAAACGTGTAATATTTTTCCATTAATTTTATGTAATTAATTTTATTCAATTGATTAAACTATAATTTTGTTAATGGCTGCATTTCATATTAATGAAATTTTTTTGATTAATAATAGAAGAAAACTGCCTGTGATCCGTTAGGGCAGTATATGTTATATCCAGCTATGGAATTAATGTATAAGCGTGATACTCGTAATGGATAGAAAATATTTTTAAAAACCATGTAAATTGATCAAGTATTTTTTTTTCATGAGAAATAAATTTAAAAAAAAATTTAATTATTAGCTAAATGTTTCAAGTAATTGTTTTTGTTTAAACAAAAATAAATAATTTAGACCAAAATAATTCATTGGAAACAATGCCCACCATCGGCTGTTTTTCTTTGTTTACAATGTCCTCTTCGTTTTATTAGAAATATGTAAGAGGACAATTTTTTAAACCGGAACTTGCAGTCTGGAAAGACGGTTTCATAATCACAGGCTATCTGAATTATATATAAGCCTGACGATTTCTCACCGGAATGAAACACGGAATATTCTGTGTAGCTTAATTGCCTTATATATTTTTATAACTCTCTCTCATATATATATATGAAAATGTCTGTCTGTATGCATTTCCCTACACAATAACTCAGTCTACAGACTCGAAATTTGATATACAGGGTACTGAGATTTGGGAAGATCTTTGATCGGTTTTCGGCCTGAAATTTTGGCTGTTAAGGGGTCAAAGTTCAACGATTTGACCTTTGAGAACTCTACCAAACTCCTCCGCCAATTTTGGGTCTAAACAATTGAAATTTTAGATATAGGTTTCTTAGACATGGATCTAAGTTAATAAGTGGTTATCTTTCAGATGCAAGGTTCATTGTTTACTTGCGGTTTTAACGATGTAAGATTCCGTTGTACGGAAGACCAAATCGGCCAAAATGTCTATGTTTTTATTGGCGCTTTTCTTCATATTTTAATAACATTTTTTTGCACCATTTACAAGTTCTTTTTACAAATAATTTTTTTAATACTGTAATAGTAAAATAAAGATACATTTATTAATTATACGGAAAAAGTAGCTCGTAATGTTTTCACACGAGATTTTTTTGCTGTTGATTTCTTTTTTTTTTAAATATTAAAATTGATTTACTATTTAAGGTGATTTTAAAAATACATTTCATGAAAACACTCATAAAATGTTCACGTTATTTAATTAAAAGTTCTCAATTTTAATCGTATAGTTTTATAATTTTGTTATTTTGTTACAAATTTCTAATAAAGATTATTTTAATTTTAACGGTAATTTGGTTTTCATTATAAACTCCGTCATGTTAAAGGCTTTAAACTCACTTTAAATAGTAAATCAATTTTAATATTTAAAAAAAAAAGAGAAATCAACAGGAAAAAAATCTCGTGTGAAAACATTACGAGATACTTTTTCGTATAATTAATAAATGTATCTTTATTTTACTATTACAGTATTAAAAAAATTATTTGTAAAAAGAACTTGTACTTGTGCAAAAAAAATGTTATTAAAAATACGAAGAAAAGCGCCAATAAAAACATCATAGACATTTTGGCCGATTTGGTCTTCCGTACAACGGAATCTTACATCGTTAAAACCGCAAGTAAACAATGAACCTTGCATCTGAAAGATAACCTAATAAGTTGATCTGAGCCCAAAACAAATGTTAAGGGGTCATAATAGGGGCCAAAGTTAAAAAACATATGACCTCTGCGGTCTCTACCAAATTACTAAAGACAATTTCTGGTCTAAACATTTGAAATTTTGCATAAAGGGTATTCAGAGATAGGGCATGCTTTTTAATCGGTTTGGGTTGAAAATTTGAGCTATAAATATATAAATCTATGTCCGTATGTTTGCATGTCTGCCTAAAACTTTCAACAGAGGCATCGGATTTTCACAAGATCAGTGTCGTTTTGAAGCTCGGCCCTCTAGGCAACAAATACTGAAAAATTGGCTAAAAACATTAACTTCTTCATCCTCAACTGGGCACTTTTCTACAGGGAGGGGTCACTTTTTTCACTGATATTTTCTAACGTCATCTCCTCTTTTCGATTGTCTAGCCTTAATTTAAACCTGCGTCACTTCCGATTTGGCAGTGGTTGTAACAGCAAAGACGTCACGGTTTTTTTCATGTTTTTTTCCTCCTTCGCATGTACGGGTTCGAGCCTGCCTTCCTACTACCACTTTATTTATTTGTTTTTTTTTTTGGTCAACACTCACTTCCAAACACCCGAGCCACACCGGGCATCCATGCTAGTATATATATATATATATATATATATATCCTTATTTTTTCTAAATTCATAGTAGTGGTCAATGAAGTTGAAAACTTTTGATCTAGTGTATCTATGATAATACCAAACGGTAGTATTCATTCGTTATGACGTCATCAATTTCCAAGTGATTATATATATATTTCTTTTTTGATAATTATCATCATTCGTTTTTATGTAATCTTCGCCCCCTTTCTCTTTGGAAGTTCCCTTTTAGGGGTTTCAATTTGGAGGAAGTACCTTTGGGAAGAGACATTTTTATTGAAAACTGTTTTCAAGTTTTTAATAAAATGTTTTTAAGTTTTTAATTAAATGCTTTCTAGCTGACTACAATCAATATGGTCCTCTTCAAGTCTAATGTAAACAAGTTCTTGATGAGCCGTTCCCCTTAAGTAATCCAATTTTACCAAATTTACACTTCTAACGATTACTATGATGTCCTTTTCACCATTGTACACTCTTTAACCTTTATCCTCGAATGGCCCCTGGGCCTTGATAAGTGGTGATTCCCTTGTAACATAAAAGAAAAAAATGTAAGAAAGCGCTATAAATATAATGATAAACACAAAATAAAATGAGTTCAAAGGCATAAATTCACAAAAATACTTTGTTTAAAATGAAAGTTTACATTAATAGTAAAAACATAATGTTTTTTTATGAAACAAAAAAGTCAGTTGATAATTTAAGAGCTATGAATCACACAGGTTTAAAAATCAAAATTTTACTGAATCATACAAATTATAGTTCATTAAAATTTATTAATAAGAATCAATGCTCATTTGTTTTCATAATAAAAAGTTCAGTGAGAAAATTTTGCAATATTTCAATAAAAATGTTTATACATTTGTTTTTTGATAAGCAGACAATACTGGAAAAGTAAAGTATTGTCTGTGTTCGTTAATGTCTGTGTGTGTATGCTTATGACTATGCATGAGTTAAGATAACAGCAGTCCCAAAGCCTGATAAAGGGGAAGGCCTCAAGCGACATAAATCTTTGCTCTCTCATGGATTTTGGCTCAATCGTTTATTCAAGAAATATCTGGCCTCATATGGAGTTGAGGTGACTCAAGAAGGGCCATCTATAATATAAATCTCACCTGTCTGTTTAAATTATGTATGTTTGAATAGCCTTAATTTAAACCTTCACCACTTCCGGTTTGGCAATGGGCGCAACAGCAAAGAAGTACCGTTTTTTTTTTTTTTTTTCCTCGTACGAGTTCAAGCCTGCCTGCCTACTACCACTTTCTTTTTTTTTTTTTTTTTTTTTTCTCAACACCCAGGCAACGCCGGGCACCCAGGCTAGTTTCAAATAAATTCAGAAAATCCTTTTATTGATCCGAAATATTGTTTTTCTATTAATTCAGGAAGATGCATACGCAAATTCGGTTGTGCAGAAATGAGTTCAAGAATTTTTATTTTGCACACCGAAAGTAACCTTTGCCATCAAATCTCTGCTCCTTCTTTTCACGATGTCATCTCTTTTTATGACAGTGTTCACTATCCATTTAATTATAAGTCCTAGTACTTAGAAATATTATGAGATAGGGAGATACAGGGTAGAATGATAAAGTTATCACCCTAAAGAAAACACTACAACTTTATTTTAAAACTTTTATTGAAAAGATCAATTCAGGTAACTTGATTATGTATTAGAGCTGACATATATTAAATGTAGCTGCTTTCAGCCTTAATAACTGTCTCTATATGGGTCTGGAACTGGGAGCATGCCGGCAAGAGTTCGGCTTTGGTGTTATGGAAGATCATGTTGATGTTCTCAATGTACAACCAAACGAAATAGTCCAGCAGGTTCAGGTCGAGGGAGTGAGAGAATGGTATAAAGTTTTAGCACTCCTTCTGAAGACAAGCCTGGGTCTCTTTTGGACTTGCAGGCCAACACTGAGTCCTGCTGCAACACTCAAGGTCTGCCAGCAGCCACTTGATTGCACCAAGGGTGCACCACACTCTTCAGCACATCCAGGTACACTTTGGTGTTGACTTTCAAACCGACTTCGAAGATGTGAAGTGGCATGATGTAACCCTCACTGGAAACCTCACCAAAGACCACAACTGTGCCTGGAAACTTTGTTTTCATCACCCTAGACACATCCTTGTTATTCATGGCAATACAGCGATGCATTTTGAGGGAGCTGGCAATGGTCCTGTGGTCATAACTTGGATCGGTAGAGACCATGAATTGTACAGCGGCACATCTCTGATCTTGCT
The DNA here is from genome assembly GCF_053919585.1 of Euprymna scolopes. Classification (NCBI taxonomy): domain Eukaryota; kingdom Metazoa; phylum Mollusca; class Cephalopoda; order Sepiida; family Sepiolidae; genus Euprymna; species Euprymna scolopes. The sequence continues at coordinate 25,256,684 of NC_136525.1, read as the reverse complement.
CATTGAATATTTTGTCACTTTCAGACATGATAGAAGGATCCTAGCGCTCTTGGGATTTGTACACAATTGGCCAATTAGTAGATGGTCTGTAACAAAAAGAAAACCTGTTTTCATCAAACGGAAATGGAATCATGTCGTCTTTTCTAGTTCGACAATTTTATCATTCCACCCTGTAGTTTGAATATTATATGATGACACCCACTCTCAATTTGGTCGTCTGGGGCCACTATGCAACTTTGCATGTACATAATCAAGTAAGCTCATCATTTATGATGTCATCAAGAATCTCTTCTTCCCTCCTTTCTCTTTGTTTTAATAGCTGACCTCATACTTGTGTGACGTCATTCAATTAAGGATTGGTTATGGACAATCTTGAGTTTGCCACAGTCAATGGCAGATTGTGGCTTGGACTAGATCAGAGGAGCTTTAGGAGGGTGAGATGCAGAAATGAATTGATCAAGCGGCTGAGGAACACGGCCTCGATAGAAGACGTAAATGTGAACCTTAGTGCTTAGTGTTGTTTCCCGTGATGGTGTCACGCATGCACCCAATGCCCAACTTATATATACAGAAAGTGTCCGTTTGTGTTTTTAAGTTTTATTTTAGTTTTATACTTGTGAACCCATGGATGCCCCATTGGTTGTTGCAAATGTGAGAAATGACAACACTGCTAGAAAAAAAAAAAAGAAGCTGAACTAGAAGAGATTTGATTCTGAACGAGAAGGAACGTATGTTCCCACACTCCAATCTCTGCTTACTTTTAGTTCAGCTTCTTCTGTTAATTTTAATTTGTCTTCTTTTTATAATTTTCTTATTGATTTGTGTGTTAATAGGTTAAAAAAGAAAGAAAAAAAAAACGATATAAAATTCGGTCATAAGCCGTTTCATCTTTCCAGTCAAGAATTGATTAAAAACTGCCGACGTCTTTCAACGAGAGCAGTTGTATTTCTACAATAACTGCAATAATGAGTTCAGAAGAAGAGGGGAAGTGGTTGGATATAAGGATAATCAATGAGTTGTGGAATGACAAGAGAATTGGGTAAAAGAGTATTCAATGATGTTTATACAAGAACCTGTAAGAAAATAATTGATATCTCTGAATGGAACACGTATATAATAAGTGTTATAGGTTGATTGGAGTATTAGGTTAAAATCCGGAAATTAGCTTAAAACCAAAGTATAGAAAAATCTTTATGGTATACATCCATGTCATGGGCCGAATATGTCATATTTCAAAAATCATGTAAATTGATGAAATATTTTTTGTTTTATATAGAAAATCATTTTTTTGTGATTTTAGTGATTAATTGCCATTACAAAGCTGATTTTAATCTATTTCTGAGGAGAGGTTATTAAGGGGCAGGTAAGCACTTTATTTAATACAACGAATTAAAACAGTTCTCGCTTCCTCATAAATTTATTTTTCTTAGTTAAAAATAATTCACCTGATCAATTTATGTGATTTTTGGAATATGACATATTTATTCCATACATCAAAGATTTTTCTGTACATTGTTTTTTTAATTAATTCTAGACTTGCACCGAGTATTGGTTGGTATTGAATTCATATTGTTTTTGAACTTTCATGACTGGAGCAGTTTCGTTTCGCTTATTCTGCATTTTGTATTGTCTCCTTATCGATTTTTAGTCGATTTTGTACCCGATATTAACTTTTTTATTCATTTTTTTTTTCACTTGCAGTGATATAGCTGCATTTCATCTTCCTTACTAGTAGAACCTATAGTGACAAATATATTGAATCAACAAATGACTTAATAAAACTGATATTTTTCTGAAAACTTTATTTTTTGGATAAAATAAATAATACAGCAAATACGAGTTTAGTAACATTTCTATGGAAATAGTGGCCATTATATTTTAAATATAAAACTGACCCAAATGAGATAAATTAATAAATACTAATAAATATTCAGAATGTAATATTGTGCTACATAGTTCAATACAAATAATAAAATCACATTGTGAGAGACAATCTTTAATTTACTTCTTCAGTCCAGCACCTCTTGGCACACAATGTTCTTATTTTGCCCTGCTTCTTTTGAATGTTCCCCTTTTATGCAATGTTTCACTGTTTTCTTTCTTGAAAACAAATGCTGCACGCTGAAATCACTACAAGTTTCTATATCACACCATTGCAACAATTATGATATTCGAAAATGAGGCTACATAAAAGGGAAATCACTCATATTCTTGTCTGGTGTTGCAAGATTGAATTTTTCTAAAGGTCAAATTTTGTAAATTTGGCCTTTTAGAAATTTTATTTAGTCTTTATCAAAGTGTAACGTATGCACTAAGCAAGGAAGAATCAGAGAATCATACATAGTGAAATAATAATCAGACGGTAATGATGATAACAGTTGAAATCTAAAGGGAATCTCTTGAGTTCGGAAACTAACATGAATTGCAAACACTGACCAGTCACATGAAAACTGTAACAGAAGTAAAACAAAAGAATAGAAAGACTGCCATGGGAAACCAACGGAACTGAAACTGCAAGAAATCTTATGAACTACTCCCTCCCAGAAGAGCATTAGCCTTGGCTGGTACAACACAAATAATCATGGAGGAGGATGGAAGGACCGAGGAAGCAAAACACTAACCAGACCTTTACTGGAAGAGCGTCAAGCATACTGGAACCTTGGTAAGGCTTATTGCCACCCAAATTCCTGTGAAGAATAATGGTCATTGCCAGTGAGAAATCAATGGTAAGCGGTTGTTGCGATGATGCAAAGTCATTTACAAAGGTTGAGAGTACTGAAAATCTGAGGAGACTTGTTATTAACTAGACTCCTGGAAACACCACCTGGTTTTATCAGTGAGCAATCTCTAATGATTATCCGTGTGAGAATACTTAGTGAGTGCAGCAATAACAAAATAATAATAATATCATAATAACAAAATAATAATAATATCATAATAACAAAAAAATAATATCATAATAACAAAATAATAATATCATAATAACAAAATAATAATATCATAATAACAAAAAAATAATAATATCATAATAACAAAATAATAATAATATCATAATAACAAAATAATAATAATATCATAATAACAAAATAATAATAATATCATAATAGCAAAATAATAATAATATCATAATAACAAAATAATATCATAATAGCAAAATAATAATAATATCATAATAGCAAAATAATAATAATATCATAATAACAAAATAATAATAATATCATAATAACAAAATAATATCATAATAACAAAATAATATCATAATAGCAAAATAATATCATAATAGCAAAATAATAATAATAATATCATAATAGCAAAATAATAATAATATCATAACAAAATAATAATAATATCATAATAACAAAATAATAATATCATAATAGCAAAATAATAATAATATCATAATAGCAAAATAATAATAATATCATAATAGCAAAATAATAATATCATAATAACAAAATAATAATATCATAATAACAAAATAATAATAATATCATAATAACAAAATAATAATAATATCATAATAACAAAATAATAATAATATCATAATAACAAAATAATAATAATATCATAATAGCAAAATAATAATATCATAATAACAAAATAATATCATAATAAAATAATATCATAATAACAAAATAATAATAATATCATAATAACAAAATATCATAATAGCAAAATAATATCATAATAGCAAAATAATAATAATAATATCATAATAACAAAATAATAATAATAATATCATAATAACAAAATAATATCATAATAACAAAATAATAATATCATAATAACAAAATAATAATAATATCATAATAACAAAATAATAATAATATCATAATAGCAAAATAATAATATCATAATAACAAAATAATAATAATAATATCATAATAACAAAATAATAATAATAATATCATAACAAAATAATAATAATAATATCATAATAACAAAATAATAATAATAATATCATAATAACAAAATAATAATAATATCATAATAACAAAATAATAATAATAATATCATAATAACAAAATAATAATAATAATATCATAACAAAATAATAATAATAATATCATAATAACAAAATAATAATAATAATATCATAATAACAAAATAATAATAATAATATCATAATAACAAAATAATAATAATATCATAATAGCAAAATAATAATATCATAATAACAAAATAATAATAATATCATAATAACAAAATAATAATATCATAATAACAAAATAATAATAATATCATAATAACAAAAAAATAATAATATCATAATAACAAAATAATAATAATATCATAATAACAAAATAATAATAATATCATAACAAAATAATAATAATATCATAATAACAAAATAATAATATCATAATAGCAAAATAATAATAATATCATAATAACAATAATAATATCATAATAACAAAATAATAATAATATCATAATAGCAAAATAATAATAATATCATAATAGCAAAATAATAATAATATCATAATAGCAAAATAATAATAATATCATAATAACAAAATAATAATATCATAATAACAAAATAATATCATAATAACAAAATAATAATATCATAATAACAAAATAATAATATCATAATAGCAAAATAATAATAATATCATAATAGCAAAATAATAATATCATAATAGCAAAATAATAATAATATCATAATAACAAAATAATAATAATATCATAATAACAAAATAATAATAGCATAATAACAAAATAATAATAGCATAATAACAAAATAATAATAATATCATAATAGCAAAATAATAATAATAATATAATAACAAAATAATAATAATAATATAATAACAAAATAATAATAATAATATAATAACAAAATAATAATATCATAATAACAAAATAATAATAATATCATAATAACAAAATAATAATAATAATATCATAATAGCAAAATAATAATAATAATATCATAATAGCAAAATAATAATATACTCCTATAAATTTGGTGTTTATTGATATTCATATTAAAACCCCTTTTTTCTATTTATTTAAAAAGAAAATACAACTTTGCTATATATGGATCGTTGGAATTGCGTTCATCTGCAAAAGATCTAGCTAATTTGCATATTCTTTTAAACATTCATTTTAATTAATTCCCTATTAGTTTTTTCGGTTTTCTTGAGATGATCATCATTAATTAATTATTACATGTAATTATATTCATGCAGATATTCTACATGATTTATACTTGCGTAATATTTGTGTAAAAAGGTTATAGTAAACACAAACCTCTTTCTATATATATTTGTGTGTGCATATGTTTTTGTTTAAAAAATGTTGTCTACCCAACTCCTCTGTCAGTTTTTGGTCTGCAGACACGAAACTTAATATATAGGGTATTCAAACTTATGTGAAACTTAGTTTGGGTTTTAGTTGGGGAAAATCGGTATAAAAGTGTGAAAATTAAAATAGAAACTTACTAGGTGAAGGTCGAATGACGGCATTACAAATATGCATGCGTAACGTAATAGCTATTGGTTCATGTTTTAATTTTTAGCTTTACAGCAAGCATGTTTTCATAGCTCAGGCATTAACGTCAAAGAAAAAAGTAAATCGTAAGCTAAACGTATTGGTTTCAATTCTCAGTGGTGACGCACAAGTCATTTTTTTTTTTTTTTTTTTTTTTTTTTAACTTAAATCATTATTATATATTGGGTCCAATATAATATAATAAATACGAAATTTGCATTAATCAAAATATCATATTTAAGTGTGTATTACGACCGGACAATGCCGGGCGGCCTGCTAGTGTAATAATAATAGCAAAATAATAATATACGGCAGAAACCCGGGATACGGCATTAATTAGTTCCGGGGTTGGGGTCGTAAGGTGAAATCGCCGTATGGCAGGGTCTAAGCAAAATTCTATACAGTGCATATTAAAAATTAGTAACAAAATACAGTACAGTATATAATACACATGTATATAATAAAATAACATAAATAACATCGTAAGGTGGGGAAAATACCATAACCAGGGGCCGGAAAACATTGTATTCCACATCATAACCTGCAAAAAATATATCCTAGGGCCACTGTATCCCGGGGTTCTACTTTAATATAATAATCCTATAATAGCAAAATAATAATATAATAATAACAACAAAATAATAATAACAATGTAATATTATAATAATATCATAATAGTAAGTTAATGTAGCAAACTAGCCCCAAAAGAATACAAAAACAGGCACGGCCAAGTGGGAAGGGCAGTATACTGGGAATTGTGCAAACTGCATCTGAGACAAATGGTACAAACATAAGCCAGCAACAGTAATTGAAAAAGAGAATCACAAAATTCTCTGAAACATGGACATACAAACGGATAAACCCATCCAAGCAAGAAGACCAGATGTCGTAATAATTAACAAGAAAGAAAAGTCCTGTCAAATTGTAGACTTTGCTGTTCCAGCTGACCACAGGATAAATATCAAAGAAAAGGAGAAGCTGAGCAAATACACAGAGCTAGCCAGAGAGCTGAAAGGGATATGGATGATGAAAAAAAGATAGTACTTATAATAGTAGGAGCACTAGGAACAATTCCGAAAAACTTTAAGAGAATGGGAGAAATTGGAATCGGAGGAATGGCTGGAAAGATACAATGAATAACAATGAAAACAGCTGAAATATTAAGGAAAACCCTGGAATGTGGAGACTAATACATGAGCCACATGCGTGGGCCAGCAGAGACAAAACATGAAACGTTACATGGAACCAAGAACATTGAAGCTGCATATTTATTAGTTCTCCCCATTATAACTCAATCACGCCCCCCCTCCACAAAGAATGATGCCAAATAGTTGAGAAGACTCAAGGAGGATGGAAAGACTGAAGAGAGAACGCTGACCAAACCTCCGCTGGACAAATCCCAAGATAACTGGTACCTTGGGGAGGCTTATTGCCAGTGGAGACAAATGGCTGCTACTAGCGAAAAATCAATGGTAAGCGGCTGTTGTGATAAATGCAAATTCATTTGCAAAAGATATTGAAAGAGGTGGAGACTACTGGAAACCTGGGGAGACTTCTTGTCTCTCAGCTTCCAGGGAACACCACAGGTTATTCTCAAGGAGAAATCCTTCATGACCTGTGTGAAAGCTCCTTGTGAGCCTATCATAGTAATATTGACTAGCAGGGCCTGTGGAAATTCTACAGGGGACTCATTCATATGTAATATATTGATGTTGGCATTCTGTAGATGTTCAGTGTAAATGGAGATGCTCTGATATTATTGTAGCTCTTTTGTTAAAACTGCAGAAGTATTTATCTAAAGCCTGGTCATAAAGTATGCTTAAATATATTTTAATTCTTGCAAATTTTGTATATATTATTATAGAGTTAATGTTCTGTCGATTTTTATATATTGTAAAGTTGCAATTTCAAAACTATAAAAAGATATATCCATATGAATTGGGTGCATTAGCTTGAATCGAAACCGAAATAAAATCTTATGAAAATATATATATATATATATATATATATATTTATAACTTTTAGTTCCTTCAGCCATAATCGAAACCAAAACTTACGAAGAATTCTTGATAAAATTGTTTATAAAAAAAAAATAGATGATTTAAGTGCCGTCAGTTATAGTTGAAACCAAAACTTATGAAGAATTCTTGGTAAAAGTATTTATGATAAGAAATAGAAGAACATAACAATTAAACGACCCGGATGTAAGCGCGACACACAAAAGAATACACACGCTATCATGTTAATATATAGATAAGGATTCATGATAAAAGAATGGATACTTTTGAAGATTTTGGACTGGAGCAATTGCATTGTGGTTATTTGTATCACTTCCTTTTATTAATGCTAACTCAGTTTTGTATCCAATATTTACAAGCCTTTGTATAAAACACATTTGAGTCAAATTCTTTCATAGCCGATGTTATTTTGATTTATTTTGTTACTTTTTATAAATATAATCAATCATGGCATTTGATATCACAAGTGCCTTGTCTTTAGGAATTTTTGTGGCAGAAAAACTTTAAAGCAAAGAATACTGTTGATCGACTTTGCTATGATATAGTTGCATTTCACATACCTCATTTGTTTTTATTTTTTTTTACAAAGGGGGGTCACCACTTATCAAGGCCTGGAGGCCACTCGAGGATAAGGGTTATTGAGTGTACAGTAGTCAATGGGATACTTTCTGAGTAATCGTTGGTAGTAGACATTTGGTAAATTGGATTATTTAATGGGACCGTTCATCAAGAATTTGTTTACGTTAGACTTGCTGACAACTAAATTGTAGTCAGCTGGAAAACGGGCTAATGGAAGAGAGTCCCACAGGCGTGCAGTTCTAAGAAAGAAGCTTTGTTCGTGGAATCTACGTTTCGATTTAGGCACAGTGGGGAAAATTATTGACAGTGGTTTCAGCTAGACAGGTGTTTTTTGTGAAAGATTGGCGTGGGGGGACCATAGATTGGAACCCAGGCGAGCACTTATGGAAATAACGATAAAGCAGAGACAGGCTCACGACGTCTCTTTCTCAAAACATTGTTTCTCACCACTAAATTATTTTTGTAAAACATCCTAATAATTTTGCACCAATAAATTGGTTTTCAAACTTTTTGTTACGCTATTTTAAACTTAGTCTTATCCTAACTGACAGCCACTCAGACTAAGGGTTAGTGGTAAAATAATTTTGTTAGCTACTAAAACCATTAGATGGATCTGGAAATGTTGTAAATTTATGTTAAATTTATGTATAAATTGATCCTCCACTGTTCTCATCTTGAGTGTTATTTTCACATTTCGACCGATGTAACCTCCAACCTTCTTCAGGTGTATTTTGTCGAACTCTTGAATCTTTCAGTGAAACTCTGGAATCTACATGTGTCATTTTGAATACAACCCTTTACTACGGGTGTAACATACTCTCATTTCGTCAGCCATGACTGGATAGAAGTCCTAAGTAATTCATAATTGCATATTGAATGAAAATAATACTCAAGATGAGAACAATAGTTGGAAAAATCCAAATATTACGATAATCCTCATCTAAAAAATTTAAAAACATAATTACCTTCATTACAATCAAAATTTTTTTTCTTTTTTTGTATAAGTTTAAAATTCACCAAACAAATACGAAATTAAAAACTATAATGACTTCATTGCATTTCAGGCAACGGCTAAGTTTGACTAGTTCAAGATAAAATTGGCTGTTTTAGTTTCTGATTCAACCAATTCTCAATTTTCTTCCTCCGGATCTTTTAGATTTACTTCTATCAGAAAATAACTCCTCCAGTCTATCAGATGAGTTAATATCAGAAATAACTACTAATAATTTGGTTTACACAGTAAACTGCTAAGTTCGTCTTGCTAATTGAAAAAAAAAAAGTTTCTTCAACGATGTTAACAAAATGGAACGCAAAATATCGGTATTATTTTTTATGAACAAGACGATTAGATGGGATGGCATTGATCCCAAATCGACAACTAAAAAAGTGCTCGATTGCCTCCTCCTCCTCCTCCTCCACCTCTGTAGCAAATGCACATTTTCATTTAGTGTTCAGACGTCTTTTCTGTGAACTGTCTGATGTCATTAAGTGTCAGCTTTGCTCATATCTTTCTCCTTTTTCCTCATTATTCATCAATAACATTCATATTAGAATGTTATTTACTTCCATACATAATAGCATCTAAAATCTATATTCTATATGTAATAGATAAAATTAAGTTAGTCGGATTCTAGAATTTAGACCCAAATAGCATAGCATCTTATTCATTCTTTTTTTTTTTTTTTTTTTTTTTTTTTACTTGCAGTAAAAGTAAACTGTTAGTACAAAAATATCAAAGATTATTGGATAGTTTTTAATAACATTTTATTTTTGAATTGTACTCTAAATATTGAGGATGTGGCAATCTTATACTTATATAAAAATATATCAAGTTTTGTTTTTATGATAAAAATAACTGATTTGAGAATAAATGTTACCCTCTTATACTTAATTCCATCGTGATTTTCATGTATTTTATTTGCCATTATTGAAATATGTGGCATAATCATATTGACACACGGATTTCCCTTTAGATTACTGAAGTTAAGTGATGTTGAACCTGGTCAGTACTAAAATGGGTAACCATTTGATAATACCAGGTGCTGTATGTGCTGAAGATGCTGACTTCTTGACCCAAAATACATCAAACATTAATGATATTGTTTTTTTTTTTCATTTCTTTTGTAAAACTCAATCATGTTCTACAAAGTTAAAAACAAAAATACTTTTTCTGAAATTTTTGAGATGGCACAGTGGTTAGTGCTTGGAAAAATCAATCATAAAAGTTATATTCTCCTGAAGGTTCAATTCTAAATGTGGATGACCGAAAAATATAATTGCAAATTACTTAGGACCTCTAACCAGTCATGGCTGACGGAACGAGAGTATTCTATCCCTATTAAGTAAATAAAGGGTTACGTTTGAAATTCTACCAATTTCCTGAGTTCGACAGAAACACTCCATAGTTTAACAAGAAAGTTTGAAGTTACATTGACCGAAACGTTTTGAAAATGATGCTCAAGATGAAAACAGTAGTTCGATGAATCCAAAAAGTATGAAAAACATTTTCTACAAAACCATGAAAACGCCATGAATAAAGTTTTGAAGATTTAAGGAACATTAAAGACATTTTTCAAAATTACTACTACAGCATTAAATAACCTCCAAATTGTTCATATACCGTTAAATAAAAACCACCAACCAACATAAATAAAAAGTTAAACAGCAAGATGTCTGCTCATATTATAATTTCTGCATGATAGTACAGTCAGAGAAGCAGGAAGCAGAAAGGGAATTTTAACATCGGAGAGAAGAAACTATTAGAGCGGAAGGCTTTCTAGCATCTGTGGATACCTATAGGGGAGGGGTGGAATTTTGCTGCTTATTAAATTAGTCGGAGGTATTTATGTCGATAAGTACCAATGCTATAAGTTCATCGGAGTACATTCCATTAAATTACTTGTAAAACAGGCACAGGGATACAACATTGCGGCCAAGGGACTAATTTTTTTAAAGCCTGTCTAATAAAAACTAGTGTTTGATGCACCGGCACAAATATGGCAAGAGTGCATTATGCATGGACAAATGGTGGCTTTGTAGAGATGTAGATTACTGTTACATGTGAGTATTTTTCAAATGCAAGAGAAGGGAGACAATTACTTTGCAGCAGCTTTGGCAGTGTCTGTTTTTTCCAATTCATGTTACCTGTGAGCCGAGGAGTTTGAATGATGAACTCTCAGCTAGTGTTATTATCCATGGCAATCGGTCAGATGAAAAGGTTCTTTGTAATTGTTGAAACATAGAAGTTTTGTCTTAGTAGCATTAAATGTTGCTAATCTGATATAGCTCTGCTGGTTAGTAATGGCAGTGTACAAAAGCAATTTCACAAATGATGAACACATTAAGTATTAATAGTCCCCATCGGGGGTCATTTACTAAGGTTTCAAATATTGCAGATGATTAGTGTCCTCTTAGATATTTTATCTTTTAATTTAGCACAAGTAGGAAGCGTCTAGTGGCCAAACCAACTGTGACGCAGCAATGATAACAAACATATCACAAATTGGATATCTGAAAGATGACCTGCTGTGATATCCATTTTATATTTGCTAAACAGAAGTGAGTATATACAGACAGATGAAGTCAAGGATATGATCTTAAAAGACATCCAGTGGTGAAGCCCCATTTGAAAACATTTAAGAATGTGGAGTTGCCCATTAGTCACTCTCTAGTCTACTTTGGCCTGAAATAGTTATACTTCTTAGGACATATGATGTTACCAGATCAGGCTGTCTGAAGATATTTTCTTCTACAAAAGTCAAATCAAATATCCTGAATACATGTTTGAAGATACAAGCATTGAAACCTTTTTGCAAAAATTACTGAATTCTGCATTGAATAACTCCAAAAGAGTTGATATACAATAAATTACAGCAACCAAAATCAGATGTGGATATGTTGAGATAAATGACAAGTTCAGGCTCTGACACAGAAGTATGGAGTGTGAGCCATCTGGCATGCCCTACTGTAACATATCCTGTATGATATGACACAATGAAGTGCGTAAATATTTCCATTAGATCGTCTGTAAAAAAAAAAGTTGAATATCGAATGTTGTGGCAAATATACTGTTGCAGAGAATATATACTGAAACAAGTCATCCACCATAACAATACAATTTCTACAACTACATACCTAAAAAAATTACAATTTCTACAACTACATACCTAAAAAAAAATTACAATTTCTACAACTACATACCTAAAAAAAAATTAGAATTTCTACAACTACATACCTAAAAAAAAAATTAGAATTTCTACAACTACATACCTAAAAAAAAAATTAGAATTTCTACAACTACATACCTAAAAAAAAAATTAGAATTTCTACAACTACATACCTAAAAAAAAAAATTAGAATTTCTACAACTACATACCTAAAAAAAAAATTAGAATTTCTACAACTACATACCTAAAAAAAATTAGAATTTCTACAACTACATACCTAAAAAAAAAAATTAGAATTTCTACAACTACATACCTAAAAAAAAAAATTAGAATTTCTACAACTACATACCTAAAAAAACAATTAGAATTTCTACAACTACATACCTAAAAAAAAAATTAGAATTTCTACAACTACATACCTAAAAAAAAAATTAGAATTTCTACAACTACATACCTAAAAAAAAAAATTAGAATTTCTACAACTACATACCTAAAAAAAAAAATTAGAATTTCTACAACTACATACCTAAAAAAACAATTAGAATTTCTACAACTACATACCTAAAAAAAAAATTAGAATTTCTACAACTACATACCTAAAAAAAAAAATTAGAATTTCTACAACTACATACCTAAAAAAAAAATTAGAATTTCTACAACTACATACCTAAAAAAAAAATTAGAATTTCTACAACTACATACCTAAAAAAAAATTAGAATTTCTACAACTACATACCTAAAAAAAAAATTAGAATTTCTACAACTACATACCTAAAAAAAAAATTAGAATTTCTACAACTACATACCTAAAAAAAAAATTAGAATTTCTACAACTACATACCTAAAAAAAAAATTAGAATTTCTACAACTACATACCTAAAAAAAAAATTAGAATTTCTACAACTACATACCTAAAAAAAAAATTAGAATTTCTACAACTACATACCTAAAAAAAAATTAGAATTTCTACAACTACATACCTAAAAAAAAAATTAGAATTTCTACAACTACATACCTAAAAAAAAAATTAGAATTTCTACAACTACATACCTAAAAAAAAAATTAGAATTTCTACAACTACATACCTAAAAAAAAAATTAGAATTTCTACAACTACATACCTAAAAACCAGAGCTATTAAACCTGACAGTGATATTGAACAAGAAGTAACAACCTTAGAAGTTAGTGATCCTAATGCTGACTTAACCCGGGCTGAGTAAGAAAAGATAACGAAATATGAAAACTTATGTACGACATGAAAAGAAACTGGAATCTTAGGAAGATTGCTATCATTCCAGTAATTATAGGAACAACTGGACTCATGAAAAAGAATTTCAACAACTACTTGGCAAATATACCCGGTAAATCAAGTGCAAGAAGGATACAAACAATTGCACTTTAAAGGACCGTTAGAATTTTTATCTGATCTGGTAGCATCATATGTCCTAACGGGTATTATCACTTCAGGCCAAGCAGTGATAGTTACTAAAGGACAACTCCACATTCTTAAATGCTCTCAAACGGGGCCTCACCACTGGATGTCTTTTAAGATCATACCCTTGACTTCATCTGTCTTTATATACTCACTTTTGTTTAGCAAAAATAAAATGGATATCACAGCAGGTCATCTTTCAGATATCCAATTTGTGATATGTTAATTATCATTTCTGCATCACAGTTGGTTTGGCCATTAGACGCTTCCTACTTGTGCTAAATTAAATGATAAAATATCCAAGAGGACACTAATCATCTCAAAGTCTATACCAGACATGGGGGGAAAAACAAATGTACATTTATCCAAGGCAATATCTGAAACCTTAGTAAATGACCTTCGATAGGGACTGTTAATATTTAACGTATTCATTATTTGTGATATTGCTTTGGTACATTGCCACGGTTGGAATGTCTGAGATAGCAGGTGAATGTTTGGCACTCGGTAGGATGTCCCCCATCTTTGACTCTGACAAAATGATAAAAAAAAAAAAAAGCAAAGAGTAGATGAACTAAGTTGATATATCAAATTGAATAACATCTCATGAGGATAAAAATGAATTGCAAAGCAAATATTTTGTTGCACATCAAAAGATACGTTGATTTAATGGAATATGACTGATATTACCATCACGCATCGCAGACATTTCTGAATAAGAATTTTAGTCTGAAAAATATACAATCTTGTTCGAAAATGGGATGTTTGGAGCTAAATATTTTCAAGGTTTCTCTTTGGAACTTTCCTCGCTCCACATATCTTTATTATTTACGTTTGTTGAACAGGACATTTTTATTTTAAAGATGGACACATTCTTCGTGCGAAAGGGAAAGAGACTGCATTAACCATCAATGCCTGGGGTTGATTTAGATATCAGCTGACAGTTAGTTTAGTCTACTATTGTGTCACTACAGTTATTATGCTATAATTTCTCCCGCACCACCTCGTATTCTTCCAATCCTGTCGAGATAATTCTTCATTTCTCCGAGGAATCATATTTTGACAAAATACAAGATTCAAGTCTGGTATAAGGTCATGCAATATTTTGCTCCTGGATATGATTATAAAGTGCATCTAGTGGTGAAACCCTAATTTGGGGGTTTGGAGAGTATAGGGTTAACTCTTAGTTATCATTGCTCCCAGGTCCACTCTAATCAAAGTTTTCCTCTAAAGTGTAATGTTTTTCTGATCTACTGCAGAAACAAGTTGCATTTTTATCAGAGCATATTATGATGATATGCAGGCCTCTCATGAGCCTTACGGCTACAGCCTGAGTAAGTTTATACCAAGTCATGAATACGTTCTTGACAATCAGTCCAAATGAGTCTAAGTTATTTTTAAGTAATGTAATGGTCTCATTAATGAACAATCAATAAACTAAATAAATCTTTATGCATACATACATGTGTGCAGGTGTTTATATGTGCTCTTTTTATTTTCTTCATTGTTGCTGGTTTTATTATTGCTATTTTATGAGTGGCCATTTTGTCTAGTGGTTGACGATCATCTGGTTTACTAAGATAAATAAAACTGTTCATGCAGGAAAGACAGACGTTCACTGAGTTTCTTCAAGGTTTTAGTTGGAGAGAATGGACTTAATAGAGGGAGAGACTAAATAATTATTTCCTTAACTTAGTTTTCTAACTTGACAAATGAGACACAGACGGACAGAGACCTTGGTAACATTCACTGAGATTATTAGCTTTATAAACTATCTTGCTATGTCTCGATCGCATGGCTTCTTGGAGAGGCTGATTTAATAACCTTTGTAATTCTCATTCGAGAACGAGACATGTCATTGTTTAACTTTATTTTGCCCATGATGTTTGACCTCTTGTCCTTACTTTGTCACCCATCTTTCATTCAACTCCATTAACGATTTTGTTTCACAAATCTGGGTTATTCCTGATATGCACTAGAGTGACCATGTCAAAATTCACACTAGCTAACTTAAGTCCCTAATATGTAACAGTAGATGATGACTGCATCTGGCAATCTAAGGTATGGTTATGTGTAGTTCTTGTAGGCCCATCCTAGGTTTTACCTTCTCTCTTTGAGAAGGAATTATTCTAATGCTAATCGCCTCTACTGGGTACTGCAGATTATTCTGCCCAGGAATTTTTTAAGTCCTTGCACACACCTCTTGAGTGTTAGCTTTTCAATCCCCACCTCCCGACTTTGTGTCACATTTCTCCGAGTGCAGACTGTGTTCTTGTTATGCTGTGACTACTGCTTCATTTTCATTAATGTTATTGGAGAAAGTATGAACCCAAATATTCTCTGTCCACCTATGGATTAAATAGTAGGGTAGACTCGACTCTCAAGCCTTGGTTGGGCAACTATTCTAAAATAAGGAAAACTTTGAGATAACACTAGAAAAATATTGTTATTTTAGAGTTTTCTTTCTCTGCTTATCTCGACATTGTTTCCGGTCGTTCTGGTTTAGCAATGCCGGTTGAGGAGAGGTTTGATAGGGGATTGCACAACACTTGCTTCACTATAGACTCACCATGTAGACATTATTACAGGGGTTATCCATTGTCTCTTGAGGCTAGTTTGACCTGCATTACATAATCAAAAAATATAAAGTCAGGCTCCAAAAATTCTTACTTCGATTCCTTGTTCAAATTGACTGTTGTTCCTTCGGAAATTAAAAATGTGATTCCAACTCTGACTTCCGACTCCAACGTCACAAGTCACAACCCTGAGTTCGACTATTAGGAAAAAAGTCGGGTTTGTATTACTATACACAGATTCGAAAAAGTTATCAAAAAACAAATGTTATCAAAGGCAAGATAAGTTACTTTTCTACCTAACTGGATAATTTTTTAGTGTTTTTTATTTAATACAAAATACAAAAAATACTGTTAAAACCCCACCGAATATATGTCAGCCTATGTTACAGTAACATATATTGAGCGAGTTTCTAACAGCATTTTGTATTTTTTTTAGTTTTAACTCGTTTTCCTAAACGTACTGTGCCCACCAGAGAGTTCCCTGCAATTTTCAAATACATCAGTAAACATTGTATGTTTTTCGAGCTGAATAAACATGTTACATTAAATAAAAACACTAAAAATTATCCAGTTAGATAGAAAAGTAACTTATCTTGCCTTTGATAACATTTGTTAAATATTTGTTTTTTTTAACGTTTTCGAATCTATGTGAATAGTAAAACAAACCCCAAAAGTCTGTTTATATTTACTAGACCCCATCTTGCACACACCCAACCACTTTTTGTCATGGTACCAAATTGTGATGTGCGTATCGATATTTAGCTGTTCAATATTTTTGTTTGTACTTGACTACCCGATCTAAATGAAGTGTTAGGCTTTACAAATAGTGTCTTTTAAGCCAATTCCAGGGATGAAACCACATGCCAAACCTGTTCATCTGTCGATATCGATGATATGTTGATTAAAGATTTATGATGCTGATAATTTGAACCGGTGCGTACAAATAATAACAAATATAATAAGGAGGATGCTGGTATCTTAACCAGATTTGTTATTGCCTAATCATTATCGTGAGATTCGGTTTAACATCCATTTTACATACTGGCATGTTTTGGGCAGCTTTTGGAAATTGACTTCATCGGGGGATGCTGAAGGAAAAAGGTGGTGAGCAGGATAATTTATGTTGCAACAGTTAGAATACATCCTCCTGCAACTGGCGTTTTTCTTTTATTTTTTATCAAGGCCGAAAGGCCACTCTAGGATAAAAGTTACTAAGTGTCAGGTAGACAATGATCAGTGAGTATGAAATTTGTGTACAGTTTAAAAGGACGGATCAACAACAACTTATCTCCGTATTGTTTCTAGTCATCCTAGATATGCCAGTAGAATCAAGCAGTACTGACTCAAAAGAAAAGTGGCTAGCGATTGTGCAACCCTTGCTTCATAATTCAATGCTCGTCATACATCATCTCTCTAGGATGATTGGATGATCCTCATCGTTCCGACAAACATTCATGCAAAGCTTAGCAGGAAACCTCTTTTGGTAGTCTGTTAATATTTTTCTCCATATTTTTCTCCATATTCTCAAACATGTTTCTTAACCCGAACTTCATTTCAGCTATGCTTTTCTTTGTATTTGTTGCTCAATTATTTTCAAGACATTTATCGAATAGAAGGGACGTTGCGAGCCTGTTGTTTTATCGTCATTTCCATGGGAAGTGCTCGTCTGAGCTCCAATCTCTAGTCCCCCCCCCTCGCCAATCTTTCATGAAAAACACCTGTCTAGCTGAAACCACTGTCAGTAATTTTCCCCACTCTTTATCTGTGCCTAAATCAAAACGTAGATTCCATGAACAAAGCTTCTTTTTTAGAAGTGCACGCCTGTGGAACTCTCTTCCGTTTGCCTGTTTCCCACCTGACTACAACTTGGATGTCTTCAAGTCCAACATAAACAAATTCCTGATAAACCGCTCCCTTAAGTAAGGCACTTTATCAGATCTCCATTACTAACGATTACTACGATATTGTCCCATTGATTACTGTACACACAATAACCCTTATCCCTGAGTGGCCTCCGGTCCTTTATAAGTGGTGACTTCCATGTAAAAAAAAACAAAAACTTGTGGATTTTTTGTTCTGAAACAGGTACTCAGTTTATGGTATGGTTCCTGGCTTTGGTAGGACCATTTTGAGCGATGACAGCATCTATGTGTATAGCCAAGAACCACACACATTTAATGGAAATTGAGTAAAAGAAGTTATGTTTTAGCGTTCCGTCTGCCTGCTTCCCACCTGACTACAACTTGGATGTGTTCAAGTCCAACATTAACAAATTCCTAATGAACCGCCCCCTTAAGTAAACACTTCATCAAATCTCCACACTAAAGTAATGTACTTGCAATAAACCTTATCCCTGAGTGGCTTCTGGGCCTTGATAAGTGGTGACCACTGTGTAAAAAAAAAAAAAAAAAAAAAAGGAATGAAATAAATATATATATATATATATATATATATATATGCATAATAAACTTGAATTGAATGAAATATTGAGAGAATAGAAAGGTTATGAGGTAACCAATGCTACCTACAACATAAGCATAGTTTTGTAAGAGAAATAAAGAAAAAATAAACTTTATAAAAAAGCATCCTCATCTCAATATAAAAGTTATTTCCAGTCATTTATACAAACCTGTGTTTGGTAAGAAAGTTTGGTTAGTTTTTTCTTTTTTTTTTTTTTTTTTTTTTTTTTCAGTTGAAGTTCTTGGAAATCAAGGGGCCCACTACCTGGGACTAACACTAAATGAGATACATAAATATTTGAATGTTCCATTAAAGTTCTTCATATCGCAAACATTGAGTTAGTAAAGAAATTGAAAACATAGTTTCCTTCTCCCCAATTAGCCATTTTAATATGTTGCAGTATATCTTTTGCTTTGGTCTCTTGGTCTTACTGGATTCCAGGACTAGAATTTATCTAGTCTGGTGGAGTATCCAGCTTCGTGTTATTACTTGAGGTAACATCACTTTGAGAAGGTGCATCATTCCTCGTAAAAGCTAATGTGGGTTAGCCATAGTGAGGAGATCTTATTTGGGCGGCGAATACTATGTGATTTTGAATATTTGGTCAGGGTTTATTTCTAGGGAAAAGTATCCTCATGCCAGGTTGTTCTGGCAAACCCCTGTACAGACAGATCTTGGACACTCGAGGACAGTGTCTAGTAGGCATTCAAGTTCTTGGTTAGTATTGACAAGGCTTAGAAATGTGTGGGTCAATACGATCATAGTGTGAATATGCATGTGTATGTAATATACATATGTGAGTATTTGGCAGCGTGGTATTATGTATGTGTGTTGGTTTACCGTGTTCTTGTTAGTGCGTATATAGTTGTGAGTAGCAGTTTGTTTCTGTTTGCCTGACTATTATTTGTGTGTAGGATATCTATGCACGAGATGAAGAAAGTTGACATGTGAATCAAGTTCCTTTCTCCTCCCCACCAGCAAAAGGCAATTAGACATTTTTGTTTTTTCTGTGCAGATGACTTGTGGAGAAAATGGATTTCGTTGACCTGGTCTTATAGGATTTTCGAAGTTTGTACTGGCTTATTATTTTCACATAGGCGTGTTATTTTGGGTGGTTTGGAACGATTTTCATTGGTTGAAAATACGTTTGAGTTTTCACATTTCTGTGAAATAAGGAAGAAATTGAATCCAAAGTGGAGAAGGAGGGTAAGCAATTAAAACCATTTGCTTTTTAGCATTCGTAGGAATTGCTTTGTTTGAACTTCAATTAATTATTTTATTTTATCTTTTGCAGGAATATAACTTCCTCGAAGTTAAAGACCGACAATACCTGCTGAGTTTCTACAAAAATGCCCAGAAAAAGCGCCTGGACGTGCGCCAGTATAACGACTTACGGAATGCAATTTCTCAGGTGGAATACGACCTTCTGCGGTTACGAGACCCCCTTCAACTACAGCTGCCCATAGGTCACATACAAAAGCAAAAATCCTGAGGATTTACCTCACACCACACAAATGCCTCATAAAAAATAACGAAACAACAAAAAAGCATCTGATGACTACTCAGTTATTGGTTTTTCTTGAACTACTACTACTACTACTACTACTACCTATTTACGGTCTCGGCCATTGCCGACTACAGCAATGTGCCCTCACCTCAAACTAATTCATCCATTTTGTGGTACTTTTTACTCAACTGTTTTATAGTGATCATCCTTGTATTCTTTTTGGTAGCATCTTATTGCCGCTCAATAACCAATTCTTTCCTGACTTCTTACTAATACGGATTGACACAGCATTTGACTATTTTCAACTTCAACACTAAAAACTAACCAAGACTAAAAATGGAATTATGGGAATTATTGTTTTGACTAGTTAATTAATTACAAAGTTTGTCATTCAGTCTGCACAGAAACCTTTTCTTTAAGGTCGGGTGATTTATTGGCTAAAACACTCATCAGGAAATAAAGATGAGGTTTTAGCATGGATATATATCACAAGGCTGTTCCGTATTGGTCCGATAATCTTAGTTAAACTGTCCAGATTTAAATTAGCTTCATATAGTTTGTCTAAATTCCAGCGGTGTTTCCGAGTGAGTTATAATTAGAGGTGGAGAATAACAGTTGGGAGTCGTCCATTTTTCCAGGAGTCTGGCTATTTTTTTTTTTTTTTCTTTTTGAATGATTCCAAAGTCTTTTTTTAAAAAACGATTCCAGAGCAAGAAGTCAGATTTGTTTGCAGCGGTTTAATGAATTTGGCTTTGAGATCAGAAAGTTTTGCCGAAGTCCAGAGTTAGATTTTTTTTTGATTTTTTTTTTTTTTTTCAGTCGACTCCCCATTTCAGAAATGAGTAATCATATTTGGGCATCAGGAATTTTAGCAGAAATCTGGAGTCTGGTTATTAAAAACTTAGTCAAGAGTCAGTTTTTTTATCTCTCATCTGAACTGTAAAGTAATGCAGGAGTCCGGAATCAGGCTCAAGTTTTTTTGGTTTTTTTTTTAAATCAATGCCAGGGTTGAGTCAACATTTGTTTTCACCTGACTCTGACTTCCCCTCCCGATCTCTGCTTATAACTGAAGTTATGACAGGTAGAAATGCCAGTTTCTTTCTTCGTTCCTTACTGCTCACTCCTCTCTGCTTGCTCGCCATCTTCGCATACCTTTATCTCGGACTTCTCAACTTTAACATTGTTTGGCAGGGACATAGAAACAGATTTAAAATCATTTTTTGCTTTCTCCAATGCCTTAAGGGTAAAATGTCTCTTTTTAGACTGGACAGTTTTGTATTTAGCACTGAAATTGGAATATCTTTTCTACCTGGGCAACTTTCTTCGTTTTACTTTTTTTTTTTAACATGCAGACAATCAGCTGATCCACAAGAAGCATCCCCATTGGAATCGTCTGATCTACAGCGAATCCACCTGCACCTAGATTTACAAGACTTTCTTTTGCACTTTATAATTACTAGCAGATTTTATTTCGTTTCAGCTTTTTGGGTTTGTTTTTTTTACTATTTTGCATTTTATTTTATCACTTTTTTTTTTTTTTGCATTTTTTAAAGATTATTGAAATACTGTTACAATTTTTTTTTATTCATTCAGGATTTGAACCTAAAATCTTTCACAATAACAAATCTATTATATAAATGGCAGTTGTCTTTGTATGTTCAGCTTAAAATTAAAAAAAAAACCTACAAAGCAAACAACCATAAAATTGTTATATTCTTGCTCGGCGTTGTCCTAGATGAATAATATTTAAAAGTAAAAAAAAAAAAAATATTCATTTTTTTAACCCTAAACTAGAGCAGATTTTGTCAGGGTTAGGGTTTTTCAGCAACTTTAATGTAATAAAGAGAAGTAACTGAATTTTAATTAATGAATTACTTCCCTTATGCCCACTCATTCTCAAGGAATCTATATAAGAGTTGTGTGTATGTACGTTGCAAAGAGAGAAATGAGCTTGGTAGAGGAGAGAGAGGGGGAAGAGAGAAGGATAGAGGTAAAGAGATGTTTTAATAGAAATATACTTTTGCCACTGCAATACCAAGTAACTCTGCTAGTTAATTATAAAATATAGTAAAAAATATCCATATTAAAATATAGTCACCGTCCAATCTAGTGAGGTTTGTATGTATGTAATATATAATATTTATATATACCGACACTGTTGATATGATTAGTGTTGACTAATAAGCCGGGAGGTTAGCGTTCAATCCTCAATTCAGTTCTACATGTGACTGGGAACTGCTTAGGAATTTTATGTTCCCTTGAAACTTCTTCCTTCAGAGGAAGTAGACTAAGCCAGCTCAGGGTGAATTCTGCACTGTTTCTTGATATGTGGAGTCCCATATCATGTAAGAATCGTTACATGATATGGGACTCCACATATTAAGAAACACTGTGATCTATAAAATCAAATGGACAAAACATGAGAAATCTGCATGATTGACAGATATTGTTACATACAAGCATCATCCCATAGACGCACTAGTTCTTGTTAGATCACTGTGGTTAAGCAATGGTGAGCCTGGTCAGTACCAGATGAGTGACTATTTGGGAATATTGACCAGAATATATATGTGAAGACTGGAGACTACATGCGAACTTGGTATTCTCTAGGAACCTCCCACTTGGTATTCTCTAGGAACCTCCCACTTGGTATTCTCTAGGAACCTCCCACTTGGTATTCTCTAGGAACCTCCCACTTGGTATTCTCTAGGAACCTCCCACTTGGTATTCTCTAGGAACCTCCCACTTGGTATTCTCTAGGAACCTCCCACTTGGTATTCTCTAGGAACCTCCCACTTGGTATTCTCTAGGAACCTCCCACTTGGTATTACATACTTTCCAGATCAACTAAAAAGCCGTCTATATATGCCAATGGCTATTATTTTTTAATTCAAATATAATAATTAATAAAATAAACAAATAAGATTAAAGCTTATTTTCTTTAATTAACCCTGGAATTTCCACAAGTCACATTAATTTGTATTAAAATAGCAGTTTTTGTGCTTCATAATATTAGGAGTTATTTATAAATTTGAGGTTCACAGTTGAACTGGTTTTTGTTGCTCAAGATGCAGTAATTAAAACTAAGTATTGTATTATTTTGCGCCAGTGTTGGGAAGAGCGATCTTAATCTTAATCTGACGGAGAATCATATGAATAAGAACTGCTTCTATTGGCTAGAAATAAAAAGGCATATGGATGTCCGAAACGGCAGGAAACGGGCAGATGCATTGGCATATGTTGAAGGAAGCCTGTCTCCATGAGGCTGCAAATTTGTACTGTATATACACATACAGTAAACAGAAAAAAAGAATAATAATTTAATAATTTTCTCTTTTAATAGGGGGAAAATTGTTGAATTTGGATGCTACCAGTTGTCCTAGTTTTGATTAGGAGTTTGGTTAAAAATAGAACAGAATTACAAATGAATAACGCCAAACATTAATTTATTATGAACTGTTAAAAAAATGCAAATTAGACATACAAATAGATGTGCTTAGGTTGTTGTCTACTACTGTATGTATACGATTTCCAAATATTCTGCTGTGTTATTAATTTAAATAACAGCTTTTTTGATCATAGTCTAGATGTGATGATAAATGAATAAAAAAATTGTTGCACGATAAACCTCTTAAGATCTTTGGCGATGGGAGTGCAGTAACTAAAGCAACCATGCTAAGCTTACAATTTGATATGCATGTCTCATGTCGGCTTGGAGAATTATGAACGAGAGTATATGCAGAGGAATCAAGCAGAGGCAACAAATGGCTTCAAGTACGCCATCCCACATGATCATCATAACAATTGCCACATCTGCGATATTGTCATTAAAACATCTAGCACATCTAAATATATATATATATAGAGAGAGAGAGAGAGAGATGGTTATTCTTTGGTTGGATGTCAACTAGCTCAATCATTTAAAAATACACTATTAGATTGAAATAAATTTAAGACGAGATCGGCTAAGTTGTTGGCTGTTTTTTCTTATATAAAGTAAATTTATAGTTTGAAATTTAATAATTACAACCAATATAAATCCCATAATGAGTTCAAGAATTGCAACATTTGTTACCAGTTTGATGTCTATAGATTGTCAGAATGGTATATATATATTTATTTTTATCACCGTTTTATCTGCTTAGTTACACATGTTTCGGTTACCGAATTGTATAACTTCATCAGACTTTACAGAAATCTGTAAAGTCTGATGAAGTTATGGATCGTTGATCCGATTCGGTAACTGAAACATGTGTAACTAAGCAGATAAATCGGTAATAAAATAAATAAAACATATTTGCTCTGCAATAGTATTGAGCACTCTCTTCAGGTTTTTACTAATTACCATTTTTGATATATACATTTATTTATTTCTTGAGGTGGAGAGCAATGTTTTTTAACCGATTCTTCACGTCAAAAGTATAGAGGTGGATATGTTTGCAGGAATCGTAGTTGGGATTTTTAAAATGAACTTGAATGTTTTTCTTTCGGACAACTCTGAGTTGGGATTTGATATTGAGGGTGAATGACTTTAAAATTTACTCTAAAATCTGATTTTCTTACATTAGGAGTTATTTTTATTCATTTATTTTTTTCCAAACGTTTTCGATGTCTGCTCCCCCCACCCCACCCCCTCCATCTCTTATTAGTTTTTTTGTTGTTTTTTTTTTAATCTGACTCTGAATTTTTTTTTAGCTGCTTCTCCATCCAACTATGAACCATTATATAAAAACTCCTTTAGGATTTGGCAGTTTCTGCCTTTTTTTTTTTTTTTTTTTTTTTTTTTCAAACAAGCTAACTCCTACCATTGATGTCTTCTAGATTTTAACAAAAGAGAAGAAAAGGAAAATAAACTTTCTCGTAATTTTCTTTCGAATGTTTCCCGATTTCTTGTATACTTGATCTTCTGTTCAACCTTTGCACCCTTTCGATGCTTTTGACCCCGATATGCAAGGGCTCACTCACCATCTTTCTGCATACACGAGTTGATTTCACATCAGCTTCCATTCAGCTGAGCGATTGATCTGCTCCCCTTAAAGGGAATCAAGTTCATGTTGCCCAGGTATCTAAACATATGTTGCAAAAAAACAAAAAAAACAAAAAAAAACAATACTAGCAAAATAGAACTTAGCTCTCCCTCTCGCTTTCTCAGAATGAAAGCACCCAACAAATGGGGCATCGTTAGAAGGGGAGAGGTGAAAAGACTCGCGAGTATTCCATGCCTTTCTTTAATGCAGCAAAATTTATTTCCCAGTGTGTATTGACCTGGGGTGGGTGGATACGTGGATGAAAAAAAAAAAAAAATCTGTATTTTCGAAATCATGAATTGTTGAAAAAATTCTTTTGTTGGCTTATGTATGTATGTGCATATATATATATAGTAAGTTATAAATATATATGGCGATTAAGCTACACTGAATATTCCGCATTTCATCCACTCTAGGATTCTTCAGGCTTATGCATAAGCCTGAAGAATCCTAGAGTGGATGAAACGCGAAATATTCAGTTTAGCTTAATCGCCATATATATTTATAACTTACTAACTAGCTCTACCTACGTATTGAGCACTGTTGAAGTAAATACTTAAAGTTTACGCATAAATTTATACTTTCGTATATTAATTTTATGTGAGTAAATGAAGTAGTTATATATATATATATATATATATATATAAATAAAACGGAAGATCTAAAAATCAAGAGTTCATCTCAACATTTGAATTATTACAACTTCACTCTTGATAAAGCTCTCGTAACAGTGAAACATTGAGTTTTAGATTTTCCTTTTTCCACTTAATCGCAGACAGTTTGATTTTATCCTTTATTTGTTCCAATGTTTGCAATATTGGAAATGTGTTAAGCAGCTGCTTTTTGAAATTTTGGATGCTATTGTTTGAGCAGGTAATATTGTATTTGTAGAGAGCTTCGCCACTTGCTTGAAAACAAAATCTCAATACTTATTACAACTTGAGCCAGTCTTCAATTGCCATGAATGGCATGCCAATCTCAATCCTTATCTGGTCGGTCCATCTCCTTTGGGGTCATCATCTTGACCTTTCTTGAATGAAATCTCCTTTATATGATTTCTTTACATAGCTGGAGTATGGTAGCCTGGAAACATGTCCAAACTATGTTAATTTTTATTGTTTTTTTTTTATAAAGTTAATAAATCTATATTCATATTAAGATTATTTGGACAACTGTTATTTTTACAATGTTTCAGTCGATGGAACCTCAAACCTTCTTCAAGCGTTTCTTATCAAACTCGGAATCTGCACACAATCTTGAACAAGTCCGACAGAAAGATTCCTGAGATCGACAAGATACACCCAAAGAAGGTTGCAGGTTTCATCGACTGAAATGTAAAAATAACACTCAAGATCATAATGGTAGTCGAAAAAATATGAATAAGCAATCCTCATCTCCAAAATTTAGAAACATAATACTGTTAATATTCAATCTTTTTAACAAGCGTCTATTTAGTTCGTGGGGCTGGATATAAACAAAGAATACCTGTATGAGTCTCATTTTTTTACTTCGTGGTATTCTTTTTTATATTCACCTCCAAAGACGAAATTGCTTGTTCATTAATATCACTCATGAAACAATAGCATAAAAAATAAAAACTCAGCTTAATACAATATATCTATATATATATATATATATATATATACACACACACACACACTTGTGCATGTATTATTTTTGGGCAATACTATCACATGAAGTTAAGACAATTATATACATTGATTGCTTATGAAGATGACTACGGAAGTTTAGTCAATCTCCGTAAGGAAATTTTTCCGGATTTAATTTTGCTTGCGGTTTTCATAAAAAAAAAAACAAAAAAAACTGTGGATCACTTTTTTCTGGATTGTCTGCTTTTAAATTATATATATATATATATATATATATACTGGTAAACATTGGAATTTCTTTCCAAAAATGTCTTCATCATACTGACTTTTTGTTGACATTTTGTTTTCGTCTGAGATATCTGAAATGAACAGATAATAATTTAGCCCACAGGGATTGGAATAAACATAGATCACTAATTGAAAAGTAAGATTTTGGATTAGTCAAACTACTATTCTCACAACATTTTTGCTGATGTAATTTTTTATCTTATTGAGGTGTGCCTTGTTGAACTCGGGAATCTTTATGCGAACACAGATCTGTATACTTTATTCAGTCCACTGAAGGTAGCAAGGACCAGTGGTGCAACAGATAAAAGTGCTAAGTAAATCAGTTGTAAATGAAAATCTGCAGGAGGTTGAAGGTTCAGTCCTCATTATGAGTGATATTAATAATATAATTACGGATTACTTAAGACTTCTATTTGGTCATAGCTGACAGAACTAGAACAATCTACACTCATGAATCAAATAAAGGGTTACATAAATATTTCTGAGTTTGACAAGACACTTAAAGAAGGTCAGACCGAAAAATAAGAACATGATGCAAATTGTCTATTCTCATCTGAAGAATTCTAAAACATAAAAAATGAGGCTTGTACCAGATTCCAACGACGTGGGTGATGCCTTAATGATTTTCTTTATTTCCAGCCCCAGAGGATAAATTAACCCTTTATTTAAGGGCATTTATGCAAACAGAATGTCAACAAAGAGCAGCACACACACACACACACACACATATATATATATATATATATATATATATATAATTTTTTTTTTTTTTTAAGGAATTCTACATTTTTCTAAAAATAAAAACATGTCTTTCAATTTAGGTATGAATGTTCACCCCATTTTGATTTATTGACCCTGATCTCCCCCCCCCCTCCCTCCCACCTTGCAAATTCTTTATCTGCTCAGTTCTGATGATACAACTTATTCTAAAAAAACCGTTTCTGGAATATCTTTCTCAAAGACAAATAACGGTTAAAAAAAAATTAACTAAAACCGTTTTTTTTCTTTTTTTCATATTGGACAAAATTTGTTAAATGAGGTATTCCTGTTCTTTACATGTTTTTAGCTGTTTTCCTCATCTTAACTATTCGCATTTTTGCAACGTTTCGCCTGTTGTATTCTTTGGCCTACTTCAAGTGGTTTTGTAATAATCGTCTTTGATTTTTAAATTGAACACTTTTTTTCTGTTTACTAATGAGGCGCCACTTATCGAGGCTAAAAGCCACTCAAAGATAATGGTTAATGAGGTGAATACATTGAGAGGTCCATGACGAATAATACTATGAGAGGATTGGAAATAAAATTTGATTACTTAATGGTTTACGACAAGTATTTCTTGACATTGGATTTGAAGACTACCACAAAGAAGTAATCCCATCATAACATGTTTCACGGGTATGAAGGTTTTGTGAAAAATCTTAGTTAATGGAAAATCTTTTTGGTTTTAGGCACACAGATGATGAAAGAAAAATCTTTATAGTTGTGACAGAATAACGAGTTCCTGCTGTAAATGTCTTATGAGAAAAACCAAAAACTTAATCCACTGGGGTTGATATCTCTTAATTCTTACTGGTCATCTGGCCAGGTAGATATAGGCGTTGGTTAAGAGATATTCTCTAGTGTATTCTACCTAGAGGTTGTGATTTCTGTGCTGGGTGAAGGAACCTAATAAAAATTAACAAAAAAAAACGAAAAAAAAAAGTCTGCCCAAATTAATTAAAGGGTTCTGTTTGAAAAAATTTCCGGAAGGTTATGGATAAATGTGCCTGCACAATGCCAAAGAATAAAATGGTCAAAATGTGAAAATAGCAACATTGTCGAAAACGGTTCAGAACATGTAAATAACGTTTAAAAAAATATATTTTTTATTTTTAAAAAAAAATTTTTTATTTTATTTTTTTTTTTATTTTTTTTTTTTTATTTATTTATTTATTTATTTTTTTTTTTTTTTCGGATAAAAAATCCTAACATTGCTCCCTCCCTTAATCTACTAGAATATTTTTCAGAATATTGGTATCGAGAAAAGCCAAAATTTCAGGTAACAGAATGAAACTGTTTTCTTATAGATCCAACCTTTTTTTTATATATATATATATATATATATATATATATATATATATAATGAGGATATGTTTTCTCACATAACAAAGGTTGTTAAACAAATTTTTTTAAAAAGTTTTTAATTGATTGGCGGCTGAACCAGATTGAAAAAAAAGTCCAAGTTTATAAAACAGTCGAACTGAATTTGGCTTTTTTTATATGAAAAAAAAAAAAGTAAAGAATTTCTGAAAATCTTTTATTGAAATCATTTAAAACAAAGTTGGGATAAAATTGGAATGGTTTTGATTTGATTCGACCTATGTTAATTGAATAGTAAAAAAAAAGGAAATATTACTTTTTCCATTCTTTCTTGGAGTTTCTTTATATATATATATATATATATATATATATATATATATATATATATATATATAAAGAAACTCCAAGAAAGAATGGAAAAAGTAATATTTCCTTTTTTTTTTTTTACTATTCAATTAACATAGGTCGAGTCAAATATATATATATATATATATATATATATAATGTCCATACTAATACCAAAATACTAACAACATATATAATACTAACAACATATATACTCATAATTGAACCTTTTTTTATTTTCTTTTATTTTTTTATTTTGCCAAGTCAACACAGACGAAATTTAAATTTGAAATATTGCTTTTGTTTTTCTTCAAAATGAAAGCCTTAATAGAACTATTTTTTGGTAAACGTATAATTTCCTGATCTATATCATTTCTTCAGAAAGGTGATATTCAGTAGCTCAAAAAATGTATTTCTTTAAAAAAAAAAAATGATATACTAAACGTATTGGCCTTTAAATCAGTTTATTAATATGTACGAAATAAAATTTAAAAAATAACCGTTTAACTGTAAATTTATCGATGCCCTGTCATAGATCCTTTAAAACTAACCAATATAAAAATTGGAATAGAGAAGTTCCATCGGAAAGACGTGAAACTTTTCAATGATTTATAATTTAAAAATGATTTCTTTAAATCAATTAAAATATTTATAAAAATATGTATTTTACAACATAATTCTTTTATTGTGAATAAATTATTTTTATACTTTTCGGCTGAATTTCTCCATTTCTATTTTTATATTGACTAATTTTAGAGACGACCACCTTGGATTTATGCCAGTCTGTTAGCCATTTTAAAGTGCTTTTGGTTCTTGTCCGAAATTCCCCCTATATCAAAATACAAAAATAGACATATCTATGATGTACATACCAGTGACGGAAGTAAAATATCATATTCCAAAAGTCATATAAATTGATCAAGTAGTTTTATTATTAACGAAGAAAATCAAATTTTATGAGTAATTGAGGGATTAACTTGCATCGCCATCTTGAAGAAACAATGGAAGATAACTTTAATAATTCAAACTTGCGAGATAAACCTTGTAATGCCCACGATTTCCCATTAATGACTTTAAATGATTTTCTTTATAAAAATGAAACTTTTTCATTTACATGATTTTTAGAATATGATTTTTTTGTTCTGTCAAACACATATTAAATTGATTTTAGTTCAAATATGTTCAGCATGTTATAATCTTAAAAAAAAAATAACACAATTTTTGAGCTACTGCATTTTGTATTTCATCGGTCAAGAGACTACACATTTACCTGTTTTTTTTTTTTAATTTTAAAAATACAACATTTAAGAAAAATGTCGGTCATAATATTCCCCCCCCCCCAATAATCTCGGTGTACGCATGTCCATATATCTATATCTAAAGAGACATTAACTGGTCTCTTATGACAAACGGCCTACTCATAATACACCGAAGTCCCAGAATTGGAGGTGAATTTCAAAAGCTTTGATTATCATTAAAATTTATAAAACCAATTTAACATCTTTATATGATATCGCTAATAAGAACTTTGATATTTATTTTCTTTGCGATAACCTATCTCTACTTACCTGGCGTTACCCAGGATGCAGAGAAATAGTTTTCATAGTTTTCATATTTCTTTTAATTCATAACGGAAAATAAGATTTAATTATAAGGCTGGCAACTTATTTATATACTTCAATTAAAAATATGAGTTATTTTCCTAGCTGATTTTTCTCTGATCATAACTGAAAAATGTTTTCATATCAACAGTTATCAGAATAGGACTAAATAATTTAAAAAATAGGCCATTATATTGTCAGTTATGTAGTTAAAGAACAAATGAAAATTGGCTAGTCAGAATCAAAGTTTTATATGTCAGTTTAAATATTATTTAAGTTCAACTTTTAAGATATCAGATGTTAAGTTTATATATTAAATTCATGTATTTCTTTAAAAAAAGTTAAATTTTAGTTCAATTTGCCATTAAATAAAAAATAGAAGCAAATGTAATATTTAGATTCCAAAATTAACGAATAAAAAATAAACAAATAAAATATTTAAACTGAAATTAATGAATCAATTTATCATTAAAAACATAAAATAGAAGCAAATATAATATTTCTTCAAAAAAAATTAATGAAAAAGTCATTCTATTACTGATGTTTCTGGCAAAGGGGGAAGAATTGCTGTTTTCTGGGTTGCAATCTATCCAGCTAACACTTATTATTGACTAGTCTTTGACCGTGAAGTAGTATTTTTTTAGCTCCTTACATCAAGTGGCTTCATGCCTTGTCTGAAGCCATTTCCATTTTTCAAAAAAATTAGGAATGTTATATAAAGTTAATATCATAAATTTAATTTGATACATTTTACGTGAAATACAAACATTTTAAAATAAGCCTCCAAATCTGTTCGTTCATTGCACTATGAGTTTGATAAATATTTGATTTGAGCTTTGACCCACAAAACTCTCAAAGCAATGTCTCGTTTTCCGAGACCAAACCTTTGTCGATGGAAGTTTACACGATCATGATTGAGTTTCGATTCCATTTTTATCTTCAGAGTTTTTTCTCAATCTAACTGATGAACATGTAATGTAACGCACTTGTTAATTTTCTTTTTCTTAGTTTCAGTTCAAACATTTATTTTTACTCCCAAGGAGGGGAGGATTAAGAAACTTAATCAACTTGATAAACCAGCTAAGATCTGTTTGTGAACATGATTCAGGTGATGGTGGGGAGAAAACAGCGACCCGATACGCATACAACAAGGCCCCTTTGGAAATTATTTACATTTGTTAACTGCAGGGACATTTTGAGCCCTTATGAAATGCGTAATAGAATTTTTTTTTAAGCTAATATTTTCCTTCACCTTATCAGAGGGTGCATGGTTAGCCTAATAAATACTTGCCATGACTATGAAATTGGCTCTGCCGAGTTTAAATTTTGATCTACTTTGTTAAATTTCAGATTGCCATCCTGCACATTTTAAATCTGGTCCCTATCAGAGTAGCCCCTTAAATTACAGCAACAATATATCTTTTTTGGTATGAACCAAAGTAAGAAAAAAAAATGAAAAAAATTTTAGTTCTTATTTAAAATTCAACCTAATTAAAATATATATATATATAGAGAGAGAGAGAGAGAAAGAAAATGCAGAAGGATGTGATATTCCAAAAATCACATAAATTGATCAAGTAGTTTTATTTTTAACTAAGAAAAGCAAATTTTATGAATACAGTAAAAAAATAATTCAAACCTGTAAGATCAACCTTGTGATGCTACTAATTTCACATCTGATCAATTACGTGTTCTTTGGAATATGACATGTCCATTCCGTGACCGGTGCATACATCATTATACTTTTTCTGTAGTTTTTTTTTTTTTTTTTTTTTTTTTTTTTTTAATCAGGTTGAGTTTTAAATAAGAACAAATATTTTTTTTAATACATAAATACCCTTGCAAAAGATGAACCTACAGTTTCCTTTTAGCTATATGTAAAAAAAAAAACAAAAAAAAACTTGTGTTCAATCAGTCGTTTCAGCATTAAATAACCATAACATGTTCGATATGTCAGTAAACAGTTGTGATATGTCGTGAAAAGCACTTTCTAATGTTATCTGATTTTAATAAGAAAAGATTTAAATAAAAATTTAAACTTCCATACACAGGCAGATACAATTAACATAGAATACACCCAGTTTGAATATAAGATTATTGAAACTACAGAGAAGTCTGGCAATGTGCTAGGCAGCATCAGTGTCTTACAGACTTGATGGAATCGACCCCCACCACCACCACTTGGTTTCCAATCCTTTCCTGAACCCAAATAGTTTTTATTTTTTTAAGCATTAAAGTTATAAAAAAAGATTTATGATGAATAACTAGACCTTGTATATTTCTCCTTTTTTTTTTTTTTTTTTTTTTTTTTTAGATCCTACTGACAAAAAAAATGTTTATATAAGATGGTTGAATTATTATTATTATTATTATTATTATTATTATTATTATTATTATCTATGGATTGTTTTACATTGACGTTGAGGTTTCAATTCATGCAACCTGCTGAGCGCACTATGATATTCAACTAAGTTGGTCAAGAAGACTGAAACTTTGACTTCTTAATGTAAGTCATACAGCTATATATATATATATATATATATATATATATATATATACACCAGCTTTACTAATATCTTAGTATTAAGTACTATGTGGGAAGATGTATACTAAATCTATTCCCTACTAAGTCTAAACTTATATTGCAAATATACATATGTGTGTTGACTAAAGCCAAAACTGGCTGAGTCTCTTCAGACAATGTTATGACAAAATGAGAAATTCATATCCTTCGGACGATGATCATCACATGACTGCTTTCTTTCCTCTTCATCTTACAGACTTAAACTTTCTTTATCCCAATTTTATTATTATAAAAGTATGGTAAATTTTAACCCGTGAGAGGGAGGAGAGAACATGAAGTTGTTGTCTAGCAAATATGGTTCTGTGATGGCCTTTATTCAGACTTTATGAATTCTTCTTTTTGTATTGTTTTTTCTTAACTTTTGCCTGATGGGCCCCGACCAGTTTTTGCCTCTCGATGAAATATATTTGCATAGGTGTCACAAGATATGTTTGTATGATTAACAATTTATACAAAATGAATATACGGCTCTACTTGTTGCTGAGCACTATTATATAAAAAAAAATAGTAAGGTTAAGTAAATTGTTTGTCTAATCTCTATGAACAAAACTACACCTGGAATGATATATAATAAATGGAACAAAATTTGTCAGCTTTTTATATTTTGTCAATTAAAAAAGACAACTAGTAGACATCTTGTATGCACATTTTTCTAACCTTTAACCTTTTCTAAATTTCCTGACATGCCACAAGTTTCTAAAAAGTTTTAAAACAAATTTAAAAAAAAAAAAAAAAAAGTAAAATTTACTTTCTAAAAAAAAAAAAAACTTTTATATATAAATATATAAACCAGGGGAACTTTTTTCTCCAAATTTTTTTTACATTTTTTTTTTTTTTTTTTTTTTAATTTTGTTTTTGTTATTGACTGCATAAAGATTATTATTTTTTCCATATTTCTTACAACTTATTACAATTCTGTGCATCCATACAAGTATACAATCTCTTACAAAACAGAAAAACAAAACTATCCCCAGTGGTGGGATTGAAACCCCACAGCCAGAACATGCAGCTCCATCCTATCCTCCGATGGTGTCTTTGTTTTCCCTTCGCACCGTTTTCTATGTCCAACTGCTTCAAATTGACTTACAGTGTTAACAAATAAAAAATCAGCATAATCCTTTTTTTTTTTTTTTTTTTTTTTTGCTAATCTGAGATTATCTCTTTAAGGGCAAAGCCTTTAAACCTGCTCTAAACTGCGGTCTTTTTTATAATTCTTTTCCAATAAGGCCCCTTAAACATTTTATACAAATTTGTAATTTTTTAATCATTCTTAAACTCTGTTTTCAATACCAGGTTTATTATTAAATTATTAATATTATTAATAACAACTTTATATAAAACTAAGAAAATCTAACTTAATTACTAATAACATAATATCTTATAATACTAACAAGGAACTTGTTACTGAAATTTTCTGTACAAATGCTAGGTATTTGTATAACTCTTTAAATATACATCCTTCAACTTTTCTTCAGTCAGTACTTATATCTATATACATACACATACTTATATCTATATACATACACACACATGCACACATATATGTACTGTTATGACTATTATGATTATTATTATTATTAAAGTTTAAAACAAAATATTGGCATTTTTAACACATTTTTATCGACTTATATAACGGATGTTTCATTCAATGCATCTTTCGCAGGTGAAGGTATGTGGAATAGTGTGATTCAAATTTGTGAGTCAGCAATTAAAATATTTTAAAATATATTTTGTTTATCGGTTCCAACATATGTACCAAAGTGGGGCGCTGGAATGTTGTCAGTGATGTCTCTGTGTAGATCACTAGAGTTTTGGCTCTTTCAACATCATGCTCTCTTCACAATGCCGATCAATCTCTGACCCACCCTCTGCTAGTGCACTTTCAGAACCTGGACATTTATAACGTTTGGGCCGCTGCACAAACTCCCTTCGCTTGCTTCTGACTGGCGATTGCCAAAACCAATTTACATAAAGTGGCGAACCGAGACAGCTACAGCTGCTGTAAATATTCATTGACTCACTTTAAAATATTGTTACAAAAATAAACTAGTGTTACGTAAGCAAAGTACAAAATAAACATTTGACAAAACCAAAAAATATATATTATTTACAAAAAATACATAATTTACAAAAAATACATTGGAACGAAATTATCTACTGAACATATCTAGTTTTAATGCATTGAAACGATTTGTAAGATTTTTTTATTTCATCTTTTTTCTTCTGAAAGTTTTTCTTTCTTTTTCTAAAAATTGTGTTTTTTTGACAATCAAGGCTTTCTACCATTAACTGTAGTTTTCATTGTCGGAAAGAGATATTTTTGAAAAAAAAAAAAATCAAACAATCTTGCATATCATTTTTATATTTTAAAACTAGGCAGAGAATGTCATTTTAATGCGTTTTATATAAATTGTTTTGTTTTTTTTTGTTTTTTTTTGCCTGGAGGGGTTACTGATGATTCTTTTAAAAAATCATTTTCACATTCATAAATTTACCTCCCACAATTCCACATAGTTTATCCTAAGGAAGATCTCCTTGACGAAAAAGTTATCTATTTGAGCCAATAAAAAGGTTTTAACAATGTCAATATCTTTTTCTTTTCGTTTTTAATATTTTTAAATATTGGATGTTTTATCCAATCTAATATACATATATAAATTGAGACATTTTCCAATAAAAAGAAGGTTTTGTATAATGCAAAATTCGTTCCTATTTCAAAAATAAAAATTATTTTAAAAAAATTTTAAAAATAGTTTTTTTCTGTAGATAAAAAGATCCATTTGTCTATATGATTCAGACTTTGTAATTACCGATGCTCTGATTGTATAGATATGAAGAAACAGTTGTAGTTTTTTTTTTTTTTTTTTTTTTTTTTTTTTTAAACATAAAAAACAATTTTGCTGGATGCAAGACATTGTATGATATAGGAAAATATCTTAATTTATTTATAATTACTCTGGAGCCACATGATACTTTTCGACATCTAATATCCATTGAGCTTGACACTTGAGTTTGACTACACAGCATATATATATATATATATATATATATTTGTGTACATATGCGTATCCATACTTGTTATTTTCACATTTAATAAAACATTAATATATAACAATTTTCTTGAGTGTACATTTTTAAAGATTTTGCATTCATGTTTTTTTTTTTTGTTTTTTTTTTTGTATTACAAAAAGTTTTGAAAAGTTAAATGCATTAGTTTAACAAAACTAAGTTAGATTTAAAATTTATTTTTTGTTTGGGATTTTTGTTTTTGGAGGGGGATAAATTTTTTCTAATTGAAACATTTTTTAAACTTATAAACAAGAATTATCGTCTGCAAAACAAACATAAAAACAATGAATGTTTACATTTCGCACATGTCGCCTTTGTGTGTGTGTAAATTATATTTACAAGGTTTCTGTAAAATCTGGGTACATAGGTGAAGAAAGAAATCTGTTTTTTTCATCAATTGCATAGAGATGCGACACAAGGCCAAAAGATGGGCGGTAAGCAGTTCTCAAGATAGGGCATTCTGGTCGGATTTAAAAATAGCCGAGAATGAGTCTGCTGTTATTCTCTGGCGAAGGCACCTCAGGTGATCGACAATAGACCCACCATGGCTTTTTACCGAGAAGCAAGGTGTTATCTATTCTGGTACTGTTTCATCTTTTCTGTTCTAGATTAGTGAATGAGTGATCCTTCTGAACCGAGGCAAATTTTATTTTTGCCCCAACCCATAGTACCCCTGTAATTTTTCCCACATTAAAAACCGACCCTGTGTCCAACTGTCCTTGTGAGAAGTAAATAGAGACAATAGACCAACCGTCTTCCAAAGGAGGTAGAGAAGATAATTCCTAGGGGAGTTTATCACTTATGACCAAGCCAGACCATACCTCATTTTAACAAAGATGTGTTTGATAGTTCAAGTCAACTCCTAGGTTGCCATAATGATGCCAAGAATGGACCTAGGTTGCTATGACAATTGATGAATATTTAATTATCCTTTGTCCAGACTTTACGAACATGGGTGAACACACACACACATATATATATATGCATACAGAAATTTTGCGGTGTGGTGTTACCATTATTTCTGTTGGTTTTCTTTGAACTATTGTCCTCATCAGTGTAGCTATTCGCACACTTATTACATTTCGGCTGTTGTAATCTTCAAGCTTCTTCATGTGAGTTATCCATTTGCATATAGAGAGCCAGGTAAGAAAATTAGATGTTTAAAAGAGTAATTAATAAAAAATACTCATCTCAATAATGAATTCCAATTAAAATAAAAAACAATGTCACTGTGCTTTGTTGTTTTCTTAATATATCAAGAATAGCAGGTGTGTTTAAACTCAACTTTATTTCTTTTTTGTTTTATATAGCGTGGGCAATGCCAGGTAACCCTGCTAGTCTATTATTTAGGGGGCAGTTGCATGTGTGTATGTTCGGTTAAAGTTAAAAACTACAAAACCAACTCCCACAAAGTTGTATATTCTTGCTCGGCATTGCCCAGGATGAATGATATGTAAAATTTAGAAAAAGTTATTAATCCTTCGGCTCGGTTTTCTAGTGAGATTATGTACTAACTAAAAGGAAGTAACTGATTTTTTTATTAAAGAGTTAATTCCCTTATGCCAATTCATTTCTCAAATAATTTTACTGTAGAGAGAAATGGGCTGGACAGAAGAAAGAGAAGGGTGTATGAAAAGGGAGGGAAGAACTGGAGGAGGAGGAATGAAAGAAAAAGATACACGAAGATGGAAGTTTTAATAGAAATATGTTACACTTTTGCTTCTGGGTAACGCCGGGTAACCTTGTTAGTTGTATATAAATGAAGCATGCAGCTGAAAAAAATAAAACCTGATATAAATATAAGAAAATCAAATAATATTTAAATGAAGAGAAAGCGTCATTTTATTTATTTAATATATATATATATATATATATATATATACACACACAGTATAATCGTGTTGACACATCGGTTCCTGTTAAATCACCCAAATTAAGCAACGTTGAACCTGGTTAGTACCAGATGGGTGATTGAGAACACCAGGTGCTGTGTGTAGATGTCAACACCTCCCTGCAAGAACTACAAAAACCTAACGTCGGCATATCTGCTAATGAGGTTATATAGAAGTCTGGAGGAGGCGCTTGTAAGTTTGATATCCTCGACGGTCAACCCAGCTTGAATGAGTACCGCTTTGCTATGCTACAGATACATAAATGACGTAATCATCTGAAGAAGGTTGAATGTACATCAGCCGAAACCGATATAAAGATAAGAAAATCAACTTAAATAATATGTCGAATATATATGATCCCATTGGGCATTCATGCACCTATCTCTACATGTATGTATGGCGGGATCATATATATTTGTGCTTTTTGCAAAGGTGAGTCAAGGTTTGGCAATGTTTTTACCCTGAGCAGCAGCATGTGGAGTGTTTGTTGTTGTTTGTTGTTGAAGATGACAAACCATATTGGATCATGAGAGACTGAGCTAGCTACACTATAAGTGTATCATATTTTCCTCTATGGTTTTGAGCATGTCCTTGAAATACACCGTACTAGTTCTACCTGGTTTTTATTGATCGCTAAGAATCTTGCAATTCAAGAAAGATATCTGAAATCACTTATTGTGACTAATCGCTCGTTCATCCTGTTTTCGGTTGATCCTGTAGCATGTGGCTCAGTTTGAGCTCATAAAGAATAAGATACAAAATTAGACTGCATTGCACATGCAGCTTTCAAATTACAAGGGCTGAAGCTGTGCACCAGCTATCATCATACTATTAACCATAGCAGAAATATAAGTTTTCTGTTATTTTTAAATCCAAGAAAAAAAAGAAGCAGATTTAAATTGCTAGCAACTCCCATGAATGTGAAGTCTGCTTTTTGGTCATATAAGAAAAAGCTGATTTTTATCAGGTC
Source organism: Euprymna scolopes (assembly GCF_053919585.1). Lineage (NCBI taxonomy): Eukaryota > Metazoa > Mollusca > Cephalopoda > Sepiida > Sepiolidae > Euprymna > Euprymna scolopes. Next base: position 25,216,989 of record NC_136525.1, on the reverse strand, counting down.
GCTAGAGCCTTACCTCCTTATGTTTTTTATTGCTATTTGGCTACATTTTATTTCTTTTTCTCACTTAAGCTTTCTTTTTTTCTGCTTTTTCTCACTTCTTCCGGTCTTGTTGTCTTGCCTTCCTTTGCCATCTTATCACAGTTCACTCTGAAAACTGAAAATGTTAATTTTGCCGTAACGGCTAAAACTTCAAATAATTTATAATGGACGTGGGGTGGGGGAGCTAATGATTTTTATTTTATCAAAGAATGACTTCCTGTCCCTTTCACACACATTTTTTGCACTGTAATCTCCACACATGCACTCAAGGAGGGGGGGATTCATTCTGGTTTTGAAATTCATCTCAATTTCAGTTCTTTTTGCCATTAGCTGCTCACGTCGCTGCCATAGGATCATATTCCATGGCTTGAACGGGTTTGGTCACAGATTAGTTGATCTGTAAACGTTATAGAAAGAATTTTGACTCACCATTGCATTTTATATGTACACACACAATTTACATAAATATGCCGAAAACATACTGTGATTTTCATTTTTCATTTTTTTTTTTTTTTTCATTTTGTTTACATCTTTTCCCTTCTATTGTGCTGTTTTTTGCCTGAGATTATCTTATCTCAAAGAATCCAGGTATTCTTACTGCACGTGGAAAGATGTCCAGGCTGTTCATAAAGTCTTGCAACAGATTTAACATTTAGTAACTTGCATTTTGCAAACATAATGAACTCATTTTGTAAAAAGTTATCCAAAAGTTCAACAAGTTTGTCAAGCTGTTTATTTACTCGTCGCAGAATGTTTGAAGTTCTTCACTATGGCCGGATGATAAAAAACAAAAACACGTGATGACAGAACTAACTGACCTCTCAGTGGAGTTTTATTCCCATGCATGTTGCAAAGCTAGGTTAATATGAACACACACACACACACATAATATATATACATATATATATATATATATATATATATATAAAATTATCATTCCAAAACCAGAAGATATATTTAATTCACGCTCCTAAGGTTTTCATTTTTTTTAATGATGTAGATCTTACACATACTTTACTGAATAGCGGAAGGCCACTAAACAACTCTTTAGAGACAAATGTTCCTCAAAAACTGTTAGAAAGGTGTTACGATTCGAAATAGTATATGATTTTATTATAATCGTAAAAAAGTCTCTCTCTCTCTCTCTCTCTCTCTATATATATATATATATATATATATATATATATATATATATATCAATTTTAAGTAAATTGAACTGGGTTTTTTTCTTTGAGGATTGTTTTTTTTTTTTTGTTTTCTGTGGACGAGGACTTCTGGTTTTAACTAACCATTTGTCCGAAACATTAGCATGTCCAGTGTTGCAACCATGTTAATTTGTTTATATTAATAAAAATAAATCTTGCTCTTCTTTTATTGAACACTCTTAATAATTTGGTTAAATTCATTAGTTATCACTTTTGAATACCTTTAACCTGGTGTATATAGCAAATGGAATTTGTACTGCTTAGTTAGAAAGTTGTTACAATTCGAAATATTATTTATAGAATATATGACTCAATAGCATACGGTTTTATCATTATAGTAAGAAAGTATATATATATATATATATATATATATACATACACACTGTATTAACAAAACCAAGACTTCAAAAAATGAATTGGTAGCAACAAAAAGTGTATTTCATTATAAGTTACAATTGTTTCAAGACCGGTTGGACAATTTCAAGTATTATGGCGTTTGAAAATTTTCACATAACCATCCTTTCTTCAGACTTCTTGAATAAAAAAACACTTTAACAATAGAACATTATTTAAAGAAATTTCCCTTAAAGGAAAAGAAGCATGCGAAAACATTTATCCTGGACGCATCCTTTGTCAAGAGTTTATTTAAATATTAATATATCACCTAATTTTCGTATCCTTATTTAAAAAACCTGTCATAAGAAGTTACCACAAAAACCCGTAGCCATATATATATATATAGATGTGTGTGTGTGGTAAATGGAATGTGTACTGCTTAGTTGAAAGGAAGATTGTACAAGCTTCTCTAGCTGTTTATTTACCTGGCTTAGAATATGATAAAAATAATATCAACATCGCCGCCATCTTTGTTGGCATGTTTTCTAACCAGAAATATAAAAAAAAAAAAAAAAAAATACTGCAAAGATTGAAGTTGTTATCAGAACATACAACTGGGAATCACTTGTGAATTTAATATTTTGAGTGAACTGGCTCGGCATGTCCAGGGTTCATACCTCATTAAGTATCAGGTATCATCTGAAGATAAATGTATTCATGGACAGAAATATTTGCTACTTATGCAGAATAAGAACGGTGCTATTATGAGAATTTTCTGGGCAGTTTACATAAAAGTTTATGGAAAACACAGGAACATACCAAATGAATTTGTCATGACTTTTTTTTGCGCAAACATTGGCCAATTTTTTAATTGAAAAATAAATTATATTATTACGAAGGTAATTGAATTAAAACAAATAATTAAAAAAATAAAACAATATTTATTTTGTTACGAAGAAAATACTATGAGTAATTATTGGATAACGTTTACTAAGAAAATTCAAATCAAGAAAAAAAAACCATTGTAAGGTAAGCTTCATGAATAATTTTTTGATAACTAAAAGCTTTTTATTTGATTTTTTTTTTTTTAAGTGATTTTTTTTTTTTTTTTTTTTCAAAACCAGATAAAAATTTCGTTTTTAATAATAAACCAACAATATGAAATGTTTAATGATTTCTTTAATTTCTTTTCTGCTAGGATTTCAGTGACTCAGCATTTTAGAATTTTACAGTGTTTTATGTAAACGACAAAAGCATGGTCCTTATTCTGCATAGCTTTAACTTTATTAACAACAAGTCGTATTTGTCCAGATTTTGATGTAGCATATCTATTTTGGTTTTTGTAAATGGTTTATTTTGGGGTTACTACCTTTGACCCCCCCCACACACACACACTGAAAATAAATTAGAACAAAAATGCCGAAATTCGTATCACTCTAAATAGTTTAAGTGACTGAAATGCTGAAATAAAAATTGTTCTAGTTTTTTTAAACATAGTTCAATTAGAAGGCATGACTTACCTTTCGCTGGAAACCGACAATAACTTTTAATCTAAGTTTTTGAAAAATCATCCAAGTTTGTTCGGAGTGAACTATATGGAATAAACTAAGCAGAAAAGGTTTAATTTTAAAAAAATCACTTTTACTTATAGTGCCTATCATAATTTTAATGCAGTTTAACGATCGATCAAAACTCTAACAAATTATGTAGTTTGGCCAATCAAAATACATCTGACAGAAAAGCCAAAACCAATATAAAAAATATATATCTTTTATTAACTAAAATCCGACTTTTACTGAGTGACAGTAAGAGGACTTTTCTGTGTCAATACAGCTCCTGTGTTTCCCTCTTATAAAGTATCACTAAGCAAAATGAAAATATCAATGGGATTAAATATGTAATCGATGAACTTTATTGGAAATACATTTTTAATAATATGGCTAAATATTTATTATTGGTAACTGGCTAAACATAATTAAGTATAAAAAGTAAAATAAAAAAAAACTATACAAGAAAAACTATTAAAATAAAAACTATATACATAGACGCACTTTATATACTTATAGATTTTTTTGTTCTTTCATTTAAAAATGCCGAGTCACGAAAACATTAATTTTATGACTTTTTGATCTTTTAACTAAAACCAAAGTGTAGTATGTGTTCTTCACAAAATCTTCATGTAATTATGACCTTTGAAAAAAAAAAATACAAACAAAAAGTACTGCTTATATTAGTGGATGAAAACAAAATTAGTTTGATGTATTCAGAGACATCATATATGTAAGTTAGAGACGACTATATTTCCTCTGCTGTTCCCATGAGTGAAGACATTCAGATACGAATCTGTGGCTTATGATTGAAAGGACACAAAAATACTTTAGCTCAATTCTATTGCATCATCCTAATGCAAGTTATTAAATGTTGAACATACAGCAGGATTTTTGAAACATGTTGGATTTATATAACTCATTTTATATATACATGTGTCGGCGTACTCTTTTATGTGCACTTACATTATTTAATCTGAGTTTTGAAAATGGTATTTAACAGGAAGTTCCAATATATATAAAAAAAATTCAGAAGTAGGTAAAATATATGATGAAAATAAAATTGAATAAATTACAATAGTTATCAATCCACTAAATTCAAACATCGGTGAAAAATCCTTAAACCATGCATTTTCAAAAGAGCATATCTCTGAAAATTTAACTGGCATAACTTTGTTTGGATTTGATAAAAAAATCTTGTAAATTATTCATATTTATTTGCATCATCTGTTTTTACTATTTCTTTAATTGCTCTTCCTCGCATATTCAACTTTTTATTATCTTGAGAAGCTTCACTTTTAAAGAGAATGCATCTATACGATTCTCTCTCTATATATATAATTTCGATACTGGCCAGACTAAAAGAGCGTGTTAAGTTTTTTTTTTTTTTTTTTTTTTTTTTTTTTTTTTTTGTTGCAGTTGCTGTTTCGTCTTCAGAAGTTGTACAATTAGATTTTGAATATTACAGTAAAAAAAGAATATTATAAAAAAGAAATAAACAGGAAAATAATGCATATGTATCTTGATAAAGTTATGTATGTTTATATATTTGTATATACGGCGTAACAACGTTGACACAACTGGTTCCCGTCAGATCATCGAATTTAAACAACGTTGAGCCTGGCTAGTGCCAGATGGGCGACTATTTCAGCATTGTTTCCAGTCGTCCTGAATCTCCACTTGCTACTGGTATTCAACAATGTCGACTCAGGTTGTGTTGGAGATTGCGCAACTCTTGTCAAAAAAATTCCATGTGCAGGCATCCTTACAGTGGGTATCCATAGTCTGTTAAAGACTGAAGGAAGCCTTTATTTATATATATATATATATATATATAATGATTAAGTATTTACTTCAACAGTGCTCAATACGTATGTAGAGCTAGATAAGTTATAAAATATATATGACGATTAAGCTACACAGAATATTCCACGTTTTATCCACATTAGGATTCATCAGGCTTATGCCTGATGAATCCTAGCGTGGATGAAACACGGAATATTTTGTGTAGCTTAAGTGCCATGCCTGATGAATCCTAGCGTGGATAAAATGTGGAATATTCTGTGTAGCTTAAGTGCGATATATATTTTATAACTTATGTATATATGATGCACTCCTAAACTAGAGAACATATCATTATGAATATTGGAACAGCTACTGGATGTAAAGAGTCAAAATGTGGTGTTTAAGTTAGTTTTGCAAACTGAGAACGGATGCTCTTCATGAAAATTTAAATATCCACTATTTTTGTAGAATTCTAATGATATGTATTTGACATCGATTAATAAATATTTCTCGATTTCAGTATCTTTGGGGTATTTTGAAGGATTTGAAGGCCACATAATATTAATATAACGTTCCATTTGAAAAGTCAGATCCATTTGATCCATTTTAATCCTGATTTTTAATCTTCAGAAAGAGACCATAAGTGATACAGAAGTGTTCAGATTGGGGAATTAATTTTTCTCCGTCCGGAGGCGGATAGTCTAGTTTATATAATTTTTATGTTTTTACAAGTATTTAACGTTCTCTAATAAGTATATGAATGTAATAAATAATTTCTCTTTGTCTGTTTAATTTTTTCTTGTAAACTACACGGCCGATCTGTCTGAAATTTTGTATGGACCTTTGCTGTGATAAAGTTCAGTGAGCTAACTATTATGGTATCCGTTCAATGATAGGGATTAATTAGGATTAGTCATCACAATACCACATTTATTCTAGAAGTTTTTTTTTTTTTTTTTTTTTTTTAAACTACTGGTTCGATCAGGTTGTAATTTTGTATGGACCTTTGTTATAAGGTGCAGCGAACTAAGTATTATAGTGTTCGTTCGATGCAGAGTTACTAATTAATAGGGATTAGTATTTGATGCAAAAGTGAGCACAGATTAAACCGTATTCAATCATCAATTTGGCATTAAGAGCACTTCTAATCAACAGACCATAACTTTTTAAACGGGCAAATATTTAGTATTTCTCTATATAGTAAGTAAAAAAGTGACCTTGTCTGTCTGCAGAACAGTTTCTACCAAACTACTTTGTCAAGTTTTAGTCTACACACTTGAAACTTGATATATGGGGTGTTCAGACCTGTGGAATAAAATCGATTTTTTTTTTTTAACTAGAAAAAGGATCAGAATGCTCTGCACATGCGCAAACGTGTTAATTTTCAAGTTTAATGTGCATGTGTCGTTAGCTCAGATGTAAGCAAATACCACTAGAGAGCCACATGTTTTGCCTGATGACACTCGAGTCATATATATTTTTTAAACTTTAGAAATCACTACTATATATATTGGGTACAATATAATAATCAATAGAACATTGTCTATAATAATAAATACGAATCTGCATAAATCAAAATATCATATTTAAGCGTATTTTACAACTGAGCAACGCCGGATGGCATGCTAGTATATATAAATAAACCGGACTTCCTGTTAAATAGAATTAATATATTTCAAAACTTTTGCTTAAATAAAATGTGCCTGATAATCCATTATTAATGTGTGTGTGTGTATGTATTATATATATATATATATATTATATATATATATATTATATATATATGCGCTGCTGATGATTCTTGTTTATAATTGGCTGTTATATTTTGCATACAATTCCTGCCCATTTGATTTTTCTGCAAAATACTAAATTTTATTTTAATATCTTTGGCTTTTGATTGTGATTCTTGTAAATAAACTTTTAAAAAATGTTAAGAGGGTTAATTATCGTGTTTAGTGGCGGACTCTCATTCGGTTTTGATATGTTAAAATTAAAAAAAAAAAAAAATGAAGAATGCAAAACAAAACAAGAAAAACATCTGAAAATGCATACTGATCTAATTTTCGAGGAATAGGCTCTTTTTCTGCTCTTAGCAAACTAAAATACAAAAAAAAGAAACCTGGTAATTTTGCCGGCAGCTCGGTCAACAAACTCGGTCTATAAATCAATTTTAGAATGTTTTAGAAATCAAAGGAGACTACGCAATTTGACTACCAAAATGTTTTTTGTTTTTGTTCAGTCTTGTAATAACTGCAAAATATTAATCGCTAAGAATCATTAAATTTGATGTTCTTAGTTTTAAAAAAATAACTACTTGATCAATTGATATGATTTTTAGAATGACATTTTCATTCCGTGACTGGTACGCATATCATGAAGATTTTTCTGCATGTTTTATTTAATTAGGTTGAATTCTGAATAAGAATTCAGTTTTTGTTTTGTAAACTACTTACCTGTCGGTACATCTTCAAAAATCCAACAATGACTTTGCTTCTTCCAGACTTTCAGGTATGGTTCAATTCGACCCCAAGAGGTCAGCACTTCCAGGCTTTACTTTCTCTCTTTCAGAACGGGTTAGTTAATTGCTAATCGCCTTAAGCGCCCATGGAGCTGCTCAGGTATTTTTTGCATGTTACTTAGTGCGCTGACGTTTCAAAATGCCACCGTAACATTCATGCCGAAAGCTCCCTTTTTCGTTAATCACTACATTAAGATAGAAGGGGGGCGCCATTTTCTCCGAATTACTCCACTTACACTTGATTCTAACCTTTTAATCCTGCGTGTTTGGCAGCAAGTAGCATTTTTGAGTCTTTGAGGATTGAAACCTAATCTCCTGATCCATTTGTGAACATGTTAACCATTATGCCAAATAAGCACACAATTTACATCTCACAAATGAAGATGCTTATTCAAATTTTGTAAGTTTTTAAAAATAAAGTAACATCAGATCCTATTTTAGTCACGAAAATTATTTAGCATCAAGTTGGCTTGGAAAGTTTAAAGAACAATTTTAAAATAATAATAATAAATATGAAGATCTGAAATCCGAATTAGACTATGTAAAAAAAAGTCGAGGTGGTTCCATTGTAATTGGGACGCTTTGAGCCATAACGAAAAGTCACTATATAAAATGGTTTAAACAGATTGAGCAGACGATTTCTTTGCCAGTTCTGCAAAATGCTTGCCTGTCAAGAACGGTGAAATTGTTATGTGTTTGAATGTCTAAAGGCAAAAGAATTCATTTGATGTTAAAAAAATGTTTAAACCCAACTAAAATTATCAATAAAATAAAATATCGTAATTTTTTTAATACAAAATGTTAGTAAAAGTAAGGATTGATCTATACTATATTCTCACCCAATTCTATGATTAATTATTCTTCATAATCGTTAGTAAAGAAAAGCGAAACATGCAAAAAACATACGTAATAAAAAAAAAAAACAACATAATCAATTGTAATGAATATTTTGCGATATATACACATTGTGCAGATATAGTTATTCTGATTTAATTTGAAAAAAGCAAATATTAGCTTCACCAGAAACAAGTCCAATTGTGATTCAAGATAAATCAATAGAAATAAAAGATTGCATATACATAGATAGGACGCAATGAACTGATAAGAAATAGACATCGACAAGGCAAAGAATTTATTAACAAGAATATACATTTACTGTAAACCCAATAAATATTTCCTATTGCATTTTTTAAACTTGTACAAAGAAACCATTTCAATATTCATAACCTTTGAAAATTTCATTTAACTTCTTACATATCAAAAAAAAAAAATTTTTTTAAATAAAAATTTTTTTAAATAAAAATTTTTTTAAATAAAAATTTTTTTAAATAAAAATTTTTTTAAATAAAAATTTTTTTAAATAAAAATTTTTTTAAATAAAAATTTTTTTAAATAAAAATTTTTTTAAATAAAAATTTTTTTAAATAAAAATTTTTTTAAATAAAAATTTTTTTAAATAAAAATTTTTTTAAATAAAAATTTTTTTAAATAAAAATTTTTTTAAATAAAAATTTTTTTAAATAAAAATTTTTTTAAATAAAAATTTTTTTAAATAAAAATTTTTTTAAATAAAAATTTTTTTAAATAAAAATTTTTTTAAATAAAAATTTTTTTAAATAAAAATTTTTTTAAATAAAAATTTTTTTAAATAAAAATTTTTTTAAATAAAAATTTTTTTAAATAAAAATTTTTTTAAATAAAAATTTTTTTAAATAAAAATTTTTTTAAATAAAAATTTTTTTAAATAAAAATTTTTTTAAATAAAAATTTTTTTAAATAAAAATTTTTTTAAATAAAAATTTTTTTAAATAAAAATTTTTTTAAATAAAAATTTTTTTAAATAAAAATTTTTTTAAATAAAAATTTTTTTAAATAAAAATTTTTTTAAATAAAAATACTCCTTAATTTAGTTTTAGCAAAAGGAGAACGATTTGCCTTCTATTTTTAATGAAATATCCACGTTTTAGTAAAAAAAAAAAAAAATGATTGATTGGTATTTATTCCACGTTTTAGTAAAAAAAAAAATGATTGATTGGTATTTATTATTGAAAACCTTTTTTGAATACAAAATTATTTTTCTGAAATTGGATTTTAAAATTACTGTATAATTTGAGCATTCAATTATTAATTGAACCAAAATTTCATGAAACTATAACAAATTGATGTTGCATTAATTTTGTTTTAATCTCTATTTCTACAATGGTTAAATGGGTTTTTAAAATTTATACTCTTTAAATAAGTTTTAACGATGTTTAAGCTAAAAATGATATTCGAATGAGCAGTTAAAATGCTTCTAAATCTGTTTCAAATTTCAAAAGGTCACAAAGTAATTTATTTTATTTCAAATATTAACAACAGATTCAAATTACTGACTTGCTTATGTAAAAACAGAAAGGCATTAAGGTAGATTTAACTTCGTAATTGAATTATTTTTTTAATAGGATTAAATAAATTTAAAGATGTTAATTTAGTTTGCTTGAAGCATTGTCAAGTGTGTATATAAAGGAAATTTAAATTTATAGAAGGCATTACAATGAAGACTTGTAATAGATAGACACAAACTGAAACAAATTAGGATATAGAATAGCGGAACAAACTATGTAGAATCACCTGTATTAATGCAATATATATGCTTTTTTATATATATATATATATATATATATATATAATACAAACTTTTGAAATCGTGTATATATATGTATATATATATATATGTATATATATATATATATATATACACACATACATACGTATGAATATATATACACACACACACACACACACATATATATACACACATACATATGTATGAATATATATAGACACACATACATATGTATGAATATATATAGACACACATACATACGTATGAATATATATAGACATACACACACACACACACATATATATATATATATATATACACACACACATGATGATTGCTGCATCTTTCCAGATGATCACCGGCACATTGAGTTCTCCCAATCTTGTCCTCCATGCCATCTCAGATGACAGATAAAAGATTTCAAGTAACATCTGACATCGTTGTTAAAGTGACAAGCGCTTGTGCCACTCTCTAAGTCTCAGCAACAATAACAAATCATTGCAAGATGACTGGTAATTGCTTTGACCGTAGATTTCTTGTAAAAGTTGTTCTTTCATAGAAGGATTGCCTTCACCACGGCTTACAGGAGCTCCTTCTACCCCGCTAATGTCATTTACCCATGACTGGGACTTAGGTAGCTGGACACCAGAACATGGTCCACACGCTGGTGAATGCCATAGTCAACAGGGTCTAAGCTCCTCTGAAGATTTCTGTCAGGGTTACCTCACCCTTAACCTTTGGTTCAAAAACCTTATCCCACAACGCAGTGGGGATTCAGTTTCTGCCGCTGAACACTCGCCATTCACCAGAGCACCGTTAGCGTGGCAGAACTCACAACGTGCACGTGGGGATGATTAGATTGGGAGAAGCTATATATGACGCTAGAACATTTGTGCGCTTTCGACACACGCCCGCACCAATCCTTGAGCTCCATATATATATATATATATATATTACACCACACATTTTTATATACATATATATATGTATATATATATATACATTCACACACACACACACACATATATATATATATATATATATATATATAATGTAGATATTGTTTATTTGTTTTTGTTAGCGATACTTCTTGAATTAATTCAATTATTTATATGAAAGTGCATTTTTACTTAAATACGAGTTGGGAATAATTTTCCCTTTGACCAATTTGGTACCACCGAATGGGGAACGGCATATGTATTGTTTTTAAAATATATAAATATATTATATAACTAGTATTATATTTTAAACACGCATACACACACACATAATGTTAACATTACATTGTGTTCTTACACATTTTGGTCTGATGGAAGTATGATGGTATTTTTGGAAAAATTTCCTTCAAATATGTTTCTGATTTCAGTTTTAAAGGCGAACACATTTCTGATGAAAGGAAATGTTCCCAAAATATCTTTACTCTTATATAAAAGTTATGTTGTGTGAGTTCCTTCCTCATAGGTTCCGAAACGGCTGAGCCTATCTTTTGCAAATTTCACACAAACCTAATTTGTTTGTCTGGCAGTGTTCTTACAGAAATTCATCCCATAAGTATCGAAAATCAAAAAAAAAAAAAAAAACAGTCCTGAAAATAGTATTTCTTTCTTATAGATAAAAAAACAAAGATTTTTATATGGGAATATTTTACGTTACACCAACCAAGGGAAATAATAAAATCTTAAATAATTTCTTTTTAAAGACACAGAATTATTGCCATCTGGAGATATAACTCATTGGTAAAGCATTCGACTAAAGATCGAATGATCTCCTATTCAAGCCGGGGTGTACCTCACCATTTTATTTATTTTTTTTTTTTTATGAGTTCAATTTACGATAAAGGGAGAGGTACCATTTAAAATCACCACAAATCATTTCTTCTTTGCATATTTTAAAACTAAACATTAATCAGATGTGATATTGCCAACAAACACTGAATTTGAACGACATTATCATTATTTTTCATTATCTTATTTTTCTTGCGAATTAGTTCACTAGACAAATTATTCCTCGTAATATATAATACTCAATAGAAGATTGATTCTATAATAATATATACACAATCTGCATGAATTAAAATATGTTTAAGCGTATTCTACGACCGGTCAACGCCAGGCGTCTAGCTAATTATACAATATAGACTTCCATCTGACCATGTTGATGCAAGTAAGACTACAATGTATTTATAACAAACTATCTTGCATTAATAAAGGTGAATCAGCAAAGCTTATTCCACCATTTTGTCTTAATTCGCTCTAGTTCGTGTTTATCCCTTACACCTCTGCATTGCATTGCCTTCTATAAATTTAAATTTATATATAAAAAAGAATGTTTCGTTTTATTTTATGCTATATAATTGATTAATAGTAAATAAAAGAATATTTAATGTACAATTATCAAAGTTATGTTGATACGAGAAACACATACACACATAGTATACTTTTATTAATAAATATTAATCTGTCATTGTAACAAAAAATTAAAATATGGCACGGCTGGCAAAATAACTGGGTGTTCCTTATTTTAGTGAAACTGGCAGAAACGTTCATTCGTTTTTTTTTTTCTCAATTGATTTAGTAGATGCAATAGTGGCACTTTCTAAAAAATTGTTTTTAGTTGCTTTTGCACGCATGAACCATAATACTTGGCTTCTTTTTTTTTTATAAACTTCAATTCTAACCGAAAATGAAATGACTTTTGAATTGATAGTTTCAAACAATCGTTCCCCAAAACCATGGCGTGTGCTGCGGAATGATTACCGGTGTGAGACAAAGGTACTTGTACAGTTTAATCAAGACATTAAAAAATGAAAATATCGAAAAAAAAAAAAAAAAAGTTATATTGTACGTATCCGTTTTGGACTGAAGATCTCAAAAAAAATTTTTTCATTTAATTTGATCGAGTAGTTTTTTTTTTTTAATTTTTTTACAGCGGAAATTTTTTTTACAGCGGAATTTTTTTTTACAGCGGAAATGAGAGCGGGTTGAAGTCGGCTATTATGGAAATTTTTAACACGCCACGGGGAGATAACTTTATGTAAAGCGCCGACACTCCCTCCCCATCTTTATTACTAGCTTTTCTTCCTAAAAATCTAGCTTTTTCGCTGTGCTGTAAAAAAAAAAAAAAAAAAAAAAAAAAAAAAAAAATCTACTTGATGAAATTGAGTGAAATTTTTTTTTGGAGGACTTTGTTCCATAACGCATGCGTACAATATAACCTTTTTCGATATTTTCATTTTTTAATATCTTGATTAAACTGTAAAAGTACTGAATAATTTATAGATGGAAGTTACAAGTTGTTACAGGTGAAAAACAGCTTCCATATCAACCGTCAATCGTTATTTATATAATACTGATGTTTAAATATAAAAAAGAAATAAAACGTATAATCGTTTGTTTAAATTATTGGATATTTTGAACTTAAACCATTGGTAAATATCGTGATGTTTTTTTTATCATCTATCTCGTTTACAATATTTACAAATTCTTTGTAGATAATCTTTTGTCTAATATTTACGTATTAAGGTTTTAACCGGGGGGGGGATATGGAAGAATACTGGTATGACTTATTTATATGATTAAAAGATTTTCCTTATGTGATCTTTATCTTTTATTATTAAAAGAAAAGGCTTTTTAAGTAAAATATATTATCTTTTTTGTGTGATAGGTTTGCTGCGAAAATTTATGGAGCCCAATTTGCCACCATATAAAAAAAAGGTTGGGAAAACCACTGTTTTCAAATTTTGCACAAACATGCAGCCCATTTCTTTTATGCCGTATATATGAGTTATATACGGCATAATCACATTGACATCGGGTTCTTGTTAGATCACCAAAGTTAAGCAACATTGAACCTGACCAGTACTGGATAGGCGACCATTTGGGAATACTGTACGTAGGAGAAAACGTCGACACTTCTGACAGCTCCTGCATCCCACCTAACATCCGGTTATCACAACTCTGTCCTGCTGCTGGATCGAGCTGGTTGGGACAAAGACATGCATTGCATAAAGGGGAAATGATATGAGAATGAGATGATGAATGTGAGTCTTAAAGACAGATTTCGTTGTGATGACCTTAGAGAAATATAAGGTTTTGGATTTGTCCGAAAGACACATATAGATGACATCTTATTTAAATAAAAGTTTGAAAAATGTTTTGTATTGGTTTTAGCACTCAAAAACTATATAGGTCGGTAGAAAATTAAATTTTATTAAATTTATTTGTTGTATATTTTCTTTGTTTTCAATTTCTCGTTCGATAATCATACTACATGATTGTTAAAATTTCCAGTTAAAATTAAAGGTTATAAGTCAAGGCCAATTGTTATAGTTCGTTTGTGTACGAAACTAAATGAAAACGCTATGTATTTTAACTGTGCCCCTATTGTACGAAACACTTAAAAATAACCTGGTTTTACAGTAGCTTTCATTTTCAGCTTCACTTCTACAAAAAAAAACCCTTGTTATCCAAATGCACTGTCGTTATCTCCTTAAAAAAAGCCAAAATAGAATCCAACTGTAATGATAATAATAAAAAAAAATTACAAGAAAAAAAAGATCGATTATTCTTATAGCAGACACCATTTTTAACTTTTTTATTACATTTTTTTCTCAAAAGACAAAAAAAAAAAAAATACCCAAAAAACTGCTATTTCCCCAGTTTTTTTTTGTTTTTAATTCTTACTGGTTGTTTTTACTGTTTATAAAAATAAAAAAAAATTCCAGCATAAAAAAAAACTAAAAATGTTCAATTATTTTTCACGTGATTTTTTTTTTTTTTTTTTTTTTTTTTTTTTTTTTTTTTTTTGTTTATTTGGTTTAACATATATATATATATTTGGTACAAGTGCACTTTAATTCGCTGGAAGTATTTTTGTGTTCATTTTTCGGAAGAGTTATACAAGTAAAAAGGAAAGACAATCTAAAATTTATGCTTGTTTTCTAACCAAACATTTCTTGTAATTCAAAACATGTTCAATAAAACAACGAAGAACACAACAACAACAGAAATAAAAACGAAACATTTATTGAATTAATTTAAATTGTGCAGAAAAAAAAATGTAAAAGGCAACAGTCAAATAGGAATATTTTTGGTGTTTGTTTTAATAAATTTCTTTAACAAAATAAAACTTGCTATTAATTTTTGGTTATTTTTAAAAAAATTAGCAACAATACTTCAAAGTAAATTATTTGTTAAATTTACAAATGAAATGTAATATTCTATATTTTAAAATAATTATTTTAAAAATATTTTTTTTAAAATAATTATTTTAAAAATATTTTTTTTTAAATGTGCAAATAAAATATAGCATTCAATTATGAAATGAATGCAATTTTTTATAACTTTTTTTGAAAAAATAAATTATTTGAATTAAATAAAAATAATGATTGTAAGTAATTTAAGAATATTTAGAAAAAAAAGTCATTAATTTTGGATTGTTTCTCTAGTAACACTCATTTTTTTTTACATAGGCATAACCACTTATCTAGTCCCAGAGACCACTCGAGGATAAGCTTTAAGAGTGTATAGTCAAAAGGACAATATAGTAATCGTTAGTAATGGAAATTCGGTAAATTTGTCAACTTAAGTGGAACGGCTCATCAAGAACTTGTTTACTTTGGACTTGAAGACAACCATATTGTAATCAGCTGGAAAGCAGGAAAACAGAAGACAATTCGACAGGCGTGCAGTTCTAAGAAAGAAGCTTTGTTCATGGAATCTACGTTTAGGTTAAGGCACAGATAAAGAGGGGGGTGAATTATTGATAGTGTTTCAACTAGACGAGTGTTTCTCGTTAAAGTTTGGTGAGGGGGCATAGATTGAAGCTTAGTCAAGCACTTGCCATGAAAATAACTATAAAGCAGAGAAAGAGGTTGGAGGGAAGAGAAAAGGACATCTCCTAAGAGAAAAGAAAAAAAATACTTTCAACAAGTTCGAGTGCAGTAGTGCCATTTTTGTTTGCTTTTTTTTTTTTTTTTTTTTGTCAACGAAACAGGTGTGAAGATTTAAGAAATGATGGCCATCAAAATATCTTTTTCATTTCAATATTTTCTCCATTTCAGAACGGATTTCCCAAAGTGGGGTGAAGGGGGGGGGTTATAACTCCGTTATGTTTTCTGAGTGAAATTAAAATATGACAAATTTCCTGCTAATTATATTAATTCACCAAACACAACAGTTTACACCTTTTTTAGAAAAATTAAAATCAAGAGTTATGCTTACAAAACCATATGTGTATTGAGAAATCACTTTTTTTGACAAGAATAGGAGCACCTGGCGATGATGTGTCAAAAACACCATAAAATAATTATCGGATATACCAAAAAGTCATTTAAATAAAAATTATGAACCTGACACCATGTTGGATAAAGGAATTTGGAGATCGTACACACACACACACACACACACATTCTAGGTTAGCGAAGACCAAAGAAAATACTGTCTGACTTTGACACATATATTGACCTGATTGAACATCTTAATTTGCTTCAGATTGTGTTGATCCATTACAATTCTGAAGTGTTTGTTCTCTCGTGGCTCATTCTTAAGAGGAATATAAATCTGGCCTTCTTGTTTAAAAAAAAAACTTTATATTTGAATCTATACGCATCTAACGAAGAGAAATGTTCCCGAAATATATCGTACAGAATTTATACTTGACCACATTAGCACAAGTAAGAATATATTATTTTTTATTTTTTTTTTACATAAACATCACCACTTATCAAGGCCAAGAGGCCACTCGAAGATAAGGGTTAAAGCATGTACAGTAGAAATTGGACAATATAGTAATCAATTCGGTAAATTTGTTAACATATATGGAACGGCTCATCAAGAACTTGTTTACGTTAGACTTGAAGACAACCATATTGTAGTCAGCAGGAAAACAGACAATTCCACAGGCGTGCAGTTCTAAGAAAGAAACTTTGTTCATGGAATCTACGTTTAGGTTTAGGCACAGATAAAGAGTGGGGGGGGGGGAATTATTGATAGTGTTTTCAGATAAACGAGTGTTTCTTGTGAAAGTTTGGCGAAGGGAAACCATAGACTGAAGCTCAGTCGAACACTTTCCATGAAAATAATGATACATCAGATACAAACTCGCAACATCTCTTCTGTGAGATAGAGGTTGCAGGGAAGAGAAAAGGACATCTCCTACGAGGCTGCGAAGTCTATTTTGAACTCTATCAAGGCAGGACAAGTTCTTTCTAGTAGCTTCTGCCCAGATGTGGCAACAGCATTCCATACTTGGACGTACCTGATTTTGCTGCTTTTGGGTTAATTAGGAGTATGTATATCGAAGCAGCACAAGTGCTATCAGTTTCTGTGTTCCCAACTTCGTAATGATCAGTTAATTAATTTTGGAGTTTACAATAATAAAAAAAAATTTTAATTCCAGAATAAAAAGTGAAAATTTTGAATTATTTTAGCTCTCTTGGTCTTGTTTTGTAAGCCAAAATAAATATTTTTTTCTATATTTCCATATCTGATTTTTAAAACATTTTTCTCTGAGATATCTTCGAAGTAAAGTGATCAATCATAGTCAAGAGCGAACTGAAGACTCCCTTTTAATTCGGCCCTGTCGGTGGGGCATTAGAATATGCCGACTGCCCCCCTGAAGAGGGAAAAGTCCCTCAATGGGGGTCCTGGATATGACATTAAACTATATCCAGTGGTGAGGCCCCAGCTTTAATTACCATTGCTCCCAGGTTCACTCTGACCCAGAGTGGTAGTACCTGTTAGGGTCCCAACTATGGGTTAAATAGAAATCGACGTGAAAACAACAAATATATTCTATTAAAAAAATTTTTCTTCAAAATCTTTGGATTCGGCATTAAATAACCCAAAAAAGGTTGATATGCCGTAAAACAAAAACAACCAACCAACCCTTTTAATTAGTTTTTACACCAAGATGTAAGGAAGGGTAACACTCTTTTGATAGAATTGCACCACTTATTCTTGATCCTAACCTTATAATGCTGAGCATTCCAGAAGGAGGCATCAAGTATCATTTAAAAATTTTTTTGGGTATAACTCAATCGACGTCTCTCGGCCTATTAGCAAACACTCTAATCATTATACTAAATTAGTACGACTACCTGGCATTGCTCAGAGTCAAAGTGTAACTTATTTCTATTGAAATTACTATCTACATATTGTCTGTCACTCTATCATTCTCTCTTCACTCGGTCTTTCTACTCCACCCAGCCTATTCCTCTCTAGCTGAACACACACACACACACACACACACACTCCTTCACATAATAGATTTCTCGAGGAATAAGTCAGCATTTTTTGTTCCGAATAAATGCATAACATTGAAAAAAACGCCCCTCTCCTCCAAAGAAACCTAGTCCAGTTTATCCCCAGAGAATGAATAAATTTTTTCAAAATTTTATATATTCATTCAGGGCAATATTGATAAAAAATATACCAACTTTGTCAGGTTTTGTTTTGTAGTTTTTTACTTTTATCTACGCCAACACCGAAGGATAAAGTACTGAGAGCCTGACTAGTCATCGTCAAGACTGATGAACTGCATCATGATGACTTTTAGCTAGACATACAAACATACACACACACAACTACCTTCTAGTCAAATATAGAGATCTATAGTTTGTCATAAAGATAGGAGTGTTTTCAATTATTCCACCTAATGTCTGAAGAAAATAATTGAAGCACTAATGGGTTAATATTAGTGTTGGGACGATTAATCGGAATCAGGAATAAAAAATATCAGAACTTTCAGGGGGTATCAGAATTGATATCGGAATTGGGAAAAAAATGACCTGATTTTCCGATGCTAAAAACGATTTCTTTAACTATCTTTTTTATTTGATTTTATTTAAAACAAAATCTTCCACTGCTGGTAGTAATGATAAAATGATATAATGAATTGATTTTAAAACTAAAATCTTTAGATCCTTTCCCACAAGTGTATTTATTCATTTGCAAAAATATCTGCACATTTAACGTGTTTTTATGGTAATCAGGGAAAATAGCAAGTTTATAGTTAAGTATTTATAGATTTATAAAGAATCGAAATTGGTAATTATATCGGAATCTGGAATTTAGTAAAGAATCGGTAATTGAATCAGAATTGGGAAAACTATTGGAATCTTCCTATCACTAGTTAATATATTTTATTAAACTTCCTTGCCCTAATATTCACAGGTAACATGAATTGTAATAAATACATTGAAAATACTGCCAAGTCTGTTGCAAAGGAAATGGGTGTTCTTTTACCAAGCCAGAAAACTTTTTACACCTACCAGTATTCTATATTTCTATAAAGTCACCATTGTTTTCTTTATGGAGATAGTTAGAAAAGGGAACTTCCCAAAGAAGTCTAACATTAACAGGCAACATGAATTGGAATAAATATGTATAAAATACTGCAAAATCTGTTGCAAAGAAGATAGGCGTCCTTTACCAGGCTAGAAAACTTCTTACACCTGCCAGTATTCTATATCTCTACAAAGCCACCACTCGCTCAGGCATAGTGTATTGTAGTCACATATGGGCTGGTGCACCAACCACTAGTCTCTCAATCTTTGAGTGAAAAAAAGTTTTGAATAGTTACCACACTGTCTGCAAAGTTGTGGCCCTTGTCTCATCGCAGCAATGTTTCATTCATGTGCTTGTTTTACAGATACTGTCATGGAATGTGCTTCGACGAACTTGCTGCACTTGTGTCTCTCCCCTCTCAACGTAAATAACCCTGACAAACCCAGCTATCAAACTCGCCCCCTTTCACTGTAAAGGTATCCAGATGCTAGAAAACTTTATACTCTACTAAATTCTTACCGTTTATTTTTATTAAAACAATTTCTTTTTGACTTATGCTTTCTGTTTAGCGGGAAATCTTGTCAAGTCTTGCCGGTCTTATGTCGAGGAAAAATGTCTTCTGATGGATGAGTAAATTCCAGTTTAATTTTAAAAAATCCTATAAAAAATAGTTTTATTTTTAACTAGCATGATGCACATACTCTATGTTTTATACATGTGTTGTACATGTTTTATATTTTTATGTATAAAGACATATATCTAGAAAAGTGAAAATGGCTGTGTGTGTGTCTGTGTGTGTACATTTCCCTACCAAACTACTCTGTGAATTTTCAATCTACAGACTCGAGATTTGACATAAGGGGTATTGAGATTTCGGAAAATCTTTTTAATCGGTTTTCAGCCAGACATTTGGCTGTCAAGGGTCCAAGGTTCAACGATTTGACCTTTGAAAACTCTACCAAACCCTCTGCCAATTTTGGGTCTAAACACTTGAAATTTAAAATGTAGGTTCTTTGGACATGGATCAAACTTTTTAACTTGATTTGATCTCAAAATAAAAAATGTTAAGGGGTGAAAATTGGTGTCAAAATTTAAAAAAAATCTAACCTCCGTGGTCTCTACGAAATTACTCAGCCAATTTTTGGTTTAAACATTTGGAATTTTACATAAAGTGTATTCAGACATAGGGCAAGCTTTTTAATCGGTTTTTGGCCGAAAATTTGGCTGCCAAGGGGTCAAAGTTCAAAAGATTTGACCTTTGCAGTCTCTAGCATTCTATTCAGCAAATTTTGGGTCTAAACATTTGAAATTTTACATTAAGGGTTTCAGACATGCAAACTTTTTAATCAGGTTTTGGGCGAAAATTTGGCTGCCAAGAGGTCAAAGTTGAAAGAGTCGACCTTTGCAGATTCTACCAAACTCCTCCGCCAATTTTTGGTCTAAACACTTGAAATTATAGACACAGGTTACCTAGACATGAGCTAAACTTTTTAATATATATATATATATATATCTATATATATATACACACACATAAAGTTATGAATAGTACATAGGGCCTGAGCAAAGCCGGACTGAATTGCTAGTAAAAATATAAAACGATGCCGTATTCCTTGTAGGTTGGTTGTACGCCATTTTGTTTTTTGCTAAAAAAAAAACGTTACTTTTGAAAACAAGCAGATTTTCTCCTGGACAATTAGCATGTTATTTCCTCTATTTTATTTCGCTTTTTTCTCTGAAATGTTGGTTATCTTCACTAAAAGTTTCTTTTCAACTTCCTACTTTCTGTTTAGCAGAAGTCTTACTAAGTCTTGCCGGTGTGTAGAGGATAGGATTGTCTGCTTATGTGATTGACGATCCCATCCTCCATGTGTTAATGGTGGGTGAAAGAAACAAAGGTCGCATAATGAAGAAACGAAACATTCCGATATACGATAACAAATAAATGTAGATTGATTTACAAGGGAGATAATAAAAATAGAAATAGTAAGAGTTCATTGAAAAGAGAGTAACATTACTTGCGTTTAGTATTTAATGAGAGGCTGATGGCAAGGTCAGGAGAGCTGGTTGGCTGGTCATGCCAACCGGAGCGCGTGATCGTCACATCTTTACTTTTCGAAAGTCCAGCGAAAAAGAAAAATAAATTTATAAAACAGGAAGTGACATAGCTGCATTGCCCTCTGGTGGCAAGGCATGTGTCACCAGATAATCGAGTTTAGCTTAAGAGTACCGTTTTGTGTATGTGTGTCCGTTGGCTGGGAGATTTCAGTTCCCACAGGTGTATACCGAGGAAAAGTCCCTTCTGATATTAATACTTACGTAAATTCCTGTTTAATTTTAAAACTCTACAAAAAATCATTTTTACTTTGACATTATTCTTTTTCAGAAAGGTTTTATTTCAAATAAAATATTTTACATAATAAATTTTTTAGTCTTTACTTTGAAAATGTTTGGCAATTAGGAATCTTAACTCCTTGTTCTAAAGGACGTACCTCTATTTTACTAAGAATTGCAAGAAAAATATTTTTTTTTAACTACATCATTTTATGTAACCGTTTTTAATATTAATTTAAAAAAAAAATGAAAAATGCAACGATATTGTAATTTTTATTCAATAAAACATTCGAGTAACTGTAAAAAATGATTTTTTTTTCAACTATTTTAGTAAAATAGAGTTACGTCGCTTAGAACATAATAAAAATATTTTTTTAAAGTTTATATAAAAAATAGTTCTTACTTTGAAGTTTTCGATTTAAAACAAAATTTTTAAAGTAAAGATCTAAAAAAAAGTTTCTTAAAAATTAATGATTTTTACTTCGCTTCTTGAAAATCATATTCTTGTTCTTTGCTTCTGGTACTCTATAACGCAATAAAGTCTTTCACACCTTGCAAATAAACGAGATGGCGGCCCAAACTGAATCTGGAAAATTCCATTAAATGAAATTGATCAACATTAACACATCAAACTTAATAATACGTCACACGGAAAAATCAAAACGTCCATATTTAATGCAATTGGAAATTTGCCGTAAAAATTTCCGAACAAATTGTCAACATTTATTCCAATTGAAATGCTTTCACGCAATGTTGATGTTAAACTCATTTTCACGATTGCTGCTTTCCTTTTAACGATAGAATTAAACTTGCTTCATTTAATTCTTCATTTAATTCTTGCATTTTCCTTAGATGGAAAATCTGTGATGTGGTCCCGGTTTGTGTAGAGGCTATCTTGGGCGATGATAACATATTTGTGTATTTGCCAACAACTACACTGGCATTTAATATAAATTCGGTATAAAAGTTGTGTTATATATATATATATATATATATATATTTCCCAAAACCTTGATGTAGGGGGAGACTAAAACTTGCTGCTATGGTTTCAAATGATCTGAAATAACAGCAAGGGGAAACTTGATTCCAAATATTTCTCCTATGTTATATATCTCCTCTTTTGGAAATAGGGTAGGATTATGAATATCCCTAGCATCAAATAATCCTTATACACTGTGAACTTTAATTTAAGTATGAAAAACAAAGGGGGGGGGAGTTATGACATATGATAAATATTTGGAATCAAGTTTCCTCCTACTGTTATTTCAGATCATTTGAAACCATAGCAGCAAGTTTTAGTCTCCTCTCCATCAAGGCTAGAGGTTTTGGGGAAAGATCAGATATTTTGCAATTCATATGCAAAACTAGGAAAACAAATGACTATGATTGAAACATTTTATGATGTAAAAAAGTGCAAAAAATAGGTTCTGGACGATGCAGGATCCCCTTAATGTGCGACCATAAGGGCAAATGTCACATAGCCTATAACACAATTCAGGCTATTACCTTTTCAACTAGCCTACATTTGTTAAATTCTTATCAGTAGTCGCTGAGATTTGGAACTTATAAAATTGCAAAAAAAGGTGGTATATATATATATATATATATATATATATATATATATATATATATATATATATATATACATATATATATATATATATATATATATTGTTACAAACGGCCACCTCGACATCAAATGTTTTTTCTTTATCTGCTAGCGATAGGATAAACATTTGATTGTATGTTCGAACTGAATAAGAATCCACTAATTCCTTATCCCTTTAAAACCCAATATTAAAGTCAGTCTGAAGGAAGTCTCTTCCATTGACCGAGGGCAGAAAAGGTGATGTATAGCGGGGTAGAACAGTTATTAGACTGTGATCCGATCTCGGAAATCAAAGATTCAACCAGCTAGAAATATTTCATCAGCCACAGAAAAAGAAAAAGAAAAACGATTTCGTCAATTCTGTTTTTAGACCGAGATGCGAAACAAAGAAAGAAAAAAGCAGAAGGCGAAACCCTTTCCCTCACCCATTCCGACTAGAGTCCAGTCTCATTCTTCTCTGGAACCCTAAGACGCATTTTCAAATATGTATTTAATGAGAGGAAAAAAATATATATACTGGCCAAAGGCGAACCGTGGAAAATCTATTTTGAAAAACCAAAAACGAATGCCGACAGACATGATATGAAAAAGAGTAATAAAGAAAAAGTATTGAAAAACTGTGAACTTTCGTTCCCCACAAGAGAACTCTCTCAGACTGAACGCATCGCTCAGAAGTTGTGAAAAGAAAAAGAACAAAACAAAACAAAAAAAGAAGACAAGAAAAAGACTTGTCAGTGTAATTTTTGCTTCTCTTTCTGTCAAACTGATGATGAAAATTTTTCCTCTTGGTCGCGTAGTGTCTAGTCATGCTGTTAATCCCTTTTCTTTCTCTTGCAGGATTTTCGCTCAGTTTACATGTTCGAAATATCCCAAACTCCATAAATTTTGAATATATTTTTTTCTCGTTAAATCTTGCTTTCCCTATCTTTAATGAATTTATTTATATTATTTGGAAGTGTTTGTTCTCGTTCTCACAATCTTATCGTGTTCGATTCTTGTGTTTACTTTGTGTCCCGCTTGTCTCATGCAAATTTGAACCTTACTGGGACCTTGACCTTGCTGGGACCTTGACCATAGCCCTATTCAGAAAATTTGTCTGCCTACGATAAACGTTTGCTTTTCGTAAATTCCTTTCCATATCCCTTTGTTTGCTTTTTATTTTTTACCCCCTCCCCGTCATATAAAGATGAACGTCTGTGTGTGTGTCTGGTCACGAATAGGCTCCTATATGGTTGACTATTATAGAAAACTGATCACATATAATGATAGAAGAGGTATTGAGACACAGGAATGGGTATGTTTGATCTGGCATAATGATGATTCATTAAAATTGTGGGGTCTGCGTACGTACCTGGTCCACAAAGTATGGAAATAAAAAAAATTTTAAAATTAAAAACCAACGTTTACAAGTGTTTTTGATATAGATGTACATAATGATACTTTGATAAGTATGTTTTAACTTAAATAGAGATGGTATAATAAAATTGTGGGGTCTGCGTACGTACCTGGTCCACAAAGTATGGAAATAAAAAATTCAAAAATTAAAAACCAACGTTTACAAGTGTTTTTGATATAGATGTACATAATGATACTTTGATAAGTATGTTTTAACTTAAATAGAGATGGTATGATAAAATTGTGGGGTTTGCGTACGTACCTGGTCCACAAAGTATGGAAATAAAAAATTAAAAAATTAAAAACCAACGTTTACAAGTGTTTTTGATATAGATGTACATAATGATCCTTTGATAAGTATGTTTTAACTTAAATAGGGATGGTATAATAAAATTGTGGGGTCTGCATTCGCGCCTGGCCTCCATAGAATGGAAATAGGTACAAACTTTAATAAAGACTTTTTATATCTATCTGCGTAAGTATACTTTGATAATTATGTTTCAGATTGAAGAAATATGGTATAATAAAATTATGGGGTGTTCGTTTGCGTCTGACCTCCATAGAATGAAAATATGCCACAAAGTTTAACAAGGTTTTTTAATATAGATCCACAGAATATTGTGATAAGTGTTTCATTGTGAACAGGTATGGTATAATAAATTATGGGGTTTATCTATTTTATTTTTACTTTCATCATAGTTTGCTTTGGTTTTGATACCCCCAAATTCGAAGCTATCTCTTTACAACCCTTCTTTTCATAACCTATCATACTTTCATAAATCAGAGTCCATTTTCTGTTGGCTGTTTTTGAACCCAGTCAATGCCGGGTACTTTTGCTAGTATATATATATATATATATATATATATATATATATATATATATATATATATATATATATATATATCAATGGCCAGGCAAGGTCACAAGGGAGACAACCAAGCAAAAAAATACCCTAAGCAAAATTTATCCCAAAGTAGCAAAACTAAAGTTGGCTTGCCAGAACACTATATATAAAAAAAGTGTAGGCAAATTTGGGCATATTTTATTGGTTTGAAAATATAGGTTCTCTTTTACAAATTGTCATAAAATTTTAACTATAGAATAGCATTATAATCTTCAAAAAGGCTGCAAATTTTCATGTAGTTTGGTCCCATAGAACCAAAGATATAAGCATTTCAATATTCAAATTGGTAACGAGTATATACAAGGTGTCCCAAAAGAAGCTGACGGATTTTAAATTTGTTTAACTTCCTCAATATTTAAGTTATGCTTACCAATTTTCATATGTAGGTAGATGAGCCTCTATGTGATTTTTGGAGATAAAGTAAGGTATTATATTCTACTTATTCTACTTTTATTTACACAACTTAATCTAGGGTATGTTTTTCACAAGGTCTAATTTTAGTTATGAAAAATGATGTTGCTCAAATGTCCACCATTTTCATTTTCACACTATTGTGCTCTCTGTACATCACTTAATGTTTCAGGGCCCTAATTTCCTCGTCTATATTGTTTTTAAGGGCATTTATTGCGGCTGGTTTTATTGCATTGCGAGTAAGGGAATTTCTTGGGTTGAAGTTTCGTCAAAATTCTCTTTGAGTTTCTGATATTGACTCATTCAACCGAAAATACGACTCTACGATAAATATCCGCTCCTCGAACATTAACATCCGAAAATTGGAGATAAGCTGCAAGACATGATTAAAATCCGAAAATTGGAAGATAAGCTGCAAATACATTTTCAAATTGAAAGGTATTTGCAGCTTCTCTTCAAATTTTCGGATTTTAGTCATGTCAAATCACATTTCAGTTCCTTTTGACGGATTGATTGTTGCTATTTCTTCTGGTGAGTTAAGGGCATAATAGATTCACTGATTGATATAAGAATTAAGTGATTGATTTTGTGCTACGAAACAGATACTGTCAAGAATTGTATAAGTCAACTGAATTAAAGGAATAAATTATAAGATGGTGAACATCATGAATTTTGGAATATAACTTTTTGTCATTTATTCTCTATATTGCTCTGTAATTACATTGAGCTTCTTAAATAAGGATTGATATATATTATTAGAAAACATATTTCTACAGAAATATACATATACAAATATATATATATATATATACAGGCTGACCCCCAAAAAACAGAGGACATTCAATTATTTTTCTGAGCATTTTACAGTCAACGGGGGAAAAAAAGGCCAAAGACCGTAGTGTTTTTGATGTGATGTTTTGAATATAATAAACTAGTTATGACCAAAGTTTCATTTCATTCGGACAAAACACTAAGAAACGGGGCCTAATTAGAGTTTGGGGCCCGTCTTTTTTCGGTCACCCTGTGTATATATATATATATATATATATATATATATATATATATATATATATATATATATAATTTAAAGGAGATTAGAATAATAGTCTAAAGAGCTAAGTGTATTTTAATGTAACAGTGAAATTACTAGTTTAATTAAAATACAGGAAATGCTCGTTGTAATTTAGATATATAATAAGCTCGATAGTTAAATGTCCTAGAGTTAATTCAATATTAAGTAAAGTGATTTTCAATTTAAAAATTAAAAAAAATAAAAAAAAAAAAGATTAAAAAAAATTTTTTTTTTAATTTAATTAAAATTTGATTTTTAAATTAAAAATTTTTTTTTTAAATTTTTAAATTGAAAATCACTTTACTTTATATATATATATATATATATATATATATATATATATATTAATTAGCATCGTGCCTATGATAAAAATGAATCCATCGACAGTTTATTCAGTGTTTTTGTTCATTTTATATTTGCTTTTTATATAGACGACTGCTTCTTTAAGAGTCCTTTGTTTTCAAGTCAACCAATGAAATCTGTTACTTTTTTGCTGTCTCGTCGTTTCAGGTTTCAGGCTCGGCTAAGGTGTTGAAAGTTGGTCATCTTGTTACCATGGCTTGCTAATAAGTATTCCTTCAGTTATTCGAAGGTGGATATATCCTGTTTATAGTCAACCATCTGCTGAAAGATACGTTGGTCGAGTAAATCTTTTGCAGGCTAAGCCGCTTTCCCGTCTAGGATAAGTGTTTAGTTCTAGCATGACGTGGATTTTGTAGGCTTTGTTTAGAGATGTAATGAACTAGGTGTGTCAGAAACTTCGTGAAAAATATTGAATAATTCGACCCCCTGTCTTTCCAAGCTACTAACTACTAACTACTCGAAAAATGTAATTCAAACCCTAATTTTTTTTTCAATTAAAGGAGCAAGGACCAAGGTTTCATTAAAAAAAAATACAAACAACGTGTTTTTTTTAAATATAAAGGTTTTAAACTTCGGACTTTACAGGTAAATTTCTAAAAAACTGTTAATTTTTTTGTTTTAAATTAGAATATATTCTTTATTGATCTTTTATCTTCAATTTGTGATATATAAAACTTTGGCACATAAATTAATTATTTACTTTTTAATAGACATTTCAAAATGGGGAGGGGCGTGAATTAATTCGACCCCCTGCCTTTCCAAGCTTATAACTACTCGAAAAATGTAATTCAAACCCTAATTTTATTTTTCAATTAAAGGGGTAAGGACCAAGGTTTCATTTAAAAAAATACAAACAACGTGTTTTTGTTTTTTTTAAAAAAAAGGTTTTAAACTTCAGACTTTGTAGGTAAATTTCCAAAAAACTGTTCTTTTTTTGTTTTAAATTTGAATATATTATTTATTGATCTTTTATCTTCAATTTGTCATATAAAAACTTTGGCACATAAATTAATTATTTACTTTTTAATAGACATTTCAAAATAGGGGGCGTGAATTAAAAAAAAAACATTTGTCTAAAATATTATATTTGATTTATTAGAAAGAACATAAAATTTCACATTGACCCTGAAAATATCATAAAAATAGAATCAATAGAAAAATTTTGATAGATTTTTAAAGTTTAAAAATTTTGATAGATTTTTAAAGTTTAAAAATTTTGATAGATTTTTAAAGTTTAAAAATTTTGATAGATTTTTAAAGTTAAAAAATTTTGATAGATTTTTAAAGTTTAAAAATTTTGATAGATTTTAAAAGTTTAAAAATTGAAAAATAATGAACTGGTAAAATTCAATTAATTTCATTGTTTTTTTTCAAATAAAAAAAAATTTCTATTACTTTTAAAACAACTTTAATAGTTTATTTTGGAAGTATAATCCATAACAAAAATAAACAACACACTTTTAAAAGAGAAATTACGAGTTTTTATATTTTATTCGCAGTTTCGTGTTAGGGGTGTCAAAAATTCCTACAAAAATTCTGATACACCTAGTAATGAACTGGTTCACATTAGTGGGAGATTTCCTATAGTCTCATGATGTCATATAAAGAATTGGTGTTTTTTTTTTAGGTTGGGTGGGTGGGTATTGTTAAAGAGGTTGATTTTAGGACAGTCAGCATATCATTTATGCTAGCTTGAATTTCTCGTACTGTCTCTTCAGATGACTGTTTTGTTTTCAAGTTGATCAGCAATGTTTTTTGTTCTTTGATGACAGTAAAAAGTTTGACTCAAGTGAAACTCGTGTAGCTGTCCATATTTCTCTTGCTGCCTGCTTCTTACACTTATGTTATAAATACGATCACAAAAAGTAAACGAATGGATTAAATTTACATACTTTTATTCTCTGTTTGGTATCAAGATGTTATTAGTCCCGTCCAGTTGGACTAATATCCCGGACACCGGCGTAAGCAACACCAGAAAGATGTTTTGGGGTTTTTTTTTCAAGTAGAACATAAAAAGAAGTGAGCACGTCACTAAGAGTACATTAGAGAAAGGAGAGACGTGTGCCTTTGCATTGGGTGAATACTTTCAACCAACCTACTCTTCCATAGAGCACAAGTAAGGCTTTATGAAAAATTTCTGTGGCAAGATAAAAATGGTCTGTGTTACCGCCATCGAGTATTAAGGGCTAAGCAAGGGCGATAAATGTGCCTATTCTTTTATTGCTGAAATCTGCTAACGAATTGTGTCTGTGTATGTGGTGTACATGATGTTATGCTTGCAAGCAGTCTGATGACTCTACAGTCTCTATATCAATGCTAATAAAATTCAAAACATGATTTTTGGATACATCAGCCATACACAAATGGTTTTTATCGACCAAAAAGAAATAGTTAGACTTGAAAACTTCACCTACTTAAGAAGTTCCATAAACAAAGAAAGCAGTTGCAGTGCAGGATAGGTAAGACCTCAGAAGCATTTAACCAGTTCTGCAAGATATCGAGAAACAAATAAAACTCAGCTTCAGATCCAAATTAAGATTCTGCAACTGCAACATTTTGTCTACCTTGTTATGTAGAAGTGAAACTTGGCATCTCAAAATCAACCAAGACATTAGATGCATTTGATTTTAAGTGCCTTAGAATTTTTCTAGGGACCAAATGGAATAATCAAACTACCAACCAAGACAAGAGAGACCTCACAAACCAACAGGGAGTACTATCAGTAATACGCAAACGACGTCTAGACTGATTTGGTCATACTCTAGGATTCCCAAATTTCATAAGATGCATCTAGGAGAAGGTCAGAGGTTACACCAATCAAAAGGTTGTGAGAATATTATCATAGATGAGCAATAGTGAGAATATTATCATAGATGAGCAATAGTGAGAATATTATCATAGATGAGCAATAGTGAGAATATTATCATAGATGAGCAATAGTGAGAATATTATCATAGATGAGCAATAGTGAGAATATTATCATAGATGAGCAATAGAATTTCCAACCAAGTGCTCCAATGGACTCTAATGAAAAAAAAAAAAAAGGAAGATAAAAAATAAACTGGAAGCAGAAAATCGAGAGACTGCCTCGAGATATCCAAACGTATTATAGCGTTAATGCAAGAGAAGGCATTCTGTATATGGTGGAACCACCGATTGATGCGATCCTTTTGGGATTAATTTAGTATTTTCATTATTCTGAATTCTGGAATCAATCTTTCATCTCCGATAGTGCTAGGTTAGCACAGATCATAATAAATGACTCAGAACTGCATGCTGTGTTTGTTGTATTAGCAGATTGGTATTGGTTCAAAGCTTAAGAGGCCACTCAGACCGAGGTTTTTTATATATCACTTAGTATTCCGAGATGACCAACCATCTAAGTAGACAGTAACAACACTAGATCAGTCCAGGGGGTGCAGAAAATGACATCCGACGGTATACTTTTCCTATCACCTAGCAGAGGCCAGATGCGGCATACTGTAGTCATTGTAAAAACATAGCATTCATTCAAGACGAGTTGAAAAAGACATCAGGAAGTATGAGTTCTTCTACCTTCCATTAACAAATGGTAAGTAATAATCAGTCCTAAGTAAGAGTGCCCTGAAGGTTGATGCTTCAATCCTCAGTGCGGGTGATACTAAGAATAGAATTATAAATTAGTTAAGACTTTTACCGAATCATGGCTGACGGAATGAGAGCAAGTTACATAAAGTTAAATAAAGGATTCCATTCAAAATTCCATGCTGATTCCCGAGGTCAACATAAACATTCCTGAACTTCATAAGATGCATCTGAAGAAGGTCAAAGGTTACATCAATCAAAAGATTGTGAGAATAATCGAACTAATACATGTTTATTATTGTTTCGGGGCTTTTGCTATCGTCATAGTAATGACATAACAGGACGCGTTGAAAAAAAAAACAACCGACAGTTTACCATCTTCAATACTCCATTTGTGAACAGACTCGACTTACATTTATATAGAACTCTAGACCTGTTTATTATTGTTTTGGCTGTGCTATAGTTATGGTAAGAGCATAAGAGTTGTTTTTTTATGGAAATCGCTCCAGAAAAGATATGAAGCTACTGATAGAAGGAACTGCCCCCACCCGACAATCACTATTACTTCATAGTCCAAAACTCCCCAGCAGCAAGTATAGATACATTTTGATCCAGAACACAGCAATTCTTCCCTTTTGTCAGAAACATCGTTCATGTAAGATCTAAAGGACAAAATAAGGAAAGTGAGAGTTACTAACTTAATTAGGATTAGTTGTAAAAGAAAGCTGGCTGCATACTTTCTTCCATTCTCCAGATAATATTTATTTGACTTCTGTCTTTAGAAATAGTTTTGGCTGTTTTTGCTTAATTACGCTTAAGAACATAGAACTAGTTTGAGACAAGCCCAAAAAAAAAAAATTAACAAAAACAATATACTTTGTTTTATTCACTGGTTGAGAACACATCAAACCTATATTTATGTAGATCCCTAAACATTTTTATTATTTTATTTATATATATTTTTTTTGATGTGTTGTAATTCTGGTAAGAACATTGTCATAAACTTGCAGGTCAGTAATAATCAAGACACCTAGTCTATAATTAATAAGTGTATTAACAAAACTACACGTCATTATTCTGGGGCCATAGCTGACACGAATTGCTGCCCTAACATTTAAATGTTACTTTATTGATTGTCTCTGAGTATGAAGAGCATTCAACAAGTAATGCCCCACATCAACTTTCGGTTGTATGATTTAGTTGAAATTTTGCAATGATTTATATCTCTATGGTTTATTAACTATAGAGCTATAAATCATTTCACATTATGGCAAATTACACCTCTGAGCTAATTGCGGTTTCTGATTTACACATGCTTGAACTGAATCAGGCGTGAAATTGAGTCTGTTGAGTGTTATGCAGTGATCCAGTTTTGTATTTGAAAAGACACACACCAGAGGATACTTTTAATAAAATGAAAGAAACCTATAGTAATAATGCTCTATCATATGAGCTTATAAAACGCTGACATTGTAAATTCAAATATGCCCAGAAATCTGTGGAGGCATCTGTTTGTTAAGTTGGGGCTGCCATTTTATAAGATCAACACGTGACTATTCGCTAAATAGCCCAAGAGATTAAGATTAGTACAGCGTCTGTAGAAGCTATAATTCAGTCATTTGCATATGCATAAGGTGTCTGCCAGATGGATTCCTGAGTTTTGTGGACAATTTTCCAGAAGTGAGAATGCATTGAGTGGTCGAGGATGAATTTGGAAAAGTGCCAAAAAGAGTCAAAGTTTTTTCAAAAGATTACACAAGATAAAACCTGGTTCTATAACTATGTTCTAGAGACCATGGCCCAGTCAATGTAGTGGAAGCACTTGAACTCATCACCTCCAAAGAAATCAGGGGTGCAGCCTTCTGTTGGCAGGGTCATACTCACAGTCTTCTAGGACCAGGATGAAATAGTGCTGACAGATTTTCTGACAAAAGGATACGACAATTACAGGAGACTATTATGCTTCACTTTTGAGGAGATTAAAAGATGTTATCGAAATCAAAATGCAAGGTATGATCATCAAGGGTACCCCATCCTGCAAGACAACACTCCAGTCCACAACATCACCAGATCAGAAGCACAGACGTCTGGTTATAAAATTCTCCTCAATCCCCCTAGTCTCTTAACTTTGCACCATCTGACTTTCACCTCTTCCCAGCTATGAAGTTGTTTATGAAAGAAAAGCGTTTAACAGATGATGCAGCCTTGATTTTTCGAAGTCACATCAAGGTTGGAGGACTAGGTTGGAGGGTTCTACATAAACAGTTGCCACAGCTGCATTAAACAATAGAAGAAATGCATAACTCTGGGCGGTTTCTACGCAGAGAAAGAGTAATAACTTTGCCAAACTTCGTTGCCAAC
Source organism: Euprymna scolopes (assembly GCF_053919585.1). NCBI lineage: Eukaryota > Metazoa > Mollusca > Cephalopoda > Sepiida > Sepiolidae > Euprymna > Euprymna scolopes. Next base: position 25,183,653 of record NC_136525.1, on the reverse strand, counting down.
CCTAACCCTAACCTGTGCGATTAAAATTAATTTTTTACTTCTTCCAATTTATAAAAAAGCAGTCTCCATAGATTCGTATCAGCTAAAAACAAGCAACACATTCGTGAAAAATTGAGGAAGGTTTGAACGACCTTTTCCAGTTATTTCCATCAGCTGCCGAGCGAGCCCGAGCCAACTTTGTGAAAATCGCGGGTTAGTAAATGCAGAAGCACCTACTTTTTAAAAAAATATAATTTCGATGGTTTTGTATTTATGGTACAAAGATAGAATGAACCCAGGACGAATCAAAATAGACTGTTTTCAAATCAGATTTTGCATTCAATTTTCTAACTATATCTTTATTAATGCCTCGTTTTCTAATTGCTTTTCATCTGCTTTTATCTTTGACAAAATTAATTAAATTTTTCCGACTTCTATCGATGTCAGCCTCTTATATCTTTGCGCTAACTAGGGATTAAGCGACTTGATTTTTTGTCACTATGCAAATATATCTTCCATATCCATTATACACTAAACAAAATGCCGTGAATAATATGAATAAAGAAATTATATTTGTGTTGTTACACTCCATTATTTAATTGGTTTCGAAAATTGAAAATAAGAAAACGGAATCTAGCTAGCTAGCTAGCTAGCTAGCTAGCTAGATAGATAGATAGAGAGTATGATAATAACTTTTAAAAATGAAAATCACTCTAGACAAGTCACAAAGCCACTTGATTTAAGGAGCTAAAAAAGATGCCACTTCAAGATCCAAAACTAAACCACGATATATGTGAGTTGAATAGACTCACATTCCATAAGCGATCTTTCTGACAAAGGAGTAATAATTATTGTTTTCTGAGTCAGAATCTATCTATCTCACACTTATCGTTTGCTGGTTTTTGACCTTGAAGTATTCTTTTTTATTTTTAGCTCCCTACTTCAAGTGGATTCATACAATTAAAAAAAAAAAGAAATAAAAACCAAATTATTTGGGTTAGAATCCTTAGCTTAAAAGTATAAACATCTATTTATCTATACTACCAAAAGCTTGTGAACTTGCTTGTTATCGTGTATGGTTCTTTTTCTTCGTGTCCAATTGATGACGTCACAAAAGGATGACGTCATGCACTTACAGGTGAAAGCCACCAGGCAAAAACCTGTATAGCGCCACGAAAGCGAAGACGTTTTAAAAGGATAATATCCTCTAAAACAAATTGAAAAGATCTAGAAGAGATCTTTTATTACGTCATAGATGCTGAAGCATTAAACGGATGACGTCAGACAAGAAAACAAAGAACAGGATGATGTCGACACAAACGAATGAGATCACCTACTAACAAGGTTTTTTTTTTTTTTTTTTAAATAACTGGAGAAATCTTTTATGAAGTCACAAAGCATAAACAACGATTATAAATCTAACAGTTATATACCAACTATTACATAATCGTAAAAATAGATTATGTGTTTTAAAAAGAAATCTTTAAATTTTGACTTATTTGGGCCGACGAAGAATGCATCTATTTCTTTTTTTGTGTGTTTAAATTGTCGTCGAAGCAAAAGAAGAGAAAGAGAGTGAAGAAAAAGAGTACAGAGGCCGAGAGGGTTCGGTGGAACGTTCAATCGGTATTGACACTTCCCACCTCTTCGGTGTGAAAGCTGGTTGGCAGGTCATCCAGTCAGTGCACTTCGTGACCTCGTTTGATTTTGGGTTTTTTTTAGCGCCAAAAAAGTGAAAAAGAAGAAAAAAGGAAAAACAAGCGAAGTATGGAGGAGGGAGAGAGAAAGGAGGAAGAAGAAAAAAAGAATATTCTTTTCTAATAGAAGACACTTCTGAAAAATCATCATGGCGAATAGATCCTGCTACGGGTTAACGTTGAGAATGGGCTTTAGCCGTGGACGAGCGCAGATACTCGTCGAGTTAAAATTAAACAGGAAACTAATTTACCATGGACTAATAATTTGAACAGAATATTCTGAAACAAACAAAGAAAAAAAATGAATGACTTACAGATTTTATAAATTAAAAACAGAGTTGTGGCCATGCGTCGTGAAACCGAACACCCAAAATAAAAAAAAGAAAAAAAAAGAAAGGAATCCTAAAACAACAGACTACCAAGAAAACCTCACATGGGGAAAAGAATATGAATTGTAAGTCTCCCCTCTCTAAATGTATCTTTCATGCATCGTATCGGCGACTTGTTTGTTTTGACATTTTCTTTTTATTTCATTGATGTATTTTCCGTTGGCATTTTTGGACACTAGCATAAGACCCCCCCCCCCGTCCTCATAATCTGTTTTTGTTTTGTTGTTTAATTAATTCCTTTTACACACCCCTCCCTTTAGCCTATTAGTTTCTTTGTGATAAAATTGATTTCAAATTTAAGATCGCGTTGCCTCCGTTTTCTCTCACTGTGTCCTGTACCTATTTTATTTTATTTTATTTTATTTTATTTCACTGATGTGAGAAAGGTGTTCGATATACCGCATGCATTCGAACCCGCGGACCTAAAACTTATTTTCCTTTTTTTTTCTTTGTGTTACGTAATCCTCCTTCGTCGTTCCCAACGGAGGAGTATTCGTAACACAACCAAGAAAGGAAAGATTATTATTATTATGGTTTCAAGGGGTGGTAGTGGGGATAAGCCTCTTCTCCCTAAAAAAATGCTTTCATGGTGTCCATCTCGAAAGCCTCTGACAACCAAATCCATCTCGTGGTTTAGCTACTAAGCCTGGCGAAACTGTTTATACTGATTGAGAGAAAAGGCAAAGCCGGTCCACTGACGCCTTAAAACTAGTAACTTCGGGCAGGTGTGGCTTGTCAACTTTACATGATAGCTTACCTAGGAGAAAGTAACTCTGATTCAAAACCTATGCCTTGCGGGGTTACATCATCAGGGGAAAGGCTCATATTCATAAGTGACCTCCCCGACAAAATTGCCTCTGAGATGAGTATATATGCTGATGACACCACACTCTATAACAGGCATGACAGGAAAACACTAGAGGATGACCTCCACTCTGTAGTGGAATGGGGACAAAAATGGATGGTCACGTTCAATGACGCCAAGACCAAACTAGTTTCATTCAATAATTACAAGAAACCTTCTCTACCACCTATAGCAATGACCAACGACTCTTTATCTGAGAGTACATCTTTCAAACTCCTTAGCCTAACGTTCACAGGAAACATGAGTTGGAACAATTACATTGAAAGCATTGCAAGGGCCGCTGCAAAGAAGGTAGGCTCTCTCTACCGTGCTAGAAAACTACTAATACCCGAAAGTATCCTGTATCTCTATAAGGCCACCATTCGCACATGTGAGTATTGCTGTCATATTTGGGCTGGTACATCTGCTACTAGTCTCTTGCTCCTTGACAAGGTTCAAAAGAGAGTTGCAAATCTGATAGGCCCTGAACTGGCATCTAAGCTTCAGCCTCTGTCCCATCGATGAAATGTTGCATCCGTCTGCCTGTTCTACAAGTATTTTAATGGTGAATGTTCTGACGAACTGCAGACACTTGTGCCCACACGTGAACACCCTCGACAAACCCGACAGGCTGCTAAATCCCACCCAACACTGTAGAGATCCCTAGATGTAAAAGATTTTTCTACTCCAGTAGTTTTTTCCCCCAGAACCGCTAGACTCTGGAATTCCATTCTAGATCCCTGCTTCCCCAACTATAATGACGTGCAGAGGTTCAAGTGTAACGTGAACCGACGTCTTGCTGCCTAAATCCCTACATAGTACCCCAGTAGTTGTTACCCCTGATGGTAGCCCCTACACCAAAGTGGCAATGTGCCTTGTTTGGGGTGAAAATGTAATTTAAAAAAAAATGTCCTAGCTAACAAATCCGTGAATCAACTTAACCATTTTAAATGTGGTGAACTATAAAAATAAACATTTCTCCTTGTTTCATTCATAATTTTTCATGTCGATATTGAACGTGTAGAATTATGAAGCCTTGATTTTACTTAATACAATTCATACCTTATTATTGATTTAATCAATTTAAAGTTTTCTATTTGTTTCTAAGATGATCTTTCAAATATTTTGTTTCTAAGATGTTGATATTTCAAATATTATGTTTCGAACATTTTGATATTTCAAATATTTTGTTCCACGTAAAAAAATCATGTTTCTTTTTGAGATACACGAAGGCAATAAAACTTTCACTCGGAATCCTTGTCAAAGAGATTATAGTCCGGCTCAGAAAGGTTTATATATATATTATTTTATTATTATTATATTATTATTACTTATTATATATATGTGTTGGGACGATTGATCGGTATCAGAAATCGTAAAAATCGGAACATTTTCGGGGGTATCAGAATCGGTATCAGAATCGGTATCGGAATCAGAAAAATTGATGCCATGAGAAAACGATTTTTTTTAATCGTCGTTTTTCATTTGATTTTGTTTGAAGTAAAATCTTCTATTGCAGGTAATATTGATAAATTCATAAATAATCATTGATTTTAAAATACAAGTAAAACTAAAATCGATAGATCATCCTCCACAAGTGTATTTTGACGATTAGGAAAATATCTGCATATTTAACATGTTTTTTTTTATGAAAATCGGGGGTGGGGGGGGGGGAATAACTACCTTATAGTTAAATAATTAGAGATTTATAAAGAATCGGAATTGGAATCAGTAATTATATCAGAATCGGGAATTTAGCATGGAATCAGTAATTGTATCAGGATCGAGAAAAATATTGGAATCGTCCCATCAGTAATATATATATATATATATATATATATATATATATATATATATATATATATATATATATATATATATATATATATATATATATACCGCACTGATGAGCTGTGAAACAGCGAAACAGCACTGTATGTGGATATATACCTTGCTTTTCAAATTTAAATTATCACCGTTTTTCGGATTTTTTTTAAGCCTTAATTTTTTGATTCATCCAGCCTTGACAGACGTGTTTCAAATATTATCTCTAGTACTTTTCTTTTAATGATTTAGAATTCATTCCATTTGCGCTTTTTTCCAAGAAACTCTGCCTTTTGGATGATTTTGGACTATTTGGAATTTACCCAGTGGATTGAAATTTTAAATTCGACCGTTTTGAATTTTACCATTTTTGGATTTTTACCCTTCACCGGACTATCCATTCATGTGAAATCTTTTTATTATTTTTCGTTGGCCTCCTGTTCCCCTTACCTCACCCTTTTTTTTTTTTAACCAAGTAAGATCTTTGACTTACTTGTAGTTTCATTAAATACTTTTATATGCAAAATCCGATCCTGCATTTTGCTAATTCCTGCCCTCTGATGAGAAGGAGAGTATTTCTTCGAAACTCCGCAGATTAAGGACTATCCACTTATCTTGTGCTTCCTTTTTTAAAATTAAATATGTCTTTAACTCTTTTTCAAGATGTCTTTTAGCATATTTTATTAATCATTTGTTCATATATATATATATATATATATATATATATATATATATATATATATATAGTGTGCGGCAGAAATACCTTCGATATTTTAAACTGTCAACCATATGTTGCTAATGAACTTATGCAAGTGCCGATGACATAATAGCTTGCCTTTGTTTAATATCCTCATCAAACAATATAGTTTGGATTGTACACATCGTGCTTTTACTGTAGAAATGTTTTTGAAGAATGGCGAATCTGTAACTGCAACACAGAGCACTTTCCGAGTTCATTACAAGTTAGGGCGGCATGATGTTGTTTCAGATAGAAAAATCAATACAGCTATGGGTTGCAAACTTCAGAGCTACAGGTTCGGCACTTAAAAAGCCACGTGGAAGGCCTCGAAGCGCTTGATTTGACATTATTTGAGCTGTGAGATTTTCTGTTGCTCTGTCTCCTACACGTTCATCTCGCAAACATGCTTTGCTTTTGGGGTTGTCTGATCAGACAGTCAGAAGAATTCTACACACTGATATGCAGATCCATTCATACAAATTAATGTTTAGCAATTGCATGAGCATCACTGAGAAGATCGTTTGTCAAAATGTGGGAGATATTTCTGCCGCACGCTGTATTAGCTCGTTCGTCTCGCACATCAATTTCTAATCTGCCTGTTCACGAAAATATTAATCATACTTCTTAAGTAAAAAGAAAAATACTGAACAGATTGAATTAATTAAATTTTGAGTTATAGTTATTTGTAATTAACTGCCATTTTTAGGACCAGAATGATAAGTAACCACATTTTAGTAAAATCTGTAGTTTTTAAAAATTAGTCTCAAAGATTGTATTTTTTTTTCAAATATTATACCAACGTTTTGATATCTATTGGCAACACTGACGTCTCAGTTTTCATTATACTATAAAAACCTAAAGTCTATCAAAATGTGAGAGATAGTTCTTCCGCACCTATATATATATATATATATATATATATATATATATATATATATATATATATATATATATATATATATATATATCCAATCTTTCAAGAAAAACACCCCTCTAGCTGAATCCACTGTGAAAAATTTCCCCCACTCTATATCTGTGCCTAAATCAAAACGCGGATTCTATGAACAAAGCTTCTTAGAACTGCACGCCTGTAGAACTCTGTTCTGTCTGCCTGCTTCCCACCGGACTACAACTTGGATGTCTTCAAGTCCAATATTAACAAATTCCTAATGAACCGCCCCCTTAAGTAAACACTTCATCAAATCTCCACACTAACGTAATGTACTTGCAATAACCCTTATCCCTGAGTGGGTTCCGGGCCTTGATAAGTGGTGATCACTGTGTAAAAAAAAAAAAAAAAATATATATATATGCAGGGAATAGAAATTGGACTTTGGGTTTACTTTTTGTAAATCTATGGGCCGGTCAATGGCATGACCAACCTGTGTGTTATGTAAATGTCCTGGAAATGGTATCAGACTGGTACATAATGGCCCGATATGAGAATCAGTCAGTTATACGCCTTTTTGTCAGAGTTGAAGAGTAAAGGCATACCTTAGGATTTTGGGTGTGGCTGGCTCCTTCCTTCTCTCAGGATGTCGTCTCTGGTGGTCTTCCACAGGTTGGAGTCTCTGACTGGAATCGACATTTAAGGCAGACATAATAACACACAACACAGGTTGTAATATATATATATATATATATATATATATATATATATATATATATATATGAAAAAATCTTATCTCTTTATTTTTTACAGAAATATTACAATATATTACAACAAAAACAATTTACAAATCATAACAATTAACTTTAACAATTAACTCTTTAAAAGCTAACTACCCTTAACTAGTGTTGAGGAAGAGGGGGATGCCCCCTTCCTCTCGTTTACAGAGAGGCAGAAGTATGTATCTTACCCCATAGCTGTCCGGAACAAAAGAGAGAGAGGCAAGAAGGGAATCGTGAAATTGCATTCTGGTTGCTTATTTCAGTGTATTCCTCCGCTCATGGCCAAATCACCTCCTGGCTTGTGGGTAGAGGATCACGACGACCAGTGGTGCTAGCAAATAGTACCGCATTGGTAGCCTCGTAACTTTCACTTTTTCTTATTTTTGCTTTTAGTCCTTATATTCTATGAGCGATGTTTCTGACGAAGGGGGAGGTGAGTGGAATCTATCCACATAACATTTATCGTTTGCTAGTTTTTTTGTTTTTTGTTTTATTTTAAATAGGGTATATTTTAGCTCTTTACATCAAGTGGCTTCATGTCTTGTCTGGAGTGTTTTCAATAAAAAAAGAGTTTCCATCCACTTTTTCCATTAGCTTTTGAGTTTAATACCTCGATTCTTTTTCACCATGATAATGATGACGATGGCCGTTCATCATCTTCGAGTGTCGATGGTTATTGCCGCGCGTCGAAGGAACTGAAGTGAGACTCATCAAGGATATGTTTTCCTTTGAAAAGACAGACAAAAATAAGTCATCTGAAAGCTGCGTCTCTGATATCAAGCGTAAAGGGAAATGATTTCTGACCTCTGACCTTTGAGTTGAATTGGTGAATTTAAAATCAATAAATCCGTAATCAGATCAACGTTGTCACAATCAATAGAAATCTCAGTAGCCATGCTCTCCTTTCTACATACGAGGTTGGAATATGTGGTATATTAGTAAAATAAGATTTCAAATATAAAAGTACTAGCAGGCCATCCGGTGTAACCCGGTCGAAAAAATATGCATAAATATGATATTTAATTTATGCAGATTTCACATTTATTATTATTAAAACCAATTCTTTACTGATTGTTATATTGCACCTAATATAGTAAAAAAAAAACAACAACAAAAACCGGAAATAAACTGAGACATGTGCATGCGAGTATTATGTTTTTTCTAAACAGTTCACTTCTTGTAAAAAAAAATACTCAAGCTGAGATCGAAACCAAAACCTAAAGACAGTCAGTCAAATACGATAACCATTAGGTCAGCTTGATATGATCTTTAAAAAGTGTTTTCAAACCTACTTATTCTTAACATAAGGAATCTGTCATGTGGACGATTCACACAACAATTCATGAAATTCATGAAACAATTGACAAACAGATAAAAATCTGATGACTCCCCCACGCACTAATGTTTCAATTTTAACCCCTTAGCAGCCCTTTTGTCCGGGTGAAAACAGATTAAAAAGTTTTCTATATGTCTGAATACTCTATATATCAAATTTCAAATCCTTACTCATCTGACACCTCTCTTCATCACTCACAGAGCCCCTGCCTTCCTTGAGCAAACATTTGTTGAGTATATGATTCGAGAATTGTCATCTCTCTCCCCCTCCCCCCTCTCTCTCTCTCTCTCTCACACACACACACACACACACACACACACATTCTCACTTTTATAAAAATTATTGTGACATCTGGGCTGGTGCATCAATCACTAGTCTCTCACTTTTAGACAGTGACCAAAAAAGTCTCTATAGCCTGCACCATCGGTCAAGCTCCAACCTTTGTCTCATCGCTGCAATATTGCATCTCGGTGCTTGTCAACTACATTTATGAAATGTGCTCTGATGAACTCATAGCACTTCTGCCCCAACGACCCCCGACTAACACAACATCACCATTGAGATCCTTAAATGCGGGAAAGTCTTCTACTTTAATAGTTTCTTCCTCTGGAGTGCTAGACTTTGGAATTCTCTCCCTATTTCCTGCTTCCTTGACTGTATTTATATGCAGAACTTTAAATGTAATGTGAACAGATATCTTGCTACTCAACTCCCCACAATTTCCTGTAGACATGGTCCCAAATAGTAACCAGTTACATCCAAGGAAAAGTGTTTGGGGGAAACAAGAGTAAAAAACAAAAATAAGGCTAAACGCCACTCGAGGATAAGGATTAAAAAGATGGATAGTCAGATGAATGATGGAGAAATTTTATAAACGTAATGAAATGTCAATAAGGATAACTAAAGGCACCGATTGAGAGCCAGATGTAGGAAAAGGCAGGCCAGACACTTGATTTGAAGCTGACTGTGTCATAGCCCTATCACAACATGTTTTATAGATAAGAAGTTCTTGGAAATAAACTTTGTTCATGGAAATTCCGCTCGGTTTTAGTCATATATAGCAAGAGATGAGAGTTCTTTGCTGTGATAGCAAATAGACAAGTTATAGCTGTAAATCAGAAATTGGAGCTCAGTCGGGCACTTACCATGCAAATAACGAGCAAATATAGAAAGATTAGCAATGTCTCTTCTGTGCAAAAGCGGCTGAAGTGAAGAGGAAATTTTGGCAAAATCGTATATCTGTTTTATATATAATTGGTCTGTCAATCAATTTGTAAACAATAGTTTCCTGACAACTGAACTCTAATTCGAATTGTTGAATTGCAAATTGAAATCATAGCAACCACTGTAAATAATTTTCTTTCCTCCTCTGTGTGTACCTATTTTATGCCACGTGTGATGTCCATGTCAGTCAGTTCTCCATAACATCATGTACTATCGTCGAAGCTGATAAATTCGTCAAAATCTCTTTGCTCCATGTCCGATGATGGAAAAACTTGAGCATTTTCGTTGAGTATTTCTTACATTTCAACCTCTGATTCAATAACAAGGCCAGCCTTTTTTAAACCATTTTTGATTGTTGACGGTTTGACCATGAAAAGTGCTTGCTTCATCATGTGCATGGTCTTCAAAATCTGCTTGACCACTTTGGACAGTGGCACTGGCAGTGTAGCATCGATCGCTGCGATTTGCATTTAAACAAGATCCTGATGATAATACGCTTTGAATGAACGAATGATGCTTTCATCCATAGGTTGAATGAGACTGACGGTGTTTGGTGACATAAGCGACAGTTTGATGTTTAACAGATTTGTACCCGGCAGTAAATTATGACAAATTGCATAGTTCAAAAACAGAATACTCTTTTGATTTTGAGCAGTCATTTTTCGATTAAGCGTTTAATAACGCCAATAAACAGCTGACTAGTCATCCAGGCTTTACGATTAGTGAAAGAAGAAAACGACAGTTTTGACATTTTTAAAGCAGCGTAATTTTGTCGACTTACAAACAACTTCAGCTTGCTTTTCACTGATGTCAAAGTGAAGAAACTCAACTGCAGCCAAAAAAGTACGGAATCGGTTATCCAACAGCAGCAAAAATTCTCAAGAAGAAGATGATTTCAGATCTCGCATGCAAATGAACAGAAACACTAATTCCAAACGAACGCACCAATCCATGTACAAGGACATTAACGAAGCACTTACACAATGGTTTATGCAAGCATGTGCTCATTTAGCTACCGTCACTGATCACGTCAATTAGGCAGAAAGCATCACGACTCGCCATACATCTTGAAGTTTATTTTGAACCAAGCAATGGCTGGCTCATGCGCTGGAGGCAGGCCAATAAAGTTTGTTCAAAGATTTTTTATGGCAAATCAACGTCAGTAGATGACAGTTCTGCTAACGAATGGCTGACAAACGTTTTGTCGCAACTTTTTCGTGGATGTCCAAAAGATGTTTGGAACTGTGATAAAACAGGACTTTTCTACAAAACCATGCCGCCTGGATCTTTGCGATTTGCTGGTGATGAACAGTCAAATGGACAAAAGTTTCCAAAGACAGAATGTGTGCGTGTGTGATCTTATTGCTTCTCTATCTTTTCTCAAGTATCCGCAGGAATTCCCCTCTGGACAAAAGTGTTGTAGGTTTGCTACAACAGATGCCATATAAAAATTCAATACAACTAAGCTATTAGCCACTATCTTATGTAGCTTTGAACACAATTCCAGACACATTTAGTCGTAATAATAAAATACTTCATTGCATCCTACAAGCAACACAATCACAATCGCAACATTGTTAGAGGAAGAAGTCTCTATTTTTCTCTCTAAATATTTAAACCTACCAATCCTACCAGTTCTCACTGGGACGAATTCTACACGTTCCACAGATTCTGTGATTACACTAATCGTAACTGGCTCATATATGTAATAATAATCTTTCCAATTTCCGATTTATACATAATAAAGCCTCCCTCCCCAAACTCCGTCTATTCTGATTGGCTGGTCTCTGATAATTCTCCTATTCCGGAATCCAGTTCTTCGCTTTATGAACGAATGGTTACTAACATTAACATATGACGTCGAGTTAGAGACATTATTTCGCCTGGCGTCAAGTTCATTTAATGCATAGATCAATTCAATCATGTAAGGTCGAAAAATACAAGAGAGAAAATCATTAAACAAACATTCAATAACCGGTTCACTTGTTTTCTTTTACAAACTTTAAAACACACTATAAGAATTTCAGTCGTCGTCAAATCCAAAACAAAAAAATCCCACAGCTTTTGCAATCGAGTTTTTTTTTTATCTCTGAACACACTTCGTAATACAGATTAGTATTCTGTTCTTTATTTGTTTTTTACTCCAATTTACTGTTTCCTTCAGTTCTAGGCATTCTCCAGTGAGTGTAAAGAGGTTACTCTTTCCTTATCTCGCTCTCTCTCTCTCTCTCTCTCTCTCTCTCTCTCTCTCTCTCTCACACACACACACACACACACTGTGCGATCTACTTTTATTTTTATACTGAGTTACATTTTTTACATGCTAGCCGTTACTCTATTTTGAAAGTATACATAAAATCCCTGACTGTGGCCTACACCCTGCATAATCTGTAACATTTGCACACACACACACACACACACACACACACACACACACACACACACATGTAGAGATACTCATGGGTGGGAAAGGAGTTTTGTAACTAATCTGTACTTTCATCTAACAATTTAATAAACAAAATATGCCTTAAGAATTGAATTTAATGTGAAAATCATATCTAAAATAAAATATCACGGGTCGTCTTCTGCATAAGACCCCATAACATATGTCCATCTAATACAATGCACTTTGCCACCTCTAGCCACATTGAAGATGCGTGATCTTTTGTTTATTAAATAGTTTTGCAAAAGTGCAGATTAGTTAACAAAGCCTCACCTCCAAATAATAACGTTATTACTTCAGTACGATTCGTCGGTATGCAATTGAATGCGATCTTAAATAAAGCCAGGGTAAAATATCGGCATTAGACGTTTTGATTGCACGATCATTATCGATTTTGGAGCACAGTTGCTAGACACAGGGAGGGTGATGTCTGAATATGGTCTATAATCAGTTTCCCTTTGTATCATGAGAAAGAGGTAGAGCCCTTATTCCTTCATTTTTATAATAAACACTTTATTTTGTTTACTTTTATGGCTCCGGGCAATGCCGGTCCCCCCCTGGTAGTATTATATATTATTTATCCAGTGAAATTGACCTTTAATAGTTCCATTAAGGTCAGAGTGTAGCCATGCCCTCAGCGAGTTTTAAATTTTTCATCCCTATCCTCGAGTGACCTTTACGCCTTGGTAATCAATGACTCATTATTAAAAACAAAAGTCTAATGTAAACAAATTCTTGTTGAGCCTTTCTCTTAACTAATCAAATCCTTCCAGTTTCACATTGTTGCCTCAACATCCAGCTAACTCATTAACCTTTATCCTTGAGTGGCCTTTGGGCCTTGATCAGTGATGAGTGCTTAGTATATTACGTAAAAGATAATAATGTGTGTGTGTTTCAGTGCGTGTATGTGCGTGTGTATAACTGTGTTTAAGTATGTGTATGCGAGTATATTTGAGTGTGTGTGCATGTGTGTAAGTGTGTTTGAGTGTGTGTGTAAAAGTGAGAGTGAATGTAAATGCTTGTAAGTATATGAGTGTTGGAGTATGACTGTGTGTGTAAGTGCGTGTAAGTGCGTGAGTGTATTTGAGTGTATGGGTGAGGATGTGTGTATGTGTGTATATGTGTGTGTGTGTGTATTATGTGTGTGTGTAAGTGTGTGTGAGAGCGTGTGTGTATTATGTGTGTGTGTGTGTGTGAGAGAGAGTGTGCGTGTATGTATGTGTGTGAAGGGTGAGGGTGTGGGATAATTCATGTAACCAAACGTGTCAAAATGAAGGATGTCCTACCGTCTGAAGTTTCTGTGAAATTTTCAGATTCTCAGCGAAGAATTCATCCGTTAAGCTGGCATGAAAAGACTCGCCGTTACATATGGAAATTGGTTCGATAACATTCACGCATCTTATGAATAACTGTCATTCAAAGACAAATTGTTACGGAATTCGGCCACTTGACCACTTGATCATCGTTAACACAAAACATACACGCACCATCTTCGCCTTATCTGTGCTTTATCAACTTATGAACAATTCAACTAATTGTAATCAACGTATTATCTACTAACTATGCGTAACTCACGTTTCTTTTTCTTTGTATTTTTGTCAAATTTATAAATGACGACAGGAATAACCGTCCCATAACTTGGACTCATATATATATATATATATATATATATATATATATATATATATATATATATATGAGTGCTCAATAAAAGATGAACAAGATATATTTTTTATTAATATAAACGCATTTATATAGTCGCGACAATGGACATGCTAATGTTTCGGAAAATGGTCAGTTAAAACCAGAAGTTCTCGGCAGGACACTTAATAAAATATATATATATATATATATATATATATATATATATATATATATAGCCAAATTAAATATTGAAATACTCATATCTTTTGTTGTTTGGGACGAAACTACATGAAAAATTTGCAGGCTTTTTGAAGATTATAATAATATTCTATGGTTAAAATTTTATGACAATTGGAAAAAAAAGAACCTATATTTTCAAACCAATAAAATATGCCCAAATTTACCTACATTTTAATATATAGTGCTCTAACAGGCCAGCTGCTTCTGTTGTGCTTAACCGTATGAAACGGTACTCCTCCACCCCATCCCCACTATGAAAACTAGAAAACTAAAAACAAATGAACGAATAAATAAAAAAGAGAGATAAAAAACTAAGTAAATAAATAAAATTAAACTAATAAATAAAAGAACCATTTGTCAAAAGGAAATTAAAGTCACCACTAATAAAAGACATAAAACTATAAAAATATAAGGATATCGAAAATTTTAAATCAAGGGTAATGAATAACCGCCAAGCTAAACAAATCACCTAACACCTCCTTACTAATGACGTTTTAAACACTGGAAACAGCATTTCCCTGTTCTCCTGAAAAAACCCTCCTGCTACATTCACAAAGCATATGTCCCCCTCCCCCAAATATATTTATATTACAAGTGATGGCATGGTTCCAAACAAATTTGTCCATGCAATCCTGAACAATACCACCAAATCGACATGCTATGCCACCGAACAATATCATTGAATCGACACGCCATGTTTCCGAGCAACACCGTCAATTGACACGACACGTCAAATATTGCTGAATCAACATGCCAGAGAACAATATCGTTGAATCAACACATGTTCCTGAGCAACATCATTGACCGACACGACACGCCCCTGAATAATATTGCCAAATCAACACCTCACTGAACAATATCATTGAATCGACACACCATGTTCCCGAGCAACACCGGACAATCTTGTCGAATCGCGAGACACGTTATCAGAGCAATATTTTTCAACTGCCTCCAAATGACTTATTGGCTTATTTTTTATAGCCGTTGGGCAAAATTCAATCGTCGCTCTGAGTAAGACGGATATAGCTCATTGGCAGACTTTTAATTTGCAATCTAAAGGTCTGGATTTGCTTTTTGCCTTAGGTAGGTCCGACTTATACACAGCTCTTGTGTGCTTCTGCACATGCTCATCACACTACTCCCTGATCTCGAGATCACACAAATGATAATGCTGGGTCGGCTGTTTCCTCTTAGTACTTTGCCTTAATGGTACAGTCACAGGAACTTCCTCAGTGGTGCCTTCGTTTACTGCATCATTAAACTCTTCCTGCTCTAGATTCTCGGGCGCATCATCTTTTGAGGAGCTTTCTTCTTCTGGTTGTCTGTACATCTGATGAGGTAAGTTCGTATGAAATTATGCAATTATGCAATTATGTTGGCATGCTGGGTGCACATCCTTGAGATCGAGTGTTGGCTATTTATTTTTGTCACTGTTCCTGTGCTGAACTGCATCGTACATCTTCCCTGCAGATTCTTCACCCAAACTGCATCTTCCTGTTTGTATGTTGGGCACCATCACTTTATTGATACCTTTAACATGGATCTTATAATTGTATAGCACATTCGCAGGTACCGTCATGGCCGTCTTGTCGTCCTTAGGCATGATGTTTTGACAGTACACTGCCTCTAATATTGTGCACTTTGTTCTTGTCACAATGCGCTTTATTGTGTGATGAGACCTTTCAATTATTCCATTTCTGGAGGGTACATGGGCGCACCGAAATCGAATGTACACACCCCACATCTGTGTAAAGTCAGCAAATATCTTTCCGCAAAATGCCGCACTTTTAAATCAGTCGGCTGCCACCTTTCACAGAATATACTTTGCAACTGCTTAATGATGCTAGCAGAATCCTGTTAGTACAACTGTCTCCAAATGGCAAAACGGCCACAGTCTATCAACATCAAGTACAACTGAGTGCCGAAATGAGTTGTATCCATAGCAACCCTGTTCCAGGGTTCCGGGATGTCAAGCCTACCTGGCTTCCAATGCATCGGTGTTGAATCTATGGATTGGCATTCTTTACAATTCCTAACCACCGACTGCACTTCAGTTTCACTTATTAGTGGGTTGGCTAAGTACCATATCCTTTTCACACTGGGATGTCTACTAGACCGATGAATTGTCTGTATCTGAGACACGTTTTTGTAGTCTGCAGCCACAGTACACACAAGTTCCCTGGGTTCTGTCGCTTTATGGATCTTATTTACCATCGCTGTGGTATTCAAGTAAGTTGGTCAGCTCTGTTATCGTGAGACTTAACGAGCCCTACATTGATTGTTAGTGCATATTCTGAGGCCAAATTTTGGCGCATGAAGAGGCGACGCCTAATTAACATTTCTAAAGCTGCTTTGGTGTGCACTATTGTCTGTCCACACAAGGTGTCACTTATCCACCGATATACACGCACAGAGTCTGTTCGTAAATGTATGGTTTTGGCTTTCCACTGTAATGCAAGGTTCATGCCTCACAGCAATGGAACTAGCGTCCACCCACACAGATACACCAGTCATCTTTCACTGGATCATTCTGGGCTGTTCTCAAACAAATGTCTTTGATCATCCATGCTAGAATAAGGTCTTACATTTCGTCATCCCATCCAGTTGTTATCATATTTGCTCTTCGTTTTACAAACGCTGTGGCGATGCATAACCAGCCACACATGGAGAAATGACCAGTCAGTTTCCCGCACACTGAAAATACAATTTGGTGAGTAAGTCTATCAGGCACAGCTGGAAGGTCACTTCCATGCCGCCATAACAATTTTCCGTGCTCCTCCTGGACACATAATCCCAATATGCATGAGCCCAGTCTCAGCTGTTCTGGAGTCTTGCTTTCCTGACCAAACTTTTCCAAATGTTCCTTGACACGAGTTGCAGAACACATACTTTCATTTATAAAAATGTTGTCAATATATGAAGATATAGCCGTGTTTATAGTTCTATCTTGTCTGATGACGGAATTGACAATGGCCCGCATTATTAAAGGAGAAACGTTATGCCCAAATCCGAGGCGGATGAGACAATATCGCTGTTCCTTGATCTCTACTGTTTGGAACGGCCACAGAGATCTGTGAACAATTGTGAACAATTGTCAACATATACTTGCAAATATCGCTCGGCGTAAATCCAACACTGCAACATTTGGTCCCTGTTGCCACCATTCCTGCAATTTTTGTAAGCAAACATCAGCGTTGGATTAGACATTTTGAAAAGCTAAGTTAGTCCTCAGAATATGGCAGCAGACAACCATTATCGATCCACACCTGCACAATCATATTCCTCATGAATTGGTGTTGGGACTGGATACTTTGCAAGTCTATTTCTCAACCTAAGTGGAGGTTGGTCGCCACGTGGCCCACTTCCGAGCATTCTGTTCATACTCTGCAAAGAAGTCAGGCACAGTAATGGTGATAGCAGCAAAATTGGTTTTGCTGAAATGTGGAAAAGTCACCTGACCTGCACTAGACATAGCTACACCTCTCAGTCACTTGATTGCAAAAAGACAATCTCCACAAGTGGGGCCTAGACACCTCACCTTTATGTCCATGTGGAGAGGTACAAACGATGAACCATCTTAGGGAAAACTGCCGATTGGGTCCTCATTGCTCAAACCAAGACCTTAAGGAGGCAAACAGCACCGCCATGCGATGGGTTAATTTCTATTGCGATAAGATATGATGATGATGATTGCATCCAGTTCAAGAAATAAATCAAACCTCAGTAAGTATCCAACCACATGTTGTACGAAGGTTCACTTACACCATTTCTACTCTACAAAAACTAAGTGTGCTTCCATTTGTTATGAGCACTGGGGTCACTTTCCTCGTCCATTCCTTGCAACATAACTTGCAGACCAGTGACTGTGTGCATCCAGTATCCACTAGAGCTGTACGCCGAAGTCCACTGATGTGAACAGTGATACTCAGCAATATGCCATTGTTATATCCCAGGTCCGGGTTTAAATGTGCAGCAGTAATTTTAATGTCAGTACACGGACTTAGGGTTACTACCTGCACCTGTCTTAAAGAAGGGTACGGGGATCTACCACCAGAGACGGCTACACGATTGGTCCCCAATCCAGTCAAGTATGAGTGAATTTCATCCCTTATCGAGCCCCCCCCCCCAGTTTAATCAAAACAATGAAAAGCGAGCATGCAAAAAGGAGGTAAAAAAAGAAAAATTCAACATGAAATAATGAGGAGGTCGGTAGCAGAAATATGGTTTATATATTTTTTTTCCGTTTTGGATGGGCTTTTTTTGTATAAAAAAACAAGTAAACATACAAACAAACAAACAAACAAACAAACAAACAAACAAACAAACAAACAAACATATAATTCAGGATGGCAATAACATAAGAGTCTCTTTGATGAGGAAACAGACGAGGGAAATTCACCTTCATGACTAACTCATAGTCAACCGTATAATTCTTTTTTCTTTGTTTTTCCGTCGCTCATTTCAAGCCAAGCAAAACAAAAACATCACTTTTCCTCGCCGAAAGCGCCAACTCAGACTTCCCTTTCTTTCTTCTTTTTTCCCTTTCTCCCGCCTCTCGACGCAAATGCTCCCTGACTCCCTCTTTTATCTTTTTTCTCTCTTTTTCCTTTCATACTGCTGCTAGTGTCCACCATGATCTTGGCGTGACCTCACAAAAATAACTTGCCCCCGACATCGTCGCCGTCTTTTCCACTCTGCCATAGACTTGTGTCCAATGTGACTTGTGTCCCTTTTAGGGTCTCTGTTTTCTTCCCACAGCCTTTGGACCGTGACACCATTTTGGTGGATAAGGTTGGCGCTGAATTCTTGCCCCCTTGTTCGTTTCTCGGACAAAATCGAGCCATGTTCCCTTGCCGCTGACATTGAAAACACATGATAGGTTTTCGAAGCTTGGCAGTAACATCTCCTCCCGTCGTACTATTCAATAGGCAATTGCTTGCTGTATGATTACACTTCTAACACCACCATGAAGTGTCTGTCTCCTTAGATGTAATTTATGTCAACTGTGCAGCTAATGCAGCTTGCTCTGGGACTCTGGTGCTGTTATATAAAATGGGACGAGCGTGCCAACATGTTTGATGGATCTAGGTTATCCATCTAGAAGGATGCTTGCACACATTGCAGGCATTAATCCGATCCACCACCAAACAGGATAACAGGCCTGAGTAGTTCTGCCAAAAATACGTCGATTGTTTCACCTGTTGGGGGTGGCGTGCTGCAAAACTGCTTCCATGCAGCGAAAGGATCCAAAGCAAACGCTGTGTACAGTGTTTTCTTTATACACTCAAAATCGGCCCGCTTTTCCTCACTTAATTGCTGCTACACAGCATATGCGCTGCCTAAACAGGACCATCAGAATGATGCGCTCGATGCGCTTCACCCCACTCAACTGACATATTAGTCCAGCTTTCTATAACAACTTCACTATTGACAGTCCAGATTCACTAGCATCAAATACAGGTATGAGCTTTGGATCGAAGGCCATGATGGCCGAAATAGTACGTCGCTTCATGAAAGAAGAAAGAGTGCCACAAAAAAAAATATATGTTTATATTACAAGTGCTGGCATGGTCTTGAACAAATTTGTCCACACAATCCCGAACAATACCGCCGAATCAACATGCCACACCACCGAACAATATCGTTGAATTGGCATGCCACAATACGAATTGCAGTAACACAAAATGCATTATTTTTCAACCGCTCCTAAATGATTTATCAGCTTGTTTTCTGTAGCCCTTGGGCGAAACTCAATCGTCGCTCTGGGTAGGAGGGATGTCGCTCATTGGTAGAGTTTTGATTTGCAATGTGAAGACCACGGGTGCACTTTTTACCACAGGCCCAACTCATACACTGGCACACAACTCTTGTGCACTTCCGCGCATGCTCGTCACAGCATATGCCCCATTTTTCCCCGGAATATAGATTGCATCTGAATATCTGATCAAAACCAATGTGGTCTTGACATCCGTTTCAATTTCGATTCTGTTTTGGTTTGATGAAGTGTTGTCCCTGAATTGGTACTCCACTGAAACATGTATGCACATATGTAACCAATAATGTTTGTATAATAAACAGACTATATATATATATATATATATATATATATATATATATAGAGAGAGAGAGAGAGAGAGAGAGAGAGAGAGAAGGATTTTTCTTCTGACTCTAAAATTTCTTGAAACGCTAAATTATAAAGATCTTTGGATTTTTTTTTGTAATCTTTCAGTTAATTCGTTTTGTGAATATTTTTTTTTTTATTTTATCTTTGAAAGAATTCCTAAAGAAATATTGTTTTTCGTTTCTGTGAATGATTCCTGACTCGACATTTTGGCATATGGAAATTTATGTGTGGAAAAATGTTTTAGTTTTATTTAATTTTAAACAATACATATTCAATTATTTTAAACAACTAGTTCACTAATTTATTTATTTATTCTGTGTTTCAGCAAAATATTGGGATTTGAAACAAATGAATTTCAGATAAAAACACTATTACGTACTTACATGTCATGTCGAAATTAGTATAAATTCCAATAATTTACGAAAAATGATTTAGTAAAAAAATAATTATAATTAAAAATGCAATTTATTGAATTATCGAGTGTTATCATGTTTTCATATGGAAGAGTTTTATGACTTCTCTCCCTTGCTTTCCTCGCTTTCAATTAAAATTTACCATTTCAAAATACAAAATGTCGGACCAGTAGTATCTCTGAGTATTATATTTTGTAAAAAATAAATCCAGCACCTTATCTACTGTATCATAGCAAAACTGACAACCGAGAAAAAGGAATTTTCATAAAAAACAATGATAACTACCTACTGATTTCATCAATTTCAACAATAAGCAATGTTATGTACCTAATTGTCATGTCACAGTTAAATATTTCTGGAATATTACATAAAACATGTATTTCCATGATTCAATGAACAAAATTATTTTGCCATTTTTGTTTTGTCACGTGTCATAGTTTGAATTGGCCTAAGTTTTTGGTAATTTCTAAGAATGAATTACCTCCCCTGCTAACATACGCGCTCCACATTTATAACTACTAACTTAAAATTTTTAATAAGTATTAAATTTACTAATTACTAAGTTAAAATTACTAATTTCTTCCAAAACTATTTTCTTTAATAAATTTTCTACCTCATACGTTTTTCGTTTTTTTTTTAAATTTTATTTTTTGATATTTTCATTACTGCGACATGACAATTCAGCAGATACCATTGGTTTCACTTGAAATTCAATATTTCAATTTTTGAATTTCGCTACAACAATGAAGAGTACATTAGCAGAATTGATAAGTATGGGTGGTGACTCTGATGAAATGAGCATCCAGTTCATAAACTGATGATCTGGAATATTAAGTTCGAATCCAATCGGTTTCATAGGACTACTATAACTGAAATGAGAAAAAAAAAAGAAAGAAAGAAAGAAAGAAGCTGCAGCACTAACCCTAAGGCTAATTTAACCAGCTTCCTCCAAAGAAGAAAGTTTCATGGGAGTATGAAATTCACAAGCAGTCCCTAGTTGCTTATATATTCCTATCAGGGGAGATGACGTGAGGAAAGGATTTTGAAACTCTTGCAGGGAGGTGTCGACATCCTCCTACATACAGCGCCTGGAATTCCCAAGTTGGTCACCCACATGGTACAGATCAGGCTCAACGTTGCTTAACTTCGATGATCTAACAAAAACCGGTATGTCAACGTGATTATGCCATGATTCACTATGGTTGTTAGAAAGATTCTGAAAACCAATGAGAACAGCAGAATAAAAGAATTAGATTCAGACATTCTATGGTTCTTCATTTGCTGTCCAAAATTATTTCAGCAAATTTGTTTTTCAGTCTGAATATATGGGGAGGTGCGTTGAATTTTATAACTTTTTTGTGATATTTGTACTTGAATTGTGTATAAAAATGCGATTCTGCTGTAATTTGATAGCTGGCTTCATCTCTATATATAAAAAACAAAACAGCCACGCATGTTTTTGTATGTTCAGCAAAAGCTTTTTTCGCTGAGGTTCTCGGGGGGGGGGGTTACTATTTTTTTAGAAATTTTTATATACTCCCTAGATTATAATATCTACGATTTGTGAAGGGACGTCATGTCTAGATTTATTTTGATCAACTTTTATAAAATTCATGCTATCCCATCCTCTCGCAAGTTTTTTGGTCTTTTTTGTATAAATAAAGCAACTCTCATTGATGCACAGGCGTCAGCGGCCTTTCATGCTGGGACGTCTTGAAAGCAATTAACTTTGATCAATGTGGGGAAAACCCTTCATATCAAACAATTGCTATTCATTTCAGAGTTCCCTCTTTTGGGGGGGGGGAGCTTGGTTTCCCTAATATGGTGGGGGAAACAAATAAATGAAACAGCGGAAAGCTGAACTGGCCTTCAGCCAACATTCGTTTCTACATCTGCTAGTAAGTCAACTTTTTGACTGACTTCGCTAAATTTGAATGCTTTTCACTTCCTATGGCCGCCTAGCATAACGGTAAGATCTCACGTTTTCTTTCACTTTCTTTTCTGTCTTCAAGGTTGTCACGGATGTGATCATCCCTCCTTACTAACACTATTTTTTTCTTTTACAACTACAAACACCCGGGCAACGCCGGGTACCCCCGATAGTGGAATAGATAAGAACTTTGACGTTTCAAAAGATTTGATGAAGATGATAAATAGGAGGTGTTTTTGTATCCTTGACTCCTTTTCTTGAAATTTTTTTCCATTTTGACAGAAATCATCAAGTGGCATTCGAGACCTGATAATCCCAAAATATGTAAAAAACAATAAATAAAAATAACCATAAGAAGTAACGTCAGGTATAACTATTTGAAGAATGATACAGATTCTCGTATGTGCTGCCTCGAATGAAGACAAGTGGCACAACTTTACCGTTTAAAACCTTTTTTAAAAACCCTTCTATTTTCTTATTCACTATTCCGGACAACACCAGGTAAACTTGCTAGCTATAAGTAAAGGCTTGTCTGATGGTGAATTTACAAATAGACGTGCTAATTGACTTTATTGAAGAAATATATTCAAATGAAATAGCAAAGATTTCTTCACACACGTTTCTATTTGGTTAAATTTTGGCACACGAAAAACATTTTCATAGAATTATTTCCAATGGTAAACATGAAAAATATGGACGAAAAAAAAAATGAATAAAAGAGAATCAAATGAAATTCTTTTTATCTTAAAATCCTATTTGAGACTTGAAATATTACCAAATTCTTCAAAGCAGAGCGGTTGCATGAAAAAACTGAAATGGTTCCAAAAGTTAAAGATATATCAAAGAAAACCAATATGGCTGAGTCTGCACAGACAAATATGGCACAAAATTGATCTGCATTATCCTCACGCTATAATAGTTATAATAATAATGATAGTCATCATTGTTATCGTTATCATCATCATCATCGTAATTATCATCGTCATCATTATTATCGTCATCATTATTATCGTCATCATCCGTTTAACATCTGTTTTACATGCTGGCATGTGCTGGAAAAAATTGACTTCTAGACTGACCAGTTTTATCACTTCCTTCTATTTCCTTGGTCTTCTCTCAACTATTAATAATGATAATAATAATAATAATAATAATAATAATAATAATAATAATAACAATAATAATAATAATAATAATAATAATAATAAATAATAGTAATAATAACAATAATAACGATAACAATAATAATATAATAATAATAATAAATAATAATAATA
This sequence comes from Euprymna scolopes, assembly GCF_053919585.1. Taxonomy (NCBI): domain Eukaryota; kingdom Metazoa; phylum Mollusca; class Cephalopoda; order Sepiida; family Sepiolidae; genus Euprymna; species Euprymna scolopes. The sequence goes on along the minus strand of NC_136525.1, from coordinate 25,159,879 downwards.
ACAACAATAGTAATAATAATAATAATAATAATAATAATAATGATAATAATAATCTCACTACTGATGCAATTCTCTATCTGTATAAAAGCCAAGTACGTCCAAGGATGGAGTACTGCTGCCACATCTGGGCAGGAGCTGCTAAAAACAGCCTATCCTGCCTTGACAGAGTACAAAATAGACTTCGTGGTTTAGTGGGGGATGCCCTTTTCTCTTCCCTGCAACCTCTCTCCCACAGAAGAGACGTTGCGAGCCTGTCTTTGTTTTATCGTTATTTCCATGGCAAGTGTTCATCTAAGCTCCAATCTCTCGTCCCCCCTCGCCAATCTTTCATGAGAAACACCCGTCTGGCTGAAACTACTGTCAATAATTTTCCCCACTCTTTATCTGTGCCTAAATCCAAACGTAGATTCCATGAGCAAGGCTTCTTTCTTAGAACTGCACGCCAATGGAACTCTCTTCCGCTTGCCTGTTTCCCACCTGACTACAACTTGGACGTCTTCAAGTCCAACATAAACAAACTCCTGACAAATCGCCCCCTTAAGTAAGACACTCTATCAAAACCCCCAATACTAATGATTACTATAATACTATCTCATTGATTACTGTACACGCAATAACACTTATCCCTGAGTGGCCTTCGGGCCTTTATAAGTGGTGACCCCCATGTAAAAAAAACAAAAAAAATCATCACCGTACTCCAGAAGTCAGCCCTGCTTTGCTCAGCAAGCATCCTACGTCAGGTGCTTTCCATCTAATTACACTTTGACTATCCTCACTAGCTTTGGTGTAAAAGCCCGCTCTTGAGGGGAAAAAACGGTGAAAAACATCACAACATCGTGAAGTTAATGGAATAATAATAATAATAATAATAATAATAAATAATAATAATAAATCTACCACTCACTGAATAACCGTGGACTCATCCCCGAGGAGCAGAAAGGATGCCAAAAAGGAAAAAGAGGAACACATGACCTGTTATATATAGATCAAAAGATCCTAAAGGAGGTAAAAAGGAGGAGAAAGAATTTAGCCATGGCATGGATCGACTACAAAAAAGCGTACGACAGGATCCCCCAAGCATGGATAATAGAATGCCTAAAAATGTATAAAATACCAAGCAGGATCACCAACGTAATAGAAAATGCAATGAAAACATGGAGACTGGAATTGACAGCTGATGGACAACACATAACAGAAATTAACGTACAAAGAGGCATCTTTCAAGGAGATTCACTATCACCACTACTGTTCATCATAGCCATGATGCCCTTGAACAGTATTCTGAGAAAGTGCCAAGCTGGATACAAGTTCTCCAATACAGAGGAAAAAAATGAACCACCTGATGTACATGGACGATCTGAAACTTTTTGCAAGGACCGAAAAGGGGCTAGAGACACTAACACTACCAGAATCTTCAGCCAAGATATCCAAATGGAATTTGGAATGGAAAAGTGTGCACAACAAGTTATAAGAAAGGGAAAACTGGAAACGACAGAAGGCATGGAACTACCCAACCAAACAGAAATGAGGGCACTAGGGGAACAAGACGACTATAAATACTTGGGAATTCAGGAAGCGGACACCATCAGAGCAACAGAAATGAAAGAGAAAGTTGGAAAGGAATACCTCAGGAGAACAAGAAAACTCCTGGAAACTAAATTATATAGTAGAAACCTAATAAAAGGTATTAATACATGAGCAGTATCACTAGTAAGATACTCTGGACCATTTATAGGGTGAACAAAAGAAGAACTGAGACAACTCGACCAGAAAACCAGGAAACTCATGACCATGCATAATGCACTACACCCAAAGGACGATATTGACAGACTCTACGTGAAAAGGAAAGATGGTGGGAGGGGACTGATCTCTATAGAAGACTGTGTGAAGGACACAACAAAAGTACTAGAAAAATACATAATGCAAAACACTGAAAGGATAATTATGGCAGCGAGAGACACTGAAAAAAACAAAACAGAAAACAGAGAGACAAACGAAAAAACGAGAAAAGAGAAGTGGGAAGAGAAACAACTCATAAGAATGACAAAAGATGAGAATAACGAAAACACCTGGACATGGATGCGAAAAGGACATATAAACCGAGAAACTGAATCTCTAATAACTGCAGCACAAGATAACTCGATAAGAACCAACCATATCAAAGCTAGGATCGATAAAACACAAGAAAACAGCAAATGCAGACTCTGTGGACAAAGAAACGAAACGATAAACCATATAGTAAGCGAATGCAGCAAACTTGCCCAAAAGGAATACAAAAACAGGCATGACCAAGTGGGGAGGGTGGTACACTGGGAATTGTGTAAACGACTGCATTTTGAGCGTACAGACAAATGGTACAAGCATAAACCTGCAACAGCACTCGAAAACGAGAACCACAAAATCCTATGGGACATGGACATACAGACGGACAAACCCATCCAAGCAAGAAGACCAGATGTCGTAATAATTAACAAGAAAGAAAAATCCTGTCAAATCGTGGACTTTGCAGTCCCAGCTGATCACAGGGTGAGTATGAAAGAAAAGGAGAAACGAAGCAAATACACAGAGCTAGCCAGAGAGTTAAAAGGGATTTGGATGATGAAGAAAGTCCAAAGTACCGATAATAGTAGGAGCACTAGGAACAATTCCGAAAAACTTTGAAAAAAGAATGTCAGAAATTGGAATCAGAGGAATAACTGCAAAAGTACAACGACTAACGATAATGAAAACGACTGAAATATTAAGGAAAACCCTTGAATGTGGAGAATAATACAAGACAATATAACAAATAAGCGTTACAGGGAATGAAGAACACCGAAACTGCATATTTACAAGTTCTACACCCCCCATCATGCATTCCCCCCATTGTTTCATCACCGATCCCCCCCCCCAAAAAAAAAATGATACCAAAGGGCCGAGAAGGGTCAATAAGGACTGAAAGACCGAGGAGCGAGCGCCAACCAGACCTCGGCTGGACAAGCGCAAAGAGAACTGGGACCTTGGGGAGGCTGAGTGCCACTCAAATTTCAGTATAAACCAATGCCCACTACCAGCGAGAAATCAATCGTAAGCGGCTGTTGCAATGATGCAAATTCATTTGCAAATGCTATCGAAGGAGGTGGAGAGGGCTGGACGTCTGGGGAGACTTGTTGCCACTCAGCTTCCAGAGAATACCACAGGTTTCCAATCAGATCGTTTGTTGACGTTTGTTGAGTCATTTCCTTTGGACTGTAGAAGGCAGAGTTATCGTCGTTGCTATGATGACTGAACTTATGCATTCGTGAACTGAAAGTTTCATCTCTCTATTGCAGATATTGACGGCGTGAGCCTCTAAAGAGCAATCTCTGCCATAGATGCATGTCAGATGCAGAGATTAGTCATTGAATGTTTTGGCAAAAGTGGATTAAGAAAGTCGGTGACTTTGTAGAAAAATCAATTCTGGAGCACAAACGGTCGCTCGTTTTAATGGTACTCCACCCTTCATAGCTCTTCAACTTTTTGAGTTAAAAAAATACTTTTGGAACGACCTTTGTATGACAATGTATGCTCTAGGCGCCCATGCACAACCATCGTTCGTCGCTGGCATTGAGAATGGTGGTGACTATGTAAAAAATATATATTCTGAAGCACAAAAGGTAGCTCGTATTAAGGATACCACTCCCATCTTCGGAGTTTTTTCAACCTTTTGAGTTAAAAAAAGATATGAGGCTTTACTTTTGGAACGACTCTCGTAATTAAGGAATTGAGATTTCAGCCATTTTGTTTGCACGTTGCTTTGTTTTTATTATTTATCGTTTCATACATTTTTTTGCTTCTTTATATGACTTACTAGCAGGTCAGCCCGGCTTTGCTCTGGCCCTATGTACTGTTTACATATCTATCTATATATCTATAAAAGTGAACGTGTCTGTGTGTGTGTGTGTGTAGATTTCCCTATGCAATAACTCTGTCAATTTCAAGTCTACAGACTCGGAATTTGATATACAGAGTACTAAGATTTGGGAAAATCGATGTGATTGGTTTTCGGCCAGAAATTTAGCTGTTAAGGGGTCAAAGTTCAACGATTTGACCTTTAAGAACTCTACCAAACTCTTCCGCCAATTTTGGGTCTAAACACTTGAAATTTTAGATATAGGTTTCTTGGACATGGATCTAACTTAATAATTTGATTTAAGCCCAAAATAATAAATGTTAAGGGGACATAATAGGGGTCAAAGTTTAAAAATTGACTGCTTTTTTTTTTTTTGCTCAATATACACCTCCAAACACCCGGGCAACGCCGGGCTGAAATGCTAGTATATATATATATATATATATATATTAAAAAGTTTGACTCATGTCTTGGTAATCTACGTCTATAATTTCAAGTGTTTAGACCCAAAATTGGCGGAGGAGTTTGGTAGAATCTGCAAAGGTCAACTTTTTCAACTTTGACCTCTTGGCAGCCAAATTTTCTCCCAAAAACTGATTAAAAAGTTTGCTGCATGTCTGAATACCCTTTATGTAAAATTTCAAATGTTTAGGCCCAAAATTAGCTGGATAGTTTGCTAGAGACCTCAAAGGTAAATTTTTTTAACTTTGACTCCTTGGTAGCCAAATTTTCGACCAAAAACTGATTAAAAAGCTTGCTCTCTGTCTGAATATACTTTATGTATAATTTCAAATGTTTAGACCAAAAATTGGCTGAGAGGTAACAATTTTTAAAACTTTGACCCTTATTTTGAATTTCAAATGAAATTAAAATGTTTGATCCATGTTTAAGGAACCTGCATCTAAAATTTCAAGTGTTTAGACCCAAAATTGGCGGAGTAGTTTGGTAGAGTTTTTCAACGGTCAAATCGTTGAACTTTGATCCCTTGACAGCCAAATTTCTGGCCGAAAACCGATAAAAAAGATTTTCCCAAATCTCAATACCCCTTATGTCAAATCTCGAGTTTGTAAACTGAAAATTGACGGAGTAATTTGGTAAGGAAATGTACATGCAAAGACAGACAGACAGACAGATAGGCAGACAGACAATTTCACTTTTATAAATATATAGATGTGTCTAAAATAGACTTTATGTATTTGGTGAGATCTTGGTATTGGCATCATTACCATTGCAGAATGGCATGTACAACAGCGAAAGAGGAGGGGAGAGAAAAGCTAGTATCCCAGTAAAAGACATGACTGATCTCCGAAAAATTGCCTGGGCAGCTCTGTTAGCTTTTCCCTGGCACATAAAATGCCAAGTATATCAGATTTGCATTGAATTTAATCCGTAGTCATTAGACATGAATTAAGCAAGATGTCCTATTTTCAATTTAAGCACCATAAGCTTTAAAGTTTACACATTTTCTAGAATCAAAATTATAAAATGGATTTTGATCAAAATTAAAATAAGGATTCTAGTCATAAGGTTTAGTATCATTATTTTTAATCTTGGAAAGGTGACATAAAAGTAGTGCAAACCGTTATGTTTAGGGAATTAATTATACCCATGCTAGGACGATTATTCCTCTAACATCTATATGATTATTTGACCCATGGGGGTAGATTATTCTCATTCCGTCAATCATGACTGTGGTGTAATTGTTGATTAACAGTCCTTACTTCAAATGAGAACAACCAAGAATAATAGAAAATAATTAACACTTCTACCCACTCATGGTTTGCAGAACGAGAACAATCTACTCCCGTGGATTATCAATAAACTAAGTCCTTCCAAAACAAAAAAAGGCAAAGGTTGGAGGATGGATCTATTAAGATTACCTAAATCAAATACCTGATAGTCTGATGTAAAAAAAAAACAAAAAAAAAACACTATCAGACTGATTGTCGGGAACGAATCCTTGACTGGTATTTTTAGGAGGAAGTGCCTGTCGCCGTTTAAATACTTTTCTCCACTTTTCCACTTCTTCCGTAAAATTTTTATTTTTATTTTTTAAATTGATATGAGGTTATTGGTTAAAACTAGCAGGATCCTTGTCTCGGTTGTGCCCAGAAAAATATAAAGGAATGATTTAAGTATAAATAAATATCCATAGAAAAACGAATTTCCTAAAAAAACATTTTCTGTACTAAAATAAAGTGCAGAAACTATATTTAATGTTTTAAGATATCCCCGCCTACCGTAAACTTAAAATAAAGAAATAATTATAAATAATTTAAGAGTAAGGTTAGGTTTGGGTTTAGGTTGGGGTAAAATAAAAATGTCTTGTTCGTATTATGTAGATTGGTCGGTGAAGTTCATTACCGTTACTTCTACTTAGCCAAACACGAGTATTTTCTATCATTATCAATTTGTTCTTTTATGGAAAGTGGTCGCTGATTCCAGAATTTGTCCACCACCTCATCAAAAGTAAAAAGACACAACATTTTTAAAAGAGTAAATTCCCTCACATTAAAAAAAAAACAAAATATTTGCAAAACAAATAAATACTGCACTCCCCCCAAACTTTATCGTCCGAAAATTGAAAAACCATTCGATGACACATGTTAACTTATTGCGAACTGAGCAGGAAATAAGTACTGTTACTCGTTAACTTATTATAAGAAAACTAGTGGGACCTGTGGAAATTCCACAGGGACTCATTCATATGTAATTGATATTGATGTTGACTCATTCATATGTAATTGATATTGATGTTGACTCATTCATATGTAATTGATATTGATGTTGACTCATTCATATGTAATTGATATTGATGTTGACTCATTCATATGTAATTGATATTGATGATGACTCATTCATATGTAATTGATATTGATGTTGACTCATTCATATGTAATTGATATTGATGTTGACTCATTCATATGTAATTGATATTGATGTTGACTCATTCATATGTAATCGATATTGATGTTGACTCATTCATATGTAATTGATATTGATGTTGACTCATTCATATGTAATTGATATTGATGATGACTCATTCATATGTAATTGATATTGATGATGACTCATTCATATGTAATTGATATTGATGTTGACTCATTCATATGTAATTGATATTGATGATGACTCATTCATATGTAATTGATATTGATGATGACTCATTCATATGTAATTGATATTGATGATGACTCATTCATATGTAATTGATATTGATGTTGACTCATTCATATGTAATTGATATTGATGTTGACTCATTCATATGTAATTGATATTGATGTTGACTCATTCATATGTAATTGATATTGATGATGACTCATTCATATGTAATTGATATTGATGATGACTCATTCATATGTAATTGATATTGATGTTGACTCATTCATATGTAATTGATATTGATGTTGACTCATTCATATGTAATTGATATTGATGTTGACTCATTCATATGTAATTGATATTGATGTTGACTCATTCATATGTAATTGATATTGATGATGACTCATTCATATGTAATTGATATTGATGATGACTCATTCATATGTAATTGATATTGATGATGACTCATTCATATGTAATTGATATTGATGATGACTCATTCATATGTAATTGATATTGATGTTGACTCATTCATATGTAATTGATATTGATGATGACTCATTCATATGTAATTGATATTGATGATGACTCATTCATATGTAATTGATATTGATGATGACTCATTCATATGTAATTGATATTGATGTTGACTCATTCATATGTAATTGATATTGATGTTGACTCATTCATATGTAATTGATATTGATGATGACTCATTCATATGTAATTGATATTGATGATGACTCATTCATATGTAATTGATATTGATGATGACTCATTCATATGTAATATATTGATGTTGACTCATTCATATGTAATATATTGATGTTGACTCATTCATATGTAATTGATATTGATGATGACTCATTCATATGTAATTGATATTGATGATGACTCATTCATATGTAATTGATATTGATGATGACTCATTCATATGTAATTGATATTGATGATGACTCATTCATATGTAATTGATATTGATGATGACTCATTCATATGTAATTGATATTGATGATGACTCATTCATATGTAATTGATATTGATGTTGACTCATTCATATGTAATTGATATTGATGATGACTCATTCATATGTAATTGATATTGATGATGACTCATTCATATGTAATTGATATTGATGATGACTCATTCATATGTAATTGATATTGATGATGACTCATTTATATGTAATTGATATTGATGTTGACTCATTCATATGTAATTGATATTGATGTTGACTCATTCATATGTAATTGATATTGATGTTGACTCATTCATATGTAATTGATATTGATGATGACTCATTCATATGTAATATATTGATGATGACTCATTCATATGTAATTGATATTGATGTTGACTCATTCATATGTAATTGATATTGATGTTGACTCATTCATATGTAATTGATATTGATGATGACTCATTCATATGTAATTGATATTGATGATGACTCATTCATATGTAATTGATATTGATGATGACTCATTCATATGTAATTGATATTGATGATGACTCATTCATATGTAATATATTGATGATGACTCATTCATATGTAATTGATATTGATGTTGACTCATTCATATGTAATTGATATTGATGTTGACTCATTCATATGTAATTGATATTGATGTTGACTCATTCATATGTAATTGATATTGATGATGACTCATTTATATGTAATTGATATTGATGATGACTCATTCATATGTAATATATTGATGATGACTCATTCATATGTAATTGATATTGATGTTGACTCATTCATATGTAATTGATATTGATGTTGACTCATTCATATGTAATTGATATTGATGATGACTCATTCATATGTAATTGATATTGATGATGACTCATTCATATGTAATTGATATTGATGATGACTCATTCATATGTAATTGATATTGATGATGACTCATTCATATGTAATATATTGATGATGACTCATTCATATGTAATTGATATTGATGTTGACTCATTCATATGTAATTGATATTGATGTTGACTCATTCATATGTAATTGATATTGATGTTGACTCATTCATATGTAATTGATATTGATGATGACTCATTTATATGTAATTGATATTGATGATGACTCATTCATATGTAATTGATATTGATGTTGACTCATTCATATGTAATTGATATTGATGACGACTCATTCATATGTAATTGATATTGATGATGACTCATTCATATGTAATTGATATTGATGTTGACTCATATGTAATTGATATTGATGTTGACTCATTCATATGTAATTGATATTGATGATGACTCATTCATATGTAATTGATATTGATGATGACTCATTCATATGTAATTGATATTGACGATGACTCATTCATATGTAATTGATATTGATGATGACTCATTCATATGTAATTGATATTGATGATGACTCATTCATATGTAATTGATATTGATGATGACTCATTCATATGTAATTGATATTGATGATGACTCATTCATATGTAATTGATATTGATGATGACTCATTCATATGTAATTGATATTGATGATGACTCATTCATATGTAATTGATATTGATGATGACTCATTCGTATGTAATTGATATTGATGATGACTCATTCATATGTAATTGATATTGATGTTGACTCATTCATATGTAATTGATATTGATGATGACTCATTCATATGTAATTGATATTGATGTTGACTCATTCATATGTAATTGATATTGATGATGACTCATTCATATGTAATTGATATTGATGATGACTCATTCATATGTAATTGATATTGATGATGACTCATTCATATGTAATTGATATTGATGTTGACTCATTCATATGTAATTGATATTGATGTTGACTCATTCATATGTAATTGATATTGATGATGACTCATTCATATGTAATTGATATTGATGTTGACTCATTCATATGTAATTGATATTGATGATGACTCATTCATATGTAATTGATATTGATGATGACTCATTCATATGTAATTGATATTGATGTTGACTCATTCATATGTAATTGATATTGATGTTGACTCATTCATATGTAATTGATATTGATGATGACTCATTCATATGTAATTGATATTGATGTTGACTCATATGTAATTGATATTGATGTTGACTCATTAATATGTAATTGATATTGATGATGACTCATTCATATGTAATTGATATTGATGATGACTCATTCATATGTAATATATTGATGATGACTCATTCATATGTAATATATTGATGTTGACTCATTCATATGTAATTGATTGATGTTGACTCATTCATATGTAATTGATATTGATGATGACTCATTCATATGTAATTGATATTGATGATGACTCATTCATATGTAATTGATATTGATGTTGACTCATTCATATGTAATTGATATTGATGTTGACTCTTTCATATGTAATTGATATTGATGTTGACTCATTCATATGTAATTGATATTGATGATGACTCATTCATATGTAATTGATATTGATGATGACTCATTCATATGTAATTGATATTGATGTTGACTCATTCATATGTAATTGATATTGATGATGACTCATTCATATGTAATTGATTGATGATGACTCATTCATATGTAATTGATATTGATGTTGACTCATTCATATGTAATTGATATTGATGATGACTCATTCATATGTAATTGATATTGATGATGACTCATTCATATGTAATTGATATTGATGTTGACTCTTTCATATGTAATTGATATTGATGTTGACTCATTCATATGTAATTGATATTGATGTTGACTCTTTCATATGTAATTGATATTGATGTTGACTCATTCATATGTAATTGATATTAATGTTGACTCATTCATATGTAATTGATATTGATGTTGACTCTTTCATATGTAATTGATATTGATGTTGACTCATTCATATGTAATTGATATTGATGATGACTCATTCATATGTAATTGATTGATGATGACTCATTCATATGTAATTGATATTGATGTTGACTCATTCATATGTAATTAATATTGATGATGACTCATTCATATGTAATTGATATTGATGATGACTCATTCATATGTAATTGATATTGATGTTGACTCATTCATATGTAATTGATATTGATGATGACTCATTCATATGTAATTGATATTGATGATGACTCATTCATATGTAATTGATATTGATGTTGACTCATTCATATGTAATTGATATTGATGATGACTCATTCATATGTAATTGATTGATGATGACTCATTCATATGTAATTGATATTGATGTTGACTCATTCATATGTAATTGATATTGATGATGACTCATTCATATGTAATTGATATTGATGATGACTCATTCATATGTAATTGATATTGATGATGACTCATTCATATGTAATTGATATTGATGATGACTCATTCATATGTAATTGATATTGATGATGACTCATTCATATGTAATTGATATTGATGATGACTCATTCATATGTAATATATTGATGTTGACTCATTCATATGTAATATATTGATGTTGACTCATTCATATGTAATTGATATTTATATTGACTCATTCATATGTAATTGATATTGATGTTGACTCATTCATATATAATTGATATTGATGTTGACTCATTCATATGTAATTGATATTGATAATGACTCATTCACATGTAATTGATATTGATGATGACTCATTCATATGTAATATATTGATGTTGACTCATTCATATGTAATATATTGATGTTGACTCATTCATATGTAATTGATATTTATATTGACTCATTCATATATAATTGATATTGATGTTGACTCATTCATATATAATTGATATTGATGATGACTCATTCATATGTAATATATTGATGTTGACTCATTCATATGTAATATATTGATGATGACTCATTCATATGTAATTGATATTGATGATGACTCATTCATATGTAATTGATATTGACGATGACTCATTCATATGTAATTGATATTGATGATGACTCATTCATATGTAATATATTGATGTTGACTCATTCATATGTAATATATTGATGATGACTCATTCATATGTAATATATTGATGATGACTCATTCATATGTAATATATTGATGTTGACTCATTCATATGTAATTGATATTGATGATGACTCATTCATATGTAACTGATATTGATGTTGACTCATTCATATGTAATATATTGATGATGACTCATTCATATGTAATATATTGATGATGACTCATTCATATGTAATTGATATTGATGATGACTCATTCATATGTAATTGATATTGATGATGACTCATTCATATGTAATTGATATTGATGTTGACTCATTCATATGTAATTGATATTGATGATGACTCATTCATATGTAATTGATATTGATGATGACTCATTCATATGTAATTGATATTGATGATGACTCATTCATATGTAATTGATATTGATGATGACTCATTTATATGTAATTGATATTGATGTTGACTCATTCATATGTAATTGATATTGATGTTGACTCATTCATATGTAATTGATATTGATGTTGACTCATTCATATGTAATTGATATTGATGATGACTCATTCATATGTAATATATTGATGATGACTCATTCATATGTAATTGATATTGATGTTGACTCATTCATATGTAATTGATATTGATGTTGACTCATTCATATGTAATTGATATTGATGATGACTCATTCATATGTAATTGATATTGATGATGACTCATTCATATGTAATTGATATTGATGATGACTCATTCATATGTAATTGATATTGATGATGACTCATTCATATGTAATATATTGATGATGACTCATTCATATGTAATTGATATTGATGTTGACTCATTCATATGTAATTGATATTGATGTTGACTCATTCATATGTAATTGATATTGATGTTGACTCATTCATATGTAATTGATATTGATGATGACTCATTTATATGTAATTGATATTGATGATGACTCATTCATATGTAATATATTGATGATGACTCATTCATATGTAATTGATATTGATGTTGACTCATTCATATGTAATTGATATTGATGTTGACTCATTCATATGTAATTGATATTGATGATGACTCATTCATATGTAATTGATATTGATGATGACTCATTCATATGTAATTGATATTGATGATGACTCATTCATATGTAATTGATATTGATGATGACTCATTCATATGTAATATATTGATGATGACTCATTCATATGTAATTGATATTGATGTTGACTCATTCATATGTAATTGATATTGATGTTGACTCATTCATATGTAATTGATATTGATGTTGACTCATTCATATGTAATTGATATTGATGATGACTCATTTATATGTAATTGATATTGATGATGACTCATTCATATGTAATTGATATTGATGTTGACTCATTCATATGTAATTGATATTGATGACGACTCATTCATATGTAATTGATATTGATGATGACTCATTCATATGTAATTGATATTGATGTTGACTCATATGTAATTGATATTGATGTTGACTCATTCATATGTAATTGATATTGATGATGACTCATTCATATGTAATTGATATTGATGATGACTCATTCATATGTAATTGATATTGACGATGACTCATTCATATGTAATTGATATTGATGATGACTCATTCATATGTAATTGATATTGATGATGACTCATTCATATGTAATTGATATTGATGATGACTCATTCATATGTAATTGATATTGATGATGACTCATTCATATGTAATTGATATTGATGATGACTCATTCATATGTAATTGATATTGATGATGACTCATTCATATGTAATTGATATTGATGATGACTCATTCGTATGTAATTGATATTGATGATGACTCATTCATATGTAATTGATATTGATGTTGACTCATTCATATGTAATTGATATTGATGATGACTCATTCATATGTAATTGATATTGATGTTGACTCATTCATATGTAATTGATATTGATGATGACTCATTCATATGTAATTGATATTGATGATGACTCATTCATATGTAATTGATATTGATGATGACTCATTCATATGTAATTGATATTGATGTTGACTCATTCATATGTAATTGATATTGATGTTGACTCATTCATATGTAATTGATATTGATGATGACTCATTCATATGTAATTGATATTGATGTTGACTCATTCATATGTAATTGATATTGATGATGACTCATTCATATGTAATTGATATTGATGATGACTCATTCATATGTAATTGATATTGATGTTGACTCATTCATATGTAATTGATATTGATGTTGACTCATTCATATGTAATTGATATTGATGATGACTCATTCATATGTAATTGATATTGATGTTGACTCATATGTAATTGATATTGATGTTGACTCATTAATATGTAATTGATATTGATGATGACTCATTCATATGTAATTGATATTGATGATGACTCATTCATATGTAATATATTGATGATGACTCATTCATATGTAATATATTGATGTTGACTCATTCATATGTAATTGATTGATGTTGACTCATTCATATGTAATTGATATTGATGATGACTCATTCATATGTAATTGATATTGATGATGACTCATTCATATGTAATTGATATTGATGTTGACTCATTCATATGTAATTGATATTGATGTTGACTCTTTCATATGTAATTGATATTGATGTTGACTCATTCATATGTAATTGATATTGATGATGACTCATTCATATGTAATTGATATTGATGATGACTCATTCATATGTAATTGATATTGATGTTGACTCATTCATATGTAATTGATATTGATGATGACTCATTCATATGTAATTGATTGATGATGACTCATTCATATGTAATTGATATTGATGTTGACTCATTCATATGTAATTGATATTGATGATGACTCATTCATATGTAATTGATATTGATGATGACTCATTCATATGTAATTGATATTGATGTTGACTCTTTCATATGTAATTGATATTGATGTTGACTCATTCATATGTAATTGATATTGATGTTGACTCTTTCATATGTAATTGATATTGATGTTGACTCATTCATATGTAATTGATATTAATGTTGACTCATTCATATGTAATTGATATTGATGTTGACTCTTTCATATGTAATTGATATTGATGTTGACTCATTCATATGTAATTGATATTGATGATGACTCATTCATATGTAATTGATTGATGATGACTCATTCATATGTAATTGATATTGATGTTGACTCATTCATATGTAATTAATATTGATGATGACTCATTCATATGTAATTGATATTGATGATGACTCATTCATATGTAATTGATATTGATGTTGACTCATTCATATGTAATTGATATTGATGATGACTCATTCATATGTAATTGATATTGATGATGACTCATTCATATGTAATTGATATTGATGTTGACTCATTCATATGTAATTGATATTGATGATGACTCATTCATATGTAATTGATTGATGATGACTCATTCATATGTAATTGATATTGATGTTGACTCATTCATATGTAATTGATATTGATGATGACTCATTCATATGTAATTGATATTGATGATGACTCATTCATATGTAATTGATATTGATGATGACTCATTCATATGTAATTGATATTGATGATGACTCATTCATATGTAATTGATATTGATGATGACTCATTCATATGTAATTGATATTGATGATGACTCATTCATATGTAATATATTGATGTTGACTCATTCATATGTAATATATTGATGTTGACTCATTCATATGTAATTGATATTTATATTGACTCATTCATATGTAATTGATATTGATGTTGACTCATTCATATATAATTGATATTGATGTTGACTCATTCATATGTAATTGATATTGATAATGACTCATTCACATGTAATTGATATTGATGATGACTCATTCATATGTAATATATTGATGTTGACTCATTCATATGTAATATATTGATGTTGACTCATTCATATGTAATTGATATTTATATTGACTCATTCATATATAATTGATATTGATGTTGACTCATTCATATATAATTGATATTGATGATGACTCATTCATATGTAATATATTGATGTTGACTCATTCATATGTAATATATTGATGATGACTCATTCATATGTAATTGATATTGATGATGACTCATTCATATGTAATTGATATTGACGATGACTCATTCATATGTAATTGATATTGATGATGACTCATTCATATGTAATATATTGATGTTGACTCATTCATATGTAATATATTGATGATGACTCATTCATATGTAATATATTGATGATGACTCATTCATATGTAATATATTGATGTTGACTCATTCATATGTAATTGATATTGATGATGACTCATTCATATGTAACTGATATTGATGTTGACTCATTCATATGTAATATATTGATGATGACTCATTCATATGTAATATATTGATGATGACTCATTCATATGTAATTGATATTGATGATGACTCATTCATATGTAATTGATATTGACGATGACTCATTCATATGTAATTGATATTGATGATGACTCATTCATATGTAATATATTGATGTTGACTCATTCATATGTAATATATTGATGATGACTCATTCATATGTAATTGATATTGATGATGACTCATTCATATGTAATTGATATTGACGATGACTCATTCATATGTAATTGATATTGATGATGACTCATTCATATGTAATTGATATTGACGATGACTCATTCATATGTAATTGATATTGATGATGACTCATTCATATGTAATATATTGATGTTGACTCATTCATATGTAATATATTGATGATGACTCATTCATATGTAATTGATATTGATGTTGACTCATTTATATGTAATATATTGATGATGACTCATTCATATGTAATATATTGATGTTGACTCATTCATATGTAATATATTGATGATGACTCATTCATATGTAATATATTGATGATGACTCATTCATATGTAATATATTGATGATGACTCATTCATATGTAATTGATATTGATGATGACTCATTCATATGTAATTGATATTGACGATGACTCATTCATATGTAATTGATATTGATGATGACTCATTCATATGTAATTGATATTGACGATGACTCATTCATATGTAATTGATATTGATGATGACTCATTCATATGTAATATATTGATGTTGACTCATTCATATGTAATATATTGATGATGACTCATTCATATGTAATATATTGATGATGACTCATTCATATGTAATATATTGATGTTGACTCATTCATATGTAATATATTGATGTTGACTCATTCATATGTAATATATTGATGATGACTCATTCATATGTAATATATTGATGTTGACTCATTCATATGTAATATATTGATGATGACTCATTCATATGTAATATATTGATGATGACTCATTCATATGTAATATATTGATGATGACTCATTCATATGTAATATATTGATGTTGACTCATTCATATGTAATATATTGATGATGACTCATTCATATGTAATATATTGATGTTGACTCATTCATATGTAATATATTGATGATGACTCATTCATATGTAATTGATATTGATGATGACTCATTCATATGTAATTGATATTGACGATGACTCATTCATATGTAATTGATATTGATGATGACTCATTCATATGTAATTGATATTGACGATGACTCATTCATATGTAATTGATATTGATGATGACTCATTCATATGTAATATATTGATGTTGACTCATTCATATGTAATATATTGATGATGACTCATTCATATGTAATATATTGATGTTGACTCATTCATATGTAATATATTGATGTTGACTCATTCATATGTAATATATTGATGATGACTCATTCATATGTAATATATTGATGTTGACTCATTCATATGTAATATATTGATGATGACTCATTCATATGTAAT
This sequence comes from Euprymna scolopes, assembly GCF_053919585.1. Lineage (NCBI taxonomy): Eukaryota > Metazoa > Mollusca > Cephalopoda > Sepiida > Sepiolidae > Euprymna > Euprymna scolopes. The sequence goes on along the minus strand of NC_136525.1, from coordinate 25,142,023 downwards.
ATATTGATGTTGACTCATTCATATGTAATATATTGATGTTGACTCATTCATATGTAATTGATATTGATGATGACTCATTCATATGTAATATATTGATGTTGACTCATTCATATGTAATATATTGATGTTGACTCATTCATATGTAATATATTGATGATGACTCATTCATATGTAATATATTGATGTTGACTCATTCATATGTAATATATTGATGTTGACTCATTCATATGTAATATATTGATGTTGACTCATTCATATGTAATATATTGATGTTGACTCATTCATATGTAATATATTGATGTTGACTCATTCATATGTAATATATTGATGATGACTCATTCATATGTAATATATTGATGATGACTCATTCATATGTAATTGATATTGATGATGACTCATTCATATGTAATTGATATTGATGATGACTCATTCATATGTAATATATTGATGATGACTCATTCATATGTAATTGATATTGACGATGACTCATTCATATGTAATTGATATTGATGATGACTCATTCATATGTAATATATTGATGTTGACTCATTCATATGTAATATATTGATGTTGACTCATTCATATGTAATTGATATTGATGATGACTCATTCATATGTAATATATTGATGATGACTCATTCATATGTAATTGATATTGATGATGACTCATTCATATGTAATTGATATTGATGATGACTCATTCATATGTAATTGATATTGATGATGACTCATTCATATGTAATATATTGATGTTGACTCATTCATATGTAATATATTGATGTTGACTCATTCATATGTAATTGATATTGATGATGACTCATTCATATGTAATTGATATTGATGTTGACTCATTCATATGTAATTGATATTGATGATGACTCATTCATATGTAATTGATATTGATGATGACTCATTCATATGTAATTGATATTGATGATGACTCATTCATATGTAATTGATATTGATGATGACTCATTCATATGTAATTGATATTGATGATGACTCATTCATATGTAATATATTGATGTTGACTCATTCATATGTAATATATTGATGATGACTCATTCATATGTAATTGATATTGATGATGACTCATTCATATGTAATATATTGATGTTGACTCATTCATATATAATTGATATTGATGTTGACTCATTCATATGTAATATATTGATGTTGACTCATTCATATGTAATATATTGATGATGACTCATTCATATGTAATTGATATTGATGATGACTCATTCATATGTAATATATTGATGATGACTCATTCATATATAATTGATATTGATGTTGACTCATTCATATGTAATATATTGATGTTGACTCATTCATATGTAATATATTGATGATGACTCATTCATATGTAATTGATATTGATGTTGACTCATTCATATGTAATATATTGATGTTGACTCATTCATATGTAATTGATATTTATATTGACTCATTCATATATAATTGATATTGATGTTGACTCATTCATATATAATTGATATTGATGATGACTCATTCATATGTAATTGATATTGATGATGACTCATTCATATGTAATATATTGATGATGACTCATTCATATGTAATATATTGATGTTGACTCATTCATATGTAATATATTGATGATGACTCATTCATATGTAATTGATATTGATGATGACTCATTCATATGTAATTGATATTGACGATGACTCATTCATATGTAATTGATATTGATGATGACTCATTCATATGTAATTGATATTGATGTTGACTCATTCATATGTAATTGATATTGATGATGACTCATTCATATGTAATTGATATTGATGATAACTCATTCATATGTAATTGATATTGATGTTGACTCATATGTAATTGATATTGATGTTGACTCATTCATATATAATTGATATTGATGATGACTCATTCATATGTAATATATTGATGTTGACTCATTCATATGTAATTGATATTGATGATGACTCATTCATATGTAATTGATATTGATGATGACTTATTCATATGTAATATATTGATGATGACTCATTCATATGTAATTGATATTGATGATGACTCATTCATATGTAATTGATATTGATGATGACTCATTCATATGTAATTGATATTGATGTTGACTCATTCATATGTAATTGATATTGATGATGACTCATTCATATGTAATATATTGATGTTGACTCATTCATATGTAATTGATATTGATGATGACTCATTCATATATAATTGATATTGATGATGACTCATTCATATGTAATATATTGATGATGACTCATTCATATGTAATTGATATTGATGATGACTCATTCATATGTAATTGATATTGATGATGACTCATTCATATGTAATTGATATTGATGTTGACTCATTCATATGTAATTGATATTGATGATGACTCATTCATATGTAATTGATATTGATGATGACTCATTCATATGTAATTGATATTGATGATGACTCATTCATATGTAATTGATATTGATGATGACTCATTCATATGTAATTGATATTGACGATGACTCATTCATATGTAATTGATATTGATGATGACTCATTCATATGTAATTGATATTGATGATGACTCATTCATATGTAATTGATATTGATGTTGACTCATTCATATGTAATTGATATTGATGATGACTCATTCATATGTAATTGATATTGATGATGACTCATTCATATGTAATTGATATTGATGATGACTCATTCATATGTAATTGATATTGATGATGACTCATTCATATGTAATTGATATTGATGTTGACTCATTCATATGTAATTGATATTGATGTTGACTCTTTCATATGTAATTGATATTGATGTTGACTCATTCATATGTAATTGATATTGATGATGACTCATTCATATGTAATTGATATTGATGATGACTCATTCATATGTAATATATTGATGTTGACTCATTCATATGTAATTGATATTGATGTTGACTCATTCATATGTAATATATTGATGATGACTCATTCATATGTAATTGATATTGATGATGACTCATTCATATGTAATATATTGATGTTGACTCATTCATATGTAATTGATATTGATGTTGACTCATTCATATGTAATTGATATTGATGATGACTCATTCATATGTAATATATTGATGTTGACTCAATCATATGTAATATATTGATGTTGACTCATTCATATGTAATTGATATTGATGATGACTCATTCATATGTAATTGATATTGATGTTGACTCATTCATATGTAATTGATATTGATGTTGACTCATTAATATGTAATTGATATTGATGATGACTCATTCATATGTAATATATTGATGTTGACTCATTCATATGTAATTGATATTGATGATGACTCATTCATATGTAATATATTGATGTTGACTCATTCATATGTAATTGATATTGATGATGACTCATTCATATGTAATTGATATTGATGATGACTCATTCATATGTAATATATTGATGTTGACTCATTCATATGTAATTGATATTGATGATGACTCATTCATATGTAATTGATATTGATGATGACTCATTCATATGTAATATATTGATGTTGACTCATTCATATGTAATTGATATTGATGTTGACTCATTCATATGTAATTGATATTGATGTTGACTCATTCATATGTAATTGATATTGATGATGACTCATTCATATGTAATTGATATTGATGTTGACTCATTCATATGTAATTGATATTGATGATGACTCATTCATATGTAATTGATATTGATGTTGACTCATTAATATGTAATTGATATTGATGATGACTCATTCATATGTAATTGATATTGATGTTGACTCATTCATATGTAATTGATATTGATGATGACTCATTCATATGTAATTGATATTGATGTTGACTCATTCATATGTAATTGATATTGATGTTGACTCATTCATATGTAATTGATATTGATGTTGACTCATTAATATGTAATTGATATTGATGATGACTCATTCATATGTAATTGATATTGATGATGACTCATTCATATGTAATTGATATTGATGATGACTCATTCATATGTAATTGATATTGATGATGACTCATTCATATGTAATTGATATTGATGATGACTCATTCATATGTAATTGATATTGATGATGACTCATTCATATGTAATTGATATTGATGTTGACTCATTCATATGTAATTGATATTGATGATGACTCATTCATATGTAATTGATATTGATGATGACTCATTCATATGTAATTGATATTGATGATGACTCATTCATATGTAATTGATATTGATGATGACTCATTCATATGTAATTGATATTGATGATGACTCATTCATATGTAATTGATATTGATGATGACTCATTCATATGTAATTGATATTGATGATGACTCATTCATATGTAATTGATATTGATGATGACTCATTCATATGTAATTGATATTGATGATGACTCATTCATATGTAATTGATATTGATGTTGACTCATTCATATGTAATAGATATTGATGATGACTCATTCATATGTAATTGATATTGATGATGACTCATTCATATGTAATTGATATTGATGATGACTCATTCATATGTAATTGATATTGATGATGACTCATTCATATGTAATATATTGATGATGACTCATTCATATGTAATTGATATTGATGATGACTCATTCATATGTAATATATTGATGATGACTCATTCATATGTAATTGATATTGATGTTTACTCATTCATATGTAAATGATATTGATGATGACTCATTCATATGTAATTGATATTGATGATGACTCATTCATATGTAATTGATATTGATGATGACTCATTCATATGTAATTGATATTGATGTTGACTCATTCATATGTAATTGATATTGATGATGACTCATTCATATGTAATATATTGATGTTGACTCATTCATATGTAATTGATATTGATGTTGACTCATTCATATGTAATATATTGATGATGACTCATTCATATGTAATTGATATTGATGATGACTCATTCATATGTAATTGATATTGATGTTAACTCATTCATATGTAATATATTGATGTTGACTCATTCATATGTAATTGATATTGATGTTAACTCATTCATATGTAATATATTGATGTTGACTCATTCATATGTAATTGATATTGATGTTAACTCATTCATATGTAATATATTGATGTTGACTCATTCATATGTAATTGATATTGATGTTAACTCATTCATATGTAATATATTGATGTTGACTCATTCATATGTAATTGATATTGATGTTAACTCATTCATATGTAATATATTGATGTTGACTCATTCATATGTAATTGATATTGATGTTAACTCATTCATATGAAATTGATATTGATGATGACTCATTCATATGTAATTGATATTGATGATGACTCATTCATATGTAATTGATATTGATGATGACTCATTCATATGTAATTGATATTGATGATGACTCATTCATATGTAATTGATATTGATGATGACTCATTCATATGTAATTGATATTGATGATGACTCATTCATATGTAATTGATATTGATGATGACTATTTCATATGTAATTGATATTGATGATAACTCATTCATATGTAATTGATATTGATGTTGACTCATTTATATGTAATATATTGATGATGACTCATTCATATGTAATTGATATTGATGATGACTCATTCATATGTAATTGATATTGATGATGACTCATTCATATGTAATTGATATTGATGATGACTCATTCATATGTAATTGATATTGATGATGACTTATTCATATGTAATATATTGATGATGACTGATTCATATGTAATTGATATTGATGATGACTCATTCATATGTAATTGATATTGATGATGACTCATTCATATGTAATTGATATTGATGTTGACTCATTCATATGTAATATATTGATGATGACTCATTCATATGTAATTGATATTGATGATGACTCATTCATATGTAATATATTGATGATGACTCATTCATATGTAATTGATATTGATGATGACTCATTCATATGTAATTGATATTGATGATGACTCATTCATATGTAATTGATATTGATGATGACTCATTCATATGTAATATATTGATGATGACTCATTCATATGTAATATATTGATGATGACTCATTCATATGTAATATATTGATGATGACTCATTCATATGTAATTGATATTGATGATGACTCATTCATATGTAATTGATATTGATGATGACTCATTCATATGTAATTGATATTGATGATGACTCATTCATATGTAATTGATATTGATGATGGCTCATTCATATGTAATTGATATTGATGATGACTCATTCATATGAAATTGATATTGATGATGACTCATTCATATGTAATTGATATTGATGATGACTCATTCATATGTAATATATTGATGATGACTCATTCATATGTAATTGATATTGATGATGACTCATTCATATGTAATTGATATTGATGATGACTCATTCATATGTAATATATTGATGATGACTCATTCATATGTAATTGATATTGATGATGACTTATTCATATGTAATATATTGATGATGACTGATTCATATGTAATTGATATTGATGTTGACTCATTCATATGTAATTGATATTGATGATGGCTCATTCATATGTAATTGATATTGATGATGACTCATTCATATGAAATTGATATTGATGATGACTCATTCATATGTAATTGATATTGATGATGACTCATTCATATGTAATATATTGATGATGACTCATTCATATGTAATTGATATTGATGATGACTCATTCATATGTAATTGATATTGATGATGACTCATTCATATGTAATTGATATTGATGATGACTCATTCATATGTAATATATTGATGATGACTCATTCATATGTAATATATTGATGATGACTCATTCATATGTAATATATTGATGATGACTCATTCATATGTAATTGATATTGATGATGACTCATTCATATGTAATTGATATTGATGATGACTCATTCATATGTAATTGATATTGATGATGACTCATTCATATGTAATTGATATTGATGATGGCTCATTCATATGTAATTGATATTGATGATGACTCATTCATATGAAATTGATATTGATGATGACTCATTCATATGTAATTGATATTGATGATGACTCATTCATATGTAATATATTGATGATGACTCATTCATATGTAATTGATATTGATGATGACTCATTCATATGAAATTGATATTGATGATGACTCATTCATATGTAATTGATATTGATGATGACTCATTCATATGTAATTGATATTGATGATGACTCATTCATATGTAATTGATATTGATGATGGCTCATTCATATGTAATTGATATTGATGATGACTCATTCATATGTAATTGATATTGATGATGACTCATTTATATGTAATTGATATTGATGTTGACTCATTCATATGTAATATATTGATGATGACTCATTCATATGTAATTGATATTGATGATGACTCATTCATATGTAATTGATATTGATGATGACTCATTCATATGTAATTGATATTGATGATGACTCATTCATATGTAATTGATATTGATGATGACTCATTCATATGTAATTGATATTGATGATGACTCATTCATATGTAATTGATATTGATGATGACTCATTCATATGTAATTGATATTGATGATGACTCATTCATATGTAATTGATATTGATGATGACTCATTCATATGTAATTGATATTGATGATGACTCATTCATATGTAATTGATATTGATGATGACTCATTCATATGTAATTGATATTGATGATGGCTCATTCATATGTAATTGATATTGATGATGACTCATTCATATGTAATTGATATTGATGATGACTCATTTATATGTAATTGATATTGATGTTGACTCATTCATATGTAATATATTGATGATGACTCATTCATATGTAATTGATATTGATGATGACTCATTCATATGTAATTGATATTGATGATGACTCATTCATATGTAATTGATATTGATGATGACTCATTCATATGAAATTGATATTGATGATGACTCATTCATATGAAATTGATATTGATGTTGACTCATTCATATGTAATTGATATTGATGATGACTCATTCATATGAAATTGATATTGATGATGACTCATTCATATGTAATTGATATTGATGATGACTCATTCATATGTAATTGATATTGATGATGACTCATTCATATGTAATTGATATTGATGATGGCTCATTCATATGTAATTGATATTGATGATGACTCATTCATATGTAATTGATATTGATGATGACTCATTTATATGTAATTGATATTGATGTTGACTCATTCATATGTAATATATTGATGATGACTTATTCATATGTAATTGATATTGATGATGACTCATTCATATGTAATTGATATTGATGATGACTCATTCATATGTAATTGATATTGATGATGACTCATTCATATGTAATTGATATTGATGATGACTCATTCATATGTAATTGATATTGATGATGACTCATTCATATGTAATTGATATTGATGATGACTCATTCATATGTAATTGATATTGATGATGACTCATTCATATGTAATTGATATTGATGATGACTCATTCATATGTAATTGATATTGATGATGACTCATTCATATGTAATTGATATTGATGATGACTCATTCATATGTAATTGATATTGATGATGACTCATTCATATGTAATTGATATTGATGATAACTCATTCATATGTAATTGATATTGATGTTGACTCATTTATATGTAATATATTGATGATGACTCATTCATATGTAATTGATATTGATGATAACTCATTCATATGTAATTGATATTGATGATGACTCATTCATATGTAATATATTGATGATGACTCATTCATATGTAATTGATATTGATGTTGACTCATTCATATGTAATTGATATTGATGTTGACTCATTCATATGTAATTGATATTGATGATGACTCATTCATATGTAATATATTGATGTTGACTCATTCATATGTAATTGATATTGATGATGACTCATTCATATGTAATATATTGATGTTGACTCATTCATATGTAATTGATATTGATGTTGACTCATTCATATGTAATTGATATTGATGATGACTCATTCATATGTAATATATTGATGTTGACTCATTCATATGTAATTGATATTGATGATGACTCATTCATATGTAATATATTGATGTTGACTCATTCATATGTAATTGATATTGATGTTGACTCATTCATATGTAATTGATATTGATGTTGACTCATTCATATGTAATATATTGATGTTGACTCATTCATATGTAATATATTGATGATGACTCATTCATATGTAATATATTGATGTTGACTCATTCATATGTAATTGATATTGATGTTGACTCATTTATATGTAATATATTGATGATGACTCATTTATATGTAATTGATATTGATGTTGACTCATTCATATGTAATATATTGATGATGACTCATTCATATGTAATTGATATTGATGATAACTCATTCATATGTAATTGATATTGATGATAACTCATTCATATGTAATTGATATTGATGTTGACTCATTTATATGTAATATATTGATGATGACTCATTTATATGTAATTGATATTGATGTTGACTCATTCATATGTAATTGATATTGATGTTGACTCATTCATATGTAATTGATATTGATGTTGACTCATTCATATGTAATTGATATTGATGATGACTCATTCATATGTAATTGATATTGATGTTGACTCATTCATATGTAATTGATATTGATGATGACTCATTCATATGTAATTGATATTGATGATGACTCATTCATATGTAATTGATATTGATGTTGACTCATGTATATGTAATATATTGATGATGACTCATTTATATGTAATTGATATTGATGATGACTCATTCATATGTAATTGATATTGATGATAACTCATTCATATGTAATTGATATTGATGATAACTCATTCATATGTAATTGATATTGATGTTGACTCATTTATATGTAATATATTGATGATGACTCATTTATATGTAATTGATATTGATGTTGACTCATTCATATGTAATTGATATTGATGATAACTCATTCATATGTAATTGATATTGATGATGACTCATTCATATGTAATTGATATTGATGATGACTCATTCATATGTGATATATTGATGATGACTCATTCATATGTAATTGATATTGATGATAACTCATTCATATGTAATTGATATTGATGATAACTCATTCATATGTAATTGATATTGATGTTGACTCATTTATATGTAATATATTGATGATGACTCATTCATATGTAATTGATATTGATGTTGACTCATTTATATGTAATATATTGATGATGACTCATTCATATGTAATTGATATTGATGATGACTCATTCATATGTAATTGATATTGATGATAACTCATTCATATGTAATTGATATTGATGTTGACTCATTTATATGTAATATATTGATGATGACTCATTCATATGTAATTGATATTGATGATAACTCATTCATATGTAATTGATATTGATGATGACTCATTCATATGTAATTGATATTGATGATGACTCATTCATATGTGATATATTTATGATGACTCATTCATATGTAATTGATATTGATGATAACTCATTCATATGTAATTGATATTGATGATGACTCATTCATATGTAATTGATATTGATGATGACTCATTCATATGTAATTGATATTGATGTTGACTCATTCATATGTAATTGATATTGATGTTGACTCATTCATATGTAATATATTGATGATGACTCATTCATATGTAATTGATATTGATGATGACTCATTCATATGTAATTGATATTGATGATGACTCATTTATATGTAATTGATATTGATGATGACTCATTCATATGTAATTGATATTGATGATGACTCATTCATATGTAATTGATATTGATGATGACTCATTCATATGTAATTGATATTGATGATGACTCATTCATATGTAATTGATATTGATGATGACTCATTCATATGTAATTGATATTGATGATGACTCATTCATATGTAATTGATATTGATGATGACTCATTTATATGTAATTGATATTGATGATGACTCATTCATATGTAATTGATATTGATGATGACTCATTCATATGTAATTGATATTGATGATGACTCATTTATATGTAATTGATATTGATGATGACTCATTCATATGTAATTGATATTGATGATGACTCATTCATATGTAATTGATATTGATGATGACTTATTCATATGTAATTGATATTGATGTTGACTCATTCATATGTAATTGATATTGATGATGACTCATTCATATGTAATATATTGATGTTGACTCATTCATATGTAATATATTGATGTTGACTCATTCATATGTAATTGATATTGATGTTGACTCATTCATATGTAATTGATATTGATGATGACTCATTCATATGTAATATATTGATGTTGACTCATTCATATGTAATCGATATTGATGTTGACTCATTCATATGTAATTGATATTGATGATGACTCATTCATATGTAATTGATATTGATGATGACTCATTCATATGTAATTGATATTGATGATGACTCATTCATATGTAATTGATATTGATGTTGACTCATTCATATGTAATTGATATTGATGTTGACTCATTCATATGTAATTGATATTGATTATGACTCATTCATATGTAATATATTGATGTTGACTCATTCATATGTAATTGATATTGATGATGACTCATTCATATGTAATTGATATTGATGATGACTCATTCATATGTAATTGATATTGATGTTGACTCATTCATATGTAATTGATATTGATGATGACTCATTCATATGTAATTGATATTGATGATGACTCATTCATATGTAATTGATATTGATGATGACTCATTCATATGTAATTGATATTGATGTTGACTCATTCATATGTAATTGATATTGATGTTGACTCATTCATATGTAATTGATATTGATGTTGACTCATTCATATGTAATTGATATTGATGATGACTCATTCATATGTAATTGATATTGATGTTGACTCATTCATATGTAATTGATATTGATGTTGACTCATTCATATGTAATTGATATTGATGATGACTCATTCATATGTAATTGATATTGATGATGACTCATTCATATGTAATTGATATTGATGTTGACTCATTCATATGTAATTGATATTGATGATGACTCATTCATATGTAATTGATATTGATGATGACTCATTCATATGTAATTGATATTGATGTTGACTCATTCATATGTAATATATTGATGATGACTCATTCATATGTAATTGATATTGATGATGACTCATTCATATGTAATATATTGATGTTGACTCATTCATATGTAATTGATATTGATGTTGACTCATTCATATGTAATTGATATTGATGATGACTCATTCATATGTAATATATTGATGTTGACTCATTCATATGTAATATATTGATGATGACTCATTCATATGTAATTGATATTGATGTTGACTCATTCATATGTAATTGATATTGATGTTGACTCATTCATATGTAATTGATATTGATGATGACTCATTCATATGTAATTGATATTGATGATGACTCATTCATATGTAATTGATATTGATGATGACTCATTCATATGTAATTGATATTGATGTTGACTCATTCATATGTAATATATTGATGTTGACTCATTCATATGTAATATATTGATGTTGACTCATTCATATGTAATTGATATTGATGATGACTCATTCATATGTAATTGATATTGATGTTGACTCATTCATATGTAATTGATATTGATGATGACTCATTCATATGTAATTGATATTGATGATGACTCATTCATATGTAATATATTGATGTTGACTCATTCATATGTAATTGATATTGATGATGACTCATTCATATGTAATTGATATTGATGATGACTCATTCATATGTAATATATTGATGTTGACTCATTCATATGTAATATATTGATGTTGACTCATTCATATGTAATTGATATTGATGTTGACTCATTCATATGTAATTGATATTGATGATGACTCATTCATATGTATTTGATATTGATGATGACTCATTCATATGTAATTGATATTGATGTTGACTCATTCATATGTAATTGATATTGATGTTGACTCATTCATATGTAATTGATATTGATGTTGACTCATTCATATGTAATTGATATTGATGATGACTCATTCATATGTAATTGATATTGATGTTGACTCATTCATATGTAATTGATATTGATGATGACTCATTCATATGTAATTGATATTGATGATGACTCATTCATATGTAATTGATATTGATGATGACTCATTCATATGTAATTGATATTGATGATGACTCATTCATATGTAATTGATATTGATGATGACTCATTCATATGTAATTGATATTGATGATGACTCATTCATATGTAATATATTGATGTTGACTCATTCATATGTAATTGATATTGATGTTGACTCATTCATATGTAATTGATATTGATGATGACTCATTCATATGTAATATATTGATGTTGACTCATTCATATGTAATATATTGATGTTGACTCATTCATATGTAATTGATATTGATGATGACTCATTCATATGTAATTGATATTGATGTTGACTCATTCATATGTAATTGATATTGATGATGACTCATTCATATGTAATTGATATTGATGATGACTCATTCATATGTAATTGATATTGATGATGACTCATTCATATGTAATTGATATTGATGATGACTCATTCATATGTAATTGATATTGATGATGACTCATTCATATGTAATTGATATTGATGATGACTCATTCATATGTAATTGATATTGATGTTGACTCATTCATATGTAATTGATATTGATGTTGACTCATTCATATGTAATTGATATTGATGATGACTCATTCATATGTAATTGATATTGATGATGACTCATTCATATGTAATATATTGATGTTGACTCATTCATATGTAATATATTGATGTTGACTCATTCATATGTAATTGATATTGATGTTGACTCATTCATATGTAATTGATATTGATGATGACTCATTCATATGTAATATATTGATGTTGACTCATTCATATGTAATTGATATTGATGATGACTCATTCATATGTAATTGATATTGATGATGACTCATTCATATGTAATTGATATTGATGATGACTCATTCATATGTAATTGATATTGATGATGACTCATTCATATGTAATATATTGATGTTGACTCATTCATATGTAATTGATATTGATGATGACTCATTCATATGTAATTGATATTGATGTTGACTCATTCATATGTAATTGATATTGATGATGACTCATTCATATGTAATTGATATTGATGATGACTCATTCATATGTAATATATTGATGTTGACTCATTCATATGTAATTGATATTGATGTTGACTCATTCATATGTAATTGATATTGATGTTGACTCATTCATATGTAATTGATATTGATGATGACTCATTCATATGTAATTGATATTGATGATGACTCATTCATATGTAATATATTGATGTTGACTCATTCATATGTAATTGATATTGATGATGACTCATTCATATGTAATTGATATTGATGATGACTCATTCATATGTAATTGATATTGATGATGACTCATTCATATGTAATATATTGATGTTGACTCATTCATATGTAATTGATATTGATGTTGACTCATTCATATGTAATTGATATTGATGATGACTCATTCATATGTAATATATTGATGATGACTCATTCATATGTAATTGATATTGATGTTGACTCATTCATATGGAATATATTGATGTTGACTCTCTCATATGTAATTGATATTGATGATGACTCATTCATATGTAATTGATATTGATGATGACTCATTCATATGTAATTGATATTGATGATGACTCATTCATATGTAATTGATATTGATGATGACTCATTCATATGTAATTGATATTGATGATGACTCATTCATAGGTAATTGATATTGATGATGACTCATTCATATGTAATTGATATTGATTATGACTCATTCATATGTAATTGATATTGATGATGACTCATTCATATGTAATTGATATTGATGATGACTCATTCATATGTAATTGATATTGATTATGACTCATTCATATGTAATTGATATTGATGATGACTCATTCATATGTAATTGATATTGATATTGACTCATTCATATGTAATTGATATTGATGATGACTCATTCATATGTAATTGATATTGATGATGACTCATTCATATGTAATATATTGATGTTGACTCATTCATATGTAATTGATATTGATGATGACTCATTCATATGTAATTGATATTGATGATGACTCATTCATATGTAATTGATATTGATGATGACTCATTCATATGTAATTGATATTGATGATGACTCATTCATATGTAATTGATATTGATTATGACTCATTCATATGTAATTGATATTGATGATTACTCATTCATATGTAATTGATATTGATGATGACTCATTCATATGTAATTGATATTGATGATGACTCATTCATATGTAATTGATATTGATTATGACTCATTCATATGTAATTGATATTGATGATGACTCATTCATATGTAATTGATATTGATGATGACTCATTCATATGTAATTGATATTGATTATGACTCATTCATATGTAATTGATATTGATGATGACTCATTCATATGTAATTGATATTGATATTGACTCATTCATATGTAATTGATATTGATGATGACTCATTCATATGTAATTGATATTGATGATGACTCATTCATATGTAATATATTGATGTTGACTCATTCATATGTAATTGATATTGATGATGACTCATTCATATGTAATTGATATTGATGATGACTCATTCATATGTAATTGATATTGATGTTGACTCATTCATATGTAATCGATATTGATGTTGACTCATTCATATGTAATTGATATTGATGTTGACTCATTCATATGTAATTGATATTGATGTTGACTCATTCATATGTAATTGATATTGATGATAACTCATTCATATGTAATTGATATTGATGTTGACTTATTCATATGTAATCGATATTGATGTTGACTCATTCATATGTAATTGATATTGATGTTGACTCATTCATATGTAATCGATATTGATGTTGACTCATTCATATGTAATTGATATTGATGTTGACTCATTCATATGTAATTGATATTGATGATAACTCATTCATATGTAATTGATATTGATGTTGACTTATTCATATGTAATTGATATTGATGTTGACTCATTCATATGTAATTGATATTGATGATGACTCATTCATATGTAATATATTGATGTTGACTCATTCATATGTAATTGATATTGATGATGACTCATTCATATGTAATTGATATTGAGGTTTACTCATTCATATGTAATTGATATTGATGATGACTCATTCATATGTAATTGATATTGATGATGACTCATTCATATGTAATTGATATTGATGTTGACTCATTCATATGTAATTGATATTGATGTTGACTCATTCATATGTAATTGATATTGATGATGACTCATTCATATGTAATGTATATTGATGTTGACTCATTCATATGTAATTGATATTGATGTTGACTCATTCATATGTAATTGATATTGATGATGACTCATTCATATGTAATTGATATTGAGGTTGACTCATTCATATGTAATTGATATTGATGATGACTCATTCATATGTAATTGATATTGATGATGACTCATTCATATGTAATTGATATTGAGGTTGACTCATTCATATGTAATTGATATTGATGATGACTCATTCATATGTAATTGATATTGATGTTGACTCATTCATATGTAATCGATATTGATGTTGACTCATTCATATGTAATTGATATTTATGTTGACTCATTCATATGTAATTTATATGTATGTTGACTCATTCATATGTAATTGATATTGATGTTGACTCATTCATATGTAATTGATATTGATGATGACTCATTCATATGTAATTGATATTGATGTTGACTCATTCATATGTAATTGATATTGATGATGACTCATTCATATGTAATTGATATTGATGATGACTCATTCATATGTAATTGATATTGATGATGACTCATTCATATGTAATTGATATTGATGATGACTCATTCATATGTAATATATTGATGTTGACTCATTCATATGTAATTGATATTGATGATGACTCATTCATATGTAATATATTGATGTTGACTACTTCATATGTAATTGATATTGATGATGACTCATTCAAATGTAATTGATATTGATGTTGACTCATTCATATGTAATCGATATTGATGTTGACTCATTCATATGTAATTGATATTGATGTTGACTCATTCATATGTAATTGATATTGATGATAACTCATTCATATGTAATTGATATTGATGTTGACTTATTCATATGTAATTGATATTGATGTTGACTCATTCATATGTAATTGATATTGATGATGACTCATTCATATGTAATATATTGATGTTGACTCATTCATATGTAATTGATATTGATGATGACTCATTCATATGTAATTGATATTGAGGTTTACTCATTCATATGTAATTGATATTGATGATGACTCATTCATATGTAATTGATATTGATGATGACTCATTCATATGTAATTGATATTGATGTTGACTCATTCATATGTAATTGATATTGATGTTGACTCATTCATATGTAATTGATATTGATGATGACTCATTCATATGTAATGTATATTGATGTTGACTCATTCATATGTAATTGATATTGATGTTGACTCATTCATATGTAATTGATATTGATGATGACTCATTCATATGTAATTGATATTGAGGTTGACTCATTCATATGTAATTGATATTGATGATGACTCATTCATATGTAATTGATATTGATGATGACTCATTCATATGTAATTGATATTGAGGTTGACTCATTCATATGTAATTGATATTGATGATGACTCATTCATATGTAATTGATATTGATGTTGACTCATTCATATGTAATCGATATTGATGTTGACTCATTCATATGTAATTGATATTTATGTTGACTCATTCATATGTAATTTATATGTATGTTGACTCATTCATATGTAATTGATATTGATGTTGACTCATTCATATGTAATTGATATTGATGATGACTCATTCATATGTAATTGATATTGATGTTGACTCATTCATATGTAATTGATATTGATGATGACTCATTCATATGTAATTGATATTGATGATGACTCATTCATATGTAATTGATATTGATGATGACTCATTCATATGTAATTGATATTGATGATGACTCATTCATATGTAATTGATATTGATGATGACTCATTCATATGTAATTGATATTGATGTTGACTTATTCATATGTAATTGATATTGATGATGACTCATTCATATGTAATTGATATTGATGTTGACTCATTCATATGTAATTGATATTGATGATGACTCATTCATATGTAATTGATATTGATGATGACTCATTCATATGTAATATATTGATGTTGACTCATTCATATGTAATATATTGATGTTGACTCATTCATATGTAATTGATATTGATGTTGACTCATTCATATGTAATTGATATTGATGATGACTCATTCATATGTAATTGATATTGATGATGACTCATTCATATGTAATTGATATTGATGTTGACTCATTCATATGTAATTGATATTGATGTTGACTCATTCATATGTAATTGATATTGATGTTGACTCATTCATATGTAATTGATATTGATGATGACTCATTCATATGTAATTGATATTGATGTTGACTCATTCATATGTAATTGATATTGATGATGACTCATTCATATGTAATTGATATTGATGATGACTCATTCATATGTAATTGATATTGATGATGACTCATTCATATGTAATTGATATTGATGATGACTCATTCATATGTAATTGATATTGATGATGACTCATTCATATGTAATTGATATTGATGATGACTCATTCATATGTAATATATTGATGTTGACTCATTCATATGTAATTGATATTGATGATGACTCATTCATATGTAATTGATATTGATGATGACTCATTCATATGTAATATATTGATGTTGACTCATTCATATGTAATATATTGATGTTGACTCATTCATATGTAATTGATATTGATGATGACTCATTCATATGTAATTGATATTGATGTTGACTCATTCATATGTAATTGATATTGATGATGACTCATTCATATGTAATTGATATTGATGATGACTCATTCATATGTAATTGATATTGATGATGACTCATTCATATGTAATTGATATTGATGATGACTCATTCATATGTAATTGATATTGATGATGACTCATTCATATGTAATTGATATTGATGATGACTCATTCATATGTAATTGATATTGATGTTGACTCATTCATATGTAATTGATATTGATGTTGACTCATTCATATGTAATTGATATTGATGATGACTCATTCATATGTAATTGATATTGATGATGACTCATTCATATGTAATATATTGATGTTGACTCATTCATATGTAATATATTGATGTTGACTCATTCATATGTAATTGATATTGATGTTGACTCATTCATATGTAATTGATATTGATGATGACTCATTCATATGTAATATATTGATGTTGACTCATTCATATGTAATTGATATTGATGATGACTCATTCATATGTAATTGATATTGATGATGACTCATTCATATGTAATTGATATTGATGATGACTCATTCATATGTAATTGATATTGATGATGACTCATTCATATGTAATATATTGATGTTGACTCATTCATATGTAATTGATATTGATGATGACTCATTCATATGTAATTGATATTGATGTTGACTCATTCATATGTAATTGATATTGATGATGACTCATTCATATGTAATTGATATTGATGATGACTCATTCATATGTAATATATTGATGTTGACTCATTCATATGTAATTGATATTGATGTTGACTCATTCATATGTAATTGATATTGATGTTGACTCATTCATATGTAATTGATATTGATGATGACTCATTCATATGTAATTGATATTGATGATGACTCATTCATATGTAATATATTGATGTTGACTCATTCATATGTAATTGATATTGATGATGACTCATTCATATGTAATTGATATTGATGTTGACTCATTCATATGTAATTGATATTGATGATGACTCATTCATATGTAATATATTGATGTTGACTCATTCATATGTAATTGATATTGATGTTGACTCATTCATATGTAATTGATATTGATGATGACTCATTCATATGTAATATATTGATGATGACTCATTCATATGTAATTGATATTGATGTTGACTCATTCATATGGAATATATTGATGTTGACTCTCTCATATGTAATTGATATTGATGATGACTCATTCATATGTAATTGATATTGATGATGACTCATTCATATGTAATTGATATTGATGATGACTCATTCATATGTAATTGATATTGATGATGACTCATTCATATGTAATTGATATTGATGATGACTCATTCATAGGTAATTGATATTGATGATGACTCATTCATATGTAATTGATATTGATTATGACTCATTCATATGTAATTGATATTGATGATGACTCATTCATATGTAATTGATATTGATGATGACTCATTCATATGTAATTGATATTGATTATGACTCATTCATATGTAATTGATATTGATGATGACTCATTCATATGTAATTGATATTGATATTGACTCATTCATATGTAATTGATATTGATGATGACTCATTCATATGTAATTGATATTGATGATGACTCATTCATATGTAATATATTGATGTTGACTCATTCATATGTAATTGATATTGATGATGACTCATTCATATGTAATTGATATTGATGATGACTCATTCATATGTAATTGATATTGATGATGACTCATTCA
Organism: Euprymna scolopes; assembly: GCF_053919585.1. Taxonomy (NCBI): domain Eukaryota; kingdom Metazoa; phylum Mollusca; class Cephalopoda; order Sepiida; family Sepiolidae; genus Euprymna; species Euprymna scolopes. Next base: position 25,121,103 of record NC_136525.1, on the reverse strand, counting down.
TATGTAATTGATATTGATGATGACTCATTCATATGTAATTGATATTGATTATGACTCATTCATATGTAATTGATATTGATGATTACTCATTCATATGTAATTGATATTGATGATGACTCATTCATATGTAATTGATATTGATGATGACTCATTCATATGTAATTGATATTGATTATGACTCATTCATATGTAATTGATATTGATGATGACTCATTCATATGTAATTGATATTGATGATGACTCATTCATATGTAATTGATATTGAGGTTTACTCATTCATATGTAATTGATATTGATGATGACTCATTCATATGTAATTGATATTGATGATGACTCATTCATATGTAATTGATATTGATGTTGACTCATTCATATGTAATTGATATTGATGTTGACTCATTCATATGTAATTGATATTGATGATGACTCATTCATATGTAATGTATATTGATGTTGACTCATTCATATGTAATTGATATTGATGTTGACTCATTCATATGTAATTGATATTGATGATGACTCATTCATATGTAATTGATATTGAGGTTGACTCATTCATATGTAATTGATATTGATGATGACTCATTCATATGTAATTGATATTGATGATGACTCATTCATATGTAATTGATATTGAGGTTGACTCATTCATATGTAATTGATATTGATGATGACTCATTCATATGTAATTGATATTGATGTTGACTCATTCATATGTAATCGATATTGATGTTGACTCATTCATATGTAATTGATATTTATGTTGACTCATTCATATGTAATTTATATGTATGTTGACTCATTCATATGTAATTGATATTGATGTTGACTCATTCATATGTAATTGATATTGATGATGACTCATTCATATGTAATTGATATTGATGTTGACTCATTCATATGTAATTGATATTGATGATGACTCATTCATATGTAATTGATATTGATGTTGACTCATTCATATGTAATTGATATTGATGATGACTCATTCATATGTAATTGATATTGATGATGACTCATTCATATGTAATTGATATTGATGATGACTCATTCATATGTAATTGATATTGATGTTGACTTATTCATATGTAATTGATATTGATGATGACTCATTCATATGTAATTGATATTGAGGTTGACTCATTCATATGTAATTGATATTGATGATGACTCATTCATATGTAATTGATATTGATGATGACTCATTCATATGTAATTGATATTGATGTTGACTCATTCATATGTAATTGATATTGATGATGACTCATTCATATGTAATTGATATTGATGATGACTCATTCATATGTAATTGATATTGATGTTGACTCATTCATATATAATTGATATTGATGATGACTCATTCATATGTAATTGATATTGATGATGACTTATTCATATGTAATATATTGATGATGACTCATTCATATGTAATTGATATTGATGTTGACTCATTCATATGTAATTTATATTGATGATGACTCATTCATATGTAATTGATATTGATGATGACTCATTCATATGTAATTGATATTGATGATGACTAATTCATATGTAATTGATATTGATGATGACTCATTCATATGTAATTGATATTGATGATGACTCATTTATATGTAATTGATATTGATGATGACTCATTCATATGTAATTGATATTGATGATGACTCATTCATATGTAATTGATATTGATGTTGACTCATTCATATGTAATTGATATTGATGATGACTCATTCATATGTAATTGATATTGATGATGACTCATTCATATGTAATTGATATTGATGATGACTCATTCATATGTAATTGATATTGAGGTTGACTCATTCATATGTAATTGATATTGATGATGACTCATTCATATGTAATTGATATTGATGATGACTCATTCATATGTAATTGATATTGATGTTGACTCATTCATATGTAATTGATATTGATGATGACTCATTCATATGTAATTGACATTGATGATGACTCATTCATATGTAATTGATATTGATGTTGACTCATTCATATGTAATTGATATTGATGTTGACTCATTCATATGTAATTGATATTGATGTTGACTCATTCATATGTAATTGATATTGATGATGACTCATTCATATGTAATTGATATTGATGATGACTCATTCATATGTAATTGATATTGATAATGACTCATTCACATGTAATTGATATTGAGGTTGACTCATTCATATGTAATTGATATTGATGATTACTCATTCATATGTAATTGATATTGATGTTGACTCATTCATATGTAATTGATATTGATGATGACTTATTCATATGTAATATATTGATGATGACTCATTCATATGTAATTGATATTGATGTTGACTCATTCATATGTAATTGATATTGATGATGACTCATTCATATGTAATTGATATTGATGATGACTTATTCATATGTAATATATTGATGATGACTCATTCATCTGTAATTGATATTGATGTTGACTCATTCATATGTAATTGATATTGATGATGATTCATTCATATGTAATTGATATTGATGATGACTCATTCATATGTAATTGATATTGATGTTGACTCATTCATATGTAATTGATATTGATGATGATTCATTCATATGTAATTGATATTGATGATGACTCATTCATATGTAATTGATATTGATGATGATTCATTCATATGTAATTGATATTGATGATGACTTATTCATATGTAATATATTGATGATGACTCATTCATCTGTAATTGATATTGATGTTGACTCATTCATATGTAATTGATATTGATGATGACTCATTCATATGTAATTGATATTGATGATGACTCATTCATATGTAATTGATATTGATGATGACTCATTCATATGTAATTGATATTGATGATGACTCATTCATATGTAATTGATATTGATGTTGACTCATTCATATGTAATTGATATTGATGATGACTCATTCATATGTAATTGATATTGATGATGACTAATTCATATGTAATTGATATTGATGATGACTCATTCATATGTAATTGATATTGATGATGACTCATTCATATGTAATTGATATTGATGATGACTCATTCATATGTAATTGATATTGATGATGACTCATTCATATGTAATTGATATTGATGATGACTCATTCATATGTAATTGATATTGATGTTGACTCATTCATATGTAATTGATATTGATGATGACTCATTCATATGTAATTGATATTGATGTTGACTCATTCATATGTAATTGATATTGATGATGACTCATTCATATGTAATTGATATTGATGTTGACTCATTCATATGTAATTGATATTGATGATGACTTATTCATATGTAATATATTGATGATGACTGATTCATATGTAATTGATATTGATGTTGACTCATTCATATGTAATTGATATTGATGATGACTTATTCATATGTAATTGATATTGATAATGACTCATTCATATGTAATTGATATTGATGATGACTCATTCATATGTAATTGATATTGATGATGACTCATTCATATGTAATTGATATTGATGTTGACTCATTCATATGTAATTGATATTGATGATGACTCATTCATATGTAATTGATATTGATGTTGACTCATTCATATGTAATTGATATTGATGTTGACTCATTCATATGTAATTGATATTGATGATGACTCATTCATATGTAATATATTGATGTTGACTCATTCATATGTAATTGATATTGATGTTGACTCATTCATATGTAATTGATATTGATGTTGACTCATTCATATGTAATTGATATTGATGATGACTCATTCATATGTAATATATTGATGTTGACTCATTCATATGTAATTGATATTGATGATGACTCATTCATATGTAATATATTGATGTTGACTCATTCATATGTAATTGATATTGATGATGACTCATTCATATGTAATTGATATTGATGATGACTCATTCATATGTAATTGATATTGATGTTGACTAATTCATATGTAATTGATATTGATGTTGACTCATTCATATGTAATTGATATTGATGTTGACTCATTCATATGTAATTGATATTGATGATGACTCATTCATATGTAATTGATATTGATGTTGACTCATTCATATGTAATTGATATTGATGTTGACTCATTCATATGTAATTGATATTGATGATGACTCATTCATATGTAATATATTGATGTTGACTCATTCATATGTAATTGATATTGATATTTACTATTTATATGTAATTGATATTGATGATGACTCATTCATATGTAATATATTGATGATGACTCATTCATATGTAATTGATATTAATGATGACTCATTCATATGTAATTGATATTGATGATGACTCATTCATATGTAATTGATATTGATGATGACTCATTCATATGTAATTGATATTGATGATGAATCATTCATATGTAATTGATATTGATGTTGACTCATTCATATGTAATTGATATTGATGATGACTCATTCATATGTAATATATTGATGTTGACTCATTCATATGTAATTGATATTGATGTTGACTCATTCATATGTAATTGATACTGATGATGACTCATTCATATGTAATTGATATTGATGTTGACTCATTCATATGTAATTGATATTGATGTTGACTCATTCATATGTAATTGATATTGATGATGACTCATTCATATGTAATTGATATTGATGATGACTCATTCATATGTAATTGATATTGATGATGACTCATTCATATGTAATATATTGATGTTGACTCATTCATATGTAATTGATATTGATGATGACTCATTCATATGTAATTGATATTGATGTTGACTCATTCATATGTAATTGATATTGATGTTGACTCATTCATATGTAATTGATATTGATGTTGACTCATTCATATGTAATCGATATTGATGTTGACTCATTCATATGTAATTGATATTGATGTTGACTCATTCATATGTAATTGATATTGATGATGACTCATTCATATGTAATTGATATTGATGATGACTCATTCATATGTACTTGATATTGATGTTGACTCATTCATATGTAATTGATATTGATGTTGACTCATTCATATGTAATTGATATTGATGATGACTCATTCATATGTAATTGATATTGATGTTGACTCATTCATATGTAATTGATATTGATGTTGACTCATTCATATGTAATTGATATTGATGTTGACTCATTCATATGTAATTGATATTGATGATGACTCAATCATATGTAATTGATATTGATGTTGACTCATTCATATGTAATTGATATTGATGTTGACTCATTCATATGTAATTGATATTGATGTTGACTCATTCATATGTAATTGATATTGATGATGACTCATTCATATGTAATTGATATTGATGTTGACTCATTCATATGTAATTGATATTGATGTTGACTCATTCATATGTAATTGTTATTGATGATGACTCATTCATATGTAATTGATATTGATGTTGACTCATTCATATGTAATTGATATTGATGATGACTCATTCATATGTAATTGATATTGAGGTTGACTCATTCATTTGTAATTGATATTGATGATGGATCATTCATATGTAATTGATATTGATGATGACTCATTCATATGTAATTGATATTGATGTTGACTCATTCAAATTTAATTGATATTGATGATGAATCATTCATATGTAATTGATATTGATGATGACTCATTCATATGTGATTGATATTGATGATGACTCATTCATATGTAATTGATATTGATGATGACTTATTCATATGTAATATATTGATGATGACTCATTCATATGTAATTGATATTGATGTTGACTCATTCATATGTAATTGATATTGATGATGACTCATTCATATGTAATTGATATTGATGATGACTCATTCATATGTAATTGATATTGATGATGACTCATTCATATGTAATTGATATTGATGATGACTCATTCATATGTAATTGATATTGATGATGACTCATTCATATGTAATTGATATTGATGATGACTCATTCATATGTAATTGATATTGATGTTGACTCATTCATATGTAATTGATATTGATGATGACTCATTCATATGTAATTGATATTGATGATGACTCATTCATATGTAATTGATATTGATGATGACTCATTCATATGTAATTGATATTGAGGTTGACTCATTCATATGTAATTGATATTGATGATGACTCATTCATATGTAATTGATATTGATGATGACTCATTCATATGTAATTGATATTGATGTTGACTCATTCATATGTAATTGATATTGATGATGACTCATTTATATGTAATTGATATTGATGTTGACTCATTCATATGTAATTGATATTGATGATGACTCATTCATATGTAATTGATATTGATGTTGACTCATTAATATGTAATTGATATTGATGTTGACTCATTCATATGTAATTGATATTGATGATGACTCATTCATATGTAATTGATATTGATGATGACTCATTCATATGTAATTGATATTGATGATGACTCATTCATATGTAATTGATATTGATGATGACTCATTCATATGTAATTGATATTGATGTTGACTCATTCATATGTAATTGATATTGATGTTGACTCATTCATATGTAATTGATATTGATGATGACTCATTCATATGTAATTGATATTGATGTTGACTCATTAATATGTAATTGATATTGATGATGACTCATTCATATGTAATATATTGATGATGACTCATTCATATGTAATTTATATTGATGTTGACTCATTCATATGTAATTTATATTGATGTTGACTCATTCTTATGTAATTGATATTGATGATGACTTATTCATATGTAATTGATATTGATGATGACTTATTCATATGTAATATATTGATGATGACTCATTCATCTGTAATTGATATTGATGTTGACTCATTCATATGTAATTGATATTGATGATGACTCATTCATATGTAATTGATATTGATGATGACTCATTCATATGTAATTGATATTGATGTTGACTCATTCATATGTAATTGATATTGATGATGACTCATTCATATGTAATTGATATTGATGATGACTCATTCATATGTAATTGATATTGATGATGACTCATTCATATGTAATTGATATTGATGATGACTCATTCATATGTAATTGATATTGATGATGACTCATTCATATGTAATTGATATTGATGATGACTCATTCATATGTAATTGATATTGATGATGACTCATTCATATGTAATTGATATTGATGTTGACTCATTCATATGTAATTGATATTGATGATGACTCATTCATATGTAATTGATATTGATGATGACTCATTCATATGTAATTGATATTGATGATGACTCATTCATATGTAATTGATATTGAGGTTGACTCATTCATATGTAATTGATATTGATGATGACTCATTCATATGTAATTGATATTGATGATGACTCATTCATATGTAATTGATATTGATGTTGACTCATTCATATGTAATTGATATTGATGATGACTCATTCATATGTAATTGATATTGATGATGACTCATTCATATGTAATTGATATTGATGTTGACTCATTCATATGTAATTGATATTAATGATGACTCATTCATATGTAATTGATATTGATGTTGACTCATTCATATGTAATTGATATTGATGATGACTCATTCATATGTAATTGATATTGATGATGACTCATTCATATGTAATTGATATTGATGATGACTCATTCATATGTACTTGATATTGATGTTGACTCATTCATATGTAATTGATATTGATGATGACTCATTCATATGTAATTGATATTGATGTTGACTCATTCATATGTAATTGATATTGATGATGACTCATTCATATGTACTTGATATTGATGTTGACTCTTTCATATGTAATTGATATTGATGTTGACTCATTCATATGTAATTGATATTGATGATGACTCAATCATATGTAATTTATATTGATGTTGACTCATTCATATGTAATTGATATTGATGTTGACTCAATCATATGTAATTGATATTGATGATGACTCATTCATATGTAATTGATATTGATGATGACTCATTCATATGTAATTGATATTGATGTTGACTCATTCATATGTAATTGATATTGATGTTGACTCATTCATATGTAATCGATATTGATGTTGACTCATTCATATGTAATTGATATTGATGTTGACTCATTCATATGTAATTGATATTGATTATGACTCATTCATATGTAATTGATATTGATGTTGACTCATTCATATGTAATTGATATTGATGTTGACTCATTCATATGTAATTGATATTGATGATGACTCATTCATATGTAATTGATATTGATGTTGACTCATTCATATGTAATTGATATTGATGATGACTCATTCATATGTAATTGATATTGAGGTTGACTCATTCATATGTAATTGATATTGATGATGACTCATTCATATGTAATTGATATTGATGATGACTCATTCATATGTAATTGATATTGATGTTGACTCATTCATATGTAATTGATATTGATGATGACTCATTCATATGTAATTGATATTGATGATGACTCATTCATATGTAATTGATATTGATGATGACTCATTCATATGTAATTGATATTGATGATGACTTATTCATATGTAATATATTGATGATGACTCATTCATATGTAATTGATATTGATGTTGACTCATTAATATGTAATTGATATTGATGATGACTCATTCATATGTAATTGATATTGATGATGACTTATTCATATGTAATTGATATTGATGATGACTCATTCATATGTAATTGATATTGATGATGACTCATTCATATGTAATTGATATTGATGATGACTCATTCATATGTAATTGATATTGATGATGACTCATTCATATGTAATTGATATTGATGATGACTCATTCATATGTAATTGATATTGATGTTGACTCATTCATATGTAATTGATATTGATGATGACTCATTCATATGTAATTGATATTGATGATGACTCATTCATATGTAATTGATATTGATGTTGACTCATTCATATGTAATTGATATTGATGATGACTCATTCATATGTAATTTACATTGATGATGACTCATTCATATGTAATTGATATTGATGTTGACTCATTCATATGTAATTGATATTGATGATGACTCATTCATATGTAATTGATATTGATGATGACTCATTCATATGTAATTGATATTGATGATGACTCATTCATATGTAATTGATATTGATGTTGACTCATTCATATGTAATTGATATTGATGATGACTCATTCATATGTAATTGATATTGATGATGACTTATTCATATGTAATTGATATTGATGATGACTTATTCATATGTAATATATTGATGATGACTCATTCATATGTAATTGATATTGATGTTGACTCATTCATATGTAATTGATATTGATGATGACTCATTCATATGTAATTGATATTGATGATGACTCATTCATATGTAATTGATATTGATGATGACTCATTCATATGTAATTGATATTGATGTTGACTCATTCATATGTAATTGATATTGATGATGACTCATTCATATGTAATTGATATTGATGATGACTTATTCATATGTAATTGATATTGATGATGACTTATTCATATGTAATATATTGATGATGACTCATTCATCTGTAATTGATATTGATGTTGACTCATACATATGTAATTGATATTGATGATGACTCATTCATATGTAATTGATATTGATGTTGACTCATTCATATGTAATTGATATTGATGTTGACTCATTCATATGTAATTGATATTGATGATGACTCATTCATATGTAATTGATATTGATGATGACTCATTCATATGTAATTGATATTGATGATGACTCATTCATATGTAATTGATATTGATGATGACTCATTCATATGTAATTGATATTGATGTTGACTCATTCATATGTAATTGATATTGATGTTGACTCATTCATATGTAATTGATATTGATGATGACTCATTCATATGTAATTGATATTGATGATGACTTATTCATATGTAATTGATATTGATGATGACTTATTCATATGTAATATATTGATGATGACTCATTCATATGTAATTGATATTGATGTTGACTCATTCATATGTAATTGATATTGATGTTGACTCATTCATATGTAATTGATATTGATGTTGACTCATTCATATGTAATTGATATTGATGATGACTTATTCATATGTAATTGATATTGATGATGACTCATTCATCTGTAATTGATATTGATGTTGACTCATACATATGTAATTGATATTGATGATGACTCATTCATATGTAATTGATATTGATGATGACTCATTCATATGTAATTGATATTGATGTTGACTCATTCATATGTAATTGATATTGATGATGACTCATTCATATGTAATTGATATTGATGATGACTTATTCATATGTAATTGATATTGATGATGACTTATTCATATGTAATATATTGATGATGACTCATTCATATGTAATTGATATTGATGTTGACTCATTCATATGTAATTGATATTGATGTTGACTCATTCATATGTAATTGATATTGATGTTGACTCATTCATATGTAATTGATATTGATGTTGACTCATTCATATGTAATTGATATTGATGTTGACTCATTCATATGTAATTGATATTGATGTTGACTCATTCATATGTAATTGATATTGATTTTGACTCATTCATATGTAATTGATATTGATGTTGACTCATTCATATGTAATTGATATTGATGATGACTCATTCATATGTAATTGATATTGATGATGACTCATTCATATGTAATTGATATTGATGATGACTCATTCATATGTAATTGATATTGATGATGACTCATTCATATGTAATTGATATTGATGTTGACTCATTCATATCTAATTGATATTGATGTTGACTCATTCATATGTAATTGATATTGATGATGACTTATTCATATGTAATTTATATTGATGTTGACTCATTCATATGTAATTGATATTGATGATGACTTATTCATATGTAATTGATATTGATGTTGACTCATTCATATTTAATTGATATTGATGATGACTTATTCATATGTAATTGATATTTATGTTGACTCATTCATATGTAATTGATATTGATGATGACTCATTCATATGTAATATATTGATGTTGACATTCTTTAGATATTCAGTGTAAATGGAGACATTCTGATATTATTGTAGCTTTTTTGTTAAAAGTGCAAAAGTATTTATCTAAGCTAGCACGAACGCCCGGCAAAAACCGGTTGTAGAGTACGCTTAAATATGATATTTTAATTCTTGCAGATTTCGTATATATTATTATAGAGTTACTGTTCTATCGATTTTTATATATTATAAAGTTGCGATTTCAAAAATAAAAAAAATATATCCAGATGAATTGGGTGCATTAGCTTGAATCGAAACCGAAAAAAAAACATGAAAAAAATTATATATATATATATATATATATATATATATATATATATAGCAATTAAGCTACGCAAGATATTTCGCGTTTCATCCTCGTGAAAATTCGTCAGTCGTCAGGCTTATGCATAAGCTTGACGTATTCTCACGAGGATGACATGAAAAATATTCTTAGTAGCTATATATTTTCATAACTTACTACCTAGATCTGCTTATGTATTGAGACTTATATATATATATATATATATATATATATATATATATATATATATATATATATATATATATATATATATATATATATATAAGTCTCAATGCATAAGCAGATCTAGGTATGGCTGAGTCTGCACAGACAAATATGGCACAAAATTGATCTGCATGAGTTCCTTCAGCCATAATCGAAACTTATGAAAAAACCTTATGAATAATTCTTGATAAAATTATTTATGAAAAAAAAAATATTTACTGGAGTGCTATTAGCTATAATCGAAACCGAAACCAACACTTATGAAGAATTCTTGGTAAAATTATTTATAACAAGAAATGGAAGCATAACAATTAAACGACCCGGATGTAAGCGTGACGCAGAAAATAACACACACGCTATCGTATTGATATGTAGATGATCCCCCACCTTAAATTATAAAAGAATCAAGGAACAATAAAGGTTCATATCTTGATAACTCCCTGCATACACAGAGACTGATCCAATTTTAAAAATAAAAACAAAACATTATACGAAGTATTTTTACCATGAAGTAAGTTTTCAGTTTAGCTCGGCAAATAATGGATTTAGTTTGGTTCGTTCATATTGGTTAGAAGCAGAAAGTTTATTTATGTAAATCTTTAAAATGTTTGAATTGTTTGTTGTTGCTTTTTTAATGATCGTTACAAAATGAAGTAAGTAAACTCATATTTAACTGGGAACATTGTTTGTGAAATTGTTTAATTAAAGAAAGATGATTTTATTTGCTATTGTTTTTTTGTAATAAATGTATGATACAGAAAGATTATTTATAATTTACGTGACCGAAAGATGTATTTAGCCAATCAATTCCTATTTCTGTCACGTAAATTATTTCGAGTGAAAAGAAAACACACTCGAGTCGGATTATTTTGTCTTCTTTTTTTTTCTATCCTCACCTCGTATCCTATATTTTTTTCTATCCTCACCTCGTATCCTATATTTTTTTCCTATCCTCACCTCGTATCAGTCTACCTTGCTTCATCTATAGCTCATATTTTTTCACTTTATTTGTTTAATAACAATCAATGAGATAATAAAATCGAGGGAACAAAAGATTCAAATAATGTATTATAAGCAAATGTGAATATCGTAAGAAATAATTATGTCTCTAGTTTCATACATATTCAACTCATATCGAAAATCCATTTTTTCTGATAACAAACGAAGATGAGCTCTATAAGTGACATAATGAATTGGATTTTTCTAGTCTGCAAACTTTCTGTCCGTTTCACTACTCATCTTCTTCCTCGTTGTGTGTATATATGTAATATATATATATATATATATATATATATATATATATATATATATATATATATATATAGTAAGTTATAAAATATATATGGCACAGAATATTCCGCGTTTCATCCACGCAAGGATTCATCTGGCTTATGCGGGTAAGTCATATATATATATATATATATATATATATATATATATATATATATATATAATGTAATTATCCACTGACATGTGTTTCGTCGTCTACGACTCATCAGAGTGACTGAATATAGCGAGATTCGAAATCGAGACCCCACGGCAATGAGCCTAAGCCCCTTACCTCTGACCCATCTCGCCAACTGTCTGGATATATCGCGATTTACTTAAATGTTGTTTGTTTTGGTTTTAGCGATATGTTTTGAATGAATTCAATTATTTACGAAAGCTAAATGCGAGCTGGGAATAATTTTCCCTTTAACCAATATGGTACCCCCACATGGGGAGCGGTATATATATTATTTTAAAATGTAATTATCCACTGACACGTGTTTCGTCGTCTACGACTCATCAGAGTGGCTGAATATAGCGTTTTGGTTTTAGTGATATGTTTTAAATGAATTATATATCTAAAAACCAAATCGCTAAAAAAATCATATCGCTAAAACCAAAACAAACAACGTTTAAGTAAATCGCGATATATCCAAACAGTTGGCGAGATCGGTCAGAGTTAAGGGGCTTAGGCTCATTACCTTTAAAGCTTTATACCCCCTTTTTAAACTTTTTTTTTTTAATCTCTGAATCCCTGTCCAATAAGCAAATCAAATCAATACAGACCCCTAAATAGTAAACCAACAACATGTATTTTGAACATATCTTACAATGCATCTACCTAACCTCGCATTATTAACTACACCCGTTTATTTATATTTTTTATTTATTTATCCTAACTTTACTTTATTTACTTAATATAAATATACACATGTCTATGTATATATATATATGTGTTTCTATATATGTCTGTATGTTTATATTTTTTGAATATGTATAAATATACACATGTCTATGTGTGTGTATATATATATATGTCTATATATGTCTGTATGTTTATATTTTTTGAATATGCATATTATATAATTGTATATACGTGTATGTGGGTACATGTGTGTGCATGTATGTATGTATGTTTGTATGCATGTATGTATGTATGTATGTATGTATATGTACATCTACGTCTTATTGGAGATCTATATCTCCACCTATATATATATATATATATATATGTAGGTGTGTATATATATATGTATATTTATGTATATGAGTATGTATATGTGTATAGAATGAACAAGTCGACTTATGGCATTCTAAATGAAACCTTTTACTTGTCAAACATATATGACACTTAGACAAACCCTTTCTCTCTCTCCCTCCCTCTCTTTCTTTCTCTCATCTACTTCATATACCTGACTAAACAACCAAAAGACATTAAAACTTTAAAACCTAAAAAATTGAAATCCCCCCTCCTTACCCCCCCTTTCTTCTTACCATCCTCTCTCCCCCTCCCCCTCCCTATATCCATATATCTCCACCCGCGCCTACCTGAATCTGCTACCCCCACACACACTACAATCTAATGCATAATTCCAAACTTTAATATTGTCGATACCCGTCTCCCTCCCTCTTATTATCTCTTACCCCCCTTTTTCTCGTATTTCCTCTAAAACACTTCTTCCAACTTCCAAATACTAACAATCATTTCTGTAAGGTCTGACGAGGCTGTTGGATCGTAATCATGGTCCAACATCCGAAACATATGTAACCAAACAGATAAAACAGTAATAAAAAATAAAACATATATATATATATATTTTTTTTTTACATAGGCATCACCACATTATCAAGGCCAAGAGGCCACTCAAGGATAAGGGTTAAAGAGTGTACAGTAGAAATTGGACATTATAGTAATCATTAGTAATGAAAATTTGGTAAAGTTGATAACTCATATGGAACGGCTCATCAAGAACTTATTTATGTTAGACTTGAAGACAACCATATTGTAGTCAGCCGGAAAGCAGGAAAACGGAAGACAATTCCACAGGCGTGCAGTTCTAAGAAAAAAGCTTTGTTCATGGAATCTACGTTTAGGTTTAGGCACAGATAAAGAGTGGGGGGAATTATTGATAGTGTTTACAGCTAGACGAGTGTTTCTTGTGAAAGTTTGGCGAGGGGGGACCATAGATTGAAGCTCAGTCGAACACTTTCCATGAAAATAACGATACATCAGAGACAAACTCGCAACATCTCTTCTGTGAGATAAAGGTTGCAAGGAAGAGAAAAGGACATCTCCTACGAGGCTACGAAGTCTATTTTGAACTCTATCAAGGCAGGCCAAGTCCTTTCTAGCAGCTCCTGCCCAGATATGGCAACAGTATATATATATATATATATATATATATATATATATATATATATATATATATATATAAAATATATATGGCGATTAAGTTACACTGAATATTCCACATTTCATCCACTCTAGGAGTCTTCAGGCTTATAATCGCTATATACAGGGTGTTTCAAAAGTCTTGGGAACATTACAAATGCGTATATCTCGTTATGTCCCCAAGACTTTTGAAACACCCTGTATATTTTATGAATTACTAACTAGCTCTGCCTATGTATTGAGTACTTTTGAAGTAAATACTTAAAGTTTATGCATAAATTTATACTTTTGTATATTAATTTTATGTGAGTAAATGAAGTATTTATATATATATATATATATATATATATATATATATATATATATATATATATATATATATTTGTGTGTGTGTGTGTATTAGAAAGGTAGTGAGAGAGAGGGAGAAAGGAAGAGAAAAAGAAAGAGAGAGAGAGAAGAAAGAAAGAGAGAGCGAACAGAAATAGATTTATTTTGTCTTTTTAGTTTTTATATTTAACTGGCTTTACCAACACACTTTTTCTTGATTCAAACAATCTAGTACTCAATAGGTGAACCAATGTTATTTATTATTAGTTTTGTTTTCGAAATCTTAATTTAATCGAAAAAGCTATATTTTTACCCAAATGAATATGAATACTTTTTCTATAATCTATCGATTATTTAGGGTTAAGTAGGTTTAGGGTTAGTCAGGTTTATGGCCAGTGTTAGAGTTAGAAAGCATTCGGTAGATCTCATATTTAGATCATGCAAGTTCAAAATCCAAAATGATGGGATCCTTGAATGTTTCTTGGTTGACTTTTTTTCATGAATTTCGACTGTTGACTTTTTGACTTGGTTGACTTTTTCATAAATTCCGACTGTTCTGAATCAAATATTGGATATGCCTCAAGGCTTGCTCAATAGGCGTTTTAATGATATGCGTCGTACTACTACTACTACTACTACTACTACTACTACTACTACTACTACTACTATTATTATTATTATTATTATTATTATTATTATTATTATTATTATTGGCGTCGTCATTAATAAGGCATAGAAATAGAGCCATAGACCTTTTGATCTCTACATCAATAATTTATTAATAAACCTCCTTTTATTCGCCGACGCCACAAATGCTTTTCTATTATCGATAAGCAAATGAAGCAAACACTTAAGCAAAAAAAATAAAAATAAAAAATAAAAAATAATAATAATGATAATAAAAAATAAATAAAAAATAAAAACAACAAAAAATAGAAACAGACTTCCATTAATTGGGGCTAAAAATATTCAGTACTTTTTATTGCTACCAAACATTTTATGGAACATGTCCGCATCTTATTTTATGCCTGGATGAAACATGGAATCCTCCGAGGCTGATTTGTTGAATCAACGATTTCTCATGTAAGCTAATGGACTTTCCTGTTTGAATTATGCTTGGTTGAAATCATCTCGGAACTTTGGTTGAAATTATCTCTGAACTTTGATTGGTTGAAATTATCTCTGAACTTTGATTGGTTGAAATTATCTCTGAACTTTGATTGGTTGAAATTATCTCTGAACTTTGATTGGTTGAAATTATCTCTGAACTTTGATTGGTTGAAATTATCTCTGAACTTTGATTGGTTGAAATTATCTCTGAACTTTGATTGGTTGAAATTATCTCTGAACTTTGATTGGTTGAAATTATCTCTGAACTTTGATTGGTTGAAATTATCTCTGAACTTTGATTGGTTGACATTACCGAATACTGTTTTGTTGAATAAATGATTATCTGTTTCACAATTTTTAGATAATTTATATTATTTGGATTTGAGCGAAAACCATGACAGGCATACTGAACATCACTAAAGCAACCCAAACTTTCCAGAAAATGAACAAATCTGCCGTTGATCATTCTTTCCAAAAACTTTGCTAATAACAAAGGTTAGACTAACAGGACGATACTTAGGTCAGATCGATCAACAGTGTTTTTGGAAATACGGACAACAGAGGACTCTTTTCCAACAAGAAGGGAAACAGCATTGAGATAAAACATTACGAGAAGATTGAAGTTCAGGAGCAAAATGTTTAAGAATGATAACAGGACTTGAATCAAGATCGAAAGCCAATAACCCTAGCAACCGTCTTTGGAGTGATAAGGACAGAGTCAGGACAGTGATCAGTTTCAAAGTAAAATCATCAAAAAGAGAATTGTCAAGAAAAAGATGAGCACGTTAGTCTTATCCCTAGAAGAAATAACTGAAAAACCATTAGAACATGGAGGAATGACAGATTTATTATTATTACTTACACTATTGTCGTCAGCGGCGGCCGATTTCTTGTATCCGAGACGTAAACTTCATGAACAAAGTTTCTTTCCCAGAACTACCTATCCGTGAAACACAATCCTGCGGTATTGCTTCCCAGTTGACTATAACATGGTCGTTTTCATATCTGATGTATAAAAGTTTTTATTGAACTGTCCTCTTAAATAATCAAAAGCTATCCAATTTCCACCATTACCGATCACCATGGTCACCTGACATTCATGAACTCTTATCCTTGAGTGGCCTTTAAACCTTGAAAAACGGTGACTTCCTACCTCCGAAAAACTGATTTTTATTGTCCATATGTTTTTACGGTAATTTTTGGAAGAATTCGTAATGAATATTTTAAATATACATTTATCTATACATTTAAATATACATCTAAATATACATTTATATATACATTTATATATACATTTAAATATACATTTATATATACATTTATATATACATTTAAATATACATTTATATATACATTTATATATACATTTAAATATACATTTATATATACATTTATATATATATTTAAATATACATTTATATATACATTTAAATATACATTTATATATATACATTTATACATACATTTAAATATACATTTATATATACATTTATATATACATTTAAATATATATTTATATACATTTAAATATATATTTATATATGCATTTATATATACATTTATATATACATTTAAATATACATTTATATATACATTTATATATACATTTAAATATACATTTATATATACATTTATATATACATTTAAATATACATTTATATATACATTTATATATACATTTAAATATACATTTATATATACATTTATATATATATTTAAATATACATTTATATATACATTTAAATATACATTTATATATATACATTTATATATACATTTAAATATACATTTATATATACATTTATATATATATTTAAATATATATTTATATACATTTAAATATACATTTATATATGCATTTATATATACATTTATATATACATTTAAATATACATTTATATATACATTTATATATACATTTAAATATACATTTATATATACATTTATATATGCATTTAAATATACATTTATATATATATTTATATATACATTTAAATATACATTTATATACACATTTATATATACATTTAAATATACATTTATATACATTTATATACATTTAAATATACATTTAAATATACATTTATATATACATTTAAATATACATTTATATATACATTTATATATACATTTAAATATACATTTATATATACATTTATATATGCATTTAAATATACATTTATATATACATTTATATATACATTTAAATATACATTTATATATATATTTAAATATACAGTTATAAATATATTTAAATATACATTTATATATACATTTATATATACATTGAATATACATTTATATATACATTTATATATACATTTAAATATACATTTATATATGCATTCATATATACATTTAAATATACATTTAAATATACAGTTATAAATATATTTAAATATACATTTATATATACATTTAAATATACATTTATATATGCATTCATATACACATTTAAATATACATTTAAATATTCATTTATATATACATATAAATATACATTTAAATATACCTTTAAGATCAATTCCCTACTCCCTAGCACGTAAAGTCTGCACCATAGTAACAGACAGACACCTCCGTTCGACTAGACTGAATTAACTACAAATAACACTGCGGAAAAGAGGATACCCACTACCACTAATACGGAAAGGTATTGAACTGCCTGAAAAAATTCCAATGGATCAACTAAGAATCCCAAAAGAACACAACAAAGAACAAATTTTAGGATACGTCTCTACACACAACACAAACAGCCCAGAACTATTTACACATATAACAAAAACCTTATCCTTCTCAATCAGAACGACAAACTAAACAACATACTTAAAACAACAAAAATAATAAAAAGCAAACGCCAACCCAAAAACTTAAAACACATGCTAACTTCCTCAAAACTCGTTCCACACACTACAAAAGGAGTTACAAAATGCAACAAACTGCGATGTGGAGTATGTGACATAATAATAGAAGGAAACACATACACATTCAAAAACCCAGCACAAACATTCAAAATAAAAAAAGGATCTTAATTGCACCTCCAGAAATGTAGTGTATGCACTAAGATACACAGCATGCAACAAATCCTACATAGGCACCACCAAAGATTTCAGCAATAGAGTGGCCTTACATAAGAGCAACATCAAAATTGCAGACAACAGACACCTCTATGTTTCAAAACACGTACACACATGCAGTGGAAACAGCTTCAAAATAATGCCAATCTTCCAAACAGACAATTATTTTTATTTACTTACACAGGAAAAAAACTTCATCACAAGATTCACTCCTGAACTGAACAGAGCCTAATATCATCACACAAAAACATGAAATGCAAGGCACACTCGCATGCACATCCATATACATATACACACCCACACATAAATCAGAACCGACACATTAAAACACACACACGCGCATGCATACAACCACACACAAACATAACACCTCTATCTCTAATACAACACACTGAACAATATCAACCCTACTTAACCTCGAAACCAACAACACTAGGAAACACCTAGAACCATAGTATAATATCTGTTCCAACACCTCGCTCCCCCTCAGTCAGTGGAGGAGAAATCTCTCATGACTGAGACAACTATCATCCCTTCTATCATCCCCCTCCCATACCTACACCCCTCCAATTGGCCCCTCCCCCCTGGGGAACGAGATCTTCCCCACACTAGGGCCCGATCCTGGGTATGGCCATACCTACATGGGGAGACAAATAAATAGAAACATTAAAAAATCCCCATTACATATTTTTAAATACACCCCTCTATCTAAACAAACATAATATAAAGAATACCCAAAATGACTGAAACGAAAAATCACAATACTAAAATCTAAGAATCCAAAAAATAAATATCAAAATAGAATGAAAGCACGCCTACCCTTATTTCAGAAGAGCTGGTCCCCCCTCCTCACACATACACATCAGTAACGACCTTGGATGACAGTCACCTTCCTAGGGAAGCAAATAACCTCATAATGCTATAAAACAGTACACACATTTTCAAACCAATAAAAGAAAACACACACACACACACACACACACACACACACACACACACACACACACACACACACACACACACACACACACACACACACACACACACAACCTACCCTAAAGGAAAAGAAAAAAACACAAGCAGAAAGAGAGAGTGAGAGAGAAACACAACACAGGAGTGACCACAGCCGACTCGCCACAGCCCAATAAAAGAGTAATAAAAATTAACCATTCCAATGAATACACGTTTCCACCCCTTGCTATTTTTACATCTCCAACACATTTTGAAAATAATAACGATTTCAATGATTTAAAAACATTATTACAATGATCTAAACATAATTCTCAATGAAAAACCAAGACATGGAATAATAAAATAATTTAAAAAAATACACATTGTTGGTGACTACCCCCTTATTCAAATATACATTTATATATACATTTAAATATACATTTAAATATACATTTATATATACATTTAAATATACATTTTTATATATATTTATATATACATTTATATATACATTTATATATACATTTAAATATACATTTATATATACATTTAAATATACATTTAAATATACATTTATATATATATATATATATATATATATATATATATATATATATATATATGTAAATATGCATTTATATATACATTTAAATATACATTTATATATACATTTACCTAGCACAGTTGCTGTTTGTAACAATTGGGGATAAATAAATCCGGCATTGTTTCTGCTGGGATGAAATATGACTCTGCTCAGTTCTAGAGGGCCCAACGTCCCAGAATTTAAATTCTATCTAAGAAAGGATAAGTTTATTGCATATCACCTGAAGAGCCCTACCAGGAAAAGCTGACAAAGCGACTCAGATGTTTTTTCTGTAGGTGAAGGGCACTTATCTGATTCTGAAGGAGGTTAAAAGTAGATAAAAGAACTTAACCATGACATAGACAACACCACTGCTTTCACTAGTAAAGAGTTTAAAGAATTTGCAAAAAAACTGGGATGTAAATCTTTGGTTTCGATGTGCCTACTAATGGAAACGGGATTGTAGAACGAAGTCTTAGGACTGCTAAGATCATCACAGCGAGAAAGAATTGTTCAATATTGGAGGCGATCTACTGGAACAACGTCACCCCAAAGGATAACGCTCACCTTCCCCCATACCAGCTGACGTGCTAAGAAAGCATATAAGATTCCGCAAGTATGGATGAAAACACGTGAGAGTGGCTGCGAATGTACAAAATACCAGGTAAGATAATCAATTTGATAGGAAAAGAAGTTGGAGACTTGAATTGACAGCTGATGGACATAACTGAAATTAAAATGCAAAGAGGTATCTTCCAAGGTGATTCCCTATCACCACTACTGTTCAGTATAGCCATGATACCTCTTAACAATATACTAAGAATATGCCAAACCAGATACATAGTCATTGGTCAATAATACAGGTGAAAGAATGGACCACTTAATGTACATGGATGACCACACTGTTTGCAAATACGAAGACAGAACTAGAGATACTAAAACACAAGACCAGAATCTTTAGCCAGGATATCCGAATGGAATTCAGTATGGGAACTATGTTGACCATGAGGAGGGGAAAACTAGAAGCAACATAAGGAATAGTACTACCCAACCAAACAGAGATGAGGGCACTAGGTGAACATGATAGCTACAAATACTTGGGAGTTCTGGAAGCAGACACCTTCAAAGCAACAGAAATAAATGAGAAAATTGGAAAAGAATTCCTCAGAAGAACAAGAAAGCTCCTCAAAACTAAACTATGTAGTAGAAACCTAATTCAAAGAATAAACATTAAGAAACTGTTTATAAGCAAAAACTCATGGTGATACACAATGAACTACACCGAAAGGATGATACTGACCGACTCTATGTGAAAAGGAACGATGGAGGAAGAGGGTTGGTTTGTATAGAAAACTGTGTAAATAACACAGAAAAGAATTTTAAAAAAATACAAAATACCGAAGGAATAATTACTGCAGCAACAGACAAAGAAAAAACAAACAAAATAGAAAAAGAGATGAGGAATAAGATGAGGAAAGAAAAATGGGAAGAGAAAAAGGTACACGGACGATTCATAAGGATTACAAAAGATGAGACTAACGAAAACACTTGGAAATGGCTACAAAAAGGAAATCTAAACAGGGAAACTGAATCCCTAATAACAACCACACAAGATAACGCAATTAGAACAAACCACATAAAAAAAAAAAAAAAGATCCACAAGACACAAGAAAACAACAAATGCTGACTCTGTGGACAAAGAGACGAAACAATAAAGCACATAATAAGTTAATGCAGCAAACTAGCCCCAAAAGACTATAAAAATAGACACGATCAATGGGGAAGGAAGTACACTCGCAATTATGTAGACGATCGCATCTTGAATACCCAGAAAAAGCATATACTGAGAGCAGTACTGGAAAATGAAAGCCACGAGATCCTATGGGACATTGATATACAAACTGATAACCCCCATCCAAGCAAGAAGACCGGATATCATAATAGTTAACAAGAAGGAAAAATATTGCCAGATCATAGATTTTGCCGTTCCAGCAGGCCACAGAGTGAAGATCAAGGAGATGGAGAAGAAAAGCAAATATACAGAACTATAGAACTGAAAGGCATCTGAAAAAAAAAGAAAGTCAAGATAACATTACTAATAGTAGCAGCGCTAGGAACAATATTGAAAGACTTTGAAAAAAAAGAATGAGAGAGATAGGAATCAGAGGGATGGCTGAGAAGATACAATGAAAACTACAGAATGATATTAAGAAATATTAAGGCAAACCTTTGACTATGGAAACTAACACACATGAACTCCAGACACACAAACTAGATACACAGAAACTACAAAGGAACATCACATAGAAGCAACAGTATAATTATACGATAGAGCTCTCTCCTTTTTTTATGTGTGGCACCAAATAAATGAGGGTCAAGGAGGATGGAAAGACTGAGGAGAGAAAGCACTAACCAGACCTCTGCTGGTTTGGTGCAAAGAGAAC
>NC_136525.1:25059854-25094854 GCF_053919585.1 Euprymna scolopes | reverse complement strand
CACACACACACACACACAAATCCACACGCACACAGAAACACAGACATAAACACACACACACAAACACACACACAAACACACACACACACAAACAAACACACAAACACACACACACACAAACACACAAACACACAAACATACACAAACACACATACACACACACAACTAACACTACATAGACGACTATATAACATGTAAACGGTTTGCCCCCACCCCCACCCCCGTTATAAATCCCTGTTTTGTATACACTTGCTATACACTCCTCCAAGCTATATAGAACCCGGTAATATAACATTGCTAGTGAGCAAATAATAATAATAATAATAATAATAATAATGATAATAATAAGAATAATGATAATAACTAGTGGGACCTATGGAAATTCCACTGGGGACTCATTCATATGTAATATATTGATGTTATCATTCTGTGGATGTTCAGTGTAAATGGAGATCCTCTGATATTATTGGAGCTTTTTTGTTAAAACTGCAAAAGTATTTATCCAAAATAGCATGGATGCTCAGCAAAGCCCGGTTGTAAAGTATGCTTAAATATGATATTCTTGCAGATTTCTTATATATTATTTTAGACTTAATGTTCTATCACTTTTTATATATTATAAAGTTGCGATTTCAAAAATAAAAAAAATATATCCATATGACTTGAATCGAAACTGAAATAAAAACTTATGAAAATATATATATATATATATATATATATATATATATATATATATATATATATATATATATATAACTTGAGTTCTTACTGCCATGCCATAATCGAAACCGAAACCAAAACTTATGAAGAATTCTTGATAAAATTATTTATAAAAAAAATAGATTCCTATTAAAAAAAAAAATAGATTACTATAGAGTGCCGTCAGTTATAATCGAAACCGAAACCGAAACCAAAACTTATGAAGAATTCTTGGTAATAAGAATCCAGGAATATAACATTCCTAGTGAGCAACTACTACTACTACTACTACTATTACTACTACTACTACTAAATAATAATAATTATAATAATAATAAAAACAACCACCGCAACCACTACAACCATCTCCTGCAACTATAGGTCTATGACACGTTTACCTACAATGTGGAAAATATTTACAGCACAACTGAGGAAACAGTTCCCTTCATAACTACAGACTACTTACTGAGGAACAGAAAGGATGCCAAAAAGGAAAAAGAAGAACACATAGACCAAAGATTTCTGAAGGAGGTAAAAAGTAGAAAAAATATAGCCATGACATGGATCGACTACAATGACAGGATCCCGCAAGCATGGATGACAAAATACCTGAGAATGTACAAAATATCAGGCAAGATTATCAATGTAATAGAAAAGGCAATAAGAACTTGGAGATTTGAACTGACAGCTGATGGGCAGTACATAACTGAGATTAAAATACAAAGAGGGATCTTCCAAAGTGATTCGCTATCACCACTATCGTTCATCATAGCCATGATGTCCTTTAACAATATTCTAGGAAAATGCCAAGTTCAATAATACAGATGAAAGAATGAAACACTTAATATACATGGATGACCTGAAACTGTTTGCAAAAAACAAACAAAAAAAAACAAGAAGAAACTAGAGACACTAATTAACATGACCAGAATCTTTAGCCAGGATATCTGAATGGAATTTAGTATGGAAAAGTGCTTACTACTGATCATGAGATGGGGAAAACTGGAAGTAACGGGAGGTATGGTACTTGGCCTTTTTTGTCAAGATCAAAGTGTTCTTCAGATGCTGCACTTCCATTTCTTGTTCTCTTTCGGTGGAGGATCAGTCCTTCACGACTGAGACAATTTTTTATTTTTGTATCTTTTCTCCACGTTAAAAAACGACCCTGGTGTCTAACTGTCCCGTGGGGAGACATTGTAAATAGGTACAAATACTTGGGAGTTCTGGAAGCAGACACCATCAAAGCAACAGAAATGAAAGAGAAAATTGGAAAGGAATTCCTCAGAAGAACAAGAAAACTACTCGAAACTAAACTATGTAGTAGAAACCTAATAAAAACAGTGTCTTTAGGAAGATACTCTAGACCATTTATAGGTTGGACCAAAGAAGATTTGAGGCATCTTGATCAAGTGACCAGGAAAATCATGATTATACACAATGCACTACACCCAAAGGATAATACTGACCAACTCTATGTAAATAGGAAAGATTCAGGAAAAGGACTAATTTGTATAGATGACTGTGTAGATGAGACGAAAAAATAATTAGAAAAAAAAAAAACATAATGCAGCAAAGCGAAAGAATAATTACAGCAGCAAAAGACACCGAAAAAACAAACACTACAGAAAAAAGAGACAAAGGATGAGATGAGAAAAGAAAAATGATAAGAGAAACAATTACACAGATAATTCGTTAGGATAACAAAAGGTGAGAATAAGGAAGAATCTTGGACATGGTTACAAAAAGAAACCTAAATAGAGAAACTGCATCCCTAGTGACAGCCGTACAAGATAACATGATTAGAACCAACCACGTCAAAGCAACGATCGACAAGGCACAAAAAACAGTAAATGCAGACTCTATAGACAAAGAGACAAAACAATAAAGCACATAATAAGCGAATGCAGCAAACTAGCCCAAAGAGAATATAAAAACAAACACAATCAAGTGGGAAAGGCTGTACACTGGCAATTATGCAGACAACTACATGTTGAATACCCAGACAAATGGTTAGAAGCACAAACCGGCAACAATACTTGATAGTGAAAGTCCAAAAAATCCTATAGGACATGGATATACAAACCGATAAACCCATTCAAGCAAGAAGACCAGATGTCATAATAGTAAACAAGAAGGAAAAGTTCTGACATTTTGTAGATTTTGCCGTCCAGCAGATCACAGAGTGAAGATGAAGGAAATGGAGAAGTGGAGCAAATACACGGAACTTCAAAATGAGCTGAAAGGAATATAAAAGATGAAGAAAGTTAAGATAACGCCAATAATAGTAGAAACACTAGGTATAATACCAAATTGAAATCAGAGGGATAGCTGATAAAATATAATGAATAACAATAATGAAAACGACTGAAATATTAGGGAAAACCCTTGAATACTGAAGCTAATACACATGAGCCATAGGCGCAAGGCAGACATATAGAAACTGCTACAGAGATAAAACACAAACACCACATGGAATTAAGAAAACTGAAACTATAATTGTAAGACTAACTCACCACTCGTCCAACCACATCAAAAGTTAAAAAAAAAAAAAGAGGGAGGGTTTTGTCATCAACAGGCAATATACCAAAGAGTTGAAGAGGGTCAAGGAGGATTGAAAGACTGAGGAGATAAAGCATTAACCAGGCCTCTGCTGGATGAGTGCAAAGAAGACTGGGGCCTTAGGGAGACATACTGCCACTCAAATTCCAGTGAAGACCAATGGCCGCTAACAATGAGAAATCAATGGTAAACGGTTGTTGCCACAACGCAAATTAATGTGCAAATAGTATTGAAAGAGGTGGAGAGTACTGGAAATCTGCAGAGACTTGTTGTCACTCAGACTCCAGGGAACACCACAAGTTGTTCTTAAATAAAATTCTTTAATGATGGCCTGTGTGAAAACTCCTAGTGAGTGAATAATAATAGTAGTAGTAATCTTAACATATAAGCTAAAAGTAATTCTAATAAAATTAACAGAAACTTTGCGGATTAAGGAAACCTTGATATTCCTTATCTTAGTATCCTGTCGAACAATACATTCTTATAAAGTATAAATTAGTCTTAAATTATATTCTACTATATATATATATATATATATATATATATATATATATATATATATATATATATATATATTTCTCTTTTATTCTTTTCTCAACCCTAATCTACTAAAACTCTTAATAAAACTCTCTAATTTTCCAGATAAATTATTTCTCAAAATAAGCTTACAGCCCTCAATTTTTTCAAATACTCCTGTTTAACTCTGCCCATAATTCCACTTAGACGTATCCACTGGCCTGTTCCATTTCGCCCCACCCCAATGCCCTAATTACTATTTTTACAGCGATAAGTTGTCAAGACAACCAGATCATCAGCCTCCCTCATTCCACAGCGTTGAACGGTCTTGATTATTGGGTCAATACCTTCTTTCACCCTTTAATTAACTCAGTCCACTGAGTGCTACTTCTCTCTACTTATTCTTGAAATCGCTTTCTCTTTGGTTAAACTCAAAGACTGGACTTTTTCATCTGTGCCGATTCACACAGAAATTTATTTTTGGAGCCATTTAAAACGCCAACAACATGCATTCGGACTACGACAAACCTGGATACTTTACTTTCACCACCCTCTTGGATTCAATGGATTTTGGACTCAACAACCATGGGAACAGTCTCTTATGTGAAACCAGTTTTCCTTTTTACCTCACTTCATCTGTTTCATTGTTCTATATTTCATTTTCACGTTAGTATGATGCCTTTCATACTTAGTTTCTTTAAGTAATTTACAAGCAAAATTTCTTTATTCATTTTGCTAACTTCTCCCTTCTGACGAGAAGGAAACTCCGTGGATTAAGGACTTTCACCTGTGTTTCTTTTCTTAATAATAAGTGTTTTTAACTCTTGCTAAAGTGTTTCTTAGAACCGCACGCCTGTGGAATTGTCTTCCGTTTTCCTGCTTTCCGGCTGACTACAATATGGTTGTGTTCAAGTCTAACGTAAATAAGTTCTTGATGAGCCGTTCCATATAAGCTATCAAATTTACCGAATTTTCATTACTGATTACTATATTGTCCAATTTCTACTGTACACTCTTTAACCCTTATCCTTGAGTGGCCTCTTGGCCTTGATAATGTGGTGATGCCTTTGTAAAACCCCCCCCCCCGAAAAAACACATTTCTTCAACCTATGTATATATATATATAGGTATATATATATATATATATATATATATATATATATATATATATATATATATATATATATATATGTATGTGTGTGTGTGTGTGTGTGTGTGTATGTGTGTGTTTAAATATCTGCTTGATATATTGCTTTGATGAACAACCGACAAAATTGGGTCTTTTTAGTTTTCAAAACAGATTAAAGTATATTGAACGTCAATAAAACAAAATCAAATGGTAGTTTTGACGGCAATAACAAATACAAATTAATGAAGCCTCACCTCTCCTCCTCATCCTCCTCCTCCTCCTCCCACCCTCTTCTTCTTCTTCTTCTTCTTCTTCTTCTTCTTCTTCTTCTTCTTCTTATTATTATTATTATTATTATTATTATTATTATTATTCCAAACAAAACACGCTTGTAGTTCTTTTAATTTGCCTTCCTTGTGTTTCATATATTTCGTTTAATCTAAAGCGTAAAGGGGGGGGGGAGATTATTTTGTTTATAAACGTTTTAATAAAGAATAATTACTTTTCTTTCAATTAGAAATTTAAAAAAAAAAAAAGAAGCAAATAATATTATGCCAGACAGAAAATATTTACAAATTTTCTATTTGAACATTGTGTGATCGTCTGAGCGGATTCATCTAGATTCTACGCATGAACCATGAAGCCGTAAGGAGCTTTGGAAATAAGGAGAACAATTACATCAGGGTCACCAATATGGAAGACCTAGTCGGAGTCATCAATGATTTTGTTTCTGAATTTTTTAAATGGAGATTAATAATTTGCAATATTTGATTTATTCAGACTACTGTTCTCATCTTAAGTGTTATTCTCACAATGTTTCGGCCGATGTAACCTTCAACGTTTTTGTAGGTGTATAGTGTCTAGAGAATCTTTCTCTCGAATCTGCACGAAATTTTTAATCCTTTATTTAATCGGCGAGGATAACATGCTATCGTTTCGTCAGCCATGACTGTGTAAAAGTTGTAAATAATTTGAATTGTATTTTGATTGGTTGGTTGGTTGTTTTTGTTTTATGGCATATCAACCCTTTTCAGGTTATTTAATGCCGAATCCAAAGATTCAGAAGAAATTTTTTTAATAGAATATATTTGTTGCTTTCAAGTCGGTTTCTATTTAACCCATAGTTGGGACCCTAACAAGTACTACCACTCCGGGTCAGAGTGGACCTGGGAGCAGTGGCAATTAAAGGGTGGCTCGACACTCCCCCAAAGCCCTCAAGCTGGGGCCTCACCACTGGATATAGTTTAAGGTCATATTCAGGACCTTGTATTTTTAGTGTCATCTGCAATATATATATATAGTTTAAAGGAGCTTTGAATAAAAAAAAACGTAAAAATAAAAATGAAGAATGAAAAAAAACAAACAAAAACTAACTTTAACCTAACGCCGGCTTAGCACCTACATAATCCGACTTCTAAACAGTTTATAATTACAAATAAGAATTCATTTATATAAGGAGAGAAGAAAAAAAAAGCTTTAACTAAAATTGTTAAATAAAAATAAATTTAACACTTACATAAGCCGATTTCTTAAAAGTCTTCAATTTTAAAAGAGAATTTAACTACAAAAGGATGAAAAGAGAAAACCTTAACTAAAAGTTTGTAAATAGAAAACGGGGATCATCAGCTGCTTACCATGTAACTGTTTCGGAGATTTAAAAACAGGGCAGCTGTTAAATACATGTCTCTGCAGTGAATAATACCATTTCCCCAATAAAAGAAAATGTAGAATAATACAGAATATGAATACAAAAAAATAATAAAAAATAAAAAGATTAACTATTAATAAGTAAATTTAAGATTACAAGATCTATTCTGCGTCATGTAAGCTAGCATATAAATGCTATGAGAATAAAAGCATAAAAGCGTAAGTACCTTAGGTACTAGAAAGGTAAATATATAAGAGGAAGGAAACCTAGCCATACATATCTAATAACCCAATATATAGTTTAAAGGAGCTTTGAATAAAAAATGCAAAAATAAAAATAATTGATGGTGAGTGGTTGGACTTAGGGTTTACGTAAGTCCAACCACCCACCATCAATTATAAAACACAATTTGCCCAGTCCAAAATAAATGTCTAACAAAAAGCGTAGTTTATCAAGCAACAATATTTGCGAAAGAAAACCCGAATAACAAGAAATATTACATAGGCATGACTTCCTTAGATTTTAAAACCCGATACTATGACCACAAAAGTACCTTCAAAAATAAAAAAACACCGTATAAAAACAACACTAGCAAATAAATACTGGGAACTCAAAGAAAGAGGACATTCGCCGGTAGTCGAATGGAAAATAATGAGACAAGCTACCACGTGCAGACATTTAGACGACCCATGTAAATTATGCCTCCATGAAAAATTTGCTATCCTGTACTTTAAAGAACCTCAAAATCTATTAAACTGTAGACGAGAAATAGCAAACAACTGTGTTCACAAAATAAAACTTACTCTAGGATAGCGATACAAAATAGCTTTAAAACTAACAATAACAATAGAAAACAAACAAATAAATAAATTAAACAAGCATGAATATACATAAACGATCACACATATATGTGTATATATATATATATATATATATATATATATATATATATATATATATATATATATATATATATATGTATGTATATATGTGTGCATGTGTGCGTGTACACATAGGTATATTCATATATAAAAAAAAAATACACATAGGTATACTCATATATATATTATATGGAAAAATGCGCGCATGAAAAGTAATATTCTTAAGATTTTATTAAACCTGGAAAAGTAAAGGACAAGAAATTCAACCTGGAAAAATAAAGAACAAGATATTCTAGTAAAGTAAAAAATAAGAATTTTTTAGACTTAAAATATTGCAGCTAAAAATAAAATTTGAATATTGATAAATATTTTATTTATTATTTGCATATGTTGTTGTTTATTGTTGAGTTAGAATGGGTGTCAGTCGCTGGATTGAACTTATTTCCCCCCTATTATTTGCATATATTTATGAAGTGAAAATTGTTTGAATAAAATTAATTCATTAGTTAGTTAGTTAGTAGATGGAATTAATAATTTTATAATTTACATAAAAATTAATAATTTTATTATATCACAATTAGGATCATTTAATTCATTTTTTAGCTGCAATATTTTAAGTCTAAAAAATTCTTATTTTTTACTTTACTAGAATATCTTGTTCTTTACTTTTCCAGGTTGAATTTCTTGTCCTTTACTTTTCCAGGTTTAATAAAATCTTAAGAATATTGCTTTTCATGCGCGCATTTTTCCATATAATCCATGATTTTTCCAGGCATTGCTATTGTATTAATATATAAATTTATAATATTTATTAATGATTGTCAAAAAAAATTAGCTCTCAAACACACATTTATGCAATATTTATCATTCAATCACAGTATTTCCGAGCCAGGGTCTCTACCGAGACTGTGGTTCATGAATTCGTGATCTGTATAGAGCGTAAACTAACAAAAAAGAAGATGGCACTCGGTGTCTTTTTAGATATTGTTGGAGCTTTTGACAACATACCCTTAAGTAGTATGTTCAAGTTGCTACGAGAACTCAATGTGCCACCAGTACTCATCCGATGGATTGAGTATATGGTGAGGCACAGAACAGTTCAAGTAGAACTACTGAGGGCAACTGTTAAAAGGGAAGTAGTTAAATGAACCCCCAAAGTGGGATTTTATCACCTTTACTATGGAACTGTATGCTGAATCCTCTTTTAAAGTTCGGTTTTTTAATTATAAAAAAAAAGATACACGGGATTGAACCTAAAATCTTTCCACCAACCCTGGGTACTCTAACCGTTACGCTAACATGTCATATTGGCAAAGTCGCAGTAAAAAAATATTTATATACAAAAAAAAAGTTATGCAAAATAAAAAAAAGCGTTAGTCACTTATGTACTTACTCTCCTGTTTGTGAACCCACATATTTTGTTGTAACTTTTTTTTCTACTGAACCAATTTTCGAAATTTTTTTTTCAAAATGTAGCTAATGAGGTGTTCTATCCAACTATATAACCTGTTTGAAATTTGGTTCCGAACGGAATTAGTGGTGGGTGTTCGAATGTGTCTCGATTCATTCAATTTCGGACTTAAGCATATATTCAACCACTACCGTGGTTGAATGATATAAATATAAAAAAAAGGAGGGAAAGATCCACCTTAAACCACTAACCTAGTTCTAAAACAGATCATTTGTTCGATAAAATGCATGCCCATTGGCTGATAGGAGGGGGCGCGGTGGATACTAGAAAGCTGATTGGCTAACTAGAAATCCTCAACATATATAAAAACAAGAAGCAACCACAAAATTCGCGCATAAGCCTGACGAATTCTACAGTGGATGAAACGCAGAATATTCAGCTTAATCGCCATATATATTTTATAAATTACGATATATATATATATATATATATATATATATATATATATATATATATATATATATATATACAGTCCTGGTCAAAATCATAAGATCACTTAAGAAAGTAAGCGTTTATGCAATGCATAATATTGAATTTTTAATCAAACAAATGGTTGAAAAGGGAAAATATGATGGAAAAAAAAAAATGAAATCTGCTTCATTCAAAACCTTAATCTTGATCTAATAATAATTTTTTAAAAAACAAACATTTTCACCTGGTCAAAATGATAAGATCACTGATAATTTATCTAACAAAAGGCAATTATAAATTACTAAAAAGGGTCTCAGTATTTAGTATAGCTTCCATTATTACGAATTACTTCAAAAATTCTCTTCGGCATGCTTGCGACTAAATTTTTTTTATCAGTTGCGAAGGAATTTTATCCCATGTACTGAAAACTGAATCAGAAAGTTCCTTTATCGAATCATACTGGGTTCCATCCTTGAACACTTCTTTTGCCATCCATCCCCAAAGATTTTCAATGGGATTGAGGTCCGGAGAACATGCTGGATGATCTAACAATTCTATATTATTTGAAGAAAAGTATTCTCGTGCTTGTCGAGAAGTGTGTATCGCAGCGTTGTCTTGCTGGAAACTCCAATTTCTTCCAGACAGACGTGGACCTTCAGTCCTGATAGAAGCATTTTCAAGCATTGAAATGTACTTCAATGATGTTTGCCGGCCTTTCACTACTTTCAACTTTAGGGTCCCAGCTGACGAGAAAGCACCTCAGATCATTAAAGACCCTCCTCCACTATGCCGAGTTGAAAAAGTCTCTTTGGGCAAATTTTTATCATGCCAATAGTGTTGAAATCCATCTGGACCATCTAGATTAAACTTTTTCTCATCGGAGAAAATTACATTTTCCCACTTCTCTTCATTCCAAGTCTAGAGATGTTCAATAGGGTTAAGATCTGGAGAACACATGAGGGCTGATTCAAGGAACTCATGAGGGGTGATTCAAGGAAGGCTGCAATCGCTCTAGCAAAATGGGATGGTCCATTGTCATTCATAAAAATCATCTGAAAACGACGTGATAATGGTAGCCATGGTGACAAATGTTTATCCAAAAATTGCTGGTAAGTTTTACACCCTCTGGAACTCGGAATGGTCCAAGCAACCTTTCCCCAATGATTCCCGCCCAAAATATGATGCCTCCATCTCCTTGTTGTCGATGAACTCTATAAGGGGTTGGAGTTCCGTTTGAGTTCCACACCATCCATCCGGACCATTAAGAGTAGCACGCGTCTCATCTGTAAATAGGACACGTTGGAAATCCATTTTCATGTAATTCTGTGCCCAAACCATTCGTTTTTCCCTATGTTGTTTGCTCAATGGAGGCCTTGGAATTACTCATTCAACACATTACATCAGGCCTGCCTGGATCTTGGAGCGATTCCAGCTCTTACAAAAATGAAAGCACTGGTCCTGTTTGGGTTTTGGTTGACTTCCCTACGAATTTTCTGAATATCACGATGTGAAAGGTGCCCTTATCCTTTCCTGGGTGTTGGCGTTGTTCACTTATGAAGCCAAAGTTCTTGGTCCCTTTCGGTCAGACATCAGATTTTCTTTCACTTTCTTTTGTGCAATTGCGTCATACTACCACTATTTTTTTTTTGCTCACCTCCAAACACCCGGGCAACATCGGGCACCCAGGCTAGTCTTATATATAAAAGGCAAAATGGGCGCATACGTTTGTGTATGTCCATGAAAGGCTTTTTGCGTCGGGTTCTCGCATTGGTTAAATTCCGGGCAAAGTTTTCTTATATTTTCTAAATCATAATATCTCAGATTCGCAAACAGACACGGTTTCTTTCATTTTTTTTTGATCGAGTTTAAAAAGATTCCCGCCATCCTTTCATGTCGGCTGTTTGTCTTTTTCGTATAAATAAAGTGAAACTAATCGAATAAAAGCGCTGGTTAGTATCTGTTCTATAATTGGTCCTTTCGTCAATGGTCATACTGAGACAATTACTATTTATTTGGTACTGCCAGAATGCCCCATTTTTGGCCTAGCTGCTTTTCCCCTACATTAAAAATGACCTTCATGGGAGGTTTAAAAGCAACGCCATTTCTGCAGGTAATCTTTTTGATTGACTACAATTTGAATGTTTTAGGCTTCCGGTCGCGTCATGGAGTAGCGGTAAGAGTCAGGTTTTCTTTCACTTCCTTTTCCACCTTTGCGTCACGGGTTCGAGCCTGCCTGCCTACTACCACTTTTTTTTTCACCTCCAAACACCCAGGCAACGCCGGGCACCCAGGCTAGTTTATTATATAAAAGACAATTGTCTGTGTATATATATTTATGTTTGTATGTCTTGCTAAAAGTAAAAAAATACAAAAATAATCACCACTAAATTGGCATTTTCTTGACCGGCATTGCCCCGGATATATATAGATATATATCTAAAAACCGGTAAACTTTTTAACTTGATAAGTGGTGCCGGATTTGTAAATTAAAAAAAAAGAAAAAAATTACCAAAAAAGTTTTGTCTAGAGTAAGTAATTTGTTTATTGTCAGAATCTAAGAACAGACTAATGTGAACTTGTAAATCATTTGTGCAAGTCGCAAATGACATGGGACATGGCAGGAAATCAATTTCAAAATGGACGAGTAGACGCAACATGATAATTTGATTCAAGCAAAAAAACGAACTGATGTGTTTTCCTTGCGTGTGGAACAATCTTTCGTTTTTTTTTGTTTTTGTTTTTGGTTCTTCCGTTTGCCATTTTGAATAAAATCATACAACTAAATAAGCAATCAAATGCCATTGGATGCTGCGTAGTCATCATCATCTATCAGCAGAAAGATGAGGCGACTTCAAACGAGAAAATGGTGCATCTCCAAATCTATAGCCAGCGGGTGGGTTGAACGGGCTTCTCCCAAAGAAGGAAGTATCTCGAGAATATCAAACTAACAAGAAGTCATCAGTTGCATGTATATCCTGATTAGATGAAATAATGTGTTTTTGCAGTTCTTGTAGGGAGAGGTCGACGTCCTCCTACATACAGCACCTGGTATTGTCAACGTTGCTTAACATCGGTGATTTAAAGATAACCGTTGTGTCTACGTGATTATGTTGTATTCTGTTAATCTAATTTAATAGATTAAGATTAGATCTCTTAATCTATCTTAAAACTAAAACTGTTTGTTTGTGACTGTGCACAATGAATAATGTCACAGAAGGATGACCATCTGTTTAAACACAGTTTATAGTGGGGTAGAAATTCTTGATGCTGTCATCAAGGATAAACGAACTTATTACCTTGTTACCGCACACAGTGTATGACGTCACAAAAGGATTGTCGTCCGTTACAAAAGCTAGAATGAAGAGTTTCTTGATGACGTCAAAAATGATAAATGGTGAACTTGTTTAAAATTTTTGTTCCTTAGAAACGCTGGTTGAGTTTGAATAAAATAAAATACGTATTATATACGTTTGAAGCCAAAACAACGCATTATTACAAAATAAATACATATGTTGTTTGAAATTTATATTGAAATTCATAAATATATTTCGAAACAAAGCTTCATCTTCAGTATGACTTTCTTTGCCATGTTGTTGTTGGGACATTGTAGATGACGTCACAAATAGAGATGATAAATTGGGAGAAGAGAGTGAAAAGCGGGAGAGGAGAAAGGCAGAGAGACGAGAAAAGATGGAAAATATGAAAAGCGAATAAAATGAATAATTATTAAGAAATATATAGAAAGAATTATTTGAAAACGGGTGATGACGTCATAAAGGATGAATGCTACCTTTTACAAAATTTCTCTTTCTCTCTCCCCCCCTCTCTCTCTCTCTCTCTCTCTCTCGCTTTCTCGCTCTCTCTGTGGATGATATGTGGAGATAAATCTTTCTTGCCTGTATTTTTTCTGTTTCTTTGTTTTCGTCCTAATTGTCTCTCTCTCACTGTTTCTCTGTCTATATATCTACCTGCCTCTCCGCTTTCTTCTCTCCCTATTTCTCTTTATGTCTCTCCCTTTTTCTCTATGCCTATTTCGCTCTCTATATATATATCTGCCACTCTGATTCTTTGTTTTTCGGCCCATCTATCTATCTGTCTTCCTCTTTTTCTTCGTCTATCTCTGTATCTATCTATTTTTCTATCTCTCTCTCTCTTCGTCTCTCACTGTCTTTCTGTTTATATATCTCTCTTTCTTTCCCAGTCTCTTTCTCTGCCCTTTTTCTCTCTGATTTTCTATCTCTCTGTCTTTCGTTGTGTCTGTTTTTTTTTTCTCTCACTATTTCTCTATTTGTGCGGACAAGAAAGTTCTTGCGGTTTTTAACTTTTAAATTCAGATGAACATATCTCGGCTCAAACAAAAATTTATTGATCGAAATAAGCACCATCAGAATCAATATACTTTTACCAATGCAAAACAAGTGTATTTATGCCATTAACATAAAAAATCTTGCGTTCTGGCAACGATGAAGTCACTGAAAGCGTTTCTCATATTGCTTAGGTTTTTCAAGCATTTCGCATGCAGAAAGTTGTTGGAATGCTTGAAAAAGTGATAATTGGTTGGTGAGAGGTCTGAAAAGTATGGCGGATGAGACAGAGTTTCGTAGCCCAATTTGTTCAACTTCTGCAGGATCAGTTTCGCAACGTGCGGTCGGGCATTGCCGTGGAAGAGAATTGGGCTTTTTTTGTTGACTTATGCAAGGTTTTGTTGTCAAAGTTTCTGATGCATTTCATCCATTTGTTGACAGTATGGTTTTACCTGCATTCTAAAAACTGTAATGGATGAGACCGATCGCAGACAACCAAACAGTCAGCGTTACCTTCTTTTAGTGCAACTCTGGCTTCGGAAAGTGTCATGGAGCTTCTTCGGCCTCTAACCAATGAGCTGAGTGCTGTTGGTTATCGTAATGAATCCAATTTTCATCGCAAGTCACAACCCGGTCGAGAAAGGTTAGTTCTTGTTGCATAAAAGAATGGAAGATGACACTTCATAATGGCGTTTGTTTTTTGTTTTCATTCAATTCGTGAGGCACCCGTTTATCTAGTTTTTCTGTCTTTCCAATATCTCTCAAGTGGTTGGAAATCGTTGTATACGTTATGCCTAATTCAGAAGCAAGTTCTCAAACAGTTGTGCATAAATTAGCTTCGACGAAGGCTCTTAATTAATCGTTGTCAACATCTGATGGGCGACCACTACACTCATCATGTTCAAGACTCTAGTCGCCACCACGAAATTTCTGAAACCACCATTGTGCTGTGAGTTTAGTAGCGGTTCCTGAGCCAAATTCTTCGTTGTTATCGCGAGTTGTAGCTTGAATTGAAATAAGAAATTATGCCGAATTTAATATTTTTTTCATCTTTTATTCAACGTTCTGAAAAGAAGACATAATTGTTTTAAAACGATTGTAATTTAAACGATTAGATAAAACGAAAAGGGTTCTTCAAAATGAAATATAAAGTAAAGGTACATACATCATTTGAAATCAAAATAAAAAATTCTGCAAGAACTTTTTCAATATAGAAAGAAAATGACGATATAAAACTATATGGTAATCTATATATATATAAAGGCGAAAATGTATGTATCTATTTACGCTTCTCCTCGATGTCCACAAGGGGCTTCTTTCAGAGAAGCGCTCGCTCGCTTCACAACTTCTTAAAACTTTTTATATCATCTATAAATTGTAATATCTCACACTTAACCACGGAGCTCGCCTGTCTATTTAATTTTATTGACTTTCAAACGTTAATTATTCCACATTTCCCGCATCGGCACGCGTTACATTCGGTTTTCGGTATAAACAAAAAGCGAAACTCGACTCTAAAGTCAGGCTCAGAGCCAGTGGTCTCTAGAGAGCTAAGTAACGTTTGTTCAATGTCGACTTCGTCATATCAGACGGTAGCTTTCATTTCGAGACGAGGGAGCGGGTTTTTAAAAACAAACAACTGACCTCATTAAAAACGATCCCGCACAAAATGCTAACTGCTGAATACCTATCGCCGTTACGTCAAACAAAAACGCGCACCTGTTTTGTTTTTCACATTTTACTCTTTTCAAACTGCGCATCGTCAAGGCTTCGTTTTTTTTTCACGGGCACCTGTTTTTTTTCTCGGGTTTTTTTCACACACACCTACAAACACCCGGGCAACGCAGGGTATCCCTCGCTAGTCCATTATATAAATCTCGCCTGTCTGTTTAAATGTATGTATGTATGTTTGTATGTCTCGCAACAACTTTCGCCAGAGACGACATATTCTGACAAGATCGATATCATTTTGAAGCTCGGCGTCTCGGACGACATATATCGAAAAATTGGCCCAAAACGTTAATTCCTTCACCCTAAAATTGGCCGTTTTGTACAAGGAGGGGTCGATTTTTTTCGACGATATTTTAGCAAGTCATCGTCACCGTTGGATTTACTTCGGTTAATTTCAAAGCTTTTGACTTCCAGTCGCGGCATGGAGACATCGGCTAAGATGTCAGATATTCTTTCACTTTCTTGTCCGACTTGTCATCACAGTTTCGAGCCTGCCGGCTTCTACCATTTTTTTTAACACCTCTCTTCACCCTGGCTGCCTACTGTTGTTTTGATTCCCTCCTCACACGATATTTTTTTAATACCTCTCTCCACATTCATGGGTTCGAGCCTGCTTGCCTATGACCACTTTTTTTTTCTCAACACACACCTCCAAACACCCGGGCAACGCCGGGAACCCAGGCTAATATATATATATATATATATATACAGTGATGATCATATTTATTGGCACGGTAAAATAAAAGTTAAATTTTGTCTAATAAATTCTAAAAAAGGGATTAAATTAAAGAAAATAACAAAGTATATTATGTATTTTTAACTGGCCTTTCCGATGCAGCAATCGGATTTTAGAAAAGATATAAAAATATATTATATCGTGATAGTAGATAATAAAAGTTATAAGAGATACAAACTTATTAAATATAGGAAAATAAAAACAGGCGGATAAAATGGATATAAAAATAAGTGCAAAAATTTAAATAACCCAGCGAAACCAAGAAAAAAAAAATGAAAATACGGCAACTGAGAAAATATACAGTAGGAGAAAGTTCTTGGAGGCAAGGGGTAGAGATGTTTTGCAAAGTTTTTTTTTTATCCTTGTTGAGTGCAAAGCAGTATCGAAATATTTTATATAAAAAAAAACAAACAGAAGTTCCTTTGTGAGAAATACATTCTCAGCCCAGATTAAGATGGTGATTCAAGGAAACATGTTGCTGTTGGTAGTTGAGAATTAGCAATGTTTTAGGATATTAGAGCTGGGACTAGAACATAATTAATGGATATTATTTCACTTTTTCGGGAGATGAGAGTTTCAGGATGTTATGATTCTCATGTCCGGGGTGAAAATATGTTGGTCCTCAGTTGATGATGTAGGTAATCCTAGTGTCAGATAGTGAGTCCCAAAAAGATCCAAATAATGTATTAATAAATTCTGCGAGTAGCTCTTGGTTATATGGAAGCGATGCCAAAAAATTTTGAAATAAAATGTAACACAGTTCGAGGCTGAAGCAAATCAAATTTGGTGGTAGGACCCGTGCTAAAAAGCACAGAATTCTAGACATTCAGAAGCTGAGCTTTGCATTATCCTGATCAGTCTCCTCTTAAAGAATTGATCTTATTCTCCTCTTTTAAACCCCCCATTTATATATATATATATATATATATATATATATATATATATATATGTGTGTGTGTGTGTGTGTGTGTGTGTGTGTGTGTCCATCGTCTCTCTGCTTACCTTCTCTCTGTCGCCGTTTCTTTGCTTGTCTGTCTCTCTATCTTCTTTATCTCTCTCTCTCTTTATCTTTATCTTCCACTGTCTCTCTGTCTCATTTTTTTCTGTTTCTGTCTCTATCTGTCTCTTTCGCTATCTCTCTGCCTATCTCTCTCTCTTCTCTTTGTATTTCTTTCTCTGTCTGTATGCTTCTCTCTCCCTCTCCCTCTCTCTCTCTCTGTTGTGCGTGTAGATCAATGTCCAGATCGGTCATCTTAATCCTTTCCTGGCATTTCCATACACGATTAAATAAAATGCCATACATCTCAAGCTCTTGTGTTTATGTTTGAATTCGAAGACGACTGACCATGTGTGACCCTATAAATAGCAAGATTGGTCTATTTAGCTGACAACAACAACAACAACAACAAAAACAACGACGACGACGACGACGACGACGACGACGATGATGTCACATGAAAAGCAAAAAGTCTGTTATTTGCATGTTCAGTTTTCACTTACCTTTTACAATATGAACGCATATGACACATTTGGTTTAAAAAAGAACATTCTCAATCGATTTCAGTTCTTTGGAATGAATTGGAATTTTGGAAACAATCCAATACATTATTGATTCCATTCCGAAAACCAGAATCACAGAACTTTTGTTAAGAGACGTGAAAGTCATTTTTATTTTCCAGAAATAGTAATGGAATTAGCTGCTAAGAATATCACAATTCTTTTTTTTTTACAGAAATCATAGTCCGCATAAATCTCACAATTTAGTTATATAACTTATAATCTGCATAAATTCTATACTTTAATTACATAACACACAGCCTGTGTTACTATCATACATTAGTATTAACCATGATATTTTAATATAATATTTTACATAACTCAATCTGCACAAATCTCACAATTCACTTACATAACTTACATTTTGCATAAATTCTATACTTCACATGAGTCACAGTCTGCATTAATCTTCAAATTTATTTTATATTAACATAATATTTTGCATAATCCACAGTCTGCTATAGTCTCATAATTTATTTATTATTAATAATGTTTTCTTTTACATAACTCATATTCTGCACAAATCACATAATTTATTTACATTAAAGTACATTTAAAGTAAATAAATTTATGAAGTACATTAATTCTAAACTTTACTGACATAATTCACAGTTTACATTATTTTCATAATTTATTTTATATTTAATCAAATTTTTTTTTACATAATTCACATATAACCTTCTTCTTTCGCCCTTCGCAGGCTTCCATAGATACCACTTATGATGAACACCCCTCCTTGTTGCGGTCTCTGTAACAAATGGATAAGATACTGGTTAGCTACTGTTTTCGCTCACCGTTATGGTTGATGTGCTACTTTCGAGTTCGGCCTATAGAAGTCGATGAATGGGTTCTGCTTTTCCAAAGAAGACTAAAGATGGTTTAAGCGTCTTAGTTGATCGATCATAGCTTTGACACTTTTTTTTTTAATTCAAAGTTAAGAACTTCACATCCGTTCAAAAGATTGATTTTGACTGGGAAGGATAATGCATGGAACCCAGCAAGAAGAGAAGAAAATATCACAAGAATAATCTATTACATAAAATA
Organism: Euprymna scolopes; assembly: GCF_053919585.1. NCBI lineage: Eukaryota > Metazoa > Mollusca > Cephalopoda > Sepiida > Sepiolidae > Euprymna > Euprymna scolopes. The sequence goes on along the minus strand of NC_136525.1, from coordinate 25,076,168 downwards.
TATTGTCTGTGTATTTGTGTGTTTGTATGTCCAACTAAAACTAAGAAAAAATACACGACAAACCCCTACAAAGTTGATATTTTTTAATTAAAAATAGTATATCAAATTAAGAAAAAAGATTCATCCCTTGGGGGTCAAATGACCATTTGTATCATTGAATGTTATCAAAAATTAAACACGATTTTTAATGATATCAGATGTTAACACAGATCAGGAAATAAGTCATTTTTTTTTAAATTGAAAGAGGCTAGCTGGATTTAATTTATCGTTTCTTAACTATTACATGGTGGAACGATAAAACTGTCACCCTAAAGAAAACAACACTACAGCCTTATTTTAAAACTGTTATTGAAAAAATCAATTCAGGTAACTTGATTATGTAGTGCAGCTAATATCTATTCAATGTAGTCGCCTTCAGCCTCAATCGCCGCCTCAAACAGGTTCGGAACTGGGAGCATGCCTTTTCCACAAGTGCCAGCGGGAACTCAGTGAATATTCGGCGGATGGCGGTGATCAGGCTGGCTTTGGTGCTGTAGGAGGTCATATTTGTGATGTTCTCAATATATGACCAAACAAAATAGTCCGGTGGGTTCAGGTCGGAGGAGGAGGGGAGGCCAGTAAGAGAAGTGTACAATATCATAGCACTCCTTCTAAAGCCAAGCCTGGGTCTCTTTGGACTTGTGGGCTGGTGCCGAGTCGTGCTACTACACTTACCGTCTGCCAGCGGCTAGCTGATTGCACCAAGGGATCGCCACACTCAGTGTTTACTTTCAAGTTGACTTCGACGATATGAGATGGCATAATGTGGCCCTCACTTGAAACCACACCAAAAACCATAATCATGTCCAGAAACTTTGTTGATCTGTGCCCTCGAGCGTTGAACTGTCTAGATTTGCATTTGGAGGGTGTTGGAAATAGGCATGTTGTCATAACTTGAATTAGTAGAGAGCATGAGTTGCACAGCAGCGCATCTCTGAGCTCATTTTACACTGTGTCACTTTCAGACATGATAGAAAACTCCTATCGCTTTTGGGATTTGTACACAACTGGTCAACTAGTAGATGATCTGCAACCAAGAAAGAATCACATCCTCTTTTCTAGGATGATAAGTTTTTCATTCCACCCTGTATCATTTAGTTTTAGTAATGCGCTTGAGGCATCTTAAATTTTATTTTGCACTTTTAGTAGTGCTCTAAAGGACTCCTAATTTTTATTTTTTTTACTCCTCAAATAAAAAATTATTTTCTAGGGAAGGGGGCAAAAACCTTCTATTTAATTTTTATGGCCGAGGGCAACTCCGGTTAGCCTGCTAGTTTTAATATAAAAATATCGAAAACAGAATAAGACAGTGTTACAAGCACATTTATGTTTGTTGGTTATGCAGGGTTAATACCTCGTATTTGGCCTGGTATTTTCTATTATTTCTCAGTGTATTAATAAAATTACTCTCCAGAAAATTTTCTCAAAGACAGGGCAATTTACAACACCCTTAAACAAGCTATGTTCTCTGTTCTACTATCTAAATAATGATTTTTCTTTCGTTTATATATCAAAGAAGAGATCATTGACATTGCCCGACTGAAAAAAAAACCCTTTAATATGCGGTATTTTCTCATTGGCTATACTCGTCCATCAGCACCCCCCCTCGATGTCTCAGAGTTTAACGCATCTTTCTCTGATGTGATTAGGGCGTATGTTCCGACTTCTGCCACGAGAATATGTTGCACTTTACCATTTTACAGCTGTCGGTTAGTTGCCAACCTTTAACCATCAACATACTCACCTGTCAAAACAGCTGATGTTATCTTGACAATCTCAAGGAGGCATCTCGCCACATTATAGATTTAATATTGTTAAAAATAAAGAGTTCTTTCTATTTACGAAATTACAATTTCAATTTTCTACTAGTAATAGTAGTTTCTAAATCACATACGGCCCTTTTTCGCTTTGCTAAACATAGTCTGCATACATCTCATAATTTAGTTATATAATTTACAATCTACATAAATCCTATACTTTACTTACATAACTCACAATCGTCATAATTTACTTCGTATTAACCAGAATATTTTTTTACAGAACTCATTCTTTTTTTTTATTTGCAGACAAATTTTGTATCCATTATTTCATGATTTTTTTTCGCATTAACACTGGCCAATTTTTTTCATGAAAAATATATTATTTCTGTAAGTACGAAACTGGTCCAATGAAAAATAAATTGAAAAAATTTTAATGAAAAATTAATTGAAACAATTTCAATGAAAAATTAATTGAAACAATTTCAATGAAAAATTAATTGAAACAATTTCAATGAAAAATAAATTGAAACAATTTCAATGAAAAATAAATTGAAACAATTTCAATGAAAAATTAATTGAAACAATTTCAATGAAAAATTAATTGAAACAATTTCAATGAAAAATTAATTGAAACAATTCCAATGAAAAATAAATTGAAACAATTTCAATGAAAAATTAATTGAAACATTTCAATGAAAAATTAATTGAAAAATAAAAACAATATTCTTGAATAATTATTGGACAATATTTTTAATGAGACTTTTAGAAAATTAAAATTCAAGTCAAGAAAAAAAACATTCATTGTAAAGTAAGTTTAATGAATAACTATTTATTTTTTGAATAACAACGTATAGCAAGCAAAAATTTATTATTTTTATATCATTTTTTTTCTTCTGTTTTGAATTTTTTCATGATTTTTTTGTTGTTGAAATCAAGATCAATATTTAGATTTTTTTAATAAATGAATGATAAAAAAGAAATGTTTTCTTTATGATGTTTTTATTAGGATTAATGTGCTCGTATTTCAGCACCTTCTGGCAGTTTCTGTAAACCGCCTAGACGATTCCGGCGATAGCACATTCCTTATACCGTATAAAGTACCCTTTAGACCAAAACGGTTTGAGATTTGTATTTGAAATTGTAACTGTTATCTACATAATAATAAAAGCCCGTGGAAGTTTATGTTTGTTTGCAATGAAAGCACGAAACTGCAATTAAAACTTATTTTATGACCATTTGTTTTGAGTAAAATCATAGTAATTAATTATTACAAACAATTAGTATGAGAGACTGAAAAGGTCATGTCATGTCATCTAATAGCCAATGTCGCTTCCTAGATAAGAAAAGTCATTTACCATCAAATTTACCTACATCGATAATAAAAATAACAAGAAAATATCTAAAACGGAAACTATTGTTTCTGCTTGAAAAGAAATGATTGTTTGACATATGCAAGAACAAATGGAAATAATGAATTACAAGAAACTTTGTTCAGAAGCACAGGCGCCATATTCTGCAAGGTGGTGCAGCAAGCAAAATTAAACCTGGGTGTGAAAACATGGAGTTAAACAAATCTCTGTCTGTTTTTCTTTTTATAAATACTATTATGTCGTGTGTTTTTCAAAATTGCCTGATTTATTCTCTGCTTCCTTTGTTGCAGCTCCTTTGACTTGTTGGTTTTTTGGTTTCTATCGTGTTGCTGTTTTGATACCTCATTGCAATACGGCTTCCTATTCCAGTGTTATATAGTCACGTGACAGATATATATTATAAAACGTGTCATCTGTTGTATGTGAATATATTCCATAACGACGTACATGTTATATAGTTAATATTTTATCTGTATATTCGTGTACGTGTAAATGCGTGTATGTATATACGTCGTATCATTTAGTTGATCGTCTAGTGTGTATGTTTTAACATTTATGCAACAGTTCTAACATGAAGCGATTGACGTGGACGTATCGAAACAGTTGTAGACAAACAGTTCTTTTTACAGATGTAAATAACACAACGCATACCTGAATTATTTATGAACATTTATTCTCATGATCCAGCCGGCATTTTCAGAGATTACACGTTCTTTATATCTTGGCTGTCCGAAGTGACGCTGCTTCCCACGTCATCTTGAGTCGTCTGTTCTCTCTGATGTCCAGCTAATAGCGCCTAGAATCTCCTCAAATCTACATACATCACGTGTTTCTTTACATCACATCATTGCGTGACTCAGACCAACCCGATGTAACCCCAATCTAGTTATTTGTTTATGCAAACGCAAAATCATGTTTACATCTATTTTCTATTTTCACATTCCTTTTGCGATATTATATGTCAATCATTTTTCCCCAATTTAATTGTTTATTCTTCTAATCATAATAATTGATCCAGAGACCCGCCGTTTCTTTAATCAATCAATCAATCAATCAATCAATCAATCAATCAATTATTATTATTATTATTATTATTATTATTATTATTATTATTATTATTATTATTATTATTATTAATAATAATAATAGTAATAATAATAATAATAATAATAATAATAATAATAATAATAATAATAATAATAATAATAATGTTTTGACCCTTGGCCCTGTTTGCCACAGTTAACACAGATACTACGCTATGATCACAGCCTAAAGAGTCATAACATTACACACCTTTCACCCCTATTTTCAAAAGTGTACGGCATACATTTTTCCTATATGCCCTATTCTGTTTTTTTTTTCATTAGTGCATTCTCTAGATTTCTACCTCACCGGCTAAGGAAAAGGTCAAGCTCTATCCATACAAAAAATGAATAAATAAATAAAATAAATAAAATTTCCTCCTTTTTTTTCAGCCATTGACTAACTCTCCTAATTTTATTCAGACCGGAATTTTCCCTGATCTCATGGCATATCTCATTTTTAATACTATTCTTACACCCATCAGGGTAAGAAATGTCAATTTCTATTTCTAAAAAGAAAAATTCCATCTCAGTCCTTTGTAATCGACTGATCTTATGGCATTTCTTTAGTGTAGGTTACTCCTCCTACAACCGAAGACACCCTCGTCTATTCGTGTCATAATCCATGAGACAATATCTCGTCGACTAAATTACTGACTATTTCTTCCCTTGGGTGTGAATAGTTTTAGCCTTACACGCTTCCTTTAACACACACACACACACACACACACACACACACACACACACACACACACACACACACACACACACACACACACACACACACACACACATATATTAATTTCCATATAGGGTAATCTTTACTTACTTAGCTATTATGTATTGCTGGTATATTTTACTTTCACCTCTACTTATCGTGAGTGATTCGTAACATAATGGCCACATCTGCCATTATCTCTTCTACCCTTTACGCCATGTCAGGGGGCATCTCATTTGCTCCCTGACGCTGGAGAGAAATATCTTCTGTTCTGCTATATTAGAAAAAACTTTTTTTCCAGGTCGGTAACCGCGACTGCTTTCAAACCATATAGTTTAGCAGAAAATATCGGATTTCCACACATGAAGTACTCCAATTTTTCTCCATGTTGACTCTACTCGAAATCAACGGAAATCTCAATTCAAAAAAAAATTTTTTAATCGAATCACTCCACAATAAGAGTAAAATAAATAACCATCTAGGTAAATTTATTTTGTCTACCTTTTAAATTTCTAAATATACTAGCGTTAAAAAAATAATTCAACCTTATATACTGTTTTTCCTTTTCTGAATTTGCAATCTCTGAAACACATTTAACATGTACAAAATTCATAAAACAACAAATTATACAATATATAATACAATCCAAAATCATTAATACACATTTTTTCTATTCTAAAATTCAACATTAATCTCTAAGTAAATTACATAAAACAACCTTTTCCCAGTTCTTTGAAAATAAAATTGTCTAATAAATGCCGTTTAAAACTGGAAAAAAAACAATGTTCACAATTTTTAGAAACTGTCCATTGCCTCTGACCCAAAAAGAGCATCAATTTTTTTACAACGTACAGTTCAAACGAGCAATGGCCATTTCTTTTGTAAACTTTATGCATCAGATGTAAACACCGTGAACCATGATTGACACAAATCCAAAACAATCCGATGTATTCAACTGTGTGTGTTTCAGTTAACAAGTTCTTTGTCTTACATTTTTTTCTCTCGGCGCATCGTTTATTTTAAACAGCATAACGTAATTTTTTTCTTCTAATTTTTACATCGAGTGATATTTTTCTTTTGTTCATAATGAGATTTTCTCTTATATTTTTATACGTTTTATTTTCTTAACTGTTTTTAGCATATAAAGTTTTACGTATGTGTGTGTATATATTTTTTTCTTCATAAAAGATTGTGCGTGTATACGTGTGTATTTAGTTATTTTCCTTCTTTTTTTTTCAGATATATTATTGTGTTTGTATGTGTTTTTCTTTTCTTTTTTTTCTTTTTTCTTGACACGAAATCCCCATCCCATTTTCAAGACCTGCTCGCCACGTTGTATTTTTCTATAACCCAAGTTCGATATCGCAAAACGGGATATGTTATATCGTCACGTGACAGATATATATTATAAAACATGTCATCTGTTGTATGTGAATATATTCCATAACGACGTACATGCTTAATAGTTAATATTTTATCTGTATATTCATGTATATTGTAAATGTGTGTATGCGTATACGTCGTATCATTTAGTTGATCGTCTAGTGTGTATATTTTAACATTTATGCAACAGTTCTAACAGGAAACGATTGACGTGGACGTATCGAAACAGTTGTAGACAACAGTTCTTTTTTTTAACAGATGTAAATAACAACACATATCTGAATTATTTATGAGCATTTATTCTCGTGATCTAGCAGGCATTTTCAGAGATTACACGTTCTTTATATCTTGGCTGTCCGAAGTGACGCTGCTTCCCACGTCATCTTGAGTCGTCCGTTCTCTCTAACGACTCCTAGAATCTCCCCAAATCTACATACATCACGTGTTTCTTTACGTCACATCATTACGTGTCTCAGACCAACCTGATGTAACCCCAATCTTGTTATTTTTTTTATGCAAACGCAAAATCATGTTTACATCTATTTTCTATTTTCACGTTCCTTTTGCGATATTTTATGTCAATCATTTTTTCCCCAATTTAATTGTTTATTCTTCTAATCATAATAATTAATCCAGCAAACCGCTGTCGCTTGAATCAATTAATAATAATAATAATAATAATAATAATAATAATAATAATAATAATAATAATAATAATAATGTTTTGACCCTTGGCTCTGCTTGCCACAGTTAACACAGATACTACGCTATGATCACAGCCTAAAGGGTCATAACATTACACAAGTAGCTTCTTTCCAATAACTACAAAGTTATGGAACTCTCATCCTCTTCATTGTTTTCCTCCTACTTATAACTTCGGTCTTTTCAAGACTAAGGTGAATACGCATCTCCTGTTTTTGTAATAATTATCTTTCGTTCTTGGTAAATGCTTACATCAAATGGCTTTACGCCTTGTGTGGAACGATTTCCATAAAAGAAAAAATATAACATACATTAGTACCAAAACAAGAATACACTAGTGTTCCAATACAATTGATAAAGGCATCTGTTACTGCTGTGTCGTGGAACAACAGTGAAAATAAGAACAATCAAGTCGAGGTTCGGTTAAGGAACAAGTGTATTAACAATAATGTACAAAGATAGGAAAGCGTGTATATCTGCTGGGCACTCGGCTAGCTGTTAAAGTGTAGTCGCATCTCTCTTACCGGTGTTGGAATTACTAGCGCTATTTATAGTGCTAATCTGTGTAAATTCCTCTGTTCAAGGAAGGCCGGTATAACAGTTACTAGGATAAAAGATAGAGACGATGCGTATGCAATGGATTTTGCACTGCGAGTCTCTATTTATTTGTTTTCTAAAAAAGGACACTCTATTTATTTGTTTTCTAAAAAAGGACACTCAGAAAAAAATGAAGTTTAATATTAGAACAGTGTGATGTAATTCAAACTGTTTCAGACTATGGAGTCGGCTAAAGTTCAAATCCAGGCAAATCTTTTTATTTACTTCTTTCTTAGTAAATGGAGACGAGTGGGTCCATCTCTTCTCAATATGTATATTTGTAATTATTACAATCATGAAGAAGAACATAAGCCAGTCATGAAACTGCATATCTTTGCTTGAGGATGGGCTAAAGTCTTATACAAGCTTCATTCCTCCATATTGCACGACGTCTTCTTAAAATTATGCCGTGGAGAGGTTGACGTTAGAGTCATGTCAAAGGCAGCCAATCAACCTTGGAGATTTGACAAAAGAGCCACACCCAATGAAATGTGGGATGCTTCGGTTCTTTAATATGACAATAATAAATTAAAGAACATAAGTGAGTCATGAGAATCGCATACCTTTGCCTGACAACATAAGGATAGGCTAAAGTTTTATATGTGCCTCATTTCTCCATATTGCATGAAATATCCCTAAAGTTATGTTGTGGAAATGTTGATGACAAAGAAAAACTATTTATCTAATTTTGCATTGTGATTATTGTTACCATAAATGCATCAGATCAATACATCAAATTTGGGAAAATCAGAAGTTTAAATTTCGACTCTAACCGATGATGGTACCTCAAATCCAACCTCTTCCGAACTTGTATTGTTGAGGATAATAGCAAGGAAAAATTGAGGACAATGAAAACAATTCTTGAATAAGCAGATAAAAACTGTTATTCAGATGTTTTCCTTCTCCTCGATTAGTTGCACAACTGGTACCTTACTATTTAATCCATTACTGGAATTAATAAAAGAAAAATTCGTCTCAGAAACAATCGTACACCAGATTTTTTTTGAATTCAGGAAATTGATATAAAGTCGAGAACAATAAGAGCAAGTTTTATCTGGGCCTCATTTCTCCATATCACATTAAAATTATGCCGTGGGAACATTGATGACTCCAAAAAATGCTTATCTGATCAGGTTCAAATATTGTATTGTGATTAATGATACTATGAAAGTATCATATGTATCAAATTTGTTCAAATTGAAAGTTGCAATTCTATAAAACTTTAAAACGTGGCTGAACTTTTAAAGATCAAAGTATACTATGATGCAGGATTTCTGGTGTAGAATAGAATAGATCCGGGGGAAGTTGCAATAGCCATTGAGGCGATTGTAATAAGCATTAAGGAGATGGTAGTAAACATTAAGAAGATTGTGATAACGATTGAGGAGATCGTAATAGGCATTCAGGGGATCGTAATAGTAATAAAGAAGATTATAATAACCATTAAGGAGATTGTAATAACCATTAAGGCGATTGTAATAACCATTAAGGGAGTTGGTAATAACAATTAATAAATTGTAATTACCACTAAAAAGATTGTAATAACCATTAAAGAGATTGTAATTACAATTAAAGAGATTGTAGTAACCATTGAGGAGATTGAAATAACAATTAAGCAGGTTGTAATACTATCAAGGAGATTGTAATAACCATTAAAGAGATTGTAATAACCATTAAGGAGATGGTAATAATAATTAAGAAGATTGTAATAACCATTAAGTAGATTGTAATAACAATTAAGGAGATTGTAATGACCATTAAGGAAATTGTAATAACCATTAAGTAGATTGTACTAACCATTAAGGAGATGGTAATAATAATTAAGGAGATTGTAATAACCATTAAGTAGATTGTACTAACCATTAAGGAGATGGTAATAATAATTAAGGAGATTGTAATAACCATTAAGGAGATCGTAATAATAATTAAGAAGATTGTAATTACCATTAAGTAGATTGTACTAACCATTAAGGAGATGGTAATAATAATTAAGTAGATTGTACAAACCATTAATGAGATGGTAATAATAATTAAGGAGATTGTAATTACCATTAATTGGATTGTAATAACCATTAAGGAGATTGTAATAACCATTAAGGAGATTGTAATTACCATTAAGGAGATTGTAATAACCATTAAGGAGATTGTAATTACCATTAAGGAGATTGTAATAACCATTAAGGAGATTGTAATAACCATTAAGGAGATTGTAATTACCATTAAGGAGATTGTAATTACCATTAAGGAGATTGTAATAACCATTAAGGAGATTGTAATAACCATTAAGGAGATTGTAATTACCATTAAGGAGATTGTAATAACCATTAAGGAGATTGTAATTACCATTAAGGAGATTGTAATAACCATTAAGAAGATTGTAATTACCATTAAGTAGATTGTAAGAACCATAAAGGAGATGGTAATAATAATTAAGTAGATTGTACAAACCATTAATGAGATGGTAATAATAATTAAGGAGATTGTAATTACCATTAATTGGATTGTAATAACCATTAAGGAGATTGTAATAACCATTAAGGAGATTGTAATAACCATTAAGGAGATTGTAATTACCATTAAGGAGATTGTAATAACCATTAAGGAGATTGTAATAACCATTAAGGAGATTGTAATTACCATTAAGGAGATTGTAATTACCATTAAGGAGATTGTAATAACCATTAAGGAGATTGTAATAACCATTAAGGAGATTGTAATAACCATAAAGGAGATTGTAATTACCATTAAGGAGATTGTAATAACCATTAAGGAGATTGTAATAACCATTAAGGAGATTGTAATTACCATTAAGGAGATTGTAATTACCATTAAGGAGATTGTAATAACCATTAAGGAGATTGTAATAACCATTAAGGAGATTGTAATAAGCATTAATTGGATTGTAATAACCATTAAGGAGATTGTAATAACCATTAAGGAGATTGTAATTACCATTAAGTAGATTGTAATTACCATTAAGGAGATTGTAATTACCATTAAGGAGATTGTAATTACCATTAAGGAGATTGTAATAACCATAAAGGAGATTGTAATTACCATTAAGTAGATTGTAATTACCATTAAGGAGATTGTAATTACCATTAAGGAGATTGTAATTACCATTAAGGAGATTGTAATTACCATTAAGTAGATTGTAATTACCATTAAGGAGATTGTAATAACCATTAAGGAGATTGTAATTACCATTAAGGAGATTGTAATAACCATTAAGGAGATTGTAATTACCATTACGTAGATTGTAATTACCATTAATTGGATTGTAATAACCATTAATTGGATTGTAATAACCATTAAGGAGATTGTAATAACCATTAAGGAGATTGTAGTAACCATTAAGGAGATTGTAGTAACCATTAAGGAGATTGTAGTAACCATTGGGGAGAGTGTTGGCCTAAATGAGATCATCACGTGAATCATCGGCATTTTAGGGAGAAAATAGTTGGCATATCTAATATATATTTGTAGAGCAGATTCCCTAGTCTCTGCACTATTTGAGTAGCCAGTCGTTGAACTCTCTCTGGATATGATGTATTATGTATTAAACTTAGGCTTAAACAATACCACTAGTATTAATGCATTAAGGGAAGGAGTAGCTCTTTACAGTATGGCCATCTAATTTATTGCAATATTTTATACAATGAAGAATTTTTATGTAAATGGAAACGTTTATGACTGAAAACTATTTATCTGAAAATCTGAAATATAACATCATTGTTATCAAAGAGCATCAGATTTATAAACAAAATTTGAAAAATTCGGAAGTTGAAATTTAGTCAAAATTTCGACCGTGACCAAATTTTTAAAATTAAAGTTATAAAAATGTAAGACTTCATAAGCTACAGTATGTGCCAAGTAGAGATTCTCCACAATAAACAGAAATTATATACGCATATGTCGAGGAGATTGTAATAATCTTGTATATATATATATATATATACATATATATATATATATATATATATATATATATATATATATATATATATATGTATATATATATATATATATTTATATATATATAGTTTTAAGTATGAAAATACTAGCAGAGAGACTCGACGTTGCCAGAATTGAATGAGGATCGAGGAATGTTTCACACTCTCATATTCTACTGTCATTGAAATCGGTGAAGCCATCCATTTTTAAATCCAATCGATTAATTGCCTGCTCTAGTTGGGAATCCACTGCAGTGTTCCAGGAGGAACTTCATACGCTCTGCACAATGATTTAGTTCACAATACATTGTAGTTTATATTGCACTGTAGAGAACCACCTGTTGATTTTATATAATTATTTTATATATAATGGCTTGAATTGAAGTTTAAAATGCAAAAGTCAAATATCATGCTTTAATTGTGCTCTAAACAGAAACATTCATTTTGAACGCGCCACTGTGATATCAAAGAATTTCCTGTTGATTTTATATGCCTGGCATTACCGGTTGTGCGATGATAATGACTTGAAGTTAAATTTAAAACGAAAAAGTCAAATATTATGGTGTAATTGTGCTTTAAACAGAAACATTCATTTTGAACGCGCCCCTGTCATATCAAAGAACCTACTGTTGTTTGTATATGTCGGGTTTTTCTGCTTGTGTAGTAACACTTCTTACATGCACTTGTGATTTTAGTCAAAATCGCCTGTTCTTTCTTTCAGTGGATTATTTTGATTAATGATTATCAATACTTATCAAAGACATCTCACTACAAAATCTAAGAACACTGAGCTGAATGTTTTGGTTCCGATTTTAACTGATTGAAGCCAAGTTATATTTTTTTATTTTAATTGGCCATCTTTGTGTAGTAAAATATGACCTAGTTTTAACGTAGGTTTGTTTGAATATATCTGCTTAAATTTTTGTGTAGATTATTAGTTTAGTATTTTATTGTTTGAAATTTATTGATTTGAGCAACATTGCTACAACCTACGAATACACGGTCCCTCATATATATATATATATATATATATATATATATATATATATATATATATATATATATATATATATATATATATATATATATATGTAGTTATTCTCATATGTATCACAACTAATCAGTAGCCGAGGATTGAATCTACAACCATCGCGTTGACAGTCGACAGTTCTATCCATCGACACATAGGAGCGGCGCTCGTAAATGACCTCAACAAATGTCCATTTTAAAGAAACATTCGTCCACCACTTTTATAGTGCTCAAGCTGCTTGTTCTTATTTACAAACGAACAGCGAACGGCGCATTTGTAACAATTTAAGTAACCGGTGAGATTCATTTACGACAGTGCTCTACTCAGAGGCTTAAAATAATTATATATATATATATATATATATATATATATATATATATATATATATATTTACTGACATGTGTTTCGTCATCTACAACTCATCAGAGTGGCTGAATCTGACGAGTCGTAGACGACGAAACACGTGTCAGTGAATAATTATATTTTTAAACTAAATATATACGCCGCTCCCCATTTGGGGGCACCAATATACAATTATTTTTGTTATTAATGTTGAAATAGGATTACGTTTTGTGTTTCATGTAACCTTAGACAATTTAAAGAAATAAATATTACTAACATTATTTTATTTACATAGCAAAATGTTCTTCAAGGATTTCTAAATCTACGGTCACGTTGACTTTGTGTGTTTAATTCTTTTCCTAGAAGAATGGTCACCTAATTTGGTTTTTAAGTCACACCAATGTTTGGATCAATTCGTGCTGATCTGTCCTGTCAAAAAGATTTCTTGTTTTCATTTCTGATGTGTCATTAATAAAAAAAAAAACTTCTAATAAAGGGAGACAATCTATAATTAACTAGAGCCCCCTCCCCATTATATCGATGCGTTAAAGAAGGAAAAAGTGAAGATGTTGGAATAGGGCTTGTTTTTCCATGTAGTGGAGGGTGTTGGAAATTATATTATTTTTTACTGAATTGCATAACAAATTTGAAAAAAAACAAAAACAAAAAACAAAAAACATCATGGACATTTCCATCATAGGCAAAGAAGATAAATTCTCATTTTTACTTTGGTAGCGACATCAGTGAAAAGTCATAATAAAAATAGATGACTTATTAATAACACCGATGTGTTAAAAAAGGGACAACTTTTGTCTTAATCTTCATTGCTACTTTTTCGGGGCTGATTTTCCCTACATTAAAAACCAACTTGTACCTTTAACCCTCTTTCACATAGACGTGCGACTTTAACAATACCCGTCCACCCTAACATTTTTCAGATAATTTGTTATTTTAAGTCAATCCAACGCTTGGGTCAATAAGTGTTGACACGTCCTCACTCAATAGAAAGAGATTTCTTTTATCAGTAACACTCAATCTTGATTCATTGGTCAGTCTCAGACTTGGCCGGAATTACAGATCTCTAATAAAAGATGGGTTAATGCCAATCAAAAGTCAATATGAAAAAAAATTCTCCATCTTTCAAATCATTGTTTTCATCCTCTGCGAGTTTCACTGCAATCACTTCCAAGATTAAAAGAAAGAAACTTGTCTTTTTATAGCGATAAAAAAAAATCACAAGACATTTCTAGAGTATTCTTTATACAAACTGGAATTTTATTGAGTCTTAAGTATCTCGAAGTCTATCGTCTAGGAATCGGTTCATGTTTATTTATTTCAAGAATGATCAAAATGATAAATCATTGATGAAATGAAATCAAAAGAAAAAACAAGGATTCTAAAAATTCTTGCTTTTAAATCTTTTTAAGTTATCTACGCATTTTGAACACAGTAAACATGGACCGGTTATAATGAGTTGCACAATGAGACGGGATCCGAACAAATAAATTTCCGGATTCAAATAGAAATAAAAATAGAAATAGAAAGGTGGTTATATGTTTTCGAACTACGTTTGGCGTTTCAAAGAAATTACCAATATGATGAAGCAAAAACAATAACACAGAAAACGTGTAATTTTGTTGCTTTATTTCCAACAAATTATATTTGGCGTATAAATAATAGAAATTAAAATATAAATAGAAAGGTGGTTATCCGTTTTCGAACTAATTTTTTTTTTGTCTTAGAAAAGAAGCAACAATAACACAAAAGATTTTATGAAATTTTTAATTTATTGCCAGGAATATTAATAATACGTTTACAACAAGAATAGAGAAGGAACAAGATAATGACTTTGAGTAAAAAATAAAAATAAAAATTCAAAGCCATCCACCATTCCCTATGACTATGCAAGTTATCTTCCTTGAAAACGGAGTTGTTAAACCCGACATAGCGATATAGGACAAGAAGAAGAAAGAAGCAACCAAGGTAGAAGTTAATGTCCCTAATGATGCTGAGTTAAACCGAGCTGAAAGGGAAAAGCTAAGGAAAGACTACGTATTATGTTCGACATAAAAAGAAACTGGAAATTTAGGAAGATCTCCATTATTCCAGTAATTATAGGAGCAACCGGACTCATGCAAAATAATTTACAAAATTACTTGGCAAATACGACCGGTGATTCAAATGTAAAAGAGATTAAAACAATTGACGGTTAGAATATTACTAAGATCTCTCAGTTGGAATGTATGAGTCTGGCATTCTTATCCTCAGGTAGAACAAAATGATCAGCAAATTATATCTCTTTGGATTGCAATGTTTCGCTTGGCTATTTAGCGAAGCTCACTGTCCGTTTCTTTATAAACAAACCAGCAGATTTAGCACTGTGAAGAGATGGGCAAGTGCTTCTTTAATATACATTTGATGAGAGATATTTGCGGGCACCAATTTGGAGCCTTGTGGGTAGACCTGCCGACGGTGAACTCGATGGTTGTAAGTTCGATCCACAGCTGGGGAAAGGTGCATGTCTAGCCACACTGATGATTTGTGATACAAAGAAACTGTACGCACTATACTGTATGTGGATGACTATATATATATATATATATATATATATATATATATATATATATATATATATATATAGTCATTCACATACACTTATATATATGTGTGTGTGTATGTCTGTGTGCGTGTGCGTGTGCGTGTGCGTGTGAGTGCTTGTGTGGATGACTATAAATATATATATACTA
Source organism: Euprymna scolopes (assembly GCF_053919585.1). Classification (NCBI taxonomy): domain Eukaryota; kingdom Metazoa; phylum Mollusca; class Cephalopoda; order Sepiida; family Sepiolidae; genus Euprymna; species Euprymna scolopes. Next base: position 25,060,445 of record NC_136525.1, on the reverse strand, counting down.
GCTGTACCCTGCCATGCATTGCTGTGGCTCAATTTGGTGTAATGGAAAATTCTAATAAGAAGAGAAAATGCATGTTTCTTATATTCTTAGCACAGCAATCCACTCCAAAAAGTTAAAAAAAAAAAAGGCGAAAATGAAAAAAATGGTACTCTTGCAGAATTGGATCCGGATCCTCGGGAGTTACCGTCAATCGTGGCTTGGGCTCGACCAACATTCAGTGGATTAAGCTGAAAGTTGCTAAAACGTTGAAACGCTAAATAGTTTTTTTTTTTTTTATTGTATTAAAAAATGTGAGTTTTTAATTAATATTTGGGTAAGGGGGAAGTACTATACACAGATTCGAAAAAGTTGTCCAAAAACGAATAAATGAAAGCAAAGGTAAGATAAATTACGTTTCTATCTAACTGGATAATCTTTTAGTGTTTTTATTTAATGTAAAATGTTTAATCGGCTCGAAAAACTCAGTGTTTATCAATGTATTTGAAAAAGATGAGTGGTTGTGGACTCTGTTGAATACGTTAAGTTTTGGAAAATCAGTTAAAAACTAAAAAACTATACAAAACAGTGTCAGACACCCACTGATTATATGTT
>NC_136525.1:25029854-25054854 GCF_053919585.1 Euprymna scolopes | reverse complement strand
TTGCTTTACATTTAAAATAAGTCACATTTGTTCGGATGGTGCACACATAATCACGCCTTTGAGTAATCGAAACATTTTAAGAAACAATAGAGATAAAACAGTTCGTTCATTATCGTTGATGAAGACCACGAACATCACAATGATGTGATGTGTACATGAAAATTTTTGTGGTTGATAAAGACCACTAACATCACAATGATGTGATGTGTACATGAAAATTTTGGTGGTTGATAAAGACCACGAACATCACAATGATGTGATGTGTACATGAAAATTTTTGTGGCTGATAAAGACCACGAATACCACAATGATGTGATGTGTACATGAAAATTTTTGTGGTTAATGAAGACCACGAACATCACAATGATGTGATGTTTACATGAAAATTTTTGTGGTTGATAAAGACCACGAACATCACAATGATGTGATGTGTACATGAAAATTTTTGTGGTTGATAAAGACCACGAACATCATAATGATGTGATGTGTACATGAAAATTTTTGTGGTTGATAAAGACCACGAACATCACAATGATGTGATGTGTACATGAAAATTTTTGTTGTTGATAAAGACCACGAACATCACAATGATGTGATGTGTACATGAAAATTTTTGTGGCTGATAAAGACCACGAATACCACAATGATGTGATGTGTACATGAAAATTTTTGTGGTTAATGAAGACCACGAACATCACAATAATGTGATGTTTACATGAAAATTTTTGTGGTTGATGAAGACCACGAACATCACAATGATGTGATGTGTACATGAAAATTTTTGTGGTTGATGAAGACCACGAACATCACAATGATGTGATGTGTACATGAAAATTTTTGTGGTTGATAAAGACCACGAACATCACAATGATGTGATGTGTACATGAAAATTTTTGTGGTTGATGAAGACCACGAACATCACAATGATGTGATGTGTACATGAAAATTTTTGTGGCAAGAGTTGTGCAATCCCCAACCATACCTCTCTTGGATAAGCACTGTTTTATTCCAGTGGAATGTAGAAATTCAGGACGACTGATAACAATACTAGGATAAGCAGAGAGCTCGTACGGCACCTGCTATTCCTAAATAGTCACCCATCTGGTACTGCCCAAACTCACTGTTGCTTAACTTTTGGTGATCTGACAAGAACTGGCGTGTCAAAGTGAATATGCTGTAGAAATAAAAAGAGATGATGTGTACAATAATAAAACTCTGAGGATTATGTGCGTTACTTTAGCAGATGGAATAGGAGATAACTTATTGGAGAGTTATCTCCCTTGATAATCTCAAAAGTGGAGGTGTAATCAGTATGAGATTAGATGAGTGAGAAACCCTGTGGGATATTTCAGGGTGAAGACTCTCTATAGTAACACTACTACATGCAATAGTCATAACACGCCTACAACAATCAGCCATTTTGAATTTGTGTTTAGTTTCTAAACTTGGCGTTGATTGGTGCAGCAATTCAACTTCCTTTCTGACTTGTGACATCCAAGCAGGCACCTTATGAAAGACTATAAAAGGAACAAAATACTGACGGTACGGACTACATCATCCATGTTACTCGGACAAATCCCAAACTTCTCTCTTAAGACTTAACAGAATCCCTCACCCTGGGCAATTCTGTCCAAGGATTCGACAGGAATTCAAAATGGCGACCGTGTACACATACACATGCCTACATAAACAACTTGACTTCCATACATAAAAACATCCTTCCTTCATATATGAACTCCTTTCTTTTTTTTTTTTACAAATAAGACTTTCTAAGTTGTTCGTTCATACTCGTCTTTCTTTACTTTTACCCTTCCGTTCCGATTTTATTATACGAAAAAAGAAGGCAACTCAAGAACGTTATTTTCTATGTCAGAAATAGACTTTAGCCAATGTTTTGGAATCTTCTTTCAAAATATAATTTCAGTCTTAAAACATGAAAAACATAAACGTTATTTTCATGGAAAGTGTTCGAATGAACTCCGTTTATGGTTCCACCTTGACAAACTTTCACAAAAAACACTCAACTAGCTAAAACCACTATACATGATATCCTCAATGCTGTGCCTAAATCTAAACGCAGATTCCATGAAAAAAGCTTCTTTCCCAGAACTGCTCGCATGTGGGACACTGTTCCAATGGTTTGTTTCTCAGTTGAATGCAATATGGTAGCTTTTAAACAAGTTCTTGTTGAGTCGTCGGGTTAGGGTTAGGGTTAGGTTTTCATTTATTTTTCGATTTGGTTATTTTAAGTACACCAGGGAGAGGGGAGGAAGCGACACGTTTCCAGTGGTCTGAAAAACAACCCTTAACAAACGCGTTTAGTTGAAACCCAGAAGAGGAGATGAAGCGAAAGATGGAAAACAAAAACCTTTTTACTTTCATTCGGCTCGGACGTCACCTTTCTTGACCCGGTTGTGAAAAAGATAAACTCGCCCTATTTTGTATTTACTTTCTTCTTAACCGGTAGTTGAGATCCCTAGATTCCGGAAAGAATGCAGCATCGTAATCTTCAAATTCAAAGTAAACAAATTCTTGTTAAACCGTCCCTATAAATAATTAAATTCTACCCAATTTACACCATTAACGATTATTAAACTACCACCTTACATTCATTAACTCTTATCCTCGAGCGGAAACGATGATTGGAAAGATGAAGAATTCTTTTTCATATTGACTTTCGATTGGCATTAACCGATCTTTTATTAGAGATCTGTAATGTGGGTAAAATCCAGCTCTTATAAGAAGTAGAAGAAAAAATAAAGAAAAATAACAAAAGAAAAATAACAAAAGAAGAAAAAAGAAAGGAAAAGAAGGAAAAGAAAAACAAAATAAATTTTGAAGATAAACACATTTGAAATTAACAAAAAATAGTTAAAGAAATTTGACAAAGACTAAACTCACTTTTTGTGGAGAAAATTATCCTAAAAGGAAGCGAAACGAAGACAACAAAATTGTGTAAAAATGGAAAGTTCCAAAGAACCATTTATTTAATGGCACGATAATGTCGACTGGATTTTGAACAATGCATTAGCTTTCTTCTTCTCTTTGTTCTGAATATGAAGTTTTGGTTGATTCCATATGACATGTATATACGATACATATACGGAAACACGTCAAGATCGACATTTTTCATCTTGTCTGAAATAAAAGAACAAGAGTTTGAAAATTCTTCACAAAAATGAAACATCTTATTCCATGTTGAACGAACAAAGTGGCTCTTGTTGCTTATTTTCTCTTACTTTCGCCAGTTCCTTGGAATATGCTTCCTTCGTCACTTCCAAAAGCAAGTAAGTTTTCATAGAAACGTGTGAACTCAAAATATTTTCAACCAATAAAAACCGTTTCAAGTCCCCAAAAAGTAACATGTCTATGTGAAAATGGTAAGCTAATGCTAACTTTGAAATTCCTGACCTGGTCAACAAAATTAGTTTCTCTAGAATTCTCAAGTCGCCTCTCACTTTCAACATCACTCCCGAGTGTCTGCTCAACCCCCTCTCCACCTTTTGGCTGGAGAAGGTGGAAAGGACTCAATGACTCACATACCAGCTTTCTTCATCTCACCCACACTCCTAGGAGGAAACGATAAATTGATCTCGTTCTAACGAGTATAAGTGAGTGCTAAATGGCACTCTTCTGGAGGTTGAAAGTTTAATCCTCAGTGCAGGCGATACTAAGAAATACAATTACCAATTATACTAAGAAATACAATTACCATACAAGTGAAGAATGTCAGAGGTTACATCGGACGAAACGTAGTGAGAGTAACATCCGACATAAAACCAGTAGTCCGAATAATCCAAGCAATACAAATTATCGATCTTCATCTAAAAGATTTTGTAACATGAAACCAATACCTATCCCATAAAATTTTAGTTATGTTTCAATGCAAATCCATTTTGTAAAAACGTCCTGTGAGTGTCGTGATTCTTCATTTCTTAAAAAAAAGTTTGTTTTTTTTCGTTTATTCTTGGAAGCGATTGGAATAAAAAATCGCAAAGGGTGAAAACGATGATTGGAAAGATGAAGAATTCTTTTTCATATTGACTTTCAATTGGCATTAACCAATCTTTTATTAGAGATCTGTAATTCCAGTCAAGTCTGAGACTGACCAATAAATCAAGATTAAGTGCTACTGATAAAAGAAATCTCTTTCTATTGAGTCAGGACGTGTCAACACTTACTGACCCAAGCGTTGGCTTGACTTTAAATAACAAATTATCTGAAAACTGTTGGGGCAGACGGGTTGGGTTAAAAAATACAAGTCAGTTTTTAATGTAGGGGAAATCCAGCTCCCCGAAAGAGGCAGTAGAGATGAAAACAAATATAAAAATAGTCTTACTGTAATTTTTCCTTTTTAAACTTTTATTGTTATAGTAATTTATAAGTGATCTTCCTTTATCAGAACTCTTCACTGACGTCTGTAACAAGAACAAGAACATCTTTTGCTGTCAAGTTAGGATGCTCAACACTTACTGACTAAAACATTGGTTTAATTTAAAATAAAAAATTATCTGAAAAATGTTTTGTTAAAAGTCGATTAAAAGGCGACCCCCCCCAAAAAAAAAAATAACGTAGGAATAGTCCAAAGTAAGAATGGCTTCTCCTTCATTAACTGAGGACAGACCATGTACTATACTCTGGTCTAAGCCAGAAGCCTGGGGTAGTCTTATATTTAGAAATCCTTTAGAAACTTTTTAACTTCCAAATAAAATAATGTCTATAGTTTAGCTTTTAATCTGTCTATTTTACTTATTTATACGCCAAATATAATTTGATAGAAATAATATTAATATTCTTAGCAATAAAATTACACGTTTTCTGTGTTATTGTTTTTGCTTCAGCATATTGATAATTTCTTTGAAACTCCAAACGTAGTTCGAAAACATATAACCACCTTTCTATTTCTATTTTTATTTCTATTTGAATCCGGAAATTTATTTGTTCGGATCCCGTCTCATTGTGCAACTCATTATAACCGGTCCATGTTTACTGTGTTCAAAATGCGTAGATAACTTAAAAAGATTAAAAAGCAAGAATTTTTAGAATCCTTGTCTTTTCTTTTGATTTCATTTCATCAATGATTTATCATTTTGACTGAATCATTCTTGAAATAAATAAACGTGAACCGATTCCATAGACTTCGAGACACTTCAATAAAAATCCAGTTTGTATAAAGAATACTCTAGAAATGTCTTGTGATTTTTTATCGTTATAAAAAGACAAGTTTCTTTCTTTCTTTTAATCTTGGAAGTGATTGCAGTGAAACTCGCAGAGGATGAAAACAATGATTTGAAAGATGAAGAATTTTTTTTCATATTGACTTTTGATTGGCATTAACCAATCTTTTATTAGAGATCTGTAATTCCGGCCAAGTCTGAGACTGACCAATGAATCAAGATTGAGTGTTACTGATAAAAGAAATCTCTTTCTATTGAGTGAGGACGTGTCAACACTTACTGACCCAAATGCTGTCTTGACTTAAAAAAAAAAAAGCAAAAAAAATGTTAGGGTGGAAGGGTGGTGTTAAAATAACACGTCTATGTGTAAAATGGTAAGCCAGTGCGAACTTAGGAATTCCTGACCTGGTCAACAAAATCAATTTCTCCAGAATTCTCAGGCTACCCTTTATCTTGAATATCAGTGTCTTCTCACCCCTCCCCCTCTCCACTGCACTCTCTGGCTGGAGAAGACAGAAAGGACTCAGTGTTAGATGAAGGAATCTGATATGTGAGTCATACTCACATATCAGATTCCTTCATCACCCCCCCCCCCCGATTAATTGCTCTCAGTTTTTAACATAGGGAAAATCCATCACCCTAAAAGTAGCAATGAAGATTAAGACAAAAATGAGAATAGTCCCAATCTACTTTTTCCTTTATAATCACATAGTTATTGTTAATAATTCAGTTATAAGTTATCTCCCTTTGTTAGAACTCTTCACTGATATCACTTCAGAAATAGAAAGAAAAACCTTTTGCTCTATAGTTAGGACAAGTCAACACCTACTGACCTATAACTTAGAATAACAAATTACCTGCAATTTCTTTTCGAGAAAAGTTAAAGACGCAAAGTCAAAGTGGACCAAGACTAAGAAATCTTTGGATTATTTTTTGTCTTTCAAATAAAAATGATGTTAGCTGTTTGGATTTGACTATTAAAATAGATCTTTTATAGATTTATTTCTCTGAACAGATCGATATTTGAATTGTCAGTAATAAGCCATCTCTCTTTTTAAAAAATTCTCACTGACGTCACTCCAAAAATAAAAACGAAACTTTATAGTCTGTTTCTTTTGGTGGAATGATGTTATCAAGGGATGACGGGTCAACACTTACTGACCTAAAACTTGGCTCGATTTAAAATAACAATGGAAAAATTTATTTGAAAAAATTTAAAACACACATGGTCGGTTTTTAATATTGTAAAAATCCAGCTTAAGGATTGGTCCAAAAATTCAAATGATACAGTTTAGAAGGAGTTCTTCATGGAGCGAGGATAGAACATATACTATAATTTGACCCCAGCTGAAAAGCTGAGGTAGTCCTAGATTTACAAATCCTTGAAGAACATTTTATCTTCTAAATAAAATTGTAGGGGATCAAACGAAAATGACCCTGATTGCTAAGGAGGACGGTGGGTTGTCTCCCTTTGTGCAGACGACTCGAGAAGAGAGAGTTGAGTTCACTATGGTTGGACAGGATTCTGTGTAGTTGATAATATGAACGACCTCTGTCTTATATTCGCAACCCACTGTGCGACTGTAAAGTCCACCATGTGTAATGAGTAAAAATCTTTGTATTGTGTCTTCTTTTGTGCTGTGTCGTAAGAGCCAGATACAATCTAAAATGCTGTTATTTCTGGGGAGGATATCTTTTTATCCATACAGCCTATTTCACACAGTAGAGATGTTACTAGCCTATCTCTACTTTATCGTTATATTTAAAGCAGATGCTTCGCTATCCTCCAATCTATGTTCTCTTTAAAATTTGTTTCATTTAGTGTAGACACTATGCAACCTTTTCCAGTCTGTAGAAGTACCAGCACTACAAAACAGCACTATAAATATATTAGTAAATTTTCGTTTTTATTTGCTTTCTTGAATATTTATACATTTGCCATTTCATTATTATGCAATTTATACTTTACATGTTACTCACGTATTTCAGAAAAACAAATAAGGATCATAAAGATCTCTCGTTTTTATGCCCATCATTATTAATGACCGCCATCTTGGTTGATGGCGACCATCTTTGTTGATAACGCCATTTTTGTTCATGTTGATAACGCCATTTTTGTTCATGGCCACCATTTTGATAATCGTTCTTTCTTTCATTTTCTCTTTGTTTTTTTGCTGGTGTCTTTAAGAAATTTTTTTTTATAAAATGTCCATTTGATCCTTGTTTTTTTCTTTTTGCAATGCAGATGAGTTCAGTTCTTTGGTTTTCAAAGGAGAAAAACAGTCGGATCGATAAATATTCTGAACCAAAGAATTCAGCAAAACTTACTTTTCAGATTGTATTCAACAATATTTCCAAGATGTGTTAAAACTCACATAGAAATACCACCCATCAGCTTATTTGATGCTAATATGTAAACAGTTTCTGAACAGACGCGATACAACACATAGCAAGACAAGTGTGAACTCTGAAACAATTCTCTTTCTATATTAATTAAAAGGCTGGACAACGGAATATAGATCGTAACTATGGAACTCCTACGTTACATAGGAGTTACATAGTTTACGTCTATATTTTGTTATTTCTTATCTGATAATGTAATGTAATTTCATATCTGGTATGGCGTATGTACTATTATTCTCTTACTTGCTTAGTGACGTGGGGATTTGGAACACCGTGTGCATGTCTGGCCTTTCTTATTTCCGTCCAGGCTGGATCGATAAACATTTTGAATAAAAAAATTCATCAAATATTGCTTTTCAGATTGTATTTGAGAATATTTTCAAGACGAGATCTTATTTTTTATTTGCATTCGATTTACAATATTCCAACGAAGTAAATAAAAAAATTAAAGTGGTTGACCATAGTTGAGGACAACCTGAAGGTTCCATTTTCATTTGACACCTTTGATCAAACTTAACATTTATTTACCCTCTTGTTGCAATTTACACGTGATTTAAATTTATTCTCATCTAACTACTACTACTACTACTACTACTACTACTACTACTACTACTACTACTACTACTAAAAATTGTATTTATCGGCTAAAAAAAGGGGTCAATGTAGCAGTTGCATGACTGATGTTTATTTTCTTTACTATGAAGACGAGATGCTGAAAGCCTCCGTTTCACCCACTCTCAATTTCTTTGGTCAAACATTCAGAGAAATCCAAATCATGTCACTATCACTCGTTCTGGCTGACATGTTCATTGGCTCCAAAAGAATTCACTTTTGAATATTTTCCAAATACAATGGACATTTGGTAAATTTTTACCAGACATTCTTCTCTTTTCAGCAAAAGAACATTTTTTTAATTTGCAACAAAAATAATTTGCAACAAAAATAATTTACAACAACAATAATTTGCAACAACAATAATTTGCAACCAAAATAATTTGCACCAAAATAATTTGCAACCAAAATAATTTGCAACAGAAATAATTTGCAACAGAAATAATTTGCAACAAAAATAATTTGCAACAAAAATAATTTGCAACAAAAATAATATGCAACAAAAAATAATTTGCAACAAAAATAATATGCAACAAAAATAATTTGCAACAAAATAATATACAACAAAAATAATTTGCAACAGAAAAAATTTGCAACAGAAATAATTTGCAAAAAAAATAATATGCAACAAAAATAATTTGCAACAAAAATAACTTGCAAAAAAAATAATATGCAACAAAAATAGTTTGCAACAAAAATAATTTGCGACAGAAATAATTTGCAACAAGAATAATTTGCAACAAAAATAATTTGCAACAGAAATAATTTGCAACAAAAATATTTTGCAGCAAAAATATAGACACTTTTGATCAAACTGAAGGTTTATTTACTCTCCTCCTTGGCCTTTTGGTCAAGATCAAAGTGTAGTATCTGTTCTTCAGATGCTGCACTTCTATTTCTTGTTCTCTTTCGGTGGAGGAGAAATCCTTCACGATTGAGACAATTTTTATTTTTGTACCTTTTCTCCACGTTAAAAAACGACCCTGGTGTCTAAATCTGTCCCGTGGGGAGGCATAGTAAATAGGTACTCTCTTATTGCAATTTGCACGTCATTTAAATTTATTCTGATATGTCCTCTACAATCAATAAATAATCTCTTGTCTTTATCAGCTAAACCCCTAAACAGGAGGTAATGTAGCAGTTATATAACAGAGGTTTACTTTCTTTTATATTTACATACAGTCTCTTTCCTATTGATTAATATGTGATTCAGTTTGTAACAATGCAATAACAAAATAAAAATCTTTTATTATGTACATGCGAGCCTTTATACATGCTGATCTTGTATACACTTTGTCTGATGCTGTTCTTCTTCATTTTTTTCATGAATGGCCGTCGATCGTCTCATCTGTTTAACTAAAACGAATAAAAAATTTCATGCATGAAAGACACAAGGAGACGTTTTCTGAGTTTTCCTCAAGGTTTTATTTGAAGAAAATAGATTTAGAGGAGAGAAGTTAATGTTACCTTAATAATTATTTACTTCTTAAACTTAACTTTTACTTGATGAAACGAGTGACGCCGATAGACAGATCAAAGTAACATCCGCCTTAGATTATTCTACATTATGACCGTGCCTTGTTTGCATGGCTTCCCAGAAAGAACTGATCTGAAAACCTCAATTTTCTCTTGCTCAAAAAATGTGACATCATTTGTCATAGCTTTATATTGTTCGACTTCTGTTTTGTCTATAGTGCTTGACCCCTGTCCTTGCCTTCACTCATCTTTCAATCAAACCTGGGAATGATTCTTTTTTACAGATCTGAGTTATCATCACGCACTCAGTGTGACCATTGTCAAAATTCACACTAGTTAAATTAATTGCTACACTGACGTAGGGTCCCTAATATGTAACAGGTTGGCTAAAAGCAAGGTAACAACGTAACAAAATGTCACATTTCCTTGTTCCCCTCATGACTGATGAGAGTCAAGATTAAATCTCAAGATAAAAAGACTTGGACTCAATTCCTTTTCTCTAATACATGTTGGCTGAACCAACTTGCCTTGCACTCTTGTGTTCTTGTGTTAGCGAAACTGTTAAATAAAATTAATATAAATTGTAGAGAAGATGTTCATCTTTTAGAACTCTGCTTACTCTTTTTTCTTCTTCATCTCAAAAAAGGCCAGTCAGATGCTGATTGGTATGTGGTTTGGTTGGCTAAAACTGGCATGTTCAAACTTGTGTAGTGATACACAGACGATTAGAGTATCATCGTGTATGCACGCCTTTCAGCCATTTCTGCCAAGACCGTTTGATGCTCAAATGTGAACAATTCCAGCCGACATGTCAAAGTAAGATGACGTCACATTTCCTCTCATCATGACTGACAAGAGGTAAAATGAAAAACTGAGGTTAAAGACTAAAACTAAAGACCTGAACTTAATTCTATTCTTAGAGTCATACATGCCAATCGAACCAACTTGAACAGATTCTTGTCTTCCTGTGTGCGTGAAACTTAAATAAAGTTAATGCAAATTGTAGAAAAGAACCTCTTTATAACCGGAACTCTAATGACTTTTCTTCGTCATTTCAAACAAGCTCAGTCAGATGAATACAGACGCTACACCAAAAATGGCTTGACAGTGTTCAAAACCAGCTTTGAAACCTAGTAGACGATGTCTTTTTCTCCTCCTTAACAACTTATTTCCCACAGAAGAGATGTTGCGAGTGTATCTTTGCTCTATTGTCAAGCTTCAATCTATGGTTCCCCTCTACAAAACATTCATAAATACTTATCTAACCACTGTCAACAATTTCTCCTAATCTCTGTGTGCCTTAATTCCATGAACAAAGCGTCTTTTCTAGAACTGCTTGCTTGTGGAACTCTGTATCGTGGGTTTGCTTTCCAGCTGATTACGACATTGGTCGTCTTCAAGTCCAATGTAAGCAAAATATTTTTTCCCCACCGACTCTCTTTCTGATCTTCATCAATGATCTCTCAAATCACATTCTTAGATCATTCGTAGATGACACCACAATCTATGGCAACACTTCAAAAGCCAGCAATGACCTGATTCTCTCTCTTCTGATCTTGAGATGTTCTGCAAAACAAAAACCAAAAACAACAACCCACCTTTCCCCTCTTTTCCTTTTTTCCATTTCCTCTTTCTCTTGCTATCTCCCCCACGCCCTGACTGGTTTCCTAACTTAAAATGTACCAAACATAAATACTGTAACCATTTTCCCTCTCCCATTGCAAAACTCATTCATGTTATGCAAAGCAGGGAACATTAACGATAAAATCCACTATAAAACAACCAAAACAAACACTATAAACTAACTATTGAAAATACAAAGAGCTTGAATAATAAAAACATTCTACAAAATAACTGGATGCAACATGAATACTGTTTTCAAAATAACTAGATGTGGCATTAAATAACCTGAAAAGGGTTGATATGCCGTAAAACAAGCAAACCAAATCAAACCACTCTAATCTTGAGAAGATGGTACAGTGGGGGAAAGGGTGGCTGGTTAATTTTAATGCATCGAAAACGAAGCTTCTCTCCTTTCATCATAATCGCTCTGAACCCCATCACGCTCCAATTGAAATGAATGGCTCTCATCTTGGGGAAGCTCCATGTCTTGACAAGTTTCTGGGACTGACCTTCACTCCTGATCTGAAATGGAACACATACATCAAATCTGTTGCTAAGGTCACCAGAAAAATAATTGGATTGCTTTACCATTCCAGTAGATATCTTACTGCTGGTGTAATTCTCTATCTGTATAAGAGTCAGATACGCCCTAAAATGGAGCACTGTTGTTATATCTGGACAGGAGCTGCTTGATGAACCCTATCCAGTCTTGATAGAGTTCAAAATCGGCTTCGAAATCTAGTAAGTGATGCCCTTTTCTCTTCTCTGCAACATCTTTCCCACAGAAGAGACATCACAAGCCTGTCTCTGCTCTGTCGTTATTTTTATGGAAAGTGAACTCCAATCTATGGTTCCCCCTTGCCAAACTTTCACAAAAACATTCAACTAACTACAAACACGATATACGATTTCCCCTACTCCTTAACTGTACCTAAATTTAAAAGCAGATTCTATAAACAAAGATTCTTTCCAAGAACTGCCCGCTTGTAGAAAACTGTTCTGCTGGACTGCTTCCCAGCTGAATACAACATAGTAGCCTGCAAATCGAATGTAAACAAATTCTTGTTAAGTCATCCCCATAAATAATCAAATTCTACCCAAATCTGATGATTATTAAATTACCACCTTACATTCATTAACCCTTATCCTTGAGTGGCCTTCGGGCTTTAATGAGTGGTGATTCCCAGGTAAAAAAAAAAAGTTTTTGGCTGGCCTTTTAATTAATCAAATTCTATCCAATTTTCATCATAACCGATAACTACACTATTGTCTCACTAATTATCTTACACTAGTTAACCCTTATCCTCGAGTAGCTTTCAGACCTTAATAAGTGGTGAATGTCTTATAAAAAAAAGAATAATGATAGATAACTACAATAAATAGATAATGGTTGAAGAATGAGATTAGATTTGTGCTTTTCTAAATTCTTTCAATATGCTTGGGTTTAATCATCATTTTAATCTGAATGTCTTCTATAGCTACTACTACAAGACGTCTTCTGGTCGCACCACTTCTAACTACCCTTGATGCCACTAAATCTTTATTCAGACCGTTGCTGCTTCCACACACTCCCATCGTTCCCCCACAGTCCTCGTAGTTTATTTCATCTTCCATTGCTGCTGCTGCTGTCCTGTTACAGTTCTATACACTCAGAGCCAAACATACCTCATCCAGCCTCGCCCCCCAAACACCCGACCCAATGACTGATACTCTGCGAGTAACTGATCAAAATACGAATATTGATTTTTCGCAATTCTGGTCCGATGCTGGCAAGAGGAACAATAGAACTTTTCTCCCCACCAATTTCACTCCCGGAGAATTATTGGCACTTTTAGTCCGACGTCTCTCACAGCAGATACTTTTATTTTTTAATATATATTAAAAGATCATAAAAATATTTTATATATATATATATATATATATATATATAATGGTAAAAGTCGACGTATGCTTCTAGGATAGTGATTTAAAGGTTATAGGGGTTTTTTTGAAGCATGAAAAACGATGTTACTTTTTGTATTTAATATTTTTATTGTTATTTTTTATATTTCAAGCGGACCTTTTTTGTGACCAAGAGTGGAGGTCCGCTTGAAATATATATATATATATATATATATATATATATATATATATATATATATATATATATATATATATATGTTAAATGACAGATTAGATGACCAAATGAGTTAACGCCTAGGCTGTATGATATCCTTTATTTATGCCATTTAAGATTTTTGAATAACCTCTTCAATATATTTGCTGACGGGCAAAATATATTTTTATTCATAATTGATAATTTTGCTACTTGCATTCCATTTCCTCTGATGAGGAGCCATTATTGAAAATTCATGACTTAAGGAAATAAATATTTATTTCTTTTCCATATACTCCTCAAACAAACAATAATCAAACAATAAATTCTCAATTTCTATGTATATTTCAATATACAGAATTAATCTTCAATTCTTACATTCTTAAATATACTAGCATTTCATCCTGACGTTGCCCGGGTGTTTGGAGGTGTATGTTGAGCAAAAAAAAAAAAAAAAATATATATATATATATAAATGTATGTTTGCATGTCTGCATGTTTGCCTAAAACTTTTGACAGAGGCGACGAATTTTCACAAGATCAATATCGTTTTGAAGCTCGACCCTTCAGACGATAAATATTGAAAAATTGGCTAAAAACATTAATTTATTCACTCTCAATTGGACACTTTTCTACAGGGAGAGGTCGCTTTTTTCACTGATATTTTCGAAAGTCATCCCATCTTTTCGATTGGTTTATTAAAACCTACGTCACTTCCGGTTTGGCGGTGGTCGTAACAGCATAGACGTCACGTTTTTTCCCGTTATTTTCCTCCTTCGCAGTATGGGTTAGAGCCTGCCTTCCTACTACCACTTTCGTTTTTTTCTTTTGCTCAACACACACCTCCAAACACTCGAGCAACGCCGGGAACCCATGCTTGTATATATATAAAAGTTAAAGTGTCTGTTTGTTTGTCGAAATTTGATATACAGAGTACTGAAATTTGGAAAAAATCTTTGTAATCCATTTTAGGACAGAAATTTGGCTGTTAAGGTGTCAAAGTTCAACGATTTGATCTTTAATAACTCTACCAAACTCCTCCGACAAACACCCGGGCAACGCCGGGCACCCATGCTAGCATATATATATTTTTAAAAGAAGTGTATTACACCGAAGTTAAAAAAAAATTAAATAAAAATGTTTTAATTGATTGAAATTTGAAATACTTTCAGATTACAGCTTGTATAATACTCTAAAATTAAAGTCCATATAAATATTAGTATCAATATTTATAAGACAATCCCAATCAGATAATAAAAAGCTCAAGAGATAGAACAATAGTATAAATGAAAATTTGGAATTAAATTCAGTAAATTAAAATATGTTAATTGTATAAAAATATTTACAGTAAAAGAAAATTTTTATGAAAATCTTTTGTACAGTACGCTTGCTGCAATGGATTTTACCATATTTTAAAGTAAGTGCTTATTACATGTATACATAGATAAACTCTTGGCTCTAAACGCTATCGTTATCATGGATGCAAACTCTACTAGTGGAAAACACTGGAGCAAGTGTTGCTTATGTCAGGCGGTTAAGAAAGAAGATCTGAAATCTTCCCGAGCCAACCCTGGTAAAAGAGACTTAGATGGATATATGATGCTGGCAAGTAATAATCCTCTGTTTCAGTAAATGAATACACTACCAATCAACACTACCAACTCCAACACGAAGCATCCAAATCGGACTTTGCTGTATCACAACTGCTACAATACAACTGCTTCACCAAATACGAAAAGGTACAGATGTTCACAGGCATTCTAAGGACATGCAGTCACATTTTGTAGTCTACATAGGCTTTTATGTGTTTTCTAAGTCCCCCCTCGCCAATCTTTCACGAAAAACACCCGTCTAGCTGAATCCACTGTGAAAAATTTCCCCCACTCTATATCTGTGCCTAAATCAAAACGCGGATTTCATGAGCAAAGCTTCTTTCTTAGAACTGCACGCCGTGGAACTCTGTTCCGTCTGCCTGCTTCCCTCCGGACTACAACTCGGATGTCTTCAAGTCTAATGTTAACAAATTCCTAATGAACCGCCCCCCCCTAATTAAACACTTCATAAAATCTCCTCACTAACGTGATGTACTTGCAATAACCCTTATCCCTGAGTGGCTTCCGGGCCTTGATAAGTGGTGATCACTGTGTAAAAAAAAAAAAAAAAAAAGACGAGGAAACGACAAATCATTGAAATGCTTCATACAAACGCGCTTAATATATCACATGAACGAGACTTAGAAATCTCAGCACAGTTAGAAGAAGCAGTTGTTTCGCAATACGTGGGAGATGGAATAATCTGTCCCCCTTGAGGAAGAATTTGTTCACGATTGGAGCAGTCGATAACATAGATCATAACCAACTGCAACCACAGTTCACATCTTTCAACAAGTGCATCCATTTTCCCACATCCAAACAGTGACAATCCTGGCAATGAACGTGAGCCTCTACAAACTTATTGAGTCCAAAATAAAGGTTAAAAGTGTTCCAGAGCTTCCAGAAGCATACACCAATATTCGACCAGCATACATCACCAAGAACACCAATCCTCCCCCGGTGGCAAGCTAATCCTTTCCAGCACCAGAATCGATTATGTCACATTTGAAAGAAGAATATTTCTGGTTGAAGGAAGTCTTTCTCACTGAGAATGTGGCTGATACAGTCAGCATCACATGGTCAGTCCATCATGCACCACAGAAAAGGAGCTGTCCATTCAAAGTGAGCATATCGGCTATGATGCTTATGTGGCAAGACCAGACACATTCTGTTGCAACGATCAAGCATGCCGTGGCGTAGGTCCATGATATAGTGACATTTTCAAACCCAAGTCAAACACCTGTCATTGCTGCTGACCAACGGCGGTATACTTTTGCAAAACAAATACAATGGAAGTGGCCAGAATATAAAGAGGACAAGTTCGTCCTCTTTATATAAAAATGGCTTCACTGAGATCGATAGGAACATTACCACGAGACAGTGGATTGACCAATGTCATTGTAGAAGAAAAGCTGGCCTCATCTGGTACGTACTTGTCTGCATCTAATGTAACAACGACAAAACTAGCACACCAGATTACAGCATGCAGCTTGTACCAAATAATGAAGAAGGCGTATCATGATTTCTGCTCTAAAGAGTCTAGCACTTTAGATGCAACCTTTGAGTAATGGTGTGAAAAACAAAAGAAAGTCTGCAGTTCCAATTCTGGGATCTGGTGTTTGAATGGAACTCACGATATACACCCTGATCTGCTCATTCTGAGATGGAGATTTCAACTTGTACTGTGAAGCACTTTCAAACCTGCTGCAAATAACAAATTAAACTTTGAGATATGATGTCACTTTAGCAACAGCATCCAGATGTGACCAAGGAGTTCCACAATGGTAACTTCGTCATCCACAAGAGATCTCTGGTCTGGCAATTGATCGAGCACATGAGCACAATAATCCAGTGATCAAAGACAGCAGAGGAGCAATTGAGTTGACAGAAGACCCGTCAGCAATTCATAGGTGGATGATCGCTGGACCTGAAGTTGGTCATGTTCTAGCTGGATCCGAAGCCATGTTTGGTATAAAGGATGCCACATACAGCAGCAGTCACAATGAGAAAACACTCAGTGCACAAAAATCATTCTTCGAAAAGGTGAAATCACTCTCTGCAGTGATGCAGGAAAAGGATAACCTATTTAAAGAAAGGGGACCTGATAGTGTTAGGCACAAAGAATATTGCAGACCTAAATCAAGCTAAAATGATAGCTACACATCACCAGCGATGCAAAGAACAGTTCCTAACATTCCCAAAGCTAGAGGATGAAGCTGAAAGTCATTTCCATCGTCCAATCAAGAAAACCCCTGTTTCATTCTTCGAACAAGTGCAGGATGAAGGAATTTCTCATGAGAATGTTCTAAAAGATGACTTTCCGTTATTTTCACGGTTTTTCATCTCATGCAAGAACAGACAGTGTGACTTAGAAGAATTCTTCAAGCACGACAATCAATCACACCCTGCATCTCTCAGTGACATTGGTAAGCTTCATACATGTCAGAAGCCACACCTGGTTGGAATTCTTGAAGCACAAGTGAACCAAAGGGCGACAAGATCATCATTTATGACTCAGCATTTATCCACAGACTTCAAAGACATTTGATGATTATGCTAAAGAAGAGACATCATCCTAAACTTGGAATCCTATTGTGCTAAGGACAAGCGGGTGGACATAGTCTTTGACGTGTACAAGAAATCAAGTTTGAAATCCAAAATGGCGTCAAAAAGAGGCAAGAAATCAGAAGACAAAAAAAAGTAAGACATCATGGCAAATCTATCTTTCGTCACCCTAGAAACAAGACTGAACATTTTCACTTCCTTGCAGATACAACAAGCACAGTCATCATCACAAAAGGAGAAAAGGTCATTAGCAACACAGTGAAGTCGCTGGATGCTGTTTCCCCATATTGTTATGGAGAAGCTGACAGCCGAATATTTGTTCATGCCATGGATGCAACAGCTGATAGGAAGCAAGTTATAGTATTATCGGTACTGCCATCCCTCTAGGAACTAGATCTTCAGGAAATGTGGATATCCTTTGACCAAGGAACCCATATGCAATGGATCCCGGTCCATGAGTTTCTGCAACAGAGCTTGAAAACGTTAGAGGAATCCTCTACTTACAGGCATTCACTAGATGTGACGTTGTGTCTACCTACCGTGGGAAGGTGAAGAAATCTGCATGGCAGACTTGGAATTATTTGATGATATTATAGAAACAGTCACCAATCTCAGCCAGCATCCAACATTGATTTGTGATCTTGACATGGAGAAGCTAGAAAGATTTGTTGTCCTCATCTAAGACAGATTATGCGCAGCCACTGGTGTGGACGAAGCAAGGCTAGACCTGTTTGCCTGAAAGCAGAAGGCATGCAACTCAATTCCACCAACACAGACAACCCTCAGAAAACATGTGACGTGTGCAACCTACCAGGCTGGCATCATCTGAGGCCAGCCATTTGTAATCCAGATATGAGCAGTCCTACTAAATGGGGTTGGATACAGAAAGGAGAGGTATAGCAGATAACTTGGACAACACTACCACTGATTGCAGCAAACTGTCTGGAACAGACTAAGTGTTCCTGTAAGATGGGCTGCAAGTGCTCTCGGGCAGAGCTTCCCAGCATATCACTCTGCAGCTGCTCATGTGAACAGTAGAAGATGGAGGACCAGCGGTATGGTATATATGCATGGTATATATGCATAACTTAGTAAAAATTTACTTGTGACTATCACGGAAAATAGGTATCAGAGACATTCAATCATGCTAGAAACAAGAAAATATGCATCAACAGGTTGGAAAACATAGGACTCGACACTTAAACCATGTAAATCAGACAACTACAAGTGTTTCTAAAGGAAAACATCCAATTTCAGGTGGACATTTTGTCCACCATCTTGAAAAATGCTCGCCATCTTGGATTTTGAAATGGTCAATCGGTAAGATTTGTTTAGTATCCCCTTGAGAACAATTGTGCCAAATTTGATGCTTGTATCATCATTTGCACGATTTTTCTGTTATCTGCCCTACTATTATACAAAATAGTCTGTAAGCTACGGACGGATTATAGATTCTATCTATATTATTTTCAAAACAAAAAGTTATTGTTTGAACAAAGAATACATAATCTAAAGTAATTTCTTTAATCAATGGATTTTCAATGTAGGTTCGTCTCCTCAGAGGAAAGTCATTGGCAAAATATTTGTTCTGCGTTGATATAATTTTGCTATTTAGAATATACATTTAAAATATATTAAATATTAAACTCTTTTAAAGGGACATAGAAAAGTAAGATATATATATATATATAGATATATACAAATTTTTTGATGCGTTCTAGCAAATCGTATTTTCATTAAGTCATTTCACCACAACATTGCATTTCTGTGCTTGTTTTTACAAGTACTTTAATAGAATGTGCTCCGCCAAACTTACTGCAATGATCTTCTTCAATGTATATACTCTTAATTGACCAAAGGGCGACAAGATCATCATTAATGGCTCACGGACTTGAAAGACATTTGATGATTTTGCTAAAGATGACATCATCCTAAATGTGGAATTCTAGTGTGCTAAGCATAAGCGGGTGGACATAGTCTTTGATGTGTAGAAGAAATCAAGTCAGAATTCCGAAACGAGGTCAAAAAACGGGCCAGGGAACCAGAAGAAGAAGAAGAAGAAGAAGAAGAGTGACAAAATCAACAAAAATCCCACCGCTTTACTGAAGAAGATTCTAATAATTCTTTTTGGACTGCTAGCCTTCAGAATTCTTCTTTCTCCCTGTTTTTCTGGCTGTACTAACATGCAGAAATTAAATGTAATGTAAATAAATATTTCGCTGTACAACTTAGGATGGCATTGTAAGTATGCCGTCTAATTACCAGTAGTCCCTTATATATCAATTACAATGTTCATTATTTGAGGATAAAACAAAACAAAATGTCATATTATATACTTTACACACACACACACACATATATATATATACATATATATATATATATATATACATATACCTACAAAGTTGAGGTTTTCTCGCTCTGATATTGATATTAAAAGCCTACTTTTTCTATTTAAAATCATGAAAATGAATTTAGTAATATACTCAGTCATGAATATGCAAGTAACTACATGACATTTAACTAATTTGCATATTCCTTTGAAAAACGAGTGTTAATTAATTCTTTACTTATTTCTATGTTTTCTTAATAGATGATTGGTTTGATTTCACTATTATGATAAATTCTATTTATGTATAGTTTCTACATTCTGCATAATTGCATAAATTTAAGATGAAAACGTTCTTGCATATGGAAATAACTATCTATCTATCTATCTATCTATCTATCTATCTACCTCCCTCTCTCTCTCTCTCTCTCTCTCTCTCTCTCTCTCTATATATATATATATATATATATATATATATATATATATATATATATATTATTATCATTATTATTATCATTATTATTATCATTATTATTATTATTATTATTATTATTATTATTATTTACTATAATAATTATTAAATACCTACAGACACTAGTGTTTCATTCTTTCGAGAATCATCAGTGCAGGATGTTATGATTAACGACAATCGAGACATTCAAACCTAGCAATAGAAGTTATGTCTGGCTTCATAAGCAAGGACCCGAACCACTAGGCTACCATAAACCGCGAGAGATACAGTTGAAATTAAACATTTATTCTTATTAAATGCTTTTAGCGTCAGTCAGAGTGATCTTATCATTATATGACGATCTGCGCATAAGAGCTAAGTTGACCGACTTATTACGACTGAAAGTGCTCAACGCTAAGAAAGAAGTTTCTTAAAGGGGCTGACATAATTATTTACTATAATAATTATTAAATACTTACAAACACTAGTGTTTCATCCTTTCGGGAATCAACAGTGCAGGGTTTCACGATTAACACCATATGACTACTTCATTTAATCACATAAATTAATATACGAAGATATAATTTTATGCAGAAATTTTCAGTATTTACTTCAATAGTGCTCAATACATAGGTAGAGCTAGGTAGTAAGTTATCAAAATATATATGGATATTAAGCTACACAAAATATTTTGCGTTTCATTCTCGTGAGAATTCGCCAGGCTTATGCATAGTAAGTTATCAAAGTATAAATGGCAATTAAGCTATACGAAATATTCCGCAAAATATTTTGTGTAGCTTAATTACCATATATATTTTCATAACTTACTATATATATATATATATATATATATATATATATATATATATATATATATATATATATAAGTGGTTACCTTGTTGGTGTGTGGGTGAATAGTCTCTACCAAACTCCTCTCTGAATATTTGGTCTACCTAGTTGAAATTTAATATATAGTGTATTTGGACATGTAGAATACTTTCGATTTGGTTTTAAGACAGTGAAATATCTGCCAAGAGCTCAAATTAAAAAAACAAAACAAAAAAACATTGACTTTGGCCTGGTGTAAGTCGACTATAGCTGTTGTTTTTTTTTTTACTCATGCGTGAATTAAACAACATTATTTTTTGCAGTTCTTTTTATACGTATGGATTTAGGTCATATGTATTCTTCAAACTACATCTTGAATGTCATTCTCACAATGATTCAGCCGATGCAACTTCCGACCTACTTCAGGTGCCACTTGTCGAACTTGTAAATTTGTATTAAATTTTGAACAAAACGCTTATTTTTACCCACGATAAAGGGCAGCTTGCTCTTAGTCTGTCAACCATGACTGCATAGAAATTTTAAGTAATTTGTAATTGCCTACTTAGTATTGCCCGACTGAAGATTGAACCTGGAACCCCAGAAAACTGTCCCTTAAAACTAATTACTTAGCACTTACATCCATTACGCCACAGACTCCCTATCTCTGACGTAGCTTTCACTCAACTTCTAATTGAAAAATTTCACTGGAGCTTAGTGGAAGGAATCTTTTTTTTTTTTTACACGGTGGTCACCACGTATCAAGGCCCGGAAGCCACTCAGGGATAAGGGTTATTGCAAGTACAGTACGTTAGTGTGGAAATTTGATGAAGTGTTTATTTAAGGGGGCGGTTCATTAGGAATTTGTTAACGTTGGACTTGAAGACATCCAAGTTGTAGTCAGGTGGGAAGCAGGCAGACGGAACAGAGTTCCACAGGCGTGCAGTTCTAAAAAAGAAGCTTTGTTCATTTGATTTAGGCACAGATATTATTCTATACGCCTGCAGCTAAACTTTGTTAGTTTGGTAGGTCGTAAAAACAGTATTAATCCAACATGGATAGTATCAAGTATTTCTAGTATCACCCATATACATATCTACATGCGAAAACATGATATATTCTATTCGTTTATTGCTTTGCCAGATTTCCATACCTGCCACAATTAACATCTCACTTTCATATCTTGACGATTTGTATCTGTTAGTTTGACGCAGGCAGCAGTGGTGTCACCCAGTCAATAAGCAGTCTAATTTACGAGAAGGATATCAAACATAGATATTAACTATGCTGTGTACACAAGCCTTTCATCCTCACGACTCATTAATCATAAGGGAGTGCGCCGTTGGCTTAATGGATAACATCTTTCCTTCTCGGCTTTCATTTTACTTCAGTCAACGTTCATAGGGGCTAACACTTGATGTCTTTATGAAGTTAAGAATATTAATTTTCCTTTTTCCAATTGACCAGTTATTGACCAGCTATATATATTAGCCTATACTTTTATTGTGGTCTCTTAGTGTTATTGGATTCCAGGACAAGAATTTATCTAGTCTGGTGGAGTATCCAGCTTAGTTACTATAAGCAACATCACTTGAAGAAGGTGCACTGTTGCTCATAAAAATCACTGTGGGTTAGCCATATTGAGGAGATCTTTGGACCACGAATACTATGTGGTTTTGAATATGTAGTCATGGTTTACTTGCAGGAAAAAGCATCCTCATGGTAGGTTATTTTGACAAACTCTTGTACAAGGATACCTTAGACACTCAAGGATAGTGTCTAGTAGACATTCAAGTTCTCTTCAGTTATGGAATCAGGTATGTTGAGTTTAAATCCAACATTTAATATTTACACATGTCCTCCTCTTTATAATAAAGGTCAATGCGTATTTATTTGCGTATGAATAAATATAAATTTAAAATAAATAGTTCTCACTTATTCATTCCAGTTCAATGGAAGTTCTCAAAAAATCAAGATGCTATTTCTTGGCGCTAAGACTTGATCACAATACAAGAGATACATAGTTATTTGAATATTCCATTTAAGTTCTCTTTTACATCTCAAGCATTTAGTTAATATATAAGTTAGATAGAAACATTAATTTTCCTCTTACTAATTGATCCGTTAACTGTTTTCATGATGCATTTTTCTTGTAACCTCTTGGTCTCACTGGATTCAAAGACAAGAATTCATCAAATCCACTAACATACTGTACTTGCAATAACCCTTATCCCTGAGTGGCTTCCAGGCCTTGATAAGTGGTGACCACCGTGTAAAAAAAAAAAGAAAATCTTAGTGCTGTTACTATAGGCAACATAACTTGGAAAAGATGCACAATCCCTGTATAAGCCAATGTAGGGTAGTCATTTAGAAGGGATCTTAGTTAATTTTAAAAGCCGGTTTTGTAACTTGTTGAGGCAGGAAAGGGTGCTCTGAGCAGCCCCTCCCCAAATGTGGCAACAGTACTCTATTTAAGTAATTGGTTCTTGTGTTACGTTGATTAATCGGACTATTATTCTCATCTTGGGTGTTATTAGCACAGCGTTTCGGTCGCTGCAACCTACAACCTTCTTCAGGTGTTGAAAATGTGATTCTTTTTCTCTACTTAGGAAAAGAGGGTTAGTTCTGCATTACAAGAATTCAAACCGTGGGTTTCAGGGTGGGTCCATAGATCATAAGGAACGTTCAATCTTTAGGGGTCACTAAGATATTTTTTAAAGGCTTTCCTATAACTCAATTTTTCAGGGTATCTATACTAATTGTTAATATTAGTGAAAAAATCTTACGAAACAGAGGATCGATACCATGCGTATTTTTGTTTTCTTAAAAAAATATAATGCAAGGGGGGGGCAACTCCAAGGAAAAAAGGGTTTTTGTTTTTGTGAAGTTGTCTCCCTTGGTTCTTGTACAGAAAAAAGTCATGAATCTATTATTATACTAAAGCTGATCAACGCTGATTTCCTTAAGGCCTACTTTCCTATATATTTTAATCCCACAAAATACATGTTAAAATATTCCTCAATATCAGAATAGAGTTATATTTTAAAACTTTCGATTTTAATTGTTCTAATTTACAGCTTGAGTAACATATTGTATTAGATTTTTATCTTTTTCATCCTCTCTCACTCTATGCTATTTAACTCAACCTCTATTCTTATTCTATACTAGCAGGGCTATCTCGCGTTGCATGGGCTAAAAGTGCAACATTTTCTATCAAAAAATTCTATCTCTCTTTTCTTTTTCTTCTTCCCTTCTTCGTTTTCCCCCTCTCTCTTAATCTACTTCTTTTTCCTCCGCCTAGCCCATACCTCTCTCTCGACATACACAAGACAATTCCTTTTTATAAATGACTCTAGAAACGAGTCAGCATAAAAGAATTAACTCCTTAATTAAAAAACTCAGTTCATTCTCTTTAATCATTACATAACCTGGCTGGAAAATCATTCTCTTTAATCATTACATAACCTGGCTGGAAAATCATTCTCTTTAATCATTACATAACCTGGCTGGAAAATCATTCTCTTTAATCATTACATAACCTGGCTGGAAAATCATTCTCTTTAATCATTACATAACCTGGCTGGAAAATCATTCTCTTTAATCATTACATAACCTGGCTGGAAAATCATTCTCTTTAATCATTACATAACCTGGCTGGAAAATCATTCTCTTTAATCATTACATAACCTGGCTGGAAAATCATTCTCTTTAATCATTACATAACCTGGCTGGAAAATCATTCTCTTTAATCATTACATAACCTGGCTGGAAAATCATTCTCTTTAATCATTACATAACCTGGCTGGAAAATCATTCTCTTTAATCATTACATAACCTGGCTGGAAAATCATT
>NC_136525.1:24859854-25024854 GCF_053919585.1 Euprymna scolopes | reverse complement strand
ATGAGGCAGGTAGTACTGGGGTACACAGTACCAGTAGCATATGACATGACCTATATATATATATATATATATATATATATATATATATATATATATATATATCGCAATTCAGTAATTTAAATTTTATGATGTGAAATGGTTAAATTTTAAATCTAGAATGTTTATTAAAGACAAAGAATACATTTCAATAAGTATATCTCCTTAACCCATAGGTTTTCGATGTCTCTGCATCTCCCCAGTGAAGAAAAGCTTAAAGATAAGCAGAATTTTGTAACTGCAAAAAGCAAAATTTTATAACAAAACATTTTTATACAAGAGATAAGAATACAAAAGATACTTTCAGTGATGAAAATGTTCATTTATGCAAACACGTGTTTGGTGAAGAGAGTTGGGTTACTAATAAAAAGTAAAAATGTTTATCGTGTGAATAACATGCGTATGCAAATAATACACATATGTGAGTATTTGGCAGCGTGGCATTGTATATGAGTGTGCGTTTTTTAACCTTGTTTTTGTTAGTGAGTAGTAATTCTATCCTGTCCGTTTGACTCTTGCTAGTGTGTAGGAATGTATGAGAGTGAAGGCTGGTATGTGGGTCATTGAGTTCTTTTCGTCGTCTTCCCGTTGGCCAAAGACACGTTGAAGAGGGCGTGTTTTTGAGACTCTTCAATGCACGGATGGATAAGTATTCCAGAAAACTGATTTTGTTGATTAGATCTTATAGAATTTTGTAAGTTCTCACTGACTCACTATTTTCACATATACATGTTACTTTTGGGGTTTGAAACGATTTTCATTTGTTGGAAATATTTTGAGTTAACACGTTCCTGTGAAAACTTACTAGCTTTAGGAAGTAACGAAGGTAGCGTATGAAAAATGAAATGGGCCGGAGAAAGAAAGCATTTTTTAGCATTTGTCTGAATAACTTCACAATTAAGTCGCTAGACACATAGCGAACAGAAAAATATTAATTTTATATTTCTTCCTATTTATTTTTTAAAATATTTAACTGGCTGTACAAATTCACTTTTTTTCGTGACTCAAACAATCTAATCCAAGCTCAATGGATGAACCGGAACCGGCGATTCACATTTTCTATCTGTTGCTTTTTCTTTTAAGAATTCTTTTTTTTTTTTTCCTAATCCCCGTTTCTATATTGACGAAGAGAGACAGTAAGAAAAGAGCAATAATGCAGTTTAACTTGTATCTGGAGGCGAGATAGACTGGATAGATACATAGCAAGCAGGATATTAATTTGTAATTATTTTATTTTTTTAAACTGGCTTCGCAAAATCATTTTTTCTTGAAAACCATGAATACAATGGGTGACCCAACGGATCAGATGTTTTTCTTCTGGTAACGTACAAGAAACACGTGCTAGTCATTTTCTCATCATGTGATATCAGAGTAATCCGCCAGAATGCGCGCGCAGTGTTTCGGCCCGTAGGCTATGTTTACTTTGCTGAGGGGTTTTGCAATGCTGTACAAACAAAGGCAATAATTGAATGTATCGATTGCCGAACAATAACGTACGCGGATGGATACAGCAACGGTTTCACGTGCATGTTGATCTATTTTTTTTTTTTCGCGCATTTTTTTTTTTTTGCGCATGACATTCGGCGGAAATCAATTAAATAAGCACAAGCACCGGAAAGCGATTCTGTTACGAAAAGGCTAAAAATCTGTTTGTAAACGTTTCTTATTGAATCTTATCAGTAACTTCATTATACTAAATTCCTTCTTCCCCCTCGGCTAAGACCTCGGGGATTAACCAAAAAGCAGGGGCCCAGGCAAAAATAAATAAATAAATAAAATAAATAAATAAATAAATAAAATATAATAAAATAAATAAATAACTATACATCATAGATATTAATTTATAGAAGTATCTTTGTTGCAAGAATAATTAAGAGTGCTTGTCATTAAAAGCTATAATATAAATCTCACCAGTCTGTTTAAATGTATGTATGTATGTATGTATGTATGTATGTATGTATGTTTGTATGTATTCGACAGAGGCGATGGATTTTCACAAGATTTGAAGCTCGTCATCTCGGACGACAAATATCGAAAAATTTGCCAATAACATTAATTCCTTCACCCTCAACTGCGCACTTTTCTACAAGGAGGGGTCAATTTTTTGCGAGCCATTTTTGCAAGTCATCGTATCGGTTGGATTGACTTTGCTTAATTTTAACGTTCCGAACTTCCGTCATGGAGTAGCGGTAAGACGTCAGATTTTCTTTCACTTCTTTTTCCGCTTTCGTGTCACGAGTTCGCGCTTGCTTGCTTACTACCACTTTTTTTTTTTTTAGCTCAACACACACCTCCAAACACCCAGGCTAGTAAAAAAAAAACCCACCACAAAAAGAACAACAAAACCACGAAACATATTCCTCTTTTGGTCACCCATTGAACTCAGATTAGAATATTCAAATGAAAATAAAAATAAGTTTGCAACGTTAATTAAATTTTGAAAACTTGAATTAGAAATAAGATTTTATGTTCACTATATCTTTCCCTCTCTCTTTCTCACTCCAGCTATGAGTACAATAGGATTACTACTTGTAGTGATATTCCATATTGCTTATAATAGCCTATTTAAATATTCTATTTTATAGATAATTTTATTCCTTTTAACTGTTTATATATATATATATATATATATATATATATATATATATATATATATATATATATATATTGGCTCGCTGTTTGTTTGTTTGTAAATAAACAAGCAGTTTGAGTATTGTAAAAGCAATGGGTGAGTGTCTATTTAAATGGACATATGATGAGGTAATTTGCGAGCACCGATCCCATAAGCCGGAGGTTATAACTTCTCACTATCAATGCGGTGGTTGTAGGTTCAGTCCTTGGCTCTATATTGAGAATTTTTTTTATCTTGATGAGTTCCAATTTTAAGATAATTTTAAATTTATCTTTGACATATATACATATATATATATATATATATATATATATATATATATATATATATATATATATATATTTACATGGAGTTCACCACTTATCAAGGCCCAATGGCCACTCAGGGATAAAGGTTATTGTGTGTACAGTAATCAAAGGGATAGTGTAGCAATAGTATTGGAGAATTGGTAAGGTGTCATTACTTAGGGGGGGCGGTTCATCAGGAATTTGTTTGTGTTGGACTTGAAGACATCCAGGTTGAAGTCGAGAGGGAAACAGGCAAGCGGAACAGAGTTCCACAGGCGTGCAGTTCTAAGAAAGAAGCTTTGTTCATGGTATCTACGTTTATATATATATTTATATATATATAAAGTCGATAAAGCATACGATTGTACGCTGTTGGTAGCACCAGCGCTGTTCCAAGGCTCGCCTCAGCGTGAATATTTGGTCGACGCATCCGCGGCCAGGTCGGAATCCGCATTGGTTAGGACGAGTCCTTCTGTCCCTTTCGTATTGAAACCGTCTCAGAATGAGGATAGTGAAGACTTTGGCAGCGACATCTATAAGGCTGATGCCTCTGTAGTTACTACATGTCCGTTTGTCACCCTTCTTAAAAAAGGGAAGAAGGATGGCGTCACTCCAATCTTGGGGAATCTCCCCACTATTCCAAATCTCAGAAATCAGCTGGTGTAGGTGAGGGATTAATTCATCGATTCCGGTCTTGTAGACCTCAGCCGGGATACCGTCCTCACCTGGAGCTTTGTTATTCTTCAACTTGGCAATGACGGCTCTGATTTCTTCATGGCTGGGGGTATCCGACGAGCAATCGTAGAGATCTGCAGCGGTAGGGGTGTTTTGACCTGGTATTGTAAGTGGAGGCTGGTGGTTCAGGAGTTCATGGAAGTGCTCATGCCACCGATCCAATCGTGCGTTTAGCTCAGTAATGATTTCACCTCCACTGTTGTGGATGGATTCGCTCACAGATGACCTCGTCTGTGTGCTGGACTTCAATAGTTGATATAACTTGCGGGAGTCCCCTACCGAGGCCGCATGTTCCATGTCAGTTGCGATATTGTGCCAGTAAACATTGCTGCCGCTTTTGACTCGGTCGACCGCGGTACCCTGTGGAGAGTGATGGAAGCAGATGGTATCCCCCCGAAGCTACTCAACTTGATCAAGGCTTACTACCATCGGACTCGCACGCGTGTCCGCTGTTATGGCCAGGACTCCTCTTTCTTCAACGTCAGCAGTGGTGTCCTCCAGGGATGCGCGCTCTCGCCCACCCTTTTCAATTACGCTATTGATTGGATCATGGAGCAGGCGCTGCCTGGATATCCTGGCGTCGTGGTAGGGCGTAACTTTCATCTCACCGATTTGGACTACGCGGACGATGTTGCAGTTCTCGGGGAGAGCTACAGAGACATACAGACGGTGCTGAACCGAATCCAGGAGAAGGCAGCTGCTATCGGCATGAGAATCAATGCCAGCAAGACGAAGATTCTATCGGCTGGTATCCCCCAAGCAGAAAGGTCCTCCGTCACTCTCAACGGGGAAACCCTCGAGGAGACGGATAGCTTCAAATACCTGGGCTGCACGTTCATTGGTACCGGTCAAATGAGATTGAAACGCGCATTAATGCCGCATGAGCTGCCTTTTGTCGACTCCAAAGGCGATTATGGTCACGGCCTGAAATACGTCTGAGGACAAAAATACGAATCTACCAGGCCCTCGTCCGCGCAATACTTTTGTATGGATGTGAGACCTGGCCCATACGGAAAGCGGATCTGCGACGCGTAGAAGTTTTCGACCACTACAATCTCCGCCGCATTCTCCATGTCCGTCCCCTGGATTTCGTCGCCAACAAAGAAGTCCGGTGTCGCTGCAATCTCCAGGCAATTACTGACCTACTGCGGGC
Organism: Euprymna scolopes; assembly: GCF_053919585.1. Taxonomy (NCBI): domain Eukaryota; kingdom Metazoa; phylum Mollusca; class Cephalopoda; order Sepiida; family Sepiolidae; genus Euprymna; species Euprymna scolopes. The sequence goes on along the minus strand of NC_136525.1, from coordinate 25,020,011 downwards.
CCGACGCCTTCAATGGTTCGGCCATGCCTCTCGCTGTGATGCAGGGGTCTTTATCCACGAGGCTATCTCCCCACGTCCTCTACCCGGCTGGAAAAAACGTGTTGGTGGCCAGCTAAGAACGTGACTCGGGACTATCAAAGCCGACGCTGAGCTTATTTCGGGCCCGCTCATCTATGGCTTGTCTCGTTGGAGACGTGACTGGCTGTTGCTCACTCGGGATCTTGCCTCCGATCGCCGAGCTTTGGCCGCAGCGATACGAGATGTGCATCTTCATGAAGCCGACTCAACTCCTCCAGGGTGAATGTCGTTTCAAGTACAAGTACAAGTGCAATATATATATATATATATATATATTAGTCCTTGCGCGAAAGAGTAGGACACAAAAGGTTTAAATAATAATAATAATAATAGAATAATAATAACAAAGACTTTTGCTGGCGAGGACTACTATTGAGCGTAACCAGTTATATAGTCTTTTTGAAATTTTTATGTCTATTGTTCTCGGTATCTATTGAATATTTTTAATGAAACCTATATGAAATATGTTCCTTATTAAATTGTAAAGATTTTCTATTCTGAAAGAAGTTAAAAAAATTTAATCTAAAAAAGTTATTTTAAAGTTTTTGTTAAAAAAATTCAGATTTTCTCATTATTCAGACATGTATGACAAAGAGGGGGTTGCAAAAAAAGAGTAGTGGTGTAAGGAGAAATACAAACTGAAACCTGTAATAATACAAAGAGGGGGTTGCAAAAATGAGTTGTAGTGTGAGGAGGAATACAAACTGAAATAGAGAGTAAGAGAGTTTTTATAAATACATGCAAAACCACGTTCATTTTTTAAAAATCTAAATTAATAAATTAAATAAAATATAATCTGAAAAAGATACGATACAAGTTAGAAAAGCATTTCATCCAAGGCATGAAAATTGTTAAACAAAATGTTTTTACTATAGGCTTTTAAAATAAAGGTACAAGATTCAATTTGAAATTTATTTATCTTCAAAGTACACTTTTATACATTTTACAAAGTAAGGTATTAAATTTTTATACCTTACTTAATTTATAAAAGTGCATTTTGAAGATAAATAAATTTCAAATTGAATCTTGTACCTTTATTTTAAAAGCCTATAGTAAAAACATTTTGTTTAACAACTTTCATGCCTTGGATGAAACGCTTTTCTAACTTATATATATATATATATATATATATATATATATATATATATATATAATTATTTACTATAATAATTAATAAATACCTTCAGACACTAATGTTTCATCCTTTCAGGAATCATCAGTGCAGAGTGTCACGATTAACACTGGTCGATAGATTCGAACCCGGCTACGAAGCCATCTCTGACTCCATTAGAAGGGACCAAATCCAATTTGCCACCGTTAACCGTGAGAAATATTGTTGAAATATATATATATATATATATATATATATATATATACATAGAGAGAGAGAGAGAGAGAGAGAGAGAGAGAGAGAGAGAGAGAGAGAGAGAGAGAGAAAGGAATAAAGAATTATATAAAAAAAACTAGAAAAAAAAATGTAACCCAAAAGCAGGCATAACAAAAAAGAAAAAACAATAAATAAAATAAAATAATCCTTGAAATTGATTTATAGGAAGCATCCTTGTTAAAAGAAGAGTACTTTAAAATAGATTCAAAAGTAAAACAAACAAAACCAAGAAATATGCGACCTGCTCAGTCACCCACTGAGTTTGGGTTAAACTGTTTAAATGAAGAAAGACTTTATAAAAGGTAAATACTTTATACCGTGGAATAAAGAAAAGACAACATGATTCAATTTCCGTTTGATCACAACCAGTTTTCTTTTTTTGTTGCAGACCATCTACTAGTTGTACAAATCCTAAGAGCGATAGAAGCCTTCTATCATGTGTTAAAGTGACACAATTTTCTAACGAGCGAGATTGGAGATGTGCCGCTATACAACTCATGCTCTCTACTGATCCAAGTATGACAACAGAATCATTTCTAGTAAATTCAAAATGCATCGCTAGGTTGCCACGAATAACATAGACGTGTCCAGGGTGACGAAAACAAAGTTTCCGGACACGATTATGGTCATTAGTGGGGTTTCAACTAAGGGCCACATCATGTTACCTCACATCTTCGAAGTCGGCTTGAATGTTGAATGAAGAATGTGGTGATCTCCTAGTGCAAGACCCTGGTGTGGCAGCAGGACTTGGCGCTGGTCCACAAGTCCAAAAAGACCCAGGCTTGGCTTCAAAAGGAGTGCTACGATCTGTATCCTTCTCTCACTGCCCTCCCTCCCCTAATCTGAACCCGCTGGACTATTTTGTTTGGTTATACGTCGAGAACATCACCAACATGACCTCCCACAACACCAAAGCCAGCCTGATCGGCACTTGTGGAAAAGGCATGCCCCCACTTCCGGACTCGTATCGAGGCAGTGATTGAGGCTAAAGGTGGCTACATTGAATAGATGCCAGCTCTACTACATAATCAAGTTACCTGAATTGATTTTTTTCCAATAAAAGTTTTAAAGTAAAGCTGTAATGTCGTTTTCTTAGGATGACACTTTTATCGTTCCACCCTGTAAGATAATGGAAAAAAGTATGTTGGGTCCAAGGCCAATGCGAGGAGTTCACTGTGATTCTAATTGTTTCTCACAAAACGCTCGGTGTGCCTCAAGTAGATTATAAATTTTACCGAAAATCATTTTAATAATTTCCACTATGCTTACATAATTATTTTAATAATTTCCACTATACATAATTATTTTAATAATTTCCACTATGCTTACATAATTATTTTAATAATTTTCACTATGCTTACATAATTATTTTAATAATTTCCACTATGCTTGCATAATTATTTTAATAATTTCCACTATACTTACATAATTATTTTAATAATTTCCACTATACATAATTGTTTTAATAATTTTCACTATACTTACATAATTATTCTAATAATTTCCACTATGCTTACATAATTATTTTAATAATTTCCACTATGCTTACATAATTATTTTAATAATTTCCACTATACTTACATAATTATTTTAATAATTTCCACTATGCTTACATAATTATTTTAATAATTTCCACTCTGCTCACATAATTATTTTAATAATTTCCACTATACTTACATAATTATTTTAATAATTTCCACTATGCTTACATAATTATTTTAATAATTTCCACTCTGCTCACATAATTATTTTAATAATTTCCACTATACTTACATAATTATTTTAATAATTTCCACTATACATAATTGTTTTAATAATTTCCACTATGCTTACATAATTATTTTAATAATTTCCACTATACTTACATAATTAATTTTATAATTTCCACTCTGCTTACATAATTATTTTAATAATTTCCACTATGCTTACATAATTATTTTAATAATTTCCACTATGCTTACATAATTATTTAAATAATTTCCACTATGCTTACGTAATTATTTTAATAATTTCCACTATACTTACATAATTATTTTAATAATTTCCACTATACTTACATAATTATTTTAATAATTTCCACTATGCTTACATAATTATTTTAATAATTTCCACTATACTTACATAATTATTCTAATAATTTCCACTATGCTTACATAATTATTTTAATAATTTCCACTATACTTACATAATTATTTTAATAATTTCCACTATGCTTACGTAATTATTTTAATAATTTCCACTATGCTTACATAATTATTTTAATAATTTCCACTATACTTACATAATTATTTTAATAATTTCCACTATACTTACATAATTATTTTAATAATTTCCACTATGCTTACGTAGTTATTTTAATAATTTCCACTATGCTTACATAATTATTTTAATAATTTCCACTCTGCTCACATAATTATTTTAATAATTTCCACTATACTTACATAATTATTTTAATAATTTCCACTATGCTTACATAATTATTTTAATAATTTCCACTATGCTCACATAATTATTTTAATAATTTCCACTATACTTACATAATTGTTCTAATAATTTCCACTATGCTTACATAATTATTTTAATAATTTCCGCTATACTTACATAATTATTTTAATAATTTCCACTATGCTTACATAATTATTTTAATAATTTCCACTATGCTTACATAATTATTTTAATAATTTCCACTATACTTACATAATTATTTTAATAATTTCCACTATACTTACATAATTATTTTAATAATTTCCACTATGCTTACATAATTATTTTAATAATTTCCACTATGCTTTCATTATTATTTTAATAATTTCCACTATGCTTACATAATTATTTTAATAATTTCCACTATACTTACATAATTATTCTAATAATTTCCACTATGCTTACATAATTATTATAATAATTTCCACTCTGCTCACATAATTATTTTAATAATTTCCACTATACTTACATAATTATTTTAACAATTTCCACTATACTTACATAATTATTCTAATAATTTCCACTATGCTTTCATTATTATTTTAATAATTTCCACTATGCTTACATAATTATTTTAATAATTTCCACTATACTTACATAATTATTTTAATAATTTCCACTATGCTTACATAATTATTTTAATAATTTCCCCTATGCTTACATAATTATTTTAATAATTTCCACCATGCTTACATAATTATTATAATAATTTTTGCTATACTTACATAATTATTCTAATAATTTCCACTATGCTTACATAATTATTATAATAATTTTTGCTATACTTACACCTCGCCCGATAAATGTTGAGTACATTTTTGAGCCCAACTCGCAAAATTGAATACCTGTTATAGACTTCATAGCAGGGGATCGTAGAAATCTCTACTCGATCTTCCTACTATTATCTGTTATTAAATAATGCTCAGTTAATCATCGTCTGTTTTCTTATGGCTTGTGTATATAGTAGACAGACCGTTTGCTTTATCACAGCTGTTCTGTGCAGTTAAACTAGCATCGTGCCAAATCAAGAATCGAACCTACAATCATTCATTTAATAGTTGACAGCTTTACCGACTGACCCATGAAATCGGCACCCACAACGATCTCATGAAATATTTTTTTCCACTACTTTTACAGTATTAGATTTGTTTTTTTTTATTTACAAACAAATTTGTGTTATGCTAATTAAATAGTAGGCAAAACTATTTACAACAGTGTTCAACCTAAAAAAGGGGCCGGGCTTTATATAATAATCATCCACTGACAGATTATCTTGCTTTGTCTCATCTCTTCAGTGCGGCTAGACTAGTACCCATCCTGAGTCGAGGATCGAATCTGAATTTAGTTGACAGTTGACGTTATTTATTTACGAAAATGAAAACGTGTATCAATTATTTTCTTTATTGTAGCTTTAGTTTCGTAATTTATGAGAACTTTTGATTGGCTAATGAATCTAATAAAATTTTAAGGTGATGTTTTATTGTAAATTTTGTAGAAGTATGTTCTGAAGTTTTATTTAACGTTTTATTTTTATTTTTAATCTAGAACCTAAATACGAAATCTTGGAAATATGTGTCCAATTTTTGTTCAAATCAAATACGACGACGTAAGACAACTTCCCCACAGGTGTTTTGAATTAAATTATTTTTTGGGGTGGAGAGGTACCTATAAACATAACAATAAGTGGTTTTTAATATTGATGTTTTTGCAAATTTTACATGTCTGCATTTTTTATCTACATTTTTTATTCTCTGAATCCGTTTACATTCCATATAAAAAACTTTCCAATAATTTTTTAAAGAACATATATTTGTCTCTGACGAGTTGATTAGTGGCCTTCCTCTATTCAGTAAAACACGTGTAAGATACATCTTTTGGTTTTATGAATTATAACTAATTATATATATATGATGAAAATAATGGAAATAATATTCCGACAAAATAGAGAAAATAAAAAGGAACAAACCGTATTATGTGTTCATCAACGTTTCGTCTTTATTTCGAAACTTCCTCTGGATGAATGAGATTAAGAAACCAAAAAATATACCAGTACAAAATATTTGAAAATGTTTCACGTGCACAGTGTGACGCAGTTCTGTTTCAGAGAAACGGAAAATTGATGTTGGAAATTCAAAAAGGAGGGGGGGGGGCTGGCGCTGTTAAAGAGAAGGAAATTTTAGTGACGTCATATAGTCGTTAATTTAATTTTAAAACTATGAACGCAAATTTATATTCTTATTGGGAAAAAGATATATCTGTTGAAATTCAAATATAAGTTTGTAACAGAAATGAAATGAGTGTTTTTTATGTAATTTATTGATTGAGATTATGTGTTAATTATTACAGGGGGTGTTTGAATGGGGTGCGACACAGGTTAACTTTCGCATAATGTTCTTACTTCGGCATGGTACATTTATTTTAGCCATGGGCGTCATTGCCCGCTATTTTACTGGACCAGCAGTGGCTCCTATTAATAATCGTAGTTTACTTTTTTTTTTACAGAGGAGGGGCATACTTCCACCGGGCAACGCCAGTACAAAGGCCCTGCTAGCATATATATGTATATAAACAAAGAGTTAATAAAATAGTTTTAAAAAAACTTTAGCAAGAGTTAACAACATATTTGATTTTTAAAAAAGACACACAAAAGAAGTGGATTGTCCTAAATCCGTGGAGTTTCGAAAGAAATAATCTCTTTCTCATCAATGTGGAATCAGATGTTGCTTACAAAGCATTTTATGAAACTGTAAGTGAGCTATAAAGCGTGCTTGCTAAAAGTTTAAAAACAAAAGTGAGGCAGAGGGAATGGGAAAAAATGAAAAATGATTTCATGGGAATGGATATATATATATATATATATATATATATATATATATATATATATATATATATATATTTTCTTTCAGAATGTGAGAGATTATGTATAATAAATTGCATAGCCAAACAACGTCACAGCCAACAAGAGCCATGACAGTCAACGAACCGGAAGTTCAAGACTCGAGTTTCACTCTCATTTGGGCTCATCAGTTAGACACATCCGAACTCAGGATTCGAAACCCGAGCCTCTTGCATATGAGACAAGCACTCTGCGAACTGAGTAAACACCCCGCACACAAGAAATTCTAGCTGGTTGGATGATCGCATCCCTTATCAAGACGAATAGGTCCATTAAATAGTCAGATTTTGGTGCGGTCTGCTTGATCTGGATACCTTAAACGGGCCTTATTATCGGGCTTGAAACCGACGGTACCAATGACCTGTCTCAACTAACAACTTTCTGTACACAAAATATATATATATATATATATATATATATATATATATATATATATATATATATATATATATATAATAAATTCCTCAGCCAAACAATGTCACAGCCCACAAGAACCATAACAGTCAATGAACCGGAATTCCAAGACATTTGAGCTCATCAGTTAGACACATCCGAACTCAGATACAAAACTCGAGCCTCTTGCATGTGAGGCAAGCACTCTGCCAACTGAGTAAACGCCCCACACACGAAATTCTATTAACTAACACAGTCTAGAGGAATGATCTATTAGAGTAGAAGGCTTTCCAGATTCTGGGGACTTCAACAGTGAAGGGGTAGGCTTCTGCTGCATGTCAGGTTAGTCGGGAGAATGTACGTGGAGAAGGCTATGAGTTTATAAGGCATATTCCATTCAAGTATTTGTAAAACAGGCATAGAGATGCAACATTGTTGCGATGGGACAGAGGTTGAAGCTTGGGTGATAGTGCAGTGACTATTAGATTTGAGAGATTTTTTTGAACACTGTAAGAGTGAGAGACTAGTGGTAGATGCAGCAGCCCAGATGTGGCAACAATACTCCATGCATGGACAAATTGTGGCTTTATGAAGATATAGGATACTCTCTGGAGTGAATGATTTTCAAGCACGATGGTTTTGTAAATATGTAGAATATTTGGTGAAGCAAACCTGTTTCATATGCATCTTTCCAGACCATGTTTGTATTGTGTTTGTGCTGATGAAACAATTAAAGGTGATTGAAAAAGTAAAGCCAAACTTGGTGATTTTGGATGTCGTCTTTGCTAAGTCTTCCATTTTCAGAAAGTTCCAAAATTAATCCAAGTTAAATAATTTTTAACTTTTTGGAACTGAAGAAATTTGAAAGTTCTTGATAAAGTGCGAAAAGCATATCTGTAATTTGATTGGCTGCACCCTTTCTTCTTCACTGCAGCCTTTCTCTCACACACTAATCTCAGTCTTTTATATGAATCCTATTATGTCATGTGTTCTTCGGAATTTCCTGATCTATTCTCGGCTTCCTTTGTTCCAGCTCGTTCGATTTGTAGGCTTAGTGGTCTCCATCAATTCGCTGCTTCGATACTTCATTATGATACAATTTCTTATTCTAGTAACTTTTTTCCAAGAACTGCAAGCTTGTGAAACTCTCTTCCTGCTCACTGTTTCCTACTACTGACAGCCTTTGTAATTTCAAGATTAAGGTCAATAAGCATCTCCTGTCTTTGTGATAATCATCTTTTGTTCTTGTTAACTCCTTTCATCAAATGGCTTCACATCGTATCTCGAGCAATTTCCATAAAAAGAAATGCTCTAACCGAAAATGTGAGTATAATATGTATGAGTGTTTGTTTTGTAGTTATTGAATTTAGCTTGAGATGCAAACAAACATACACACAGACTTCTGCCCTTTATATAACAGATAATTTGGCATGTTCTAAAAAGATGAAACATGAACTACTAAAAATCAACACAACCATTACATGGAAAAATCCGTGTATATTTACGCACACACATTTAGACTTGCTAAAACGACCAACACTCGACATAAAATTCGTCTTAGGAAATTTGATTTTCTCCATTCAGATAACGTAACGAGCTGCACCAAAAATTATGCATTATAACAGCTAACCCAAAACCAAACGATGCAGGTGACATATTCAATTCAGCATAGTTAAGTCGAGATGCTCATAGCTTGTCAGCCCAGCATGATCTAGAACCTCTAAATTGGAGAAGCAGTCTTGCCGGCAGTTACCCATGATGAAGCAAGCGGTTGTGGAACGACTCCAACTGCTACAGCATTTGATATAAGATCTTATTTGCCTTCTTATAATAACTTTTGCATGTCTCCATATAAAATTTCTAATCATCCAACCAAACCTTTTATTTGTTTCCGACAGAACCGGCTATGTATGCAATTAAACTGCCAAGAAACCGGATTTATGTGTTATTCATCAGTCACGAATATGTCATGGGCGACTCTAGCGTTAAATATATTATTCTATTGTATAAAGTACTAGCAACTACTAAAACTACCCAGCATCGCCTGGGGCCTAATTTCCATAATTTTACTTTAATAGCTTCATTCTACAAACTTTTACTTTAATAGCTTCATTCTACAAACTTTTATTTTTATAGCTTCATTCTACAAACTTTTATTTTAATAACTTCATTCTACAAACTTTTACTTTAATAGCTTCATTCTACAAACTTTTACTTTAATAGCTTCATTCTACAAACTTTTATTTTAATAGCTTCATTCTACAAACTTTTATTTTAATAGCTTCATTCTACAAACTTTTACTTTAATAGCTTCATTCTACAAACTTTTACTTTAATAGCTTCATTCTACAAACTTTTATTTTAATAGCTTCATTCTACAAACTTTTATTTTAATAGCTTCATTCTACAAACTTTTACTTTAATAGCCTCATTCTACAAACTTTTATTTTAATAGCTTCATTCTACAAACTTTTATTTTAATAGCTTCATTCTACAAACTTTTATTTTAATAGCTTCATTCTACAAACTTTTACTTTAATAGCTTCATTCTACAAACTTTTACTTTAATAGCTTCATTCTACAAACTTTTATTTTAATAGCTTCATTCTACAAACTTTTACTTTAATAGCTTCATTCTACAAACTTTTACTTTCATAGCCTCATTCTACAAACTCTTATTTTAATAGCTTCATTCTACAAACTTTTATTTTAATAGCTTCATTCTACAAACTTTTATTTTAATAGCTTCATTCTGAAACTTTTATTTTAATAGCCTCATTCTACAAACTTTTACTTTAATAGCTTCATTCTACAAACTTTTATTTTAATAGCTTCATTCTACAAACGTTTATTTTAATAGCTTCATTCTACAAACTTTTATTTTAATAGCTTCATTCTACAAACTTTTATTTTAATAGCTTCATTCTACAAACTTTTTCTTTAATAGCTTCATTCTACAAACTTTTACTTTAATAGCTTCATTCTACAAACTTTTATTTTAATAGCTTCATTCTACAAACTTTTATTTTAATAGCTTCATTCTACAAACTTTTATTTTAATAGCTTCATTCTACAAACTTTTATTTTAATAGCTTCATTCTACAAACTTTTACTTTAATAGCTTTATTCTACAAACTTTTACTTTAATAGCTTCATTCTACAAACTTTTATTTTAATAGCTTCATTCTACAAACTTTTATTTTAATAGCTTCATTCTACAAACTTTTATTTTAATAGCTTCATTCTACAAACTTTTACTTTAATAGCTTCATTCTACAAACTTTTACTTTAATAGCTTCATTCTACAAACTTTTATTTTAATAGCTTCATTCTACAAACTTTTACTTTAATAGCCTCATTCTACAAACTTTTTCTTTAATAGCTTCATTCTACAAACTTTTACTTTAATAGCTTCATTCTACAAACATTTACTTTAATAGCTTCATTCTACAAACTTTTATTTTAATAGCTTCATTCTACAAACTTTTATTTTAATAGCTTCATTCTACAAACTTTTATTTTAATAGCTTCATTCTAAAACTTTTATTTTAATAGCTTCATTCTACAAACTTTTACTTTAATAGCTTCATTCTAAAAACTTTTACTTTAATAGCTTCATTCTACAAACTTTTACTTTAATAGCCTCATTCTACAAACTCTTATTTTAATAGCTTCATTCTACAAACTTTTATTTTAATAGCTTCATTCTACAAACTTTTACTTTAATAGCTTCATTCTACAAACTTTTATTTTAATAGCTTCATTTTACAAACTTTTATTTTAATAGCCTCATTCTACAAACTTTTACTTTAATAGCTTCATTCTACAAACTTTTTCTTTAATAGCTTCATTTTACAAACTTTTTTTTTAATAGCTTCATTCTACAAACTTTTTTTTTAATAGCTTCATTCTACAAACTTTTATTTTAATAGCTTCATTCTACAAACTTTTATTTTAATAGCTTCATTCTACAAACTTTTACTTTAATAGCTTCATTCTACAAACTTTTACTTTAATAGCTTCATTCTACAAACTTTTATTTTAATAGCTTCATTCTACAAACTTTTATTTTAATAGCTTCATTCTACAAACTTTTATTTTAATAGCTTCATTCTACAAACTTTTATTTTAATAGCTTCATTCTACAAACTTTTACTTTAATAGCTTCATTCTACAAACTTTTACTTTAATAGCTTCATTCTACAAACTTTTATTTTAATAGCTTCATTCTACAAACTTTTTCTTTAATAGCTTCATTCTACAAACTTTTATTTTAATAGCTTTATTCTACAAACTTTTATTTTAATAGCTTCATTCTACAAACTTTTACTTTAATAGCTTCATTCTACAAACTTTTATTTTAATAGCTTCATTCTACAAACTTTTACTTTAATAGCTTCATTCTACAAACTTTTATTTTAATAGCTTCATTCTACAAACTTTTTCTTTAATAGCTTCATTCTACAAACTTTTATTTTAATAGCTTTATTCTACAAACTTTTATTTTAATAGCTTCATTCTACAAACTTTTACTTTAATAGCTTCATTCTACAAACTTTTATTTTAATAGCTTCATTCTACAAACTTTTATTTTAATAGCTTCATTCTACAAACTTTTACTTTAATAGCTTCATTCTACAAACTTTTTCTTTAATAGCTTCATTCTACAAACTTTTACTTTAATAGCTTTATTCTACAAACTTTTATTTTAATAGCTTCATTCTACAAACTTTTACTTTAATAGCTTCATTCTACAAACTTTTACTTTAATAGCTTCATTCTACAAACTTTTACTTTAATAGCTTCATTCTACAAACTTTTATTTTAATAGCTTCATTCTACAAACTTTTACTTTAATAGCTTCATTCTACATACTTTTACTTTCATAGCCTCATTCTACAAACTCTTATTTTAATAGCTTCATTCTACAAACTTTTATTTTAATAGCTTCATTCTACAAACTTTTATTTTAATAGCTTCATTCTGAAACTTTTATTTTAATAGCCTCATTCTACAAACTTTTACTTTAATAGCTTCATTCTACAAACTTTTATTTTAATAGCTTCATTCTACAAACGTTTATTTTAATAGCTTCATTCTACAAACTTTTATTTTAATAGCTTCATTCTACAAACTTTTATTTTAATAGCTTCATTCTACAAACTTTTTCTTTAATAGCTTCATTCTACAAACTTTTACTTTAATAGCTTCATTCTACAAACTTTTATTTTAATAGCTTCATTCTACAAACTTTTATTTTAATAGCTTCATTCTACAAACTTTTATTTTAATAGCTTCATTCTACAAACTTTTATTTTAATAGCTTCATTCTACAAACTTTTACTTTAATAGCTTTATTCTACAAACTTTTACTTTAATAGCTTCATTCTACAAACTTTTATTTTAATAGCTTCATTCTACAAACTTTTATTTTAATAGCTTCATTCTACAAACTTTTATTTTAATAGCTTCATTCTACAAACTTTTACTTTAATAGCTTCATTCTACAAACTTTTACTTTAATAGCTTCATTCTACAAACTTTTATTTTAATAGCTTCATTCTACAAACTTTTACTTTAATAGCCTCATTCTACAAACTTTTTCTTTAATAGCTTCATTCTACAAACTTTTACTTTAATAGCTTCATTCTACAAACATTTACTTTAATAGCTTCATTCTACAAACTTTTATTTTAATAGCTTCATTCTACAAACTTTTATTTTAATAGCTTCATTCTACAAACTTTTATTTTAATAGCTTCATTCTAAAACTTTTATTTTAATAGCTTCATTCTACAAACTTTTACTTTAATAGCTTCATTCTAAAAACTTTTACTTTAATAGCTTCATTCTACAAACTTTTACTTTAATAGCCTCATTCTACAAACTCTTATTTTAATAGCTTCATTCTACAAACTTTTATTTTAATAGCTTCATTCTACAAACTTTTACTTTAATAGCTTCATTCTACAAACTTTTATTTTAATAGCTTCATTTTACAAACTTTTATTTTAATAGCCTCATTCTACAAACTTTTACTTTAATAGCTTCATTCTACAAACTTTTTCTTTAATAGCTTCATTTTACAAACTTTTTTTTTAATAGCTTCATTCTACAAACTTTTTTTTTAATAGCTTCATTCTACAAACTTTTATTTTAATAGCTTCATTCTACAAACTTTTATTTTAATAGCTTCATTCTACAAACTTTTACTTTAATAGCTTCATTCTACAAACTTTTACTTTAATAGCTTCATTCTACAAACTTTTATTTTAATAGCTTCATTCTACAAACTTTTATTTTAATAGCTTCATTCTACAAACTTTTATTTTAATAGCTTCATTCTACAAACTTTTATTTTAATAGCTTCATTCTACAAACTTTTACTTTAATAGCTTCATTCTACAAACTTTTACTTTAATAGCTTCATTCTACAAACTTTTATTTTAATAGCTTCATTCTACAAACTTTTTCTTTAATAGCTTCATTCTACAAACTTTTATTTTAATAGCTTTATTCTACAAACTTTTATTTTAATAGCTTCATTCTACAAACTTTTACTTTAATAGCTTCATTCTACAAACTTTTATTTTAATAGCTTCATTCTACAAACTTTTACTTTAATAGCTTCATTCTACAAACTTTTATTTTAATAGCTTCATTCTACAAACTTTTTCTTTAATAGCTTCATTCTACAAACTTTTTTTTTAATAGCTTTATTCTACAAACTTTTATTTTAATAGCTTCATTCTACAAACTTTTACTTTAATAGCTTCATTCTACAAACTTTTTCTTTAATAGCTTCATTCTACAAACTTTTATTTTAATAGCTTCATTCTACAAACTTTTACTTTAATAGCTTCATTCTACAAACTTTTTCTTTAATAGCTTCATTCTACAAACTTTTACTTTAATAGCTTTATTCTACAAACTTTTATTTTAATAGCTTCATTCTACAAACTTTTATTTTAATAGCTTTATTCTACAAACTTTTTCTTTAATAGCTTCATTCTACAAACTTTTTTTTAATAGCTTCATTCTACAAACTTTTTCTTTAATAGCTTCATTCTACAAACATTTACTTTAATAGCTTCATTCTAAAAACTTTTACTTTAATAGCTTCATTCTACAAACTTTTATTTTAATAGCTTCATTCTACAAACTTTTATTTTAATAGCTTCATTCTACAAACTTTTATTTTAATAGCTTCATTCTACAAACTTTTATTTTAATAGCTTCATTCTACAAACTTTTACTTTAATAGCTTCATTTTACAAACTTTTATTTTAATAGCTTCATTCTACAAACTTTTATTTTAATAGCTTCATTCTACAAACTTTTACTTTAATAGCTTCATTCTACAAACTTTTATTTTTATAGCTTCATTCTACAAACTTTTATTTTAATAGCTTCATTCTACAAACTTTTACTTTAATAGCTTCATTCTACAAACTTTTATTTTAATAGCCTCATTCTACAAACTTTTACTTTAATAGCTTCATTCTACAAACTTTTATTTTAATAGCTTCATTCTACAAACTTTTATTTTAATAGCTTCATTCTACAAACTTTTATTTTAATAGCTTCATTCTACAAACTTTTATTTTAATAGCTTCATTCTACAAACTTTTATTTTAATAGCTTCATTTTACAAACTTTTATTTTAATAGCTTCATTCTACAAACTTTTATTTTAATAGCTTCATTCTACAAACTTTTATTTTAATAGCTTCATTCTACAAACTTTTATTTTAATAGCCTCATTCTACAAACTTTTACTTTAATAGCTTCATTCTACAAACTTTTATTTTAATAGCTTCATTCTACAAACTTTTATTTTAATAGCTTCATTCTACAAACTTTTATTTTAATAGCCTCATTCTACAAACATTTATTTTAATAGCTTCATTCTACAAACTTTTTCTTTAATAGCTTCATTCTACAAACTTTTACTTTAATAGCTTCATTCTACAAACTTTTATTTTAATAGCTTCATTCTACAAACTTTTATTTTAATAGCTTCATTCTACAAACTTTTACTTTAATAGCTTCATTTTACAAACTTTTATTTTAATAGCTTTATTCTACAAACTTTTACTTTAATAGCTTCATTCTACAAACTTTTACTTTAATAGCTTCATTCTACAAACTTTTTCTTTAATAGCTTCATTCTACAAACTTTTACTTTAATAGCTTCATTCTACAAACTTTTATTTTAATAGCTTCATTCTACAAACTTTTATTTTAATAGCTTTATTCTACAAACTTTTACTTTTATAGCTTCATTCTACAAACTTTTATTTTAATAGCTTCATTCTATAAACTTTTATTTTAATAGCTTCATTCTACAAACTTTTATTTTAATAGCTTCATTCTACAAACTTTTATTTTAATAGCTTCATTCTACAAACTTTTACTTTAATAGCTTCATTCTAAAAACTTTTACTTTAATAGCTTCATTCTACAAACTTTTACTTTAATAGCCTCATTCTACAAACTCTTATTTTAATAGCTTCATTCTACAAACTTTTATTTTAATAGCTTCATTCTACAAACTTTTATTTTAATAGCCTCATTCTACAAACTTTTACTTTAATAGCTTCATTCTACAAACTTTTATTTTAATAGCTTCATTCTACAAACTTTTATTTTAATAGCTTCATTCAACAAGCTTTTATTTTAATAGCTTCATTCTACAAACTTTTATTTTAATAGCTTCATTCTACAAACTTTTTCTTTAATAGCTTCATTCTACACACTTTTACTTTAATAGCTTCATTCTACAAACTTTTATTTTAATAGCTTCATTCTACAAACTTTTATTTTAATAGCTTCATTCTACAAACTTTTACTTTAATAGCTTCATTTTACAAACTTTTATTTTAATAGCTTCATTCTACAAACTTTTACTTTAATAGCTTCATTCTACCAACTTTTACTTTAATAGCTTCATTCTACAAACTTTTACTTTAATAGCTTCATTCTACAAACTGTTTCTTTAATAGCTTCATTTTACAAACTTTTATTTTAATAGCTTCATTTTACAAACTTTTATTTTAATAGCCTCATTCTACAAACTTTTACTTTAATAGCTTCATTCTACAAACTTTTTCTTTAATAGCTTCATTTTACAAACTTTTTTTTTAATAGCTTCATTCTACAAACTTTTTTTTTAATAGCTTCATTCTACAAACTTTTATTTTAATAGCTTCATTCTACAAACTTTTATTTTAATAGCTTCATTCTACAAACTTTTACTTTAATAGCTTCATTCTACAAACTTTTACTTTAATAGCTTCATTCTACAAACTTTTATTTTAATAGCTTCATTCTACAAACTTTTATTTTAATAGCTTCATTCTACAAACTTTTATTTTAATAGCTTCATTCTACAAACTTTTATTTTAATAGCTTCATTCTACAAACTTTTACTTTAATAGCTTCATTCTACAAACTTTTACTTTAATAGCTTCATTCTACAAACTTTTATTTTAATAGCTTCATTCTACAAATTTTTATTTTAATAGCTTCATTCTACAAACTTTTATTTTAATAGCTTTATTCTACAAACTTTTATTTTAATAGCTTCATTCTACAAACTTTTATTTTAATAGCTTCATTCTACAAACTTTTATTTTAATAGCTTCATTCTACAAACTTTTACTTTAATAGCTTCATTCTACAAACTTTTATTTTAATAGCTTCATTCTACAAACTTTTTCTTTAATAGCTTCATTCTACAAACTTTTATTTTAATAGCTTTATTCTACAAACTTTTATTTTAATAGCTTCATTCTACAAACTTTTACTTTAATAGCTTCATTCTACAAACTTTTTCTTTAATAGCTTCATTCTACAAACTTTTATTTTAATAGCTTCATTCTACAAACTTTTACTTTAATAGCTTCATTCTACAAACTTTTTCTTTAATAGCTTCATTCTACAAACTTTTACTTTAATAGCTTTATTCTACAAACTTTTATTTTAATAGCTTCATTCTACAAACTTTTATTTTAATAGCTTTATTCTACAAACTTTTTCTTTAATAGCTTCATTCTACAAACTTTTTTTTAATAGCTTCATTCTACAAACTTTTTCTTTAATAGCTTCATTCTACAAACATTTACTTTAATAGCTTCATTCTAAAAACTTTTACTTTAATAGCTTCATTCTACAAACTTTTATTTTAATAGCTTCATTCTACAAACTTTTATTTTAATAGCTTCATTCTACAAACTTTTATTTTAATAGCTTCATTCTACAAACTTTTATTTTAATAGCTTCATTCTACAAACTTTTACTTTAATAGCTTCATTTTACAAACTTTTATTTTAATAGCTTCATTCTACAAACTTTTTCTTTAATAGCTTCATTCTACAAACTTTTATTTTAATAGCTTCATTCTACAAACTTTTACTTTAATAGCTTCATTCTACAAACTTTTTCTTTAATAGCTTCATTCTACAAACTTTTACTTTAATAGCTTTATTCTACAAACTTTTATTTTAATAGCTTCATTCTACAAACTTTTATTTTAATAACTTTATTCTACAAACTTTTTCTTTAATAGCTTCATTCTACAAACTTTTTTTTAATAGCTTCATTCTACAAACTTTTATTTTAATAGCTTCATTCTACAAACTTTTACTTTAATAGCTTCATTCTACAAACTTTTATTTTAATAGCTTCATTCTACAAACTTTTATTTTAATAGCTTCATTCTACAAACTTTTATTTTAATAGCTTCATTCTACAAACTTTTACTTTAATAGCTTCATTCTACAAACTTTTATTTTAATAGCTTCATTCTACAAACTTTTATTTTAATAGCTTCATTCTACAAACTTTTATTTTAATAGCTTCATTCTACAAACTTTTTCTTTAATAGCTTCATTCTACAAACTTTTACTTTAATAGCTTCATTCTACAAACTTTTACTTTAATAGCTTCATTCTACAAACTTTTATTTTAATAGCTTCATTCTACAAACTTTTATTTTAATAGCTTCATTCTACAAACTTTTATTTTAATAGCTTCATTCTACAAACTTTTATTTTAATAGCTTCATTCTACAAACTTTTACTTTAATAGCTTCATTCTACAAACTTTTACTTTAATAGCTTCATTCTACAAACTTTTATTTTAATAGCTTCATTCTACAAACTTTTTCTTTAATAGCTTCATTCTACAAACTTTTATTTTAATAGCTTTATTCTACAAACTTTTATTTTAATAGCTTCATTCTACAAACTTTTACTTTAATAGCTTCATTCTACAAACTTTTATTTTAATAGCTTCATTCTACAAACTTTTACTTTAATAGCTTCATTCTACAAACTTTTATTTTAATAGCTTCATTCTACAAACTTTTTCTTTAATAGCTTCATTCTACAAACTTTTATTTTAATAGCTTTATTCTACAAACATTTATTTTAATAGCTTCATTCTACAAACTTTTATTTTAATAGCTTCATTCTACAAACTTTTTCTTTAATAGCTTCATTCTACAAACTTTTATTTTAATAGCTTCATTCTACAAACTTTTACTTTAATAGCTTCATTCTACAAACTTTTTCTTTAATAGCTCCATTCTACAAACTTTTACTTTAATAGCTTTATTCTACAAACTTTTATTTTAATAGCTTCATTCTACAAACTTTTATTTTAATAGCTTTATTCTACAAACTTTTTCTTTAATAGCTTCATTCTACAAACTTTTTTTTAATAGCTTCATTCTACAAACTTTTTCTTTAATAGCTTCATTCTACAAACATTTACTTTAATAGCTTCATTCTAAAAACTTTTACTTTAATAGCTTCATTCTACAAACTTTTATTTTAATAGCTTCATTCTACAAACTTTTATTTTAATAGCTTCATTCTACAAACTTTTATTTTAATAGCTTCATTCTACAAACTTTTTCTTTAATAGCTTCATTCTACACACTTTTACTTTAATAGCTTCATTCTACAAACTTTTATTTTAATAGCTTCATTCTACAAACTTTTATTTTAATAGCTTCATTCTACAAACTTTTATTTTAATAACTTTATTCTACAAACTTTTTCTTTAATAGCTTCATTCTACAAACTTTTTTTTAATAGCTTCATTCTACAAACTTTTATTTTAATAGCTTCATTCTACAAACTTTTACTTTAATAGCTTCATTCTACAAACTTTTATTTTAATAGCTTCATTCTACAAACTTTTATTTTAATAGCTTCATTCTACAAACTTTTATTTTAATAGCTTCATTCTACAAACTTTTACTTTAATAGCTTCATTCTACAAACTTTTATTTTAATAGCTTCATTCTACAAACTTTTATTTTAATAGCTTCATTCTACAAACTTTTATTTTAATAGCTTCATTCTACAAACTTTTTCTTTAATAGCTTCATTCTACAAACTTTTACTTTAATAGCTTCATTCTACAAACTTTTACTTTAATAGCTTCATTCTACAAACTTTTATTTTAATAGCTTCATTCTACAAACTTTTATTTTAATAGCTTCATTCTACAAACTTTTATTTTAATAGCTTCATTCTACAAACTTTTACTTTAATAGCTTCATTCTACAAACTTTTTCTTTAATAGCTTCATTCTACAAACTTTTATTTTAATAGCTTCATTCTACAAACTTTTACTTTAATAGCTTCATTCTACAAACTTTTTCTTTAATAGCTTCATTCTACAAACTTTTACTTTAATAGCTTTATTCTACAAACTTTTATTTTAATAGCTTCATTCTACAAACTTTTATTTTAATAGCTTTATTCTACAAACTTTTTCTTTAATAGCTTCATTCTACAAACTTTTTTTTAATAGCTTCATTCTACAAACTTTTTCTTTAATAGCTTCATTCTACAAACATTTACTTTAATAGCTTCATTCTAAAAACTTTTACTTTAATAGCTTCATTCTACAAACTTTTATTTTAATAGCTTCATTCTACAAACTTTTATTTTAATAGCTTCATTCTACAAACTTTTATTTTAATAGCTTCATTCTACAAACTTTTTCTTTAATAGCTTCATTCTACACACTTTTACTTTAATAGCTTCATTCTACAAACTTTTATTTTAATAGCTTCATTCTACAAACTTTTATTTTAATAGCTTCATTCTACAAACTTTTACTTTAATAGCTTCATTTTACAAACTTTTATTTTAATAGCTTCATTCTACAAACTTTTACTTTAATAGCTTCATTCTACCAACTTTTACTTTAATAGCTTCATTCTACAAACTTTTACTTTAATAGCTTCATTCTACAAACTGTTTCTTTAATAGCTTCATTTTACAAACTTTTATTTTAATAGCTTCATTTTACAAACTTTTATTTTAATAGCCTCATTCTACAAACTTTTACTTTAATAGCTTCATTCTACAAACTTTTTCTTTAATAGCTTCATTTTACAAACTTTTTTTTTAATAGCTTCATTCTACAAACTTTTTTTTTAATAGCTTCATTCTACAAACTTTTATTTTAATAGCTTCATTCTACAAACTTTTATTTTAATAGCTTCATTCTACAAACTTTTACTTTAATAGCTTCATTCTACAAACTTTTACTTTAATAGCTTCATTCTACAAACTTTTATTTTAATAGCTTCATTCTACAAACTTTTATTTTAATAGCTTCATTCTACAAACTTTTATTTTAATAGCTTCATTCTACAAACTTTTATTTTAATAGCTTCATTCTACAAACTTTTACTTTAATAGCTTCATTCTACAAACTTTTACTTTAATAGCTTCATTCTACAAACTTTTATTTTAATAGCTTCATTCTACAAACTTTTTCTTTAATAGCTTCATTCTACAAACTTTTATTTTAATAGCTTTATTCTACAAACTTTTATTTTAATAGCTTCATTCTACAAACTTTTACTTTAATAGCTTCATTCTACAAACTTTTATTTTAATAGCTTCATTCTACAAACTTTTACTTTAATAGCTTCATTCTACAAACTTTTATTTTAATAGCTTCATTCTACAAACTTTTTCTTTAATAGCTTCATTCTACAAACTTTTATTTTAATAGCTTTATTCTACAAACTTTTATTTTAATAGCTTCATTCTACAAACTTTTACTTTAATAGCTTCATTCTACAAACTTTTTCTTTAATAGCTTCATTCTACAAACTTTTATTTTAATAGCTTCATTCTACAAACTTTTACTTTAATAGCTTCATTCTACAAACTTTTATTTTAATAGCTTCATTCTACAAACTTTTACTTTAATAGCTTTATTCTACAAACTTTTATTTTAATAGCTTCATTCTACAAACTTTTATTTTAATAGCTTTATTCTACAAACTTTTTCTTTAATAGCTTCATTCTACAAACTTTTTTTTAATAGCTTCATTCTACAAACTTTTTCTTTAATAGCTTCATTCTACAAACATTTACTTTAATAGCTTCATTCTAAAAACTTTTACTTTAATAGCTTCATTCTACAAACTTTTATTTTAATAGCTTCATTCTACAAACTTTTATTTTAATAGCTTCATTCTACAAACTTTTATTTTAATAGCTTCATTCTACAAACTTTTATTTTAATAGCTTCATTCTACAAACTTTTACTTTAATAGCTTCATTTTACAAACTTTTATTTTAATAGCTTCATTCTACAAACTTTTTCTTTAATAGCTTCATTCTACAAACTTTTACTTTAATAGCTTCATTCTACAAACTTTTATTTTTATAGCTTCATTCTACAAACTTTTATTTTAATAGCTTCATTCTACAAACTTTTACTTTAATAGCTTCATTCTACAAACTTTTTCTTTAATAGCTTCATTCTACACACTTTTACTTTAATAGCTTCATTCTACAAACTTTTATTTTAATAGCTTCATTCTACAAACTTTTATTTTAATAGCTTCATTCTACAAACTTTTACTTTAATAGCTTTATTCTACAAACTTTTACTTTAATAGCTTCATTCTACAAACTTTTATTTTAATAGCTTCATTCTACAAACTTTTATTTTAATAGCTTCATTCTACAAACTTTTATTTTAATAGCTTCATTCTACAAACTTTTACTTTAATAGCTTCATTCTACAAACTTTTACTTTAATAGCTTCATTCTACAAACTGTTTCTTTAATAGCTTCATTTTACAAACTTTTATTTTAATAGCTTCATTTTACAAACTTTTATTTTAATAGCCTAATTCTACAAACTTTTACTTTAATAGCTTCATTCTACAAACTTTTTCTTTAATAGCTTCATTTTACAAACTTTTTTTTTAATAGCTTCATTCTACAAACTTTTTTTTTAATAGCTTCATTCTACAAACTTTTATTTTAATAGCTTCATTCTACAAACTTTTATTTTAATAGCTTCATTCTACAAACTTTTACTTTAATAGCTTCATTCTACAAACTTTTACTTTAATAGCTTCATTCTACAAACTTTTATTTTAATAGCTTCATTCTACAAACTTTTATTTTAATAGCTTCATTCTACAAACTTTTATTGTAATAGCTTCATTCTACAAACTTTTATTTTAATAGCTTCATTCTACAAACTTTTACTTTAATAGCTTCATTCTACAAACTTTTACTTTAATAGCTTCATTCTACAAACTTTTATTTTAATAGCTTCATTCTACAAACTTTTTCTTTAATAGCTTCATTCTACAAACTTTTATTTTAATAGCTTTATTCTACAAACTTTTATTTTAATAGCTTCATTCTACAAACTTTTACTTTAATAGCTTCATTCTACAAACTTTTATTTTAATAGCTTCATTCTACAAACTTTTACTTTAATAGCTTCATTCTACAAACTTTTATTTTAATAGCTTCATTCTACAAACTTTTTCTTTAATAGCTTCATTCTACAAACTTTTATTTTAATAGCTTTATTCTACAAACTTTTATTTTAATAGCTTCATTCTACAAACTTTTACTTTAATAGCTTCATTCTACAAACTTTTTCTTTAATAGCTTCATTCTACAAACTTTTATTTTAATAGCTTCATTCTACAAACTTTTACTTTAATAGCTTCATTCTACAACCTTTTTCTTTAATAGCTTCATTCTACAAACTTTTACTTTAATAGCTTTATTCTACAAACTTTTATTTTAATAGCTTCATTCTACAAACTTTTATTTTAATAGCTTTATTCTACAAACTTTTTCTTTAATAGCTTCATTCTACAAACTTTTTTTTAATAGCTTCATTCTACAAACTTTTTCTTTAATAGCTTCATTCTACAAACATTTACTTTAATAGCTTCATTCTAAAAACTTTTACTTTAATAGCTTCATTCTACAAACTTTTATTTTAATAGCTTCATTCTACAAACTTTTATTTTAATAGCTTCATTCTACAAACTTTTATTTTAATAGCTTCATTCTACAAACTTTTATTTTAATAGCTTCATTCTACAAACTTTTACTTTAATAGCTTCATTTTACAAACTTTTATTTTAATAGCTTCATTCTACAAACTTTTTCTTTAATAGCTTCATTCTACAAACTTTTACTTTAATAGCTTCATTCTACAAACTTTTATTTTTATAGCTTCATTCTACAAACTTTTATTTTAATAGCTTCATTCTACAAACTTTTACTTTAATAGCTTCATTCTACAAACTTTTATTTTAATAGCTTCATTCTACAAACTTTTATTTTAATAGCTTCATTCTACAAACTTTTATTTTAATAGCTTCATTCTACAAACTTTTACTTTAATAGCTTCATTCTACAAACTTTTATTTTAATAGCTTCATTCTACAAACTTTTATTATAATAGCTTCATTCTACAAACTTTTATTTTAATAGCTTCATTCTACAAACTTTTTCTTTAATAGCTTCATTCTACAAACTTTTACTTTAATAGCTTCATTCTACAAACTTTTACTTTAATAGCTTCATTCTACAAACTTTTATTTTAATAGCTTCATTCTACAAACTTTTATTTTAATAGCTTCATTCTACAAACTTTTATTTTAATAGCTTCATTCTACAAACTTTTATTTTAATAGCTTCATTCTACAAACTTTTACTTTAATAGCTTCATTCTACAAACTTTTACTTTAATAGCTTCATTCTACAAACTTTTATTTTAATAGCTTCATTCTACAAACTTTTTCTTTAATAGCTTCATTCTACAAACTTTTATTTTAATAGCTTCATTCTACAAACTTTTACTTTAATAGCTTCATTCTACAAACTTTTATTTTAATAGCTTCATTCTACAAACTTTTTCTTTAATAGCTTCATTCTACAAACTTTTATTTTAATAGCTTTATTCTACAAACTTTTATTTTAATAGCTTCATTCTACAAACTTTTACTTTAATAGCTTCATTCTACAAACTTTTTCTTTAATAGCTTCATTCTACAAACTTTTATTTTAATAGCTTCATTCTACAAACTTTTACTTTAATAGCTTCATTCTACAAACTTTTTCTTTAATAGCTTCATTCTACAAACTTTTACTTTAATAGCTTTATTCTACAAACTTTTATTTTAATAGCTTCATTCTACAAACTTTTATTTTAATAGCTTTATTCTACAAACTTTTTCTTTAATAGCTTCATTCTACAAACTTTTTTTTAATAGCTTCATTCTACAAACTTTTTCTTTAATAGCTTCATTCTACAAACATTTACTTTAATAGCTTCATTCTAAAAACTTTTACTTTAATAGCTTCATTCTACAAACTTTTATTTTAATAGCTTCATTCTACAAACTTTTATTTTAATAGCTTCATTCTACAAACTTTTATTTTAATAGCTTCATTCTACAAACTTTTATTTTAATAGCTTCATTCTACAAACTTTTACTTTAATAGCTTCATTTTACAAACTTTTATTTTAATAGCTTCATTCTACAAACTTTTTCTTTAATAGCTTCATTCTACAAACTTTTACTTTAATAGCTTCATTCTACAAACTTTTATTTTTATAGCTTCATTCTACAAACTTTTATTTTAATAGCTTCATTCTACAAACTTTTACTTTAATAGCTTCATTCTACAAACTTTTATTTTAATAGCTTCATTCTACAAACTTTTATTTTAATAGCTTCATTCTACAAACTTTTACTTTAATAGCTTCATTCTACAAACTTTTACTTTAATAGCTTCATTCTACAAACTTTTATTTTAATAGCTTCATTCTACAAACTTTTTCTTTAATAGCTTCATTCTACAAACTTTTATTTTAATAGCTTCATTCTACAAACTTTTACTTTAATAGCTTCATTCTACAAACTTTTATTTTAATAGCTTCATTCTACAAACTTTTTCTTTAATAGCTTCATTCTACAAACTTTTATTTTAATAGCTTTATTCTACAAACTTTTATTTTAATAGCTTCATTCTACAAACTTTTACTTTAATAGCTTCATTCTACAAACTTTTTCTTTAATAGCTTCATTCTACAAACTTTTATTTTAATAGCTTCATTCTACAAACTTTTACTTTAATAGCTTCATTCTACAAACTTTTTCTTTAATAGCTTCATTCTACAAACTTTTACTTTAATAGCTTTATTCTACAAACTTTTATTTTAATAGCTTCATTCTACAAACTTTTATTTTAATAGCTTTATTCTACAAACTTTTTCTTTAATAGCTTCATTCTACAAACTTTTTTTTAATAGCTTCATTCTACAAACTTTTTCTTTAATAGCTTCATTCTACAAACATTTACTTTAATAGCTTCATTCTAAAAACTTTTACTTTAATAGCTTCATTCTACAAACTTTTATTTTAATAGCTTCATTCTACAAACTTTTATTTTAATAGCTTCATTCTACAAACTTTTATTTTAATAGCTTCATTCTACAAACTTTTATTTTAATAGCTTCATTCTACAAACTTTTACTTTAATAGCTTCATTTTACAAACTTTTATTTTAATAGCTTCATTCTACAAACTTTTTCTTTAATAGCTTCATTCTACAAACTTTTACTTTAATAGCTTCATTCTACAAACTTTTATTTTTATAGCTTCATTCTACAAACTTTTATTTTAATAGCTTCATTCTACAAACTTTTACTTTAATAGCTTCATTCTACAAACTTTTATTTTAATAGCTTCATTCTACAAACTTTTATTTTAATAGCTTCATTCTACAAACTTTTATTTTAATAGCTTCATTCTACAAACTTTTACTTTAATAGCTTCATTCTACAAACTTTTATTTTAATAGCTTCATTCTACAAACTTTTATTTTAATAGCTTCATTCTACAAACTTTTATTTTAATAGCTTCATTCTACAAACTTTTTCTTTAATAGCTTCATTCTACAAACTTTTACTTTAATAGCTTCATTCTACAAACTTTTACTTTAATAGCTTCATTCTACAAACTTTTATTTTAATAGCTTCATTCTACAAACTTTTATTTTAATAGCTTCATTCTACAAACTTTTATTTTAATAGCTTCATTCTACAAACTTTTATTTTAATAGCTTCATTCTACAAACTTTTACTTTAATAGCTTCATTCTACAAACTTTTACTTTAATAGCTTCATTCTACAAACTTTTATTTTAATAGCTTCATTCTACAAACTTTTTCTTTAATAGCTTCATTCTACAAACTTTTATTTTAATAGCTTCATTCTACAAACTTTTACTTTAATAGCTTCATTCTACAAACTTTTATTTTAATAGCTTCATTCTACAAACTTTTTCTTTAATAGCTTCATTCTACAAACTTTTATTTTAATAGCTTTATTCTACAAACTTTTATTTTAATAGCTTCATTCTACAAACTTTTACTTTAATAGCTTCATTCTACAAACTTTTTCTTTAATAGCTTCATTCTACAAACTTTTATTTTAATAGCTTCATTCTACAAACTTTTACTTTAATAGCTTCATTCTACAAACTTTTTCTTTAATAGCTTCATTCTACAAACTTTTACTTTAATAGCTTTATTCTACAAACTTTTATTTTAATAGCTTCATTCTACAAACTTTTATTTTAATAGCTTTATTCTACAAACTTTTTCTTTAATAGCTTCATTCTACAAACTTTTTTTTAATAGCTTCATTCTACAAACTTTTTCTTTAATAGCTTCATTCTACAAACATTTACTTTAATAGCTTCATTCTAAAAACTTTTACTTTAATAGCTTCATTCTACAAACTTTTATTTTAATAGCTTCATTCTACAAACTTTTATTTTAATAGCTTCATTCTACAAACTTTTATTTTAATAGCTTCATTCTACAAACTTTTATTTTAATAGCTTCATTCTACAAACTTTTACTTTAATAGCTTCATTTTACAAACTTTTATTTTAATAGCTTCATTCTACAAACTTTTACTTTAATAGCTTCATTCTACAAACTTTTACTTTAATAGCTTCATTCTACAAACTTTTATTTTTATAGCTTCATTCTACAAACTTTTATTTTAATAGCTTCATTCTACAAACTTTTACTTTAATAGCTTCATTCTACAAACTTTTATTTTAATAGCTTCATTCTACAAACTTTTATTTTAATAGCTTCATTCTACAAACTTTTATTTTAATAGCTTCATTCTACAAACTTTTACTTTAATAGCTTCATTCTACAAACTTTTATTTTAATAGCTTCATTCTACAAACTTTTATTTTAATAGCTTCATTCTACAAAGTTTTATTTTAATAGCTTCATTTTAAAAACTTTTACTTTAATAGCTTCATTCTACAAACTTTTATTTTAATAGCTTCATTCTACAAACTTTTATTTTAATAGCTTCATTCTACAAACTTTTACTTTAATAGCTTCATTCTACAAACTTTTACTTTAATAGCTTCATTCTACAAACTTTTACTTTAATAGCTTCATTCTACAAACTTTTATTTTAATAGCTTCATTCTACAAACTTTTATTTTAATAGCTTCATTCTACAAACTTTTATTTTAATAGCTTCATTCTACAAACTTTTTCTTTAATAGCTTCATTCTACAAACTTTTACTTTAATAGCTTCATTCTACAAACTTTTATTTTAATAGCTTCATTCTACAAACTTTTATTTTAATAGCTTCATTCTACAAACTTTTACTTTAATAGCTTCATTCTACAAACTTTTATTTTAATAGCTTCATTCTACAAACGTTTATTTTAATAGCTTCATTCTACAAACTTTTATTTTAATAGCTTCATTCTACAAACTTTTACTTTAATAGCTTCATTCTACAAACTTTTATTTTAATAGCTTCATTCTACAAACTTTTTTTTTAATAGCTTCATTCTACAAACTTTTTCTTTAATAGCTTCATTCTACAAACTTTTATTTTAATAGCTTCATTCTACAAACTTTTATTTTAATAGCTTCATTCTACAAACTTTTACTTTAATAGCTTCATTCTACAAACTTTTATTTTAATAGCTTCCTTTTACAAACTTTTATTTTAATAGCTTCATTTTACAAACTTTTATTTTAATAGCTTCATTCTACAAACTTTTACTTTAATAGCTTCATTCTACAAACTTTTACTTTAATAGCTTCATTTTACAAACTTTTGTTTTAATAGCTTCATTCTACAAACTTTTATTTTAATAGCCTCATTCTACAAACTTTTACTTTAATAGCTTCATTCTACAAACTTTTATTTTAATAGCTTCATTCTACAAACTTTTATTTTAATAGCTTCATTCTACAAACTTTTATTTTAATAGCTTCATTCTACAAACTTTTATTTTAATAGCTTCATTCTACAAACTTTTTCTTTAATAGCTTCATTCTACAAACTTTTACTTTAATAGCTTCATTCTACAAACTTTTATTTTAATAGCTTCATTCTACAAACTTTTATTTTAATAGCTTCATTCTACAAACTTTTACTTTAATAGCTTCATTTTACAAACTTTTATTTTAATAGCTTGATTCTACAAACTTTTACTTTAATAGCTTCATTCTACAAACTTTTACTTTAATAGCTTCATTCTACAAACTTTTATTTTAATAGCTTCATTCTACAAACTTTTATTTTAATAGCTTCATTCTACAAACTTTTATTTTAATAGCTTCATTCTACAAACTTTTATTTTAATAGCTTCAATCTACAAACTTTTTCTTTAATAGCTTCATTCTACAAACTTTTACTTTAATAGCTTCATTCTACAAACTTTTATTTTAATAGCTTCATTCTACAAACTTTTATTTTAATAGCTTCATTCTACAAACTTTTTCTTTAATAGCTTCATTTTACAAACTTTTATTTTAATAGCTTCATTCTACAAACTTTTATTTTAATAGCCTCATTCTACAAACTTTTACTTTAATAGCTTCATTCTACAAACTTTTTCTTTAATAGCTTCATTTTACAAACTTTTTTTTTAATAGCTTCATTCTACAAACTTTTATTTTAATAGCTTCATTCTACAAACTTTTATTTTAATAGCTTCATTCTACAAACTTTTACTTTAATAGCTTCATTCTACAAACTTTTACTTTAATAGCTTCATTCTACAAACTTTTTCTTTAATAGCTTCATTCTACAAACTTTTATTTTAATAGCTTCATTCTAAAAACTTTTACTTTAATAGCTTCATTCTACAAACTTTTTCTTTAATAGCTTCATTCTACAAACTTTTATTTTAATAGCTTCATTCTACAAACTTTTTCTTTAATAGCTTCATTCTACAAACTTTTATTTTAATAGCTTTATTCTACAAACTTTTTCTTTAATAGCTTCATTCTACAAACTTTTTTTTAATAGCTTCATTCTACAAACTTTTTCTTTAATAGCTTCATTCTACAAACATTTACTTTAATAGCTTCATTCTACAAACTTTTATTTTAATAGCTTCATTCTACAAACTTTTACTTTAATAGCTTCATTCTACAAACTTTTACTTTAATAGCTTCATTCTACAAACGTTTATTTTAATAGCTTCATTCTACAAACTTTTATTTTAATAGCTTCATTCTACAAACTTTTACTTTAATAGCTTCATTCTACAAACTTTTATTTTAATAGCTTCATTCTACAAACTTTTTTTTTAATAGCTTCATTCTACAAACTTTTTCTTTAATAGCTTCATTCTACAAACTTTTATTTTAATAGCTTCATTCTACAAACTTTTATTTTAATAGCTTCATTCTACAAACTTTTACTTTAATAGCTTCATTCTACAAACTTTTATTTTAATAGCTTCATTTTACAAACTTTTATTTTAATAGCTTCATTTTACAAACTTTTATTTTAATAGCTTCATTCTACAAACTTTTACTTTAATAGCTTCATTCTACAAACTTTTACTTTAATAGCTTCATTTTACAAACTTTTGTTTTAATAGCTTCATTCTACAAACTTTTATTTTAATAGCCTCATTCTACAAACTTTTACTTTAATAGCTTCATTCTACAAACTTTTATTTTAATAGCTTCATTCTACAAACTTTTATTTTAATAGCTTCATTCTACAAACTTTTATTTTAATAGCTTCATTCTACAAACTTTTATTTTAATAGCTTCATTCTACAAACTTTTTCTTTAATAGCTTCATTCTACAAACTTTTACTTTAATAGCTTCATTCTACAAACTTTTATTTTAATAGCTTCATTCTACAAACTTTTATTTTAATAGCTTCATTCTACAAACTTTTACTTTAATAGCTTCATTTTACAAACTTTTATTTTAATAGCTTCATTCTACAAACTTTTACTTTAATAGCTTCATTCTACAAACTTTTACTTTAATAGCTTCATTCTACAAACTTTTATTTTAATAGCTTCATTCTACAAACTTTTATTTTAATAGCTTCATTCTACAAACTTTTATTTTAATAGCTTCATTCTACAAACTTTTATTTTAATAGCTTCATTCTACAAACTTTTTCTTTAATAGCTTCATTCTACAAACTTTTACTTTAATAGCTTCATTCTACAAACTTTTATTTTAATAGCTTCATTCTACAAACTTTTATTTTAATAGCTTCATTCTACAAACTTTTACTTTAATAGCTTCATTTTACAAACTTTTATTTTAATAGCTTCATTCTACAAACTTTTATTTTAATAGCCTCATTCTACAAACTTTTACTTTAATAGCTTCATTCTACAAACTTTTTCTTTAATAGCTTCATTTTACAAACTTTTTTTTTAATAGCTTCATTCTACAAACTTTTATTTTAATAGCTTCATTCTACAAACTTTTATTTTAATAGCTTCATTCTACAAACTTTTACTTTAATAGCTTCATTCTACAAACTTTTACTTTAATAGCTTCATTCTACAAACTTTTTCTTTAATAGCTTCATTCTACAAACTTTTATTTTAATAGCTTCATTCTACAAACTTTTACTTTAATAGCTTCATTCTACAAACTTTTTCTTTAATAGCTTCATTCTACAAACTTTTATTTTAATAGCTTCATTCTACAAACTTTTTCTTTAATAGCTTCATTCTACAAACTTTTATTTTAATAGCTTTATTCTACAAACTTTTTCTTTAATAGCTTCATTCTACAAACTTTTATTTTAATAGCTTCATTCTACAAACTTTTTCTTTAATAGCTTCATTCTACAAACATTTACTTTAATAGCTTCATTCTACAAACTTTTATTTTAATAGCTTCATTCTACAAACTTTTACTTTAATAGCTTCATTCTACAAACTTTTATTTTAATAGCTTCATTCTACAAACTTTTATTTTAATAGCTTCATTCTACAAACTTTTATTTTAATAGCTTCATTCTACAAAATTTTGTTTTAATAGCTTCATTCTACAAACTTTTACTTTAATAGCTTCATTTTACAAACTTTTATTTTAATAGCTTCATTCTACAAACTTTTACTTTAATAGCTTCATTCTACAAACTTTTATTTTAATAGCTTCATTCTACAAACTTTTTCTTTAATAGCTTCATTCTACAAACTTTTATTTTAATAGCTTTATTCTACAAACTTTTTCTGTAATAGCTTCATTCTACAAACTTTTCTTTAATAGCTTCATTCTACAAACTTTTTCTTTAATAGCTTCATTCTACAAACATTTACTTTAATAGCTTCATTCTACAAACTTTTATTTTAATAGCTTCATTCTACAAACTTTTACTTTAATAGCTTCATTCTACAAACTTTTATTTTAATAGCTTCATTCTACAAACTTTTATTTTAATAGCTTCATTCTACAAACTTTTATTTTAATAGCTTCATTCTACAAACTTTTATTTTAATAGCTTCATTCTACAAACTTTTACTTTAATAGCTTCATTTTACAAACTTTTATTTTAATAGCTTCATTCTACAAACTTTTATTTTAATAGCTTCATTCTACAAACTTTTATTTTAATAGCTTCATTCTACAAACTTTTATTTTAATAGCTTCATTCTACAAACTTTTACTTTAATAGCTTCATTTTACAAACTTTTATTTTAATAGCTTCATTCTACAAACTTTTTCTTTAATAGCTTCATTCTACAAACTTTTACTTTAATAGCTTCATTCTACAAACTTTTACTTTAATAGCTTCATTCTACAAACTTTTATTTTAATAGCTTCATTCTACAAACTTTTACTTTAATAGCTTCATTCTACAAACTTTTATTTTAATAGCTTCATTCTACAAACTTTTATTTTAATAGCTTCATTCTACAAACTTTTATTTTAATAGCTTCATTCTACAAACTTTTACTTTAATAGCTTCATTCTACAAACTTTTATTTTAATAGCTTCATTCTACAAACTTTTATTTTAATAGCTTCATTCTACAAAGTTTTATTTTAATAGCTTCATTTTAAAAACTTTTACTTTAATAGCTTCATTCTACAAACTTTTGTTTTAATAGCTTCATTCTACAAACTTTTATTTTAATAGCTTCATTCTACAAACTTTTACTTTAATAGCTTCATTTTACAAACTTTTATTTTAATAGCTTCATTCTACAAACTTTTATTTTAATAGCCTCATTCTACAAACTTTTACTTTAATAGCTTCATTCTACAAACTTTTTCTTTAATAGCTTCATTTTACAAACTTTTTTTTTAATAGCTTCATTCTACAAACTTTTATTTTAATAGCTTCATTCTACAAACTTTTATTTTAATAGCTTCATTCTACAAACTTTTACTTTAATAGCTTCATTCTACAAACTTTTACTTTAATAGCTTCATTCTACAAACTTTTTCTTTAATAGCTTCATTCTACAAACTTTTATTTTAATAGCTTCATTCTACAAACTTTTACTTTAATAGCTTCATTCTACAAACTTTTTCTTTAATAGCTTCATTCTACAAACTTTTATTTTAATAGCTTCATTCTACAAACTTTTTCTTTAATAGCTTCATTCTACAAACTTTTATTTTAATAGCTTTATTCTACAAACTTTTTCTTTAATAGCTTCATTCTACAAACTTTTTTTTAATAGCTTCATTCTACAAACTTTTTCTTTAATAGCTTCATTCTACAAACATTTACTTTAATAGCTTCATTCTACAAACTTTTATTTTAATAGCTTCATTCTACAAACTTTTACTTTAATAGCTTCATTCTACAAACTTTTATTTTAATAGCTTCATTCTACAAACTTTTATTTTAATAGCTTCATTCTACAAACTTTTATTTTAATAGCTTCATTCTACAAAATTTTGTTTTAATAGCTTCATTCTACAAACTTTTACTTTAATAGCTTCATTTTACAAACTTTTATTTTAATAGCTTCATTCTACAAACTTTTACTTTAATAGCTTCATTCTACAAACTTTTATTTTAATAGCTTCATTCTACAAACTTTTTCTTTAATAGCTTCATTCTACAAACTTTTATTTTAATAGCTTTATTCTACAAACTTTTTCTGTAATAGCTTCATTCTACAAACTTTTCTTTAATAGCTTCATTCTACAAACTTTTTCTTTAATAGCTTCATTCTACAAACATTTACTTTAATAGCTTCATTCTACAAACTTTTATTTTAATAGCTTCATTCTACAAACTTTTACTTTAATAGCTTCATTCTACAAACTTTTATTTTAATAGCTTCATTCTACAAACTTTTATTTTAATAGCTTCATTCTACAAACTTTTATTTTAATAGCTTCATTCTACAAACTTTTATTTTAATAGCTTCATTCTACAAACTTTTACTTTAATAGCTTCATTTTACAAACTTTTATTTTAATAGCTTCATTCTACAAACTTTTATTTTAATAGCTTCATTCTACAAACTTTTATTTTAATAGCTTCATTCTACAAACTTTTATTTTAATAGCTTCATTCTACAAACTTTTACTTTAATAGCTTCATTTTACAAACTTTTATTTTAATAGCTTCATTCTACAAACTTTTACTTTAATAGCTTCATTCTACAAACTTTTATTTTAATAGCTTCATTCTACAAACTTTTATTTTAATAGCTTCATTCTACAAACTTTTATTTTAATAGCTTCATTCTACAAACTTTTACTTTAATAGCTTCATTCTACAAACTTTTACTTTAATAGCTTCATTCTACAAACTTTTATTTTAATAGCTTCATTCTACAAACTTTTACTTTAATAGCTTCATTTTAAAAACTTTTACTTTAATAGCTTCATTCTACAAACTTTTGTTTTAATAGCTTCATTCTACAAACTTTTATTTTAATAGCTTCATTCTACAAACTTTTACTTTAATAGCTTCATTCTACAAACTTTTATTTAAATAGCTTCATTCTAAAAACTTTTACTTTAATAGCTTCATTCTACAAACTTTTATTTTAATAGCTTCATTCTACAAACTTTTATTTTAATAGCTTCATTCTACAAACTTTTACTTTAATAGCTTCATTCTACAAACTTTTATTTTAATAGCTTCATTCTACAAACTTTTATTTTAATAGCTTCATTCTACAAACTTTTACTTTAATAGCTTCATTCTACAAACTTTTATTTTAATAGCTTCATTCTACAAACTTTTATTTAAATAGCTTCATTCTACAAACTTTTTCTTTAATAGCTTCATTCTACAAACTTTTATTTTAATAGCTTCATTCTACAAACTTTTACTTTAATAGCTTCATTCTACAAACTTTTATTTTAATAGCTTCATTCTACAAACTTTTATTTTAATAGCTTCATTCTACAAAGTTTTATTTTCATAGCTTCATTTTAAAAACTTTTACTTTAATAGCTTCATTCTACAAACTTTTATTTTAATAGCTTCATTCTACAAACTTTTATTTTAATAGCTTCATTCTACAAACTTTTATTTTAATAGCTTCATTCTACAAACTTTTATTTTAATAGCTTCATTCTACAAACTTTTACTTTAATAGCTTCATTCTACAAACTTTTACTTTAATAGCTTCATTCTACAAACCTTTATTTTAATAGCTTCATTCTACAAACTTTTATTTTAATAGCTTCATTCTACAAACTTTTATTTTAATAGCTTCATTCTACAAACTTTTTCTTTAATAGCTTCATTCTACAAACTTTTACTTTAATAGCTTCATTCTACAAACTTTTATTTTAATAGCTTCATTCTACAAACTTTTATTTTAATAGCTTCATTCTACAAACTTTTACTTTAATAGCTTCATTTTACAAACTTTTATTTTAATAGCTTAATTCTACAAACTTTTATTTTAATAGCTTCATTCTACAAACTTTTATTTTAATAGCTTCATTCTACAAACTTTTACTTTAATAGCTTCATTCTACAAACTTTTATTTTAATAGCTTCATTCTACAAACTTTTATTTTAATAGCTTCATTCTACAAACTTTTACTTTAATAGCTTCATTCTACAAACTTTTACTTTAATAGCTTCATTTTACAAACTTTTGTTTTAATAGCTTCATTTTACAAACTTTTATTTTAATAGCTTCATTTTACAAACTTTTATTTTAATTGCTTCATTCTACAAACTTTTACTTTAATAGCTTCATTCTACAAACTTTTATTTTAATAGCTTCATTCTACAAACTTTTTCTTTAATAGCTTCATTCTACAAACTTTTACTTTAATAGCTTCATTCTACAAACTTTTATTTTAATAGCTTCATTCTACAAACTTTTATTTTAATAGCTTCATTTTACAAACTTTTTCTTTAATAGCTTCATTCTACAAACTTTTATTTTAATAGCTTCATTCTACAAACTTTTATTTTAATAGCTTCATTCTACAAACTTTTATTTTAATAGCTTCATTCTACAAACTTTTTCTTTAATAGCTTCATTCTACAAACTTTTACTTTAATAGCTTCATTCTACAAACTTTTATTTTAATAGCTTCATTCTACAAACTTTTATTTTAATAGCTTCATTCTACAAACTTTTACTTTAATAGCTTAATTTTACAAACTTTTCTTTTAATAGCTTCATTCTACAAAATTTTATTTTAATAGCTTCATTCTACAAACTTTTATTTTAATAGCTTCATTCTACAAACTTTTACTTTAATAGCTTCATTCTACAAACTTTTATTTTAATAGCTTCATTCTACAAACTTTTATTTTAATAGCTTCATTCTACAAACTTTTTCTTTAATAGCTTCATTCTACAAACTTTTATTTTAATAGCTTCATTCTACAAACTTTTATTTTAATAGCTTCATTCTACAAACTTTTATTTTAATAGCTTCAT
This sequence comes from Euprymna scolopes, assembly GCF_053919585.1. NCBI lineage: Eukaryota > Metazoa > Mollusca > Cephalopoda > Sepiida > Sepiolidae > Euprymna > Euprymna scolopes. The sequence continues at coordinate 24,983,245 of NC_136525.1, read as the reverse complement.
TCTACAAACTTTTATTTTAATAGCTTCATTCTACAAACTTTTACTTTAATAGCTTCATTCTACAAACTTTTATTTTAATAGCTTCATTCTACAAACTTTTATTTTAATAGCTTCATTCTACAAACTTTTACTTTAATAGCTTCATTCTACAAACTTTTACTTTAATAGCCTCATTCTACAAACTTTTACTTTTATAGCTTCATTCTACAAACTTTTATTTTAATAGCTTCATTTTACAAACTTTTGTTTTAATAGCTTCATTTTACAAACTTTTATTTTAATAGCTTCATTCTACAAACTTTTACTTTAATAGCTTCATTCTACAAACTTTTACTTTAATAGCTTCATTTTACAAACTTTTATTTTAATAGCTTCATTTTACAAACTTTTATTTTAATAGCTTCATTTTACAAACTTTTATTTTAATAGCTTCATTCTACAAACTTTTACTTTAATAGCTTCATTCTACAAACTTTTATTTTAATAGCTTCATTCTACAAACTTTTTCTTTAATAGCTTCATTCTACAAACTTTTACTTTAATAGCTTCATTCTACAAACTTTTATTTTAATAGCTTCATTCTACAAACTTTTATTTTAATAGCTTCATTCTACAAACTTTTTCTTTAATAGCTTCATTCTACAAACTTTTATTTTAATAGCTTCATTCTACAAACTTTTATTTAAATAGCTTCATTCTACAAACTTTTATTTTAATAGCTTCATTCTACAAACTTTTTCTTTAATAGCTTCATTCTACAAAATTTTATTTTAATAGCTTCATTCTACAAACTTTTACTTTAATAGCTTCATTCTACAAACTTTTATTTTAATAGCTTCATTCTACATACTTTTATTTTAATAGCTTCATTCTACAAACTTTTACTTTAATAGCTTCATTCTACAAACTTTTACTTTAATAGCTTCATTCTACAAACTTTTACTTTAATAGCTTCATTCTACAAACTTTTACTTTAATAGCTTCATTCTACAAACTTTTATTTAAATAGCTTCATTCTACAAACTTTTATTTTAATAGCTTCATTCTACAAACTTTTTCTTTAATAGCTTCATTCTACAAACTTTTATTTTAATAGCTTCATTCTACAAACTTTTACTTTAATAGCTTCATTCTACAAACTTTTATTTTAATAGCTTCATTCTACATACTTTTATTTTAATAGCTTCATTCTACAAACTTTTATTTTAATAGCTTCATTCTACAAACTTTTATTTTAATAGCTTCATTCTACAAACTTTTACTTTAATAGCTTCATTCTACTAACTTTTACTTTAATAGCTTCATTCTACAAACTTTTATTTTAATAGCTTCATTCTACAAACTTTTACTTTAATAGCTTCATTCTACAAACTTTTACTTTAATAGCTTCATTCTACAAACTTTTACTTTAAAAGCTTCATTCTACAAACTTTTACTTTAATAGCTTCATTCTACAAACTTTTATTTTAATAGCTTCATTCTACAAACTTTTACTTTAATAGCTTCATTCTACAAACTTTTACTTTAATAGCTTCATTCTACAAACTTTTACTTTAATAGCTTCATTCTACAAACTTTTACTTTAATAGCTTCATTCTACCAACTTTTATTTTAATAGCTTCATTCTACAAACTTTTATTTTAATAGCTTAATTCTACAAACTTTTATTTTAATAGCTTCATTCTACAAACTTTTGTTTTAATAGCTTCATTCTACAAACTTTTATTTTAATAGCTTCATTCTACAAACTTTTTCTTTAATAGCTTCATTCTACAAACTTTTACTTTAATAGCTTCATTCTACAAACTTTTATTTTAATAGCTTCATTTTACAAACTTTTATTTTAATAGCTTCATTTTACAAACTTTTATTTTAATAGCTTCATTCTACAAACTTTTACTTTAATAGCTTCATTCTACAAACTTTTATTTTAATAGCTTCATTCTACAAACTTTTTCTTTAATAGCTTCATTCTACAAACTTTTACTTTAATAGCTTCATTCTACAAACTTTTATTTTAATAGCTTCATTCTACAAACTTTTATTTTAATAGCTTCATTCTACAAACTTTTTCTTTAATAGCTTCATTCTACAAACTTTTATTTTAATAGCTTCATTCTACAAACTTTTATTTAAATAGCTTCATTCTACAAACTTTTATTTTAATAGCTTCATTCTACAAACTTTTTCTTTAATAGCTTCATTCTACAAACTTTTATTTTAATAGCTTCATTCTACAAACTTTTACTTTAATAGCTTCATTCTACAAACTTTTATTTTAATAGCTTCATTCTACATACTTTTATTTTAATAGCTTCATTCTACAAACTTTTATTTTAATAGCTTCCTTCTACAAACTTTTATTTTAATAGCTTCATTCTACAAACTTTTACTTTAATAGCTTCATTCTACAAACTTTTACTTTAATAGCTTCATTCTACAAACTTTTATTTTAATAGCTTCATTCTACAAACTTTTACTTTAATAGCTTCATTCTACAAACTTTTACTTTAATAGCTTCATTCTACAAACTTTTATTTTAATAGCTTCATTCTACAAACTTTTACTTTAATAGCTTAAATCTACAAACTTTTACTTTAATAGCTTCATTCTACAAACTTTTACTTTAATAGCTTCATTCTACAAACTTTTACTTTAATAGCTTCATTCTACAAACTTTTATTTTAATAGCTTCATTCTACAAACTTTTATTTTAATAGCTTCATTCTACAAACTTTTACTTTAATAGCCTCATTCTACAAACTTTTACTTTAATAGCTTCATTCTACAAACTTTTACTTTAATAGCTTCATTCTACAAACTTTTACTTTAATAGCTTCATTCTACAAACTTTTATTTTAATAGCTTCATTTTACAAACTTTTATTTTAATAGCTTAATTCTACAAACTTTTATTTTAATAGCTTCATTCTACAAACTTTTATTTTAATAGCGTCATTCTACAAACTTTTTTTTTAATAGCTTCATTCTACAAACTTTTTCTTTAATAGCTTCATTCTACAAACTTTTACTTTAATAGCTTCATTCTACAAACTTTTATTTTAATAGCTTCATTCTACAAACTTTTTCTTTAATAGCTTCATTCTACAAACTTTTACTTTAATAGCTTCATTCTACAAACTTTTTCTTTAATAGCTTCATTCTACAAACTTTTATTTTAATAGCTTCATTCTACAAACTTTTATTTTAATAGCTTCATTCTACAAACTTTTGTTTTAATAGCTTCATTCTACAAACTTTTATTTTAATAGCTTCATTCTACAAACTTTTTCTTTAATAGCTTCATTCTACAAACTTTTACTTTAATAGCTTCATTCTACAAACTTTTATTTTAATAGCTTCATTTTACAAACTTTTATTTTAATAGCTTCATTTTACAAACTTTTATTTTAATAGCTTCATTCTACAAACTTTTACTTTAATAGCTTCATTCTACAAACTTTTATTTTAATAGCTTCATTCTACAAACTTTTTCTTTAATAGCTTCATTCTACAAACTTTTACTTTAATAGCTTCATTCTACAAACTTTTATTTTAATAGCTTCATTCTACAAACTTTTATTTTAATAGCTTCATTCTACATACTTTTATTTTAATAGCTTCATTCTACAAACTTTTATTTTAATAGCTTCCTTCTACAAACTTTTATTTTAATAGCTTCATTCTACAAACTTTTACTTTAATAGCTTCATTCTACAAACTTTTACTTTAATAGCTTCATTCTACAAACTTTTATTTTAATAGCTTCATTCTACAAACTTTTACTTTAATAGCTTCATTCTACAAACTTTTACTTTAATAGCTTCATTCTACAAACTTTTATTTTAATAGCTTCATTCTACAAACTTTTACTTTAATAGCTTAAATCTACAAACTTTTACTTTAATAGCTTCATTCTACAAACTTTTACTTTAATAGCTTCATTCTACAAACTTTTACTTTAATAGCTTCATTCTACAAACTTTTATTTTAATAGCTTCATTCTACAAACTTTTATTTTAATAGCTTCATTCTACAAACTTTTACTTTAATAGCCTCATTCTACAAACTTTTACTTTAATAGCTTCATTCTACAAACTTTTACTTTAATAGCTTCATTCTACAAACTTTTACTTTAATAGCTTCATTCTACAAACTTTTATTTTAATAGCTTCATTTTACAAACTTTTATTTTAATAGCTTAATTCTACAAACTTTTATTTTAATAGCTTCATTCTACAAACTTTTATTTTAATAGCGTCATTCTACAAACTTTCTTTTTAATAGCTTCATTCTACAAACTTTTTCTTTAATAGCTTCATTCTACAAACTTTTACTTTAATAGCTTCATTCTACAAACTGTTATTTTAATAGCTTCATTCTACAAACTTTTTCTTTAATAGCTTCATTCTACAAACTTTTACTTTAATAGCTTCATTCTACAAACTTTTTCTTTAATAGTTCTATTCTACAAACTTTTATTTTAATAGCTTCATTCTACAAACTTTTATTTTAATAGCTTCATTCTACAAACTTTTGTTTTAATAGCTTCATTCTACAAACTTTTATTTTAATAGCTTCATTCTACAAACTTTTTCTTTAATAGCTTCATTCTACAAACTTTTACTTTAATAGCTTCATTCTACAAACTTTTATTTTAATAGCTTCATTTTACAAACTTTTATTTTAATAGCTTCATTTTACAAACTTTTATTTTAATAGCTTCATTCTACAAACTTTTACTTTAATAGCTTCATTCTACAAACTTTTATTTTAATAGCTTCATTCTACAAACTTTTTCTTTAATAGCTTCATTCTACAAACTTTTACTTTAATAGCTTCATTCTACAAACTTTTATTTTAATAGCTTCATTCTACAAACTTTTATTTTAATAGCTTCATTCTACAAACTTTTTCTTTAATTGCTTCATTCTACAAACTTTTATTTTAATAGCTTCATTCTACAAACTTTTATTTAAATAGCTTCATTCTACAAACTTTTATTTTAATAGCTTCATTCTACAAACTTTTACTTTAATAGCTTCATTCTACAAACTTTTATTTTAATAGCTTCATTCTACAAACTTTTTCTTTAATAGCTTCATTCTACAAACTTTTACTTTAATAGCTTCATTCTACAAACTTTTATTTTAATAGCTTCATTCTACAAACTTTTACTTTAATAGCTTCATTCTACAAACTTTTATTTTAATAGCTTCATTCTACAAACTTTTACTTTAATAGCTTCATTCTACAAACTTTTACTTTAATAGCTTCATTCTACAAACTTTTATTTTAATAGCTTCATTCTACAAACTTTTTCTTTAATAGCTTCATTCTACAAACTTTTACTTTAATAGCTTCATTCTACAAACTTTTACTTTAATAGCTTCATTCTACAAACTTTTATTTTAGTAGCTTCATTCTACAAACTTTTACTTTAATAGCTTCATTCTACAAACTTTTATTTTAATAGCTTCATTCTACAAACTTTTATTTTAATAGCGTCATTCTACAAACTTTTATTTTAATAGCTTCATTCTACAAACTTTTATTTTAATAGCTTCATTCTACAAACTTTTATTTTAATAGCTCCATTCTACAAACTTTTACTTTAATAGCTTCATTCTACAAACTTTTATTTTAATAGCTTCATTCTACAAACTTTTACTTTAATAGCTTCATTCTACAAACTTTTATTTTAATAGCTTCATTTTACAAACTTTTATTTTAATAGCTTCATTCTACAAACTTTTATTTTAATAGCTTCATTCTACAAACTTTTATTTTAATAGCGTCATTCTACAAACTTTTATTTTAATAGCTTCATTCTACAAACTTTTTCTTTAATAGCTTCATTCTACAAACTTTTCCTTTAATAGCTTCATTCTACAAACTTTTATTTTAATAGCTTCATTCTACAAACTTTTTCTTTAATAGCTTCATTCTACAAACTTTTACTTTAATAGCTTCATTCTACAAACTTTTATTTTAATAGCTTCATTCTACAAACTTTTTCTTTAATAGCTTCATTCTACAAACTTTTATTTTAATAGCTTCATTCTACAAACTTTTACTTTAATAGCTTCATTCTACAAACTTTTATTTTAATAGCTTCATTCTACAAACTTTTTCTTTAATAGCTTCATTCTACAAACTTTTACTTTAATAGCTTCATTCTACAAACTTTTATTTTAATAGCTTCATTCTACAAACTTTTATTTTAATAGCTTCATTCTACAAACTTTTATTTTAATAGCGTCATTCTACAAACTTTTATTTTAATAGCTTAATTCTACAAACTTTTATTTTAATAGCTTCATTCTACAAACTTTTATTTTAATAGCGTCATTCTACAAACTTTTATTTTAATAGCTTCATTCTACAAACTTTTTCTTAAATAGCTTCATTCTACAAACTTTTACTTTAATAGCTTCATTCTACAAACTTTTATTTTAATAGCTTCATTCTACAAACTTTTTCTTTAATAGCTTCATTCTACAAACTTTTATTTTAATAGCTTCATTTTACAAACTTTTACTTTAATAGCTTCATTCTACAAACTGTTTCTTTAATAGCTTCATTCTACAAACTGTTACTTTAATAGCTTCATTCTACAAACTTTTACTTTAATAGCTTCATTCTACAAACTTTTATTTTAATAGCTTCATTTTACAAACTTTTACTTTAATAGCTTCATTCTACAAACTGTTTCTTTAATAGCTTCATTCTACAAACTGTTACTTTAATAGCTTCATTCTACAAACTTTTACTTTAATAGCTTCATTCTACAAACTTTTTCTTTAATAGCTTCATTCTACAAACTTTTATTTTAATAGCTTCATTTTACAAACTTTTATTTTAATAGCTTCATTCTACAAACTTTTTCTTTAATAGCTTCATTCTACAAACTTTTATTTTAATAGCTTCATTTTACAAACTTTTACTTTAATAGCTTCATTCTACAAACTTTTATTTTAATAGCTTCATTCTACAAACTTTTTCTTTAATAGCTTCATTCTACAAACTTTTATTTTAATAGCTTCATTCTACAAACTTTTACTTTAATAGCTTCATTCTACAAACTTTTATTTTAATAGCTTCATTCTACAAACTTTTACTTTAATAGCTTCATTCTACAAACTTTTATTTTAATAGCTTCATTCTACAAACTTTTACTTTAATAGCTTCATTCTACAAACTTTTACTTTAATAGCTTCATTCTACAAACTTTTATTTTAATAGCTTCATTCTACAAACTTTTTCTTTAATAGCTTCATTCTACAAACTTTTACTTTAATAGCTTCATTCTACAAACTTTTACTTTAATAGCTTCATTCTACAAACTTTTATTTTAGTAGCTTCATTCTACAAACTTTTATTTTAATAGCTTCATTCTACAAACTTTTTCTTTAATTGCTTCATTCTACAAACTTTTACTTTAATAGCTTCATTCTACAAACTTTTACTTTAATAGCTTCATTCTACAAACTTTTATTTTAATAGCTTCATTCTACAAAATTTTATTTTAATAGCTTCATTCTACAAACTTTTATTTTAATAGCTTCATTCTACAAACTTTTACTTTAATAGCTTCATTCTACAAAATTTTATTTTAATAGCTTCATTCTACAAACTTTTTCTTTAATAGCTTCATTCTACAAAATTTTATTTTAATAGCTTCATTTTACAAACTTTTTCTTTAATAGCTTCATTCTACAAACTTTTTTTTTAACAGCTTCATTTTACAAACTTTTTCTTTAATAGCTTCATTCTACAAACTTTTTCTTTAATAGCTTCATTCTACAAACTTTTATTTTAATAGCTTCATTCTACAAACTTTTATTTTAATAGCTTCATTCTACAAACTTTTTCTTTAATAGCTTCATTCTACAAACTTTTATTTTAATAGCTTCATTTTACAAACTTTTTCTTTAATAGCTTCATTCTACAAACTTTTATTTTAATAGCTTCATTCTACAAAATTTTATTTTAATAGCTTCATTCTACAAACTTTTTCTTTAATAGCTTCATTCTACAAACTTTTATTTTAATAGCTTCATTCTACAAAATTTTATTTTAATAGCTTCATTCTACAAACTTTTATTTTAATAGCTTCATTCTACAAACTTTTATTTTAATAGCTTCATTCTACAAACTTTTTCTTTAATAGCTTCATTCTACAAACTTTTTCTTTAATAGCTTCATTCTACAAACTTTTATTTTAATAGCTTCATTTTACAAACTTTTACTTTAATAGCTTCATTCTACAAACTTTTATTTTAATAGCTTCATTCTAAAAACTTTTATTTTAATAGCTTCATTTTACAAACTTTTTCTTTAATAGCTTCATTCTACAAACTTTTATTTTAATAGCTTCATTTTACAAACTTTTTCTTTAATAGCTTCATTCTACAAACTTTTATTTTAATAGCTTCATTCTACAAAATTTTATTTTAATAGCTTCATTCTACAAACTTTTTCTTTAATAGCTTCATTCTACAAACTTTTATTTTAATAGCTTCATTCTACAAAATTTTATTTTAATAGCTTCATTCTACAAACTTTTATTTTAATAGCTTCATTCTACAAACTTTTATTTTAATAGCTTCATTCTACAAACTTTTATTTTAATAGCTTCATTCTACAAAATTTTATTTTAATAGCTTCATTCTACAAACTTTTATTTTAATAGCTTCATTCTACAAACTTTTACTTTAATAGCTTCATTCTACAAAATTTTATTTTAATAGCTTCATTCTACAAACTTTTTCTTTAATAGCTTCATTCTACAAAATTTTATTTTAATAGCTTCATTTTACAAACTTTTTCTTTAATAGCTTCATTCTACAAACTTTTTCTTTAATAGCTTCATTCTACAAACTTTTATTTTAATAGCTTCATTTTACAAACTTTTTCTTTAATAGCTTCATTCTACAAACTTTTATTTTAATAGCTTCATTTTACAAACTTTTTCTTTAATAGCTTCATTCTACAAACTTTTATTTTAATAGCTTCATTCTAAAAATTTTTATTTTAATAGCTTCATTCTACAAACTTTTTCTTTAATAGCTTCATTCTACAAACTTTTATTTTAATAGCTTCATTCTACAAACTTTTATTTTAATAGCTTCATTTTACAAACTTTTTCTTTAATAGCTTCATTCTACAAACTTTTATTTTAATAGCTTCATTCTACAAACTTTTTCTTTAATAGCTTCATTCTACAAACTTTTATTTTAATAGCTTCATTCTACAAACTTTTTCTTTAATAGCTTCATTCTACAAACTTTTATTTTAATAGCTTCATTCTACAAAATTTTATTTTAATAGCTTCATTCTACAAACTTTTTCTTTAATAGCTTCATTCTACAAACTTTTATTTTAATAGCCTCATTCTACAAACTCTTATTTTAATAGCTTCATTCTACAAAATTTTATTTTAATAGCTTCATTCTACAAACTTTTTCTTTAATAGCTTCATTCTACAAACTTTTATTTTAATAGCTTCATTCTACAAACTTTTTCTTTAATAGCTTCATTCTACAAACTTTTATTTTAATAGCTTCATTCTACAAAATTTTATTTTAATAGCTTCATTCTACAAACTTTTTCTTTAATAGCTTAATTCTACAAACTTTTATTTTAATAGCTTCATTTTACAAACTTTTTCTTTAATAGCTTCATTCTACAAACTTTTATTTTAATAGCTTCATTCTACAAAATTTTATTTTAATAGCTTCATTCTACAAACTTTTATTTTAATAGCTTCATTCTACAAACTTTTATTTTAATAGCTTCATTCTAAAAACTTTTTCTTTAATAGCTTCATTCTACAAACTTTTATTTTAATAGCTTCATTCTACAAAATTTTATTTTAATAGCTTCATTCTACAAACTTTTTCTTTAATAGCTTCATTCTACAAACTTTTATTTTAATAGCTTCATTCTACAAAATTTTACTTTAATAGCTTCATTCTACAAACTTTTATTTTAATAGCTTCATTCTACAAAATTTTATTTTAATAGCTTCATTCTACAAACTTTTTCTTTAATAGCTTCATTCTACAAACTTTTATTTTAATAGCTTCATTCTACAAACTTTTATTTTAATAGCTTCATTCTACAAACTTTTATTTTAATAGCTTCATTTTACAAACTTTTATTTTAATAGCTTCATTCTACAAAATTTTATTTTAATAACTTCATTCTACAAACTTTTTCTTTAATAGCTTCATTCTACAAACTTTTATTTTAATAGCTTCATTCTACAAACTTTTTCTTTAATAGCTTCATTCTACAAACTTTTATTTTAATAGCTTCATTCTACAAAATTTTATTTTAATAGCTTCATTCTACAAACTTTTTCTTTAATAGCTTCATTCTACAAACTTTTATTTTAATAGCTTCATTCTACAAAATTTTACTTTAATAGCTTCATTCTACAAACTTTTATTTTAATAGCTTCATTCTACAAAATTTTATTTTAATAGCTTCATTCTACAAACTTTTTCTTTAATAGCTTCATTCTACAAACTTTTATTTTAATAGCTTCATTCTACAAACTTTTATTTTAATAGCTTCATTCTACAAACTTTTATTTTAATAGCTTCATTTTACAAACTTTTATTTTAATAGCTTCATTCTACAAAATTTTATTTTAATAGCTTCATTCTACAAACTTTTTCTTTAATAGCTTCATTCTACAAACTTTTATTTTAATAGCTTCATTCTACAAACTTTTTCTTTAATAGCTTCATTCTACAAACTTTTATTTTAATAGCTTCATTCTACAAAATTTTATTTTAATAGCTTCATTCTACAAACTTTTTCTTTAATAGCTTCATTCTACAAACTTTTATTTTAATAGCTTCATTCTACAAACTTTTACTTTAATAGCTTCATTCTACAAACTTTTATTTTAATAGCTTCATTCTACAAAATTTTATTTTAATAGCTTCATTCTACAAACTTTTTCTTTAATAGCTTCATTCTACAAACTTTTATTTTAATAGCTTCATTCTACAAACTTTTTCTTTAATAGCTTCATTCTACAAACTTTTATTTTAATAGCTTCATTCTACAAACTGTTATTTTAATAGCTTCATTCTACAAACTGTTACTTTAATAACTTCATTCTACAAACTTTTATTTTAATAGCTTCATTCTACAAACTTTTATTTTAATAGCTTCATTCTACAAACTTTTTCTTTAATAGCTTCATTCTACAAACTTTTATTTTAATAGCTTCATTCTACAAACTTTTTCTTTAATAGCTTCATTCTACAAACTTTTACTTTAATAGCTTCATTCTACAAACTTTTACTTTAATAGCTTCATTCTACAAACTTTTATTTTAATAGCTTCATTCTACAAACTTTTTCTTTAATAGCTTCATTCTACAAACTTTTACTTTAATAGCTTCATTCTACAAACTTTTACTTTAATAGCTTCATTCTACAAACTTTTATTTTAATAGCTTTATTCTACAAACTTTTATTTTAATAGCTTCATTCTACAAACTTTTTCTTTAATAGCTTCATTCTACAAACTTTTACTTTAATAGCTTCATTCTACAAACTTTTATTTTAATAGCTTCATTCTACAAACTTTTACTTTAATAGCTTCATTCTACAAACTTTTATTTTAATAGCTTCATTCTACAAACTTTTTCTTTAATAGCTTCATTCTACAAACTTTTACTTTAATAGCTTCATTCTCCAAACTTTTACTTTAATAGCTTCATTCTACAAACTTTTATTTTAATAGCTTCATTCTACAAACTTTTACTTTAATAGCTTCATTCTACAAACTTTTATTTTAATAGCCTCATTCTACAAACTTTTACTTTAATAGCTTCATTCTACAAACTTTTATTTTAATAGCTTCATTCTACAAACTTTTATTTTAATAGCTTCATTCTACAAACTTTTACTTTAATAGCTTCATTCTACAAACTTTTATTTTAATAGCTTCATTCTACAAACTTTTAGTTTAATAGCTTCATTCTACAAACTGTTACTTTAATAGCTTCATTCTACAAACTTTTATTTTAATAGCTTCATTCTACAAACTTTTATTTTAATAGCTTCATTCTACAAACTTTTTCTTTAATAGCTTCATTCTACAAACTTTTACTTTAATAGCCTCATTCTACAAACTTTTACTTTAATAGCTTCATTCTACAAACTTTTATTTTAATAGCCTCATTCTACAAACTTTTATTTTAATAGCTTCATTCTACAAACTTTTATTTTAATAGCTTCATTCTACAAACTTTTACTTTAATAGCTTCATTCTACAAACTTTTATTTTAATAGCTTCATTCTACAAACTTTTTCTTTAATAGCTTCATTCTACAAACTTTTACTTTAATAGCTTCATTCTACAAACTTTTACTTTAATAGCTTCATTCTACAAACTTTTATTTTAATAGCTTCATTCTACAAACTTTTACTTTAATAGCTTCATTCTACAAACTTTTATTTTAATAGCTTCATTCTACAAACTTTTATTTTAATAGCTTCATTCTACAAACTTTTATTTTAATAGCTTCATTCTACAAACTTTTACTTTAATAGCTTCATTCTACAAACTTTTACTTTAATAGCCTCATTCTACAAACTTTTACTTTAATAGCTTCATTCTACAAACTGTTACTTTAATAGCTTCATTCTACAAACTTTTATTTTAATAGCCTCATTCTACAAACTTTTATTTTAATAGCTTCATTCTACAAACTTTTTCTTTAATAGCTTCATTCTACAAACTTTTACTTTAATAGCTTCATTCTACAAACTTTTATTTTAATAGCTTCATTCTACAAACTTTTACTTTAATAGCTTCATTCTACAAACTTTTACTTTAATACCTTCATTCTACAAACTTTTACTTTAATAGCTTCATTCTACAAACTTTTACTTTAATAGCTTCATTCTACAAACTTTTGTTTTAATAGCTTCATTCTACAAACTTTTACTTTAATAGCTTCATTCTACAAACTTTTATTTTAATAGCTTCATTCTACAAACTTTTACTTTAATAGTTTCATTCTACAAACTTTTATTTTAATAGCTTCATTCTACAAACTTTTACTTTAATAGCTTCATTCTACAAACTTTTATTTTAATAGCTTCATTCTACAAACTGTTTCTTTAATAGCTTCATTCTACAAACTTTTACTTTAATAGCTTCATTCTACAAACTTTTATTTTAATAGCTTCATTCTACAAACTTTTATGTTAATAGCTTCATTCTACAAACTTTTACTTTAATAGCTTCATTCTACAAACTTTTATTTTAATAGCTTCATTCTACAAACTTTTTCTTTAATAGCTTCATTCTACAAACTTTTATTTTAATAGCTTCATTCTACAAACTTTTATTTTAATAGCTTCATTCTACAAACTTTTGTTTTAATAGCTTCATTCTACAAACTTTTATTTTAATAGCTTCATTCTACAAACTTTTTCTTTAATAGCTTCATTCTACAAACTTTTATTTTAATAGCTTCATTCTACAAACTTCTTCTTTAATAGCTTCATTCTACAAACTTTTATTTTAATAGCTTCATTCTATAAACTGTTTCTTTAATAGCTTCATTCTACAAACTGTTACTTTAATAGCTTCATTCTACAAACTTTTACTTTAATAGCTTCATTCTACAAACTTTTATTTTAATAGCTACATTCTACAAACTTTTACTTTAATAGCTTCATTCTACAAACTTTTACTTTAATAGCTTCATTCTACAAACTTTTACTTTAATAGCTTCATTCTACAAACTTTTACTTTAATAGCTTCATTCTACAAACTTTTATTTTAATAGCTTGATTCTACACACTGTTTCTTTAATAGCTTCATTCTACAAACTTTTACTTTAATAGCTTCATTCTACAAAGTTTTATTTTAATAGCTTCTTTCTACAAACTTTTACTTTAATAGCTTCATTCTACAAACTTTTACTTTAATAGCTTCATTCTACAAACCTTTTCTTTAATAGCTTCATTCTACAAACTTTTACTTTAATAGCTTCATTCTACAAACTTTTACTTTAATAGCTTCATTCTACAAACTTTTTCTTTAATAGCTTCATTCTACAAACTTTTATTTTAATAGCTTCATTCTACAAAATTTTATTTTTATAGCTTCATTCTACAAACTTTTTCTTTAATAGCTTCATTCTACAAACTTTTATTTTAATAGCTTCATTCTACAAACTTTTACTTTAATAGCTTCATTCTACAAACTTTTATTTTAATAGCTTCATTCTACAAACTTTTTCTTTAATAGCTTCATTCTACAAACTTTTTCTTTAATAGCTTCATTCTACAAACTTTTTCTTTAATTGCTTCATCTTACAAACTTTTATTTTAATAGCTTCATTCTACAAACTTTTATTTTAATAGCTTCATTCTACAAACTTTTATTTTAATAGCTTCATTCTACAAACTTTTATTTTAATAGCTTTATTCTACAAACTTTTATTTTAATAGCTTCATTCTACAAACTTTTTCTTTAATAGCTTCATTCTACAAACTTTTACTTTAATAGCCTCATTCTACAAACTTTTACTTTAATAGCTTCATTCTACAAACTTTTATTTTAATAGCCTCATTCTACAAACTTTTATTTTAATAGCTTCATTCTACAAACTTTTATTTTAATAGCTTCATTCTACAAACTTTTACTTTAATAGCTTCATTCTACAAACTTTTTTTTTAATAGCTTCATTCTACAAACTTTTCCTTTAATAGCTTCATTCTACAAACTTTTACTTTAATAGCTTCATTCTACAAACTTTTACTTTAATAGCTTCATTCTACAAACTTTTATTTTAATAGCCTCATTCTACAAACTTTTACTTTAATAGCTTCATTCTACAAACTTTTATTTTAATAGCTTCATTCTACAAACTTTTATTTTAATAGCTTCATTCTACAAACTTTTACTTTAATAGCTTCATTCTACAAACTTTTACTTTAATAGCCTCATTCTACAAACTTTTACTTTAATAGCTTCATTCTACAAACTGTTACTTTAATAGCTTCATTCTACAAACTTTTATTTTAATAGCCTCATTCTACAAACTTTTATTTTAATAGCTTCATTCTACATACTTTTTCTTTAATAGCTTCATTCTACAAACTTTTACTTTAATAGCTTCATTTTACAAACTTTTATTTTAATAGCTTCATTCTACAAACTTTTACTTTAATAGCTTCATTCTACAAACTTTTACTTTAATACCTTCATTCTACAAACTTTTACTTTAATAGCTTCATTCTACAAACTTTTACTTTAATAGCTTCATTCTACAAACTTTTGTTTTAATAGCTTCATTCTACAAACTTTTACTTTAATAGCTTCATTCTACAAACTTTTATTTTAATAGCTTCATTCTACAAACTTTTATTTTAATAGCTTCATTCTACAAACTTTTATTTTAATAGCTTCATTCTACAAACTTTTACTTTAATAGCTTCATTTTACAAACTTTTATTTTAATAGCTTCATTCTACAAACATTTATTTTAATAGCTTCATTCTACAAACTTTTACTTTAATAGCTTCATTCTACAAACTTTTATTTTAATAGCTTCATTCTACAAACTTTTACTTTAATAGCTTCATTCTACAAACTTTTTTTTTAATAGCTACATTCTACAAACTGTTTCTTTAATAGCTTCATTCTACAAACTTTTACTTTAATAGCTTCATTCTACAAACTTTTATTTTAATAGCTTCATTCTACAAACTTTTATTTTAATAGCTTCATTCTACAAACTTTTACTTTAATAGCTTCATTCTACAAACTTTTATTTTAATAGCTTCATTCTACAAACTTTTTCTTTAATAGCTTCATTCTACAAACTTTTCTTTTAATAGCTTCATTCTACAAACTTTTATTTTAATAGCTTCATTCTACAAACTTTTATTTTAATAGCTTCATTCTACAAACTGTTTCTTTAATAGCTTCATTCTACAAACTGTTACTTTAATAGCTTCATTCTACAAACTTTTACTTTAATAGCTTCATTCTACAAACTTTTATTTTAATAGCTACATTCTACAAACTTTTACTTTAATAGCTTCATTCTACAAACTTTTACTTTAATAGCTTCATTCTACAAACTTTTACTTTAATAGCTTCATTCTACAAACTTTTACTTTAATAGCTTCATTCTACAAACTTTTATTTTAATAGCTTCATTCTACAAACTGTTTCTTTAATAGCTTCATTCTACAAACTTTTACTTTAATAGCTTCATTCTACAAAGTTTTATTTTAATAGCTTCTTTCTACAAACTTTTACTTTAATAGCTTCATTCTACAAACTTTTACTTTAATAGCTTCATTCTACAAACCTTTTCTTTAATAGCTTCATTCTACAAACTTTTACTTTAATAGCTTCATTCTACAAACTTTTACTTTAATAGCTTCATTCTACAAACTTTTTCTTTAATAGCTTCATTCTACAAACTTTTATTTTAATAGCTTCATTCTACAAAATTTTATTTTAATAGCTTCATTCTACAAACTTTTTCTTTAATAGCTTCATTCTACAAACTTTTATTTTAATAGCTTCATTCTACAAACTTTTACTTTAATAGCTTCATTCTACAAACTTTTATTTTAATAGCTTCATTCTACAAAATTTTATTTTAATAGCTTCATTCTACAAACTTTTTCTTTAATAGCTTCATTCTACAAACTTTTATTTTAATAGCTTCATTCTACAAACTTTTTCTTTAATAGCTTCATTCTACAAACTTTTATTTTAATAGCTTCATTCTACAAACTTTTATTTTAATAGCTTCATTCTACAAACTGTTACTTTAATAGCTTCATTCTACAAACTTTTATTTTAATAGCTTCATTCTACAAACTTTTATTTTAATAGCTTCATTCTACAAACTTTTTCTTTAATAGCTTCATTCTACAAACTTTTACTTTAATAGCTTCATTCTACAAACTTTTTCTTTAATAGCTTCATCTTACAAACTTTTATTTTAATAGCTTCATTCTACAAACTTTTATTTTAATAGCTTCATTCTACAAACTGTTACTTTAATAGCTTCATTCTACAAACTTTTATTTTTATAGCTTCATTCTACAAACTTTTATTTTAATAGCTTCATTCTACAAACTTTTTCTTTAATAGCTTCATTCTACAAACTTTTACTTTAATAGCTTCATTCTACAAACTTTTATTTTAATAGCTTCATTCTACAAACTTTTACTTTAATAGCTTCATTCTACAAACTTTTATTTAAATAGCTTCATTCTACAAACTTTTATTTTAATAGCTTCATTCTACAAACTTTTTCTTTAATAGCTTCATTCTACAAAGTTTTATTTTAATAGCTTCATTCTACAAACTTTTTCTTTAATAGCTTCATTCTACAAACTTTTACTTTAATAGCTTCATTCTACAAACTTTTATTTTAATAGCTTCATTCTACAAACTTTTATTTTAATAGCTTCATTCTACAAACTTTTTCTTTAATAGCTTCATTCTACAAACTTTTACTTTAATAGCTTCATTCTACAAACTTTTACTTTAATAGCTTCATTCTACAAACTTTTATTTTAATAGCTTCATTCTACAAACTTTTATTTTAATAGCTTCATTCTACAAACTTTTTCTTTAATAGCTTCATTCTACAAACTTTTACTTTACTAGCTTCATTCTACAAACTTTTACTTTAATAGCTTCATTCTACAAACTTTTATTTTAATAGCTTCATTCTACAAACTTTTACTTTAATAGCTTCATTCTACAAACTTTTATTTTAATAGCTTCATTCTACAAACTTTTTCTTTAATAGCTTCATTCTACAAACTTTTACTTTAATAGCTTCATTCTCCAAACTTTTACTTTAATAGCTTCATTCTACAAACTTTTATTTTAATAGCTTCATTCTACAAACTTTTACTTTAATAGCTTCATTCTACAAACTTTTATTTTAATAGCCTCATTCTACAAACTTTTACTTTAATAGCTTCATTCTACATACTTTTTCTTTAATAGCTTCATTCTACAAACTTTTATTTTAATAGCTTCATTCTACAAACTTTTACTTTAATAGCTTCATTCTACAAACTTTTATTTTAATAGCTTCATTCTACAAAATTTTATTTTAATAGCTTCATTCTACAAACTTTTTCGTTAATAGCTTCATTCTACAAACTTTTATTTTAATAGCTTCATTCTACAAACTTTTTCTTTAATAGCTTCATTCTACAAACTTTTATTTTAATAGCTTCATTCTACAAACTTTTATTTTAATAGCTTCATTCTACAAACTGTTACTTTAATAGCTTCATTCTACAAACTTTTATTTTAATAGCTTCATTCTACAAACTTTTATTTTAATAGCTTCATTCTACAAACTTTTTCTTTAATAGCTTCATTCTACAAACTTTTTCTTTAATAGCTTCATTCTACAAACTTTTTCTTTAATAGCTTCATCTTACAAACTTTTATTTTAATAGCTTCATTCTACAAACTTTTATTTTAATAGCTTCATTCTACAAACTTTTATTTTAATAGCTTCATTCTACAAACTTTTATTTTAATAGCTTCATTCTACAAACTTTTATTTTAATAGCTTCATTCTACAAACTTTTTCTTTAATAGCTTCATTCTACAAACTTTTACTTTAATAGCCTCATTCTACAAACTTTTACTTTAATAGCTTCATTCTACAAACTTTTATTTTAATAGCCTCATTCTACAAACTTTTATTTTAATAGCTTCATTCTACAAACTTTTATTTTAATAGCTTCATTCTACAAACTTTTACTTTAATAGCTTCATTCTACAAACTTTTATTTTAATAGCTTCATTCTACAAACTTTTTCTTTAATAGCTTCATTCTACAAACTTTTACTTTAATAGCTTCATTCTACAAACTTTTACTTTAATAGCTTCATTCTACAAACTTTTATTTTAATAGCTTCATTCTACAAACTTTTACTTTAATAGCTTCATTCTACAAACTTTTATTTTAATAGCCTCATTCTACAAACTTTTACTTTAATAGCTTCATTCTACAAACTTTTATTTTAATAGCTTCATTCTACAAACTTTTATTTTAATAGCTTCATTCTACAAACTTTTACTTTAATAGCTTCATTCTACAAACTTTTACTTTAATAGCCTCATTCTGCAAACTTTTACTTTAATAGCTTCATTCTACAAACTGTTATTTAATAGCTTCATTCTACAAACTTTTATTTTAATAGCCTCATTCTACAAACTTTTATTTTAATAGCTTCATTCTACAAACTTTTTCTTTAATAGCTTCATTCTACAAACTTTTACTTTAATAGCTTCATTTTACAAACTTTTATTTTAATAGCTTCATTCTACAAACTTTTACTTTAATAGCTTCATTCTACAAACTTTTACTTTAATACCTTCATTCTACAAACTTTTACTTTAATAGCTTCATTCTACAAACTTTTACTTTAATAGCTTCATTCTACAAACTTTTGTTTTAATAGCTTCATTCTACAAACTTTTACTTTAATAGCTTCATTCTACAAACTTTTATTTTAATAGCTTCATTCTACAAACTTTTATTTTAATAGCTTCATTCTACAAACTTTTATTTTAATAGCTTCATTCTACAAACTTTTACTTTAATAGCTTCATTTTACAAACTTTTATTTTAATAGCTTCATTCTACAAACATTTATTTTAATAGCTTCATTCTACAAACTTTTACTTTAATAGCTCTATTCTACAAACTTTTATTTTACTAGCTTCATTCTACAAACTTTTACTTTAATAGCTTCATTCTACAAACTTTTTTTTTAATAGCTTCATTCTACAAACTGTTTCTTTAATAGCTTCATTCTACAAACTTTTACTTTAATAGCTTCATTCTACAAACTTTTATTTTAATAGCTTCATTCTACAAACTTTTATGTTAATAGCTTCATTCTACAAACTTTTACTTTAATAGCTTCATTCTACAAACTTTTATTTTAATAGCTTCATTCTACAAACTTTTTCTTTAATAGCTTCATTCTACAAACTTTTCTTTTAATAGCTTCATTCTACAAACTTTTATTTTAATAGCTTCATTCTACAAACTTTTATTTTAATAGCTTCATTCTACAAACTTTTATTTTAATAGCTTCATTCTACAAACTTTTTCTTTAATAGCTTCATTCTACAAACTTTTTTTTTAATAGCTTCATTCTACAAACTTTTTCTTTAATAGCTTCATTCTACAAACTTTTATTTTAATAGCTTCATTCTACAAACTGTTTCTTTAATAGCTTCATTCTACAAACTGTTACTTTAATAGCTTCATTCTACAAACTTTTACTTTAATAGCTTCATTCTACAAACTTTTATTTTAATAGCTACATTCTACAAACTTTTACTTTAATAGCTTCATTCTACAAACTTTTACTTTAATAGCTTCATTCTACAAACTTTTACTTTAATAGCTTCATTCTACAAACTTTTACTTTAATAGCTTCATTCTACAAACTTTTATTTTAATAGCTTCATTCTACAAACTGTTTCTTTAATAGCTTCATTCTACAAACTTTTACTTTAATAGCTTCATTCTACAAAGTTTTATTTTAATAGCTTCTTTCTACAAACTTTTACTTTAATAGCTTCATTCTACAAACTTTTACTTTAATAGCTTCATTCTACAAACCTTTTCTTTAATAGCTTCATTCTACAAACTTTTACTTTAATAGCTTCATTCTACAAACTTTTACTTTAATAGCTTCATTCTACAAACTTTTTCTTTAATAGCTTCATTCTACAAACTTTTATTTTAATAGCTTCATCCTACAAAATTTTATTTTAATAGCTTCATTCTACAAACTTTTTCTTTAATAGCTTCATCTTACAAACTTTTATTTTAATAGCTTCATTCTACAAACTTTTATTTTAATAGCTTCATTCTACAAACTTTTATTTTAATAGCTTCATTCTACAAACTTTTATTTTAATAGCTTCATTCTACAAACTTTTATTTTAATAGCTTCATTCTACAAACTTTTTCTTTAATAGCTTTATTCTACAAACTTTTACTTTAATAGCCTCATTCTACAAACTTTTACTTTAATAGCTTCATTCTACAAACTTTTATTTTAATAGCCTCATTCTACAAACTTTTATTTTAATAGCTTCATTCTACAAACTTTTATTTTAATAGCTTCATTCTACAAACTTTTACTTTAATAGCTTCATTCTACAAACTTTTATTTTAATAGCTTCATTCTACAAACTTTTTCTTTAATAGCTTCAGTCTACAAACTTTTACTTTAATAGCTTCATTCTACAAACTTTTACTTTAATAGCTTCATTCTACAAACTTTTATTTTAATAGCTTCATTCTACAAACTTTTACTTTAATAGCTTCATTCTACAAACTTTTATTTTAATAGCCTCATTCTACAAACTTTTACTTTAATAGCTTCATTCTACAAACTTTTATTTTAATAGCTTCATTCTACAAACTTTTATTTTAATAGCTTCATTCTACAAACTTTTACTTTAATAGCTTCATTCTACAAACTTTTACTTTAATAGCCTCATTCTACAAACTTTTACTTTAATAGCTTCATTCTACAAACTGTTACTTTAATAGCTTCATTCTACAAACTTTTATTTTAATAGCCTCATTCTACAAACTTTTATTTTAATAGCTTCATTCTACAAACTTTTTCTTTAATAGCTTCATTCTACAAACTTTTACTTTAATAGCTTCATTTTACAAACTTTTACTTTAATAGCTTCATTCTACAAACTTTTACTTTAATAGCTTCATTCTACAAACTTTTACTTTAATACCTTCATTCTACAAACTTTTACTTTAATAGCTTCATTCTACAAACTTTTACTTTAATAGCTTCATTCTACAAACTTTTGTTTTAATAGCTTCATTCTACAAACTTTTACTTTAATAGCTTCATTCTACAAACTTTTATTTTAATAGCTTCATTCTACAAACTTTTATTTTAATAGCTTCATTCTACAAACTTTTATTTTAATAGCTTCATTCTACAAACTTTTACTTTAATAGCTTCATTTTACAAACTTTTATTTTAATAGCTTCATTCTACAAACATTTATTTTAATAGCTTCATTCTACAAACTTTTACTTTAATAGCTCTATTCTACAAACTTTTATTTTAATAGCTTCATTCTACAAACTTTTACTTTAATAGCTTCATTCTACAAACTTTTTTTTTAATAGCTTCATTCTACAAACTGTTTCTTTAATAGCTTCATTCTACAAACTTTTACTTTAATAGCTTCATTCTACAAACTTTTATTTTAATAGCTTCATTCTACAAACTTTTATGTTAATAGCTTCATTCTACAAACTTTTACTTTACTAGCTTCATTCTACAAACTTTTATTTTAATAGCTTCATTCTACAAACTTTTTCTTTAATAGCTTCATTCTACAAACTTTTCTTTTAATAGCTTCATTCTACAAACTTTTATTTTAATAGCTTCATTCTACAAACTTTTATTTTAATAGCTTCATTCTACAAACTTTTATTTTAATAGCTTCATTCTACAAACTTTTTCTTTAATAGCTTCATTCTACAAACTTTTTTTTTAATAGCTTCATTCTACAAACTTTTTCTTTAATAGCTTCATTCTACAAACTTTTATTTTAATAGCTTCATTCTACAAACTGTTTCTTTAATAGCTTCATTCTACAAACTTTTACTTTAATAGCTTCATTCTACAAAGTTTTATTTTAATAGCTTCTTTCTACAAACTTTTACTTTAATAGCTTCATTCTACAAACTTTTACTTTAATAGCTTCATTCTACAAACCTTTTCTTTAATAGCTTCATTCTACAAACTTTTACTTTAATAGCTTCATTCTACAAACTTTTACTTTAATAGCTTCATTCTACAAACTTTTTCTTTAATAGCTTCATTCTACAAACTTTTATTTTAATAGCTTCATTCTACAAAATTTTATTTTAATAGCTTCATTCTACAAACTTTTTCTTTAATAGCTTCATTCTACAAACTTTTATTTTAATAGCTTCATTCTACAAACTTTTACTTTAATAGCTTCATTCTACAAACTTTTATTTTAATAGCTTCATTCTACAAAATTTTATTTTAATAGCTTCATTCTACAAACTTTTTCTTTAATAGCTTCATTCTACAAACTTTTATTTTAATAGCTTCATTCTACAAACTTTTTCTTTAATAGCTTCATCTTACAAACTTTTATTTTAATAGCTTCATTCTACAAACTTTTATTTAAATAGCTTCATTCTACAAACTTTTATTTTAATAGCTTCATTCTACAAACTTTTTCTTTAATAGCTTCATTCTACAAACTTTTATTTTAATAGCTTCATTCTACAAACTTTTTCTTTAATAGCTTCATTCTACAAACTTTTACTTTAATAGCTTCATTCTACAAACTTTTATTTTAATAGCTTCATTCTACAAACTTTTATTTTAATAGCTTCATTCTACAAACTTTTTCTTTAATAGCTTCATTCTACAAACTTTTACTTTAATAGCTTCATTCTACAAACTTTTACTTTAATAGCTTCATTCTACAAACTTTTATTTTAATAGCTTCATTCTACAAACTTTTATTTTAATAGCTTCATTCTACAAACTTTTTCTTTAATAGCTTCATTCTACAAACTTTTACTTTACTAGCTTCATTCTACAAACTTTTACTTTTATAGCTTCATTCTACAAACTTTTATTTTAATAGCTTCATTCTACAAACTTTTACTTTAATAGCTTCATTCTACAAACTTTTATTTTAATAGCTTCATTCTACAAACTTTTTCTTTAATAGCTTCATTCTACAAACTTTTACTTTAATAGCTTCATTCTCCAAACTTTTACTTTAATAGCTTCATTCTACAAACTTTTATTTTAATAGCTTCATTCTACAAACTTTTACTTTAATAGCTTCATTCTACAAACTTTTATTTTAATAGCCTCATTCTACAAACTTTTACTTTAATAGCTTCATTCTACAAACTTTTATTTTAATAGCTTCATTCTACAAACTTTTATTTTAATAGCTTCATTCTACAAACTTTTACTTTAATACCTTCATTCTACAAACTTTTATTTTAATAGCTTCATTCTACATACTTTTACTTTAATAGCTTCATTCTACAAACTGTTACTTTAATAGCTTCATTCTACAAACTTTTATTTTAATAGCTTCATTCTACAAACTTTTATTTTAATAGCTTCATTCTACAAACTTTTTCTTTAATAGCTTCATTCTACAAACTTTTACTTTAATAGCCTCATTCTACAAACTTTTACTTTAATAGCTTCATTCTACAAACTTTTATTTTAATAGCCTCATTCTACAAACTTTTATTTTAATAGCTTCATTCTACAAACTTTTATTTTAATAGCTTCATTCTACAAACTTTTATTTTAATAGCTTCATTCTACAAACTTTTATTTTAATAGCTTCATTCTACAAACTTTTTCTTTAATAGCTTCATTCTACAAACTTTTTTTTTAATAGCTTCATTCTACAAACTTTTTCTTTAATAGCTTCATTCTACAAACTTTTATTTTAATAGCTTCATTCTACAAACTGTTTCTTTAATAGCTTCATTCTACAAACTGTTACTTTAATAGCTTCATTCTACAAACTTTTACTTTAATAGCTTCATTCTACAAACTTTTATTTTAATAGCTTCATTCTACAAACTTTTACTTTAATAGCTTCATTCTACAAACTTTTACTTTAATAGCTTCATTCTAAAAACTTTTACTTTAATAGCTTCATTCTACAAACTTTTACTTTAATAGCTTCATTCTACAAACTTTTATTTTAATAGCTTCATTCTACAAACTGTTTCTTTAATAGCTTCATTCTACAAACTTTTACTTTAATAGCTTCATTCTACAAAGTTTTATTTTAATAGCTTCTTTCTACAAACTTTTACTTTAATAGCTTCATTCTACAAACTTTTACTTTAATAGCTTCATTCTACAAACCTTTTCTTTAATAGCTTCATTCTACAAACTTTTACTTTAATAGCTTCATTCTACAAACTTTTACTTTAATAGCTTCATTCTACAAACTTTTTCTTTAATAGCTTCATTCTACAAACTTTTATTTTAATAGCTTCATTCTACAAAATTTTATTTTAATAGCTTCATTCTACAAACTTTTTCTTTAATAGCTTCATTCTACAAACTTTTATTTTAATAGCTTCATTCTACAAACTTTTACTTTAATAGCTTCATTCTACAAACTTTTATTTTAATAGCTTCATTCTACAAAATTTTATTTTAATAGCTTCATTCTACAAACTTTTTCTTTAATAGCTTCATTCTACAAACTTTTATTTTAATAGCTTCATTCTACAAACTTTTTCTTTAATAGCTTCATCTTACAAACTTTTATTTTAATAGCTTCATTCTACAAACTTTTATTTAAATAGCTTCATTCTACAAACTTTTATTTTAATAGCTTCATTCTACAAACTTTTTCTTTAATAGCTTCATTCTACAAACTTTTATTTTAATAGCTTCATTCTACAAACTTTTTCTTTAATAGCTTCATTCTACAAACTTTTACTTTAATAGCTTCATTCTACAAACTTTTATTTTAATAGCTTCATTCTACAAACTTTTATTTTAATAGCTTCATTCTACAAACTTTTTCTTTAATAGCTTCATTCTACAAACTTTTACTTTAATAGCTTCATTCTACAAACTTTTACTTTAATAGCTTCATTCTACAAACTTTTATTTTAATAGCTTCATTCTACAAACTTTTATTTTAATAGCTTCATTCTACAAACTTTTTCTTTAATAGCTTCATTCTACAAACTTTTACTTTACTAGCTTCATTCTACAAACTTTTACTTTTATAGCTTCATTCTACAAACTTTTATTTTAATAGCTTCATTCTACAAACTTTTACTTTAATAGCTTCATTCTACAAACTTTTATTTTAATAGCTTCATTCTACAAACTTTTTCTTTAATAGCTTCATTCTACAAACTTTTACTTTAATAGCTTCATTTTCCAAACTTTTACTTTAATAGCTTCATTCTACAAACTTTTATTTTAATAGCTTCATTCTACAAACTTTTACTTTAATAGCTTCATTCTACAAACTGTTATTTTAATAGCCTCATTCTACAAACTTTTACTTTAATAGCTTCATTCTACAAACTTTTATTTTAATAGCTTCATTCTACAAACTTTTATTTTAATAGCTTCATTCTACAAACTTTTACTTTAATACCTTCATTCTACAAACTTTTATTTTAATAGCTTCATTCTACATACTTTTACTTTAATAGCTTCATTCTACAAACTGTTACTTTAATAGCTTCATTCTACAAACTTTTATTTTAATAGCTTCATTCTACAAACTTTTATTTTAATAGCTTCATTCTACAAACTTTTTCTTTAATAGCTTCATTCTACAAACTTTTACTTTAATAGCCTCATTCTACAAACTTTTACTTTAATAGCTTCATTCTACAAACTTTTATTTTAATAGCCTCATTCTACAAACTTTTATTTTAATAGCTTCATTCTACAAACTTTTATTTTAATAGCTTCATTCTACAAACTTTTACTTTAATAGCTTCATTCTACAAACTTTTATTTTAATAGCTTCATTCTACAAACTTTTTCTTTAATAGCTTCATTCTACAAACTTTTACTTTAATAGCTTCATTCTACAAACTTTTACTTTAATAGCTTCATTCTACAAACTTTTATTTTAATAGCTTCATTCTACAAACTTTTACTTTAATAGCTTCATTCTACAAACTTTTATTTTAATAGCCTCATTCTACAAACTTTTACTTTAATAGCTTCATTCTACAAACTTTTATTTTAATAGCTTCATTCTACAAACTTTTATTTTAATAGCTTCATTCTACAAACTTTTACTTTAATAGCTTCATTCTACAAACTTTTATTTTAATAGCCTCATTCTACAAACTTTTACTTTAATAGCTTCATTCTACAAACTGTTACTTTAATAGCTTCATTCTACAAACTTTTATTTTAATAGCTTCATTCTACAAACATTTATTTTAATAGCTTCATTCTACAAACTTTTTCTTTAATAGCTTCATTCTACAAACTTTTATTTTAATAGCTTCATTCTACAAACTTTTATTTTAATAGCTTCATTCTACAAACTGTTACTTTAATAGCTTCATTCTACAAACTTTTACTTTAATAGCCTCATTCTACAAACTTTTACTTTAATAGCTTCATTCTACAAACGTTTATTTTAATAGCCTCATTCTACAAACTTTTATTTTAATAGCTTCATTTTACAAACTTTTATTTTAATAGCTTCATTCTACAAACTTTTACTTTAATAGCTTCATTCTACAAACTTTTATTTTAATAGCTTCATTCTACAAACTTTTACTTTAATAGCTTCATTCTACAAACTTTTACTTTAATACCTTCATTCTACAAACTTTTACTTTAATAGCTTCATTCTACAAACTTTTACTTTAATAGCTTCATTCTACAAACTTTTGTTTTAATAGCTTCATTCTACAAACTTTTACTTTAATAGCTTCATTCTACAAACTTTTACTTTAATAGCTTCATTCTACAAACTTTTATTTTAATAGCTTCATTCTACAAACTTTTATTTTAATAGCTTCATTCTACAAACTTTTACTTTAATAGCTTCATTTTACAAACTTTTATTTTAATAGCTTCATTCTACAAACATTTATTTTAATAGCTTCATTCTACAAACTTTTACTTTAATAGCTTCATTCTACAAACTTTTATTTTAATAGCTTCATTCTACAAACTTTTACTTTAATAGCTTCATTCTACAAACTTTTATTTTAATAGCTTCATTCTACAAACATTTATTTTAATAGCTTCATTCTACAAACTTTTACTTTAATAGCTTCATTCTACAAACTTTTATTTTAATAGCTTCATTCTACAAACTTTTATGTTAATAGCTTCATTCTACAAACTTTTACTTTAATAGCTTCATTCTACAAACTTTTATTTTAATAGCTTCATTCTACAAACTTTTTCTTTAATAGCTTCATTCTACAAACTTTTATTTTAATAGCTTCATTCTACAAACTTTTATTTTAATAGCTTCATTCTACAAACTTTTATTTTAATAGCTTCATTCTACAAACTTTTATTTTAATAGCTTCATTCTACAAACTTTTTCTTTAATAGCTTCATTCTACAAACTTTTATTTTAATAGCTTCATTCTACAAACTGTTTCTTTAATAGCTTCATTCTACAAACTGTTACTTTAATAGCTTCATTCTACAAACTGTTTCTTTAATAGCTTCATTCTACAAACTGTTACTTTAATAGCTTCATTCTACAAACTTTTACTTTAATAGCTTCATTCTACAAACTTTTATTTTAATAGCTACATTCTACAAACTTTTACTTTAATAGCTTCATTCTACAAACTTTTACTTTAATAGCTTCATTCTACAAACTTTTACTTTAATAGCTTCATTCTACAAACTTTTACTTTAATAGCTTCATTCTACAAACTTTTATTTTAATAGCTTCATTCTACAAACTGTTTCTTGAATAGCTTCATTCTACAAACTTTTACTTTAATAGCTTCATTCTACAAAGTTTTATTTTAATAGCTTCTTTCTACAAACTTTTACTTTAATAGCTTCATTCTACAAACTTTTACTTTAATAGCTTCATTCTACAAACCTTTTCTTTAATAGCTTCATTCTACAAACTTTTACTTTAATAGCTTCATTCAACCAACTTTTACTTTAATAGCTTCATTCTACAAACTTTTATTTTAATAGCTTCATTCTACAAACTTTTATTTTAATAGCTTCATTCTACAAACTTTTTCTTTAATAGCTTCATTCTACAAACTTTTATTTTAATAGCTTCATTCTACAAACTTTTATTTTAATAGCTTCATTCTACAAACTTTTACTTTAATAGCTTCATTCTACAAACTTTTATTTTAATAGCTTCATTCTACAAACTTTTACTTTAATAGCTTCATTCTACAAACTTTTACTTTAATAGCTTCATTCTACAAACTTTTATTTTAATAGCTTCATTCTACAAACTTTTACTTTAATAACTTCATTCTACAAACTTTTATTTTAATAGCTTAATTCTACAAACTTTTACTTTAATAGCTTCATTCTACAAACTTTTATTTTAATAGCTTCATTCTACAAACTTTTACTTTAATAGCTTCATTCTACAAACTTTTATTTTAATAGCTTCATTCTACCAACGTTTACTTTAATAGCTTCATTCTACAAACTTTTACTTTAATAGCTTCATTCTACAAACTTTTATTTTAATAGCTTCATTCTACAAACTTTTACTTTAATAGCTTCATTCTACAAACTTTTATTTTAATAGCTTCATTCTACAAACTTTTACTTTAATAGCTTCATTCTACAAACTTTTACTTTAATAGCTTCATTCTACAAACTTTTATTTTAATAGCTTCATTCTACAAACTTTTACTTTAATAGCTTCATTCTACAAACTTTTATTTTAATAGCTTCATTCTACAAACTTTTATTTTAATAGCTACATTCTACAAACTTTTACTTTAATAGCTTCATTTTACAAACTTTTATTTTAATAGCTTCATTCTACAAACTTTTATTTTAATAGCTTCATTCTACAAACTTTTACTTTAATAGCTTCATTCTACAAACTTTTATTTTAATAGCTTCATTCTACAACCTTTTATTTTAATAGCTTCATTCTACAAACCTTTACTTTAATAGCTTCATTCTACAAACTTTTATTTTAATAGCTTCATTCTACAAACTTTTATTTTAATAGCTTCATTCTACAAACTTTTACTTTAATAGCTTCATTTTACAAACTTTTATTTTAATAGCTTCATTCTACAAACATTTATTTTAATAGCTTCATTCTACAAACTTTTACTTTAATAGCTTCATTCTACAAACTTTTATTTTAATAGCTTCATTCTACAAACTTTTATTTTAATAGCTTCATTCTACAAATTTTTATGTTAATAGCTTCATTCTACAAACTGTTTCTTTAATAGCTTCATTCTACAAACTTTTACTTTAATAGCTTCATTCTACAAACTTTTACTTTAATAGCTTCATTCTACAAACTTTTATTTTAATAGCTACATTCTACAAACTTTTACTTTAATAGCTTCATTCTACAAACTTTTACTTTAATAGCTTCATTCTACAAACTTTTTTTTTAATAGCTTCATTCTACAAACTTTTACTTTAATAGCCTCATTCTACAAACTTTTATTTTAATAGCTTCATTCTACAAACCTTTTCTTTAATAGCTTCATTCTACAAACTTTTACTTTAATAGCTTCATTCTACAAACTTTTACTTTAATAGCTTCATTCTACAAACTTTTATTTTAATAGCTTCATTCTACAAACTTTTATTTTAATAGCTTCATTCTACAAACTTTTTCTTTAATAGCTTCATTCTACAAACTTTTATTTTAATAGCTTCATTCTACACACTTTTATTTTAATAGCTTCATTCTACAAACTTTTACTTTAATAGCTTCATTCTACAAACTTTTATTTTAATAGCTTCATTCTACAAACTTTTACTTTAATAGCTTCATTCTACAAACTTTTACTTTAATAGCTTCATTCTACAAACTTTTATTTTAATAGCTTCATTCTACAAACTTTTACTTTAATAGCTTCATTCTACAAACTTTTATTTTAATAGCTTCATTCTACAAACTTTTTCTTTAATAGCTTCATTCTACAAACTTTTATTTTAATAGCTTCATTCTACAAACTTTTATTTTAATAGCTTCATTCTACAAACTTTTATTTTAATAGCTTCATTCTACAAACTTTTATTTTAATAGCTTCATTCTACAAACTTTTTCTTTAATAGCTTCATTCTACAAACTTTTATTTTAATAGCTTCATTCTACAAACTTTTTCTTTAATAGCTTCATTCTACAAACTTTTATTTTAATAGCTTCATTCTACAAACTGTTTCTTTAATAGCTTCATTCTACAAACTGTTACTTTAATAGCTTCATTCTACAAACTTTTACTTTAATAGCTTCATTCTACAAACTTTTATTTTAATAGCTACATTCTACAAACTTTTACTTTAATAGCTTCATTCTACAAACTTTTACTTTAATAGCTTCATTCTACAAACTTTTACTTTAATAGCTTCATTCTACAAACTTTTACTTTAATAGCTTCATTCTACAAACTTTTATTTTAATAGCTTCATTCTACAAACTGTTTCTTTAATAGCTTCATTCTACAAACTTTTACTTTAATAGCTTCATTCTACAAAGTTTTATTTTAATAGCTTCTTTCTACAAACTTTTACTTTAATAGCTTCATTCTACAAACTTTTACTTTAATAGCTTCATTCTACAAACCTTTTCTTTAATAGCTTCATTCTACAAACTTTTACTTTAATAGCTTCATTCTACAAACTTTTACTTTAATAGCTTCATTCTACAAACTTTTATTTTAATAGCTTCATTCTACAAACTTTTATTTTAATAGCTTCATTCTACAAACTTTTTCTTTAATAGCTTCATTCTACAAACTTTTATTTTAATAGCTTCATTCTACAAACTTTTATTTTAATAGCTTCATTCTACAAACTTTTACTTTAATAGCTTCATTCTACAAACTTTTATTTTAATAGCTTCATTCTACAAACTTTTACTTTAATAGCTTCATTCTACAAACTTTTACTTTAATAGCTTCATTCTACAAACTTTTATTTTAATAGCTTCATTCTACAAACTTTTACTTTAATAGCTTCATTCTACAAACTTTTATTTTAATAGCTTAATTCTACAAACTTTTACTTTAATAGCTTCATTCTACAAACTTTTATTTTAATAGCTTCATTCTACAAACTTTTATTTTAATAGCTTCATTCTACAAACTTTTATTTTAATAGCTTCATTCTACAAACTTTTATTTTAATAGCTTCATTCTACAAACTTTTATTTTAATAGCTTCATTCTACAAACTTTTACTTTAATAGCTTCATTCTACAAACTTTTACTTTAATAGCTTCATTCTACAAACTTTTATTTTAATAGCTTCATTCTACCAACTTTTACTTTAATAGCTTCATTCTACAAACTTTTACTTTAATAGCTTCATTCTACAAACTTTTATTTTAATAGCTTCATTCTACAAACTTTTACTTTAATAGCTTCATTCTACAAACTTTTATTTTAATAGCTTCATTCTACAAACTTTTACTTTAATAGCTTCATTCTACAAACTTTTACTTTAATAGCTTCATTCTACAAACTTTTATTTTAATAGCTTCATTCTACAAACTTTTACTTTAATAGCTTCATTCTACAAACTTTTATTTTAATAGCTTCATTCTACAAACTTTTATTTTAATAGCTACATTCTACAAACTTTTACTTTAATAGCTTCATTTTACAAACTTTTATTTTAATAGCTTCATTCTACAAACTTTTATTTTAATAGCTTCATTCTACAAACTTTTACTTTAATAGCTTCATTCTACAAACTTTTATTTTAATAGCTTCATTCTACAACCTTTTATTTTAATAGCTTCATTCTACAAACCTTTACTTTAATAGCTTCATTCTACAAACTTTTATTTTAATAGCTTCATTCTACAAACTTTTATTTTAATAGCTTCATTCTACAAACTTTTACTTTAATAGCTTCATTTTACAAACTTTTATTTTAATAGCTTCATTCTACAAACATTTATTTTAATAGCTTCATTCTACAAACTTTTACTTTAATAGCTTCATTCTACAAACTTTTACTTTAATAGCTTCATTCTACAAACTTTTATTTTAATAGCTTCATTCTACAAACTGTTACTTTAATAGCTTCATTCTACAAACTTTTACTTTAATAGCTTCATTCTACAAACTTTTATTTTAATAGCTTCATTCTACAAACTTTTACTTTAATAGCTTCATTCTACAAACTTTTATTTTAATAGCTTCATTCTACAAACTTTTACTTTAATAGCCTCATTCTACAAACTTTTATTTTAATAGCTTCATTCTACAAACCTTTTCTTTAATAGCTTCATTCTGCAAACTTTTACTTTAATAGCTTCATTCTACAAACTTTTACTTTAATAGCTTCATTCTACAAACTTTTATTTTAATAGCTTCATTCTACAAACTTTTATTTTAATAGCTTCATTCTACAAACTTTTTCTTTAATAGCTTCATTCTACAAACTTTTATTTTAATAGCTTCATTCTACAAACTTTTATTTTAATAGCTTCATTCTACAAACTTTTACTTAAATAGCTTCATTCTACAAACTTTTATTTTAATAGCTTCATTCTACAAACTTTTACTTTAATAGCTTCATTCTACAAACTTTTACTTTAATAGCTTCATTCTACAAACTTTTATTTTAATAGCTTCATTCTACAAACTTTTACTTTAATAGCTTCATTCTACAAACTTTTATTTTAATAGCTTAATTCTACAAACTTTTTCTTTAATAGCTTCATTCTACAAACTTTTATTTTAATAGCTTCATTCTACAAACTTTTATTTTAATAGCTTCATTCTACAAACTTTTATTTTAATAGCTTCATTCTACAAACTTTTATTTTAATAGCTTCATTCTACAAACTTTTTCTTTAATAGCTTCATTCTACAAACTTTTATTTTAATAGCTTCATTCTACAAACTTTTTCTTTAATAGCTTCATTCTACAAACTTTTATTTTAATAGCTTCATTCTACAAACTGTTTCTTTAATAGCTTCATTCTACAAACTGTTACTTTAATAGCTTCATTCTACAAACTTTTACTTTAATAGCTTCATTCTACAAACTTTTATTTTAATAGCTACATTCTACAAACTTTTACTTTAATAGCTTCATTCTACAAACTTTTACTTTAATAGCTTCATTCTACAAACTTTTACTTTAATAGCTTCATTCTACAAACTTTTACTTTAATAGCTTCATTTTACAAACTTTTATTTTAATAGCTTCATTCTACAAACTGTTTCTTTAATAGCTTCATTCTACAAACTTTTACTTTAATAGCTTCATTCTACAAAGTTTTATTTTAATAGCTTCTTTCTACAAACTTTTACTTTAATAGCTTCATTCTACAAACTTTTACTTTAATAGCTTCATTCTACAAACCTTTTCTTTACTAGCTTCATTCTACAAACTTTTACTTTAATAGCTTCATTCTACAAACTTTTACTTTAATAGCTTCATTCTACAAACTTTTATTTTAATAGCTTCATTCTACAAACTTTTATTTTAATAGCTTCATTCTACAAACTTTTTCTTTAATAGCTTCATTCTACAAACTTTTATTTTAATAGCTTCATTCTACAAACTTTTATTTTAATAGCTTCATTCTACAAACTTTTACTTTAATAGCTTCATTCTACAAACTTTTATTTTAATAGCTTCATTCTACAAACTTTTACTTTAATAGCTTCATTCTACAAACTTTTACTTTAATAGCTTCATTCTACAAACTTTTATTTTAATAGCTTCATTCTACAAACTTTTACTTTAATAGCTTCATTCTACAAACTTTTATTTTAATAGCTTAATTCTACAAACTTTTACTTTAATAGCTTCATTCTACAAACTTTTATTTTAATAGCTTCATTCTACAAACTTTTATTTTAATAGCTTCATTCTACAAACTTTTATTTTAATAGCTTCATTCTACAAACTTTTATTTTAATAGCTTCATTCTACAAACTTTTATTTTAATAGCTTCATTCTACAAACTTTTACTTTAATAGCTTCATTCTACAAACTTTTACTTTAATAGCTTCATTCTACAAACTTTTATTTTAATAGCTTCATTCTACCAACTTTTACTTTAATAGCTTCATTCTACAAACTTTTACTTTAATAGCTTCATTCTACAAACTTTTATTTTAATAGCTTCATTCTACAAACTTTTACTTTAATAGCTTCATTCTACAAACTTTTATTTTAATAGCTTCATTCTACAAACTTTTACTTTAATAGCTTCATTCTACAAACTTTTACTTTAATAGCTTCATTCTACAAACTTTTATTTTAATAGCTTCATTCTACAAACTTTTACTTTAATAGCTTCATTCTACAAACTTTTATTTTAATAGCTTCATTCTACAAACTTTTATTTTAATAGCTACATTCTACAAACTTTTACTTTAATAGCTTCATTCTACAAACTTTTATTTTAATAGCTTCATTCTACAAACTTTTACTTTAATAGCTTAATTCTACAAACTTTTATTTTAATAGCTTCATTCTACAAACTTTTATTTTAATAGCTTCATTCTACAAACTTTTATTTTAATAGCTTCATTCTACAAACTTTTATTTTAATAGCTTCATTCTACAAACTTTTTCTTTAATAGCTTCATTCTACAAACTTTTATTTTAATAGCTTCATTCTACAAACTTTTTCTTTAATAGCTTCATTCTACAAACTTTTATTTTAATAGCTTCATTCTACAAACTGTTTCTTTAATAGCTTCATTCTACAAACTGTTACTTTAATAGCTTCATTCTACAAACTTTTACTTTAATAGCTTCATTCTACAAACTTTTATTTTAATAGCTACATTCTACAAACTTTTACTTTAATAGCTTCATTCTACAAACTTTTACTTTAATAGCTTCATTCTACAAACTTTTACTTTAATAGCTTCATTCTACAAACTTTTAATTTAATAGCTTCATTCTACAAACTTTTATTTTAATAGCTTCCTTCTACAAACTGTTTCTTTAATAGCTTCATTCTACAAACTTTTACTTTAATAGCTTCATTCTACAAAGTTTTATTTTAATAGCTTCTTTCTACAAACTTTTACTTTAATAGCTTCATTCTACAAACTTTTACTTTAATAGCTTCATTCTACAAACTTTTTCTTTAATAGCTTCATTCTACAAACTTTTACTTTAATAGCTTCATTCTACAAACTTTTACTTTAATAGCTTCATTCTACAAACTTTTATTTTAATAGCTTCATTCTACAAACTTTTATTTTAATAGCTTCATTCTACAAACTTTTTCTTTAATAGCTTCATTCTACAAACTTTTATTTTAATAGCTTCATTCTACAAACTTTTATTTTAATAGCTTCATTCTACAAACTTTTACTTTAATAGCTTCATTCTACAAACTTTTATTTTAATAGCTTCATTCTACAAACTTTTACTTTAATAGCTTCATTCTACAAACTTTTATTTTAATAGCTTAATTCTACAAACTTTTACTTTAATAGCTTCATTCTACAAACTTTTATTTTAATAGCTTCATTCTACAAACTTTTATTTTAATAGCTTCATTCTACAAACTTTTATTTTAATAGCTTCATTCTACAAACTTTTATTTTAATAGCTTCATTCTACAAACTTTTATTTTAATAGCTTCATTCTACAAACTTTTACTTTAATAGCTTCATTCTACAAACTTTTACTTTAATAGCTTCATTCTACAAACTTTTATTTTAATAGCTTCATTCTACCAACTTTTACTTTAATAGCTTCATTCTACAAACTTTTACTTTAATAGCTTCATTCTACAAACTTTTATTTTAATAGTTTCATTCTACAAACTTTTACTTTAATAGCTTCATTCTACAAACTTTTATTTTAATAGCTTCATTCTACAAACTTTTACTTTAATAGCTTCATTCTACAAACTTTTACTTTAATAGCTTCATTCTACAAACTTTTATTTTAATAGCTTCATTCTACAAACTTTTACTTTAATAGCTTCATTCTACAAACTTTTATTTTAATAGCTTCATTCTACAAACTTTTATTTTAATAGCTACATTCTACAAACTTTTACTTTAATAGCTTCATTTTACAAACTTTTATTTTAATAGCTTCATTCTACAAACTTTTATTTTAATAGCTTCATTCTACAAACTTTTACTTTAATAGCTTCATTCTACAAACTTTTATTTTAATAGCTTCATTCTACAACCTTTTATTTTAATAGCTTCATTCTACAAACCTTTACTTT
The DNA here is from genome assembly GCF_053919585.1 of Euprymna scolopes. Classification (NCBI taxonomy): domain Eukaryota; kingdom Metazoa; phylum Mollusca; class Cephalopoda; order Sepiida; family Sepiolidae; genus Euprymna; species Euprymna scolopes. Next base: position 24,946,224 of record NC_136525.1, on the reverse strand, counting down.
AATAGCTTCATTCTACAAACTTTTATTTTAATAGCTTCATTCTACAAACTTTTATTTTAATAGCTTCATTCTACAAACTTTTACTTTAATAGCTTCATTTTACAAACTTTTATTTTAATAGCTTCATTCTACAAACTTTTATTTTAATAGCTTCATTCTACAAACTTTTACTTTAATAGCTTCATTCTACAAACTTTTATTTTAATAGCTTCATTCTACAAACTTTTATTTTAATAGCTTAATTCTACAAATTTTTATGTTAATAGCTTCATTCTACTAACTGTTTCTTTAATAGCTTCATTCTACAAACTGTTACTTTAATAGCTTCATTCTACAAACTGTTACTTTTATAGCTTCATTCTACAAACTTTTATTTTAATAGCTTCATTCTACAAACTTTTACTTTAATAGCTTCATTCTACAAACTTTTATTTTAATAGCTTCATTCTACAAACTTTTACTTTAATAGCCTCATTCTACAAACTTTTATTTTAATAGCTTCATTCTACAAACCTTTTCTTTAATAGCTTCATTCTACAAACTTTTACTTTAATAGCTTCATTCTACAAACTTTTACTTTAATAGCTTCATTCTACAAACTTTTATTTTAATAGCTTCATTCTACAAACTTTTATTTTAATAGCTTCATTCTACAAACTTTTTCTTTAATAGCTTCATTCTACAAACTTTTATTTTAATAGCTTCATTCTACAAACTTTTATTTTAATAGCTTCATTCTACAAACTTTTACTTTAATAGCTTCATTCTACAAACTTTTATTTTAATAGCTTCATTCTACAAACTTTTACTTTAATAGCTTCATTCTACAAACTTTTACTTTAATAGCTTCATTCTACAAACTTTTATTTTAATAGCTTCATTCTACAAACTTTTACTTTAATAGCTTCATTCTACAAACTTTTATTTTAATAGCTTAATTCTACAAACTTTTTCTTTAATAGCTTCATTCTACAAACTTTTATTTTAATAGCTTCATTCTACAAACTTTTATTTTAATAGCTTCATTCTACAAACTTTTATTTTAATAGCTTCATTCTACAAACTTTTATTTTAATAGCTTCATTCTACAAACTTTTTCTTTAATAGCTTCATTCTACAAACTTTTATTTTAATAGCTTCATTCTACAAACTTTTTCTTTAATAGCTTCATTCTACAAACTTTTATTTTAATAGCTTCATTCTACAAACTGTTTCTTTAATAGCTTCATTCTACAAACTGTTACTTTAATAGCTTCATTCTACAAACTTTTACTTTAATAGCTTCATTCTACAAACTTTTATTTTAATAGCTACATTCTACAAACTTTTACTTTAATAGCTTCATTCTACAAACTTTTACTTTAATAGCTTCATTCTACAAACTTTTACTTTAATAGCTTCATTCTACAAACTTTTACTTTAATAGCTTCATTTTACAAACTTTTATTTTAATAGCTTCATTCTACAAACTGTTTCTTTAATAGCTTCATTCTACAAACTTTTACTTTAATAGCTTCATTCTACAAACCTTTTCTTTACTAGCTTCATTCTACAAACTTTTACTTTAATAGCTTCATTCTACAAACTTTTACTTTAATAGCTTCATTCTACAAACTTTTATTTTAATAGCTTCATTCTACAAACTTTTATTTTAATAGCTTCATTCTACAAACTTTTTCTTTAATAGCTTCATTCTACAAACTTTTATTTTAATAGCTTCATTCTACAAACTTTTACTTTAATAGCTTCATTCTACAAACTTTTACTTTAATAGCCTCATTCTACAAACTTTTACTTTAATAGCTTCATTCTACAAACTGTTACTTTAATAGCTTCATTCTACAAACTTTTATTTTAATAGCCTCATTCTACAAACTTTTATTTTAATAGCTTCATTCTACATACTTTTTCTTTAATAGCTTCATTCTACAAACTTTTACTTTAATAGCTTCATTTTACAAACTTTTATTTTAATAGCTTCATTCTACAAACTTTTACTTTAATAGCTTCATTCTACAAACTTTTACTTTAATACCTTCATTCTACAAACTTTTACTTTAATAGCTTCATTCTACAAACTTTTACTTTAATAGCTTCATTCTACAAACTTTTGTTTTAATAGCTTCATTCTACAAACTTTTACTTTAATAGCTTCATTCTACAAACTTTTATTTTAATAGCTTCATTCTACAAACTTTTATTTTAATAGCTTCATTCTACAAACTTTTATTTTAATAGCTTCATTCTACAAACTTTTACTTTAATAGCTTCATTTTACAAACTTTTATTTTAATAGCTTCATTCTACAAACATTTATTTTAATAGCTTCATTCTACAAACTTTTACTTTAATAGCTTCATTCTACAAACTTTTATTTTAATAGCTTCATTCTACAAACTTTTACTTTAATAGCTTCATTCTACAAACTTTTTTTTTAATAGCTACATTCTACAAACTGTTTCTTTAATAGCTTCATTCTACAAACTTTTACTTTAATAGCTTCATTCTACAAACTTTTATTTTAATAGCTTCATTCTACAAACTTTTATTTTAATAGCTTCATTCTACAAACTTTTACTTTAATAGCTTCATTCTACAAACTTTTATTTTAATAGCTTCATTCTACAAACTTTTTCTTTAATAGCTTCATTCTACAAACTTTTCTTTTAATAGCTTCATTCTACAAACTTTTATTTTAATAGCTTCATTCTACAAACTTTTATTTTAATAGCTTCATTCTACAAACTGTTTCTTTAATAGCTTCATTCTACAAACTGTTACTTTAATAGCTTCATTCTACAAACTTTTACTTTAATAGCTTCATTCTACAAACTTTTATTTTAATAGCTACATTCTACAAACTTTTACTTTAATAGCTTCATTCTACAAACTTTTACTTTAATAGCTTCATTCTACAAACTTTTACTTTAATAGCTTCATTCTACAAACTTTTACTTTAATAGCTTCATTCTACAAACTTTTATTTTAATAGCTTCATTCTACAAACTGTTTCTTTAATAGCTTCATTCTACAAACTTTTACTTTAATAGCTTCATTCTACAAAGTTTTATTTTAATAGCTTCTTTCTACAAACTTTTACTTTAATAGCTTCATTCTACAAACTTTTACTTTAATAGCTTCATTCTACAAACCTTTTCTTTAATAGCTTCATTCTACAAACTTTTACTTTAATAGCTTCATTCTACAAACTTTTACTTTAATAGCTTCATTCTACAAACTTTTTCTTTAATAGCTTCATTCTACAAACTTTTATTTTAATAGCTTCATTCTACAAAATTTTATTTTAATAGCTTCATTCTACAAACTTTTTCTTTAATAGCTTCATTCTACAAACTTTTATTTTAATAGCTTCATTCTACAAACTTTTACTTTAATAGCTTCATTCTACAAACTTTTATTTTAATAGCTTCATTCTACAAAATTTTATTTTAATAGCTTCATTCTACAAACTTTTTCTTTAATAGCTTCATTCTACAAACTTTTATTTTAATAGCTTCATTCTACAAACTTTTTCTTTAATAGCTTCATTCTACAAACTTTTATTTTAATAGCTTCATTCTACAAACTTTTATTTTAATAGCTTCATTCTACAAACTGTTACTTTAATAGCTTCATTCTACAAACTTTTATTTTAATAGCTTCATTCTACAAACTTTTATTTTAATAGCTTCATTCTACAAACTTTTTCTTTAATAGCTTCATTCTACAAACTTTTACTTTAATAGCTTCATTCTACAAACTTTTTCTTTAATAGCTTCATCTTACAAACTTTTATTTTAATAGCTTCATTCTACAAACTTTTATTTTAATAGCTTCATTCTACAAACTGTTACTTTAATAGCTTCATTCTACAAACTTTTATTTTTATAGCTTCATTCTACAAACTTTTATTTTAATAGCTTCATTCTACAAACTTTTTCTTTAATAGCTTCATTCTACAAACTTTTACTTTAATAGCTTCATTCTACAAACTTTTATTTTAATAGCTTCATTCTACAAACTTTTACTTTAATAGCTTCATTCTACAAACTTTTATTTAAATAGCTTCATTCTACAAACTTTTATTTTAATAGCTTCATTCTACAAACTTTTTCTTTAATAGCTTCATTCTACAAAGTTTTATTTTAATAGCTTCATTCTACAAACTTTTTCTTTAATAGCTTCATTCTACAAACTTTTACTTTAATAGCTTCATTCTACAAACTTTTATTTTAATAGCTTCATTCTACAAACTTTTATTTTAATAGCTTCATTCTACAAACTTTTTCTTTAATAGCTTCATTCTACAAACTTTTACTTTAATAGCTTCATTCTACAAACTTTTACTTTAATAGCTTCATTCTACAAACTTTTATTTTAATAGCTTCATTCTACAAACTTTTATTTTAATAGCTTCATTCTACAAACTTTTTCTTTAATAGCTTCATTCTACAAACTTTTACTTTACTAGCTTCATTCTACAAACTTTTACTTTAATAGCTTCATTCTACAAACTTTTATTTTAATAGCTTCATTCTACAAACTTTTACTTTAATAGCTTCATTCTACAAACTTTTATTTTAATAGCTTCATTCTACAAACTTTTTCTTTAATAGCTTCATTCTACAAACTTTTACTTTAATAGCTTCATTCTCCAAACTTTTACTTTAATAGCTTCATTCTACAAACTTTTATTTTAATAGCTTCATTCTACAAACTTTTACTTTAATAGCTTCATTCTACAAACTTTTATTTTAATAGCCTCATTCTACAAACTTTTACTTTAATAGCTTCATTCTACATACTTTTTCTTTAATAGCTTCATTCTACAAACTTTTATTTTAATAGCTTCATTCTACAAACTTTTACTTTAATAGCTTCATTCTACAAACTTTTATTTTAATAGCTTCATTCTACAAAATTTTATTTTAATAGCTTCATTCTACAAACTTTTTCGTTAATAGCTTCATTCTACAAACTTTTATTTTAATAGCTTCATTCTACAAACTTTTTCTTTAATAGCTTCATTCTACAAACTTTTATTTTAATAGCTTCATTCTACAAACTTTTATTTTAATAGCTTCATTCTACAAACTGTTACTTTAATAGCTTCATTCTACAAACTTTTATTTTAATAGCTTCATTCTACAAACTTTTATTTTAATAGCTTCATTCTACAAACTTTTTCTTTAATAGCTTCATTCTACAAACTTTTTCTTTAATAGCTTCATTCTACAAACTTTTTCTTTAATAGCTTCATTCTACAAACTTTTATTTTAATAGCTTCATTCTACAAACTTTTATTTTAATAGCTTCATTCTACAAACTTTTATTTTAATAGCTTCATTCTACAAACTTTTATTTTAATAGCTTCATTCTACAAACTTTTATTTTAATAGCTTCATTCTACAAACTTTTTCTTTAATAGCTTCATTCTACAAACTTTTACTTTAATAGCCTCATTCTACAAACTTTTACTTTAATAGCTTCATTCTACAAACTTTTATTTTAATAGCCTCATTCTACAAACTTTTATTTTAATAGCTTCATTCTACAAACTTTTATTTTAATAGCTTCATTCTACAAACTTTTACTTTAATAGCTTCATTCTACAAACTTTTATTTTAATAGCTTCATTCTACAAACTTTTTCTTTAATAGCTTCATTCTACAAACTTTTACTTTAATAGCTTCATTCTACAAACTTTTACTTTAATAGCTTCATTCTACAAACTTTTATTTTAATAGCTTCATTCTACAAACTTTTACTTTAATAGCTTCATTCTACAAACTTTTATTTTAATAGCCTCATTCTACAAACTTTTACTTTAATAGCTTCATTCTACAAACTTTTATTTTAATAGCTTCATTCTACAAACTTTTATTTTAATAGCTTCATTCTACAAACTTTTACTTTAATAGCTTCATTCTACAAACTTTTACTTTAATAGCCTCATTCTGCAAACTTTTACTTTAATAGCTTCATTCTACAAACTGTTATTTAATAGCTTCATTCTACAAACTTTTATTTTAATAGCCTCATTCTACAAACTTTTATTTTAATAGCTTCATTCTACAAACTTTTTCTTTAATAGCTTCATTCTACAAACTTTTACTTTAATAGCTTCATTTTACAAACTTTTATTTTAATAGCTTCATTCTACAAACTTTTACTTTAATAGCTTCATTCTACAAACTTTTACTTTAATACCTTCATTCTACAAACTTTTACTTTAATAGCTTCATTCTACAAACTTTTACTTTAATAGCTTCATTCTACAAACTTTTGTTTTAATAGCTTCATTCTACAAACTTTTACTTTAATAGCTTCATTCTACAAACTTTTATTTTAATAGCTTCATTCTACAAACTTTTATTTTAATAGCTTCATTCTACAAACTTTTATTTTAATAGCTTCATTCTACAAACTTTTACTTTAATAGCTTCATTTTACAAACTTTTATTTTAATAGCTTCATTCTACAAACATTTATTTTAATAGCTTCATTCTACAAACTTTTACTTTAATAGCTCTATTCTACAAACTTTTATTTTACTAGCTTCATTCTACAAACTTTTACTTTAATAGCTTCATTCTACAAACTTTTTTTTTAATAGCTTCATTCTACAAACTGTTTCTTTAATAGCTTCATTCTACAAACTTTTACTTTAATAGCTTCATTCTACAAACTTTTATTTTAATAGCTTCATTCTACAAACTTTTATGTTAATAGCTTCATTCTACAAACTTTTATTTTAATAGCTTCATTCTACAAACTTTTATTTTAATAGCTTCATTCTACAAACTTTTTCTTTAATAGCTTCATTCTACAAACTTTTCTTTTAATAGCTTCATTCTACAAACTTTTATTTTAATAGCTTCATTCTACAAACTTTTATTTTAATAGCTTCATTCTACAAACTTTTATTTTAATAGCTTCATTCTACAAACTTTTTCTTTAATAGCTTCATTCTACAAACTTTTTTTTTAATAGCTTCATTCTACAAACTTTTTCTTTAATAGCTTCATTCTACAAACTTTTATTTTAATAGCTTCATTCTACAAACTGTTTCTTTAATAGCTTCATTCTACAAACTGTTACTTTAATAGCTTCATTCTACAAACTTTTACTTTAATAGCTTCATTCTACAAACTTTTATTTTAATAGCTACATTCTACAAACTTTTACTTTAATAGCTTCATTCTACAAACTTTTACTTTAATAGCTTCATTCTACAAACTTTTACTTTAATAGCTTCATTCTACAAACTTTTACTTTAATAGCTTCATTCTACAAACTTTTATTTTAATAGCTTCATTCTACAAACTGTTTCTTTAATAGCTTCATTCTACAAACTTTTACTTTAATAGCTTCATTCTACAAAGTTTTATTTTAATAGCTTCTTTCTACAAACTTTTACTTTAATAGCTTCATTCTACAAACTTTTACTTTAATAGCTTCATTCTACAAACCTTTTCTTTAATAGCTTCATTCTACAAACTTTTACTTTAATAGCTTCATTCTACAAACTTTTACTTTAATAGCTTCATTCTACAAACTTTTTCTTTAATAGCTTCATTCTACAAACTTTTATTTTAATAGCTTCATCCTACAAAATTTTATTTTAATAGCTTCATTCTACAAACTTTTTCTTTAATAGCTTCATCTTACAAACTTTTATTTTAATAGCTTCATTCTACAAACTTTTATTTTAATAGCTTCATTCTACAAACTTTTATTTTAATAGCTTCATTCTACAAACTTTTATTTTAATAGCTCCATTCTACAAACTTTTATTTTAATAGCTTCATTCTACAAACTTTTTCTTTAATAGCTTTATTCTACAAACTTTTACTTTAATAGCCTCATTCTACAAACTTTTACTTTAATAGCTTCATTCTACAAACTTTTACTTTAATAGCTTCATTCTACAAACTTTTATTTTAATAGCTTCATTCTACAAACTTTTATTTTAATAGCTTCATTCTACAAACTTTTACTTTAATAGCTTCATTCTACAAACTTTTATTTTAATAGCTTCATTCTACAAAATTTTTTTGTTTAATAGCTTCAGTCTACAAACTTTTACTTTAATAGCTTCATTCTACAAACTTTTACTTTAATAGCTTCATTCTACAAACTTTTATTTTAATAGCTTCATTCTACAAACTTTTACTTTAATAGCTTCATTCTACAAACTTTTATTTTAATAGCCTCATTCTACAAACTTTTACTTTAATAGCTTCATTCTACAAACTTTTATTTTAATAGCTTCATTCTACAAACTTTTATTTTAATAGCTTCATTCTACAAACTTTTACTTTAATAGCTTCATTCTACAAACTTTTACTTTAATAGCCTCATTCTACAAACTTTTACTTTAATAGCTTCATTCTACAAACTGTTACTTTAATAGCTTCATTCTACAAACTTTTATTTTAATAGCCTCATTCTACAAACTTTTATTTTAATAGCTTCATTCTACAAACTTTTTCTTTAATAGCTTCATTCTACAAACTTTTACTTTAATAGCTTCATTTTACAAACTTTTATTTTAATAGCTTCATTCTACAAACTTTTACTTTAATAGCTTCATTCTACAAACTTTTACTTTAATACCTTCATTCTACAAACTTTTACTTTAATAGCTTCATTCTACAAACTTTTACTTTAATAGCTTCATTCTACAAACTTTTGTTTTAATAGCTTCATTCTACAAACTTTTACTTTAATAGCTTCATTCTACAAACTTTTATTTTAATAGCTTCATTCTACAAACTTTTATTTTAATAGCTTCATTCTACAAACTTTTATTTTAATAGCTTCATTCTACAAACTTTTACTTTAATAGCTTCATTTTACAAACTTTTATTTTAATAGCTTCATTCTACAAACATTTATTTTAATAGCTTCATTCTACAAACTTTTACTTTAATAGCTCTATTCTACAAACTTTTATTTTAATAGCTTCATTCTACAAACTTTTACTTTAATAGCTTCATTCTACAAACTTTTATTTTAATAGCTTCATTCTACAAACTGTTTCTTTAATAGCTTCATTCTACAAACTTTTACTTTAATAGCTTCATTCTACAAACTTTTATTTTAATAGCTTCATTCTACAAACTTTTATGTTAATAGCTTCATTCTACAAACTTTTACTTTACTAGCTTCATTCTACAAACTTTTATTTTAATAGCTTCATTCTACAAACTTTTTCTTTAATAGCTTCATTCTACAAACTTTTCTTTTAATAGCTTCATTCTACAAACTTTTATTTTAATAGCTTCATTCTACAAACTTTTATTTTAATAGCTTCATTCTACAAACTTTTATTTTAATAGCTTCATTCTACAAACTTTTTCTTTAATAGCTTCATTCTACAAACTTTTTTTTTAATAGCTTCATTCTACAAACTTTTTCTTTAATAGCTTCATTCTACAAACTTTTATTTTAATAGCTTCATTCTACAAACTGTTTCTTTAATAGCTTCATTCTACAAACTTTTACTTTAATAGCTTCATTCTACAAAGTTTTATTTTAATAGCTTCTTTCTACAAACTTTTACTTTAATAGCTTCATTCTACAAACTTTTACTTTAATAGCTTCATTCTACAAACCTTTTCTTTAATAGCTTCATTCTACAAACTTTTACTTTAATAGCTTCATTCTACAAACTTTTACTTTAATAGCTTCATTCTACAAACTTTTTCTTTAATAGCTTCATTCTACAAACTTTTATTTAAATAGCTTCATTCTACAAAATTTTATTTTAATAGCTTCATTCTACAAACTTTTTCTTTAATAGCTTCATTCTACAAACTTTTATTTTAATAGCTTCATTCTACAAACTTTTACTTTAATAGCTTCATTCTACAAACTTTTATTTTAATAGCTTCATTCTACAAAATTTTATTTTAATAGCTTCATTCTACAAACTTTTTCTTTAATAGCTTCATTCTACAAACTTTTATTTTAATAGCTTCATTCTACAAACTTTTTCTTTAATAGCTTCATCTTACAAACTTTTATTTTAATAGCTTCATTCTACAAACTTTTATTTAAATAGCTTCATTCTACAAACTTTTATTTTAATAGCTTCATTCTACAAACTTTTTCTTTAATAGCTTCATTCTACAAACTTTTATTTTAATAGCTTCATTCTACAAACTTTTTCTTTAATAGCTTCATTCTACAAACTTTTACTTTAATAGCTTCATTCTACAAACTTTTATTTTAATAGCTTCATTCTACAAACTTTTATTTTAATAGCTTCATTCTACAAACTTTTTCTTTAATAGCTTCATTCTACAAACTTTTACTTTAATAGCTTCATTCTACAAACTTTTACTTTAATAGCTTCATTCTACAAACTTTTATTTTAATAGCTTCATTCTACAAACTTTTATTTTAATAGCTTCATTCTACAAACTTTTTCTTTAATAGCTTCATTCTACAAACTTTTACTTTACTAGCTTCATTCTACAAACTTTTACTTTTATAGCTTCATTCTACAAACTTTTATTTTAATAGCTTCATTCTACAAACTTTTACTTTAATAGCTTCATTCTACAAACTTTTATTTTAATAGCTTCATTCTACAAACTTTTTCTTTAATAGCTTCATTCTACAAACTTTTACTTTAATAGCTTCATTCTCCAAACTTTTACTTTAATAGCTTCATTCTACAAACTTTTATTTTAATAGCTTCATTCTACAAACTTTTACTTTAATAGCTTCATTCTACAAACTTTTATTTTAATAGCCTCATTCTACAAACTTTTACTTTAATAGCTTCATTCTACAAACTTTTATTTTAATAGCTTCATTCTACAAACTTTTATTTTAATAGCTTCATTCTACAAACTTTTACTTTAATACCTTCATTCTACAAACTTTTATTTTAATAGCTTCATTCTACATACTTTTACTTTAATAGCTTCATTCTACAAACTGTTACTTTAATAGCTTCATTCTACAAACTTTTATTTTAATAGCTTCATTCTACAAACTTTTATTTTAATAGCTTCATTCTACAAACTTTTTCTTTAATAGCTTCATTCTACAAACTTTTACTTTAATAGCCTCATTCTACAAACTTTTACTTTAATAGCTTCATTCTACAAACTTTTATTTTAATAGCCTCATTCTACAAACTTTTATTTTAATAGCTTCATTCTACAAACTTTTATTTTAATAGCTTCATTCTACAAACTTTTATTTTAATAGCTTCATTCTACAAACTTTTATTTTAATAGCTTCATTCTACAAACTTTTTCTTTAATAGCTTCATTCTACAAACTTTTTTTTTAATAGCTTCATTCTACAAACTTTTTCTTTAATAGCTTCATTCTACAAACTTTTATTTTAATAGCTTCATTCTACAAACTGTTTCTTTAATAGCTTCATTCTACAAACTGTTACTTTAATAGCTTCATTCTACAAACTTTTACTTTAATAGCTTCATTCTACAAACTTTTATTTTAATAGCTTCATTCTACAAACTTTTACTTTAATAGCTTCATTCTACAAACTTTTACTTTAATAGCTTCATTCTACAAACTTTTACTTTAATAGCTTCATTCTACAAACTTTTACTTTAATAGCTTCATTCTACAAACTTTTATTTTAATAGCTTCATTCTACAAACTGTTTCTTTAATAGCTTCATTCTACAAACTTTTACTTTAATAGCTTCATTCTACAAAGTTTTATTTTAATAGCTTCTTTCTACAAACTTTTACTTTAATAGCTTCATTCTACAAACTTTTACTTTAATAGCTTCATTCTACAAACCTTTTCTTTAATAGCTTCATTCTACAAACTTTTACTTTAATAGCTTCATTCTACAAACTTTTACTTTAATAGCTTCATTCTACAAACTTTTTCTTTAATAGCTTCATTCTACAAACTTTTATTTTAATAGCTTCATTCTACAAAATTTTATTTTAATAGCTTCATTCTACAAACTTTTTCTTTAATAGCTTCATTCTACAAACTTTTATTTTAATAGCTTCATTCTACAAACTTTTACTTTAATAGCTTCATTCTACAAACTTTTATTTTAATAGCTTCATTCTACAAAATTTTATTTTAATAGCTTCATTCTACAAACTTTTTCTTTAATAGCTTCATTCTACAAACTTTTATTTTAATAGCTTCATTCTACAAACTTTTTCTTTAATAGCTTCATCTTACAAACTTTTATTTTAATAGCTTCATTCTACAAACTTTTATTTAAATAGCTTCATTCTACAAACTTTTATTTTAATAGCTTCATTCTACAAACTTTTTCTTTAATAGCTTCATTCTACAAACTTTTATTTTAATAGCTTCATTCTACAAACTTTTTCTTTAATAGCTTCATTCTACAAACTTTTACTTTAATAGCTTCATTCTACAAACTTTTATTTTAATAGCTTCATTCTACAAACTTTTATTTTAATAGCTTCATTCTACAAACTTTTTCTTTAATAGCTTCATTCTACAAACTTTTACTTTAATAGCTTCATTCTACAAACTTTTACTTTAATAGCTTCATTCTACAAACTTTTATTTTAATAGCTTCATTCTACAAACTTTTATTTTAATAGCTTCATTCTACAAACTTTTTCTTTAATAGCTTCATTCTACAAACTTTTACTTTACTAGCTTCATTCTACAAACTTTTACTTTTATAGCTTCATTCTACAAACTTTTATTTTAATAGCTTCATTCTACAAACTTTTACTTTAATAGCTTCATTCTACAAACTTTTATTTTAATAGCTTCATTCTACAAACTTTTTCTTTAATAGCTTCATTCTACAAACTTTTACTTTAATAGCTTCATTCTCCAAACTTTTACTTTAATAGCTTCATTCTACAAACTTTTATTTTAATAGCTTCATTCTACAAACTTTTACTTTAATAGCTTCATTCTACAAACTTTTATTTTAATAGCCTCATTCTACAAACTTTTACTTTAATAGCTTCATTCTACAAACTTTTATTTTAATAGCTTCATTCTACAAACTTTTATTTTAATAGCTTCATTCTACAAACCTTTACTTTAATACCTTCATTCTACAAACTTTTATTTTAATAGCTTCATTCTACATACTTTTACTTTAATAGCTTCATTCTACAAACTGTTACTTTAATAGCTTCATTCTACAAACTTTTATTTTAATAGCTTCATTCTACAAACTTTTATTTTAATAGCTTCATTCTACAAACTTTTTCTTTAATAGCTTCATTCTACAAACTTTTACTTTAATAGCCTCATTCTACAAACTTTTACTTTAATAGCTTCATTCTACAAACTTTTATTTTAATAGCCTCATTCTACAAACTTTTATTTTAATAGCTTCATTCTACAAACTTTTATTTTAATAGCTTCATTCTACAAACTTTTACTTTAATAGCTTCATTCTACAAACTTTTATTTTAATAGCTTCATTCTACAAACTTTTTCTTTAATAGCTTCATTCTACAAACTTTTACTTTAATAGCTTCATTCTACAAACTTTTACTTTAATAGCTTCATTCTACAAACTTTTATTTTAATAGCTTCATTCTACAAACTTTTACTTTAATAGCTTCATTCTACAAACTTTTATTTTAATAGCCTCATTCTACAAACTTTTACTTTAATAGCTTCATTCTACAAACTTTTATTTTAATAGCTTCATTCTACAAACTTTTATTTTAATAGCTTCATTCTACAAACTTTTACTTTAATAGCTTCATTCTACAAACTTTTATTTTAATAGCCTCATTCTACAAACTTTTACTTTAATAGCTTCATTCTACAAACTGTTACTTTAATAGCTTCATTCTACAAACTTTTATTTTAATAGCTTCATTCTACAAACATTTATTTTAATAGCTTCATTCTACAAACTTTTTCTTTAATAGCTTCATTCTACAAACTTTTATTTTAATAGCTTCATTCTACAAACTTTTATTTTAATAGCTTCATTCTACAAACTGTTACTTTAATAGCTTCATTCTACAAACTTTTACTTTAATAGCCTCATTCTACAAACTTTTACTTTAATAGCTTCATTCTACAAACGTTTATTTTAATAGCCTCATTCTACAAACTTTTATTTTAATAGCTTCATTTTACAAACTTTTATTTTAATAGCTTCATTCTACAAACTTTTACTTTAATAGCTTCATTCTACAAACTTTTATTTTAATAGCTTCATTCTACAAACTTTTACTTTAATAGCTTCATTCTACAAACTTTTACTTTAATACCTTCATTCTACAAACTTTTACTTTAATAGCTTCATTCTACAAACTTTTACTTTAATAGCTTCATTCTACAAACTTTTGTTTTAATAGCTTCATTCTACAAACTTTTACTTTAATAGCTTCATTCTACAAACTTTTACTTTAATAGCTTCATTCTACAAACTTTTATTTTAATAGCTTCATTCTACAAACTTTTATTTTAATAGCTTCATTCTACAAACTTTTACTTTAATAGCTTCATTTTACAAACTTTTATTTTAATAGCTTCATTCTACAAACATTTATTTTAATAGCTTCATTCTACAAACTTTTACTTTAATAGCTTCATTCTACAAACTTTTATTTTAATAGCTTCATTCTACAAACTTTTACTTTAATAGCTTCATTCTACAAACTTTTATTTTAATAGCTTCATTCTACAAACATTTATTTTAATAGCTTCATTCTACAAACTTTTACTTTAATAGCTTCATTCTACAAACTTTTATTTTAATAGCTTCATTCTACAAACTTTTATGTTAATAGCTTCATTCTACAAACTTTTACTTTAATAGCTTCATTCTACAAACTTTTATTTTAATAGCTTCATTCTACAAACTTTTTCTTTAATAGCTTCATTCTACAAACTTTTATTTTAATAGCTTCATTCTACAAACTTTTATTTTAATAGCTTCATTCTACAAACTTTTATTTTAATAGCTTCATTCTACAAACTTTTATTTTAATAGCTTCATTCTACAAACTTTTTCTTTAATAGCTTCATTCTACAAACTTTTATTTTAATAGCTTCATTCTACAAACTGTTTCTTTAATAGCTTCATTCTACAAACTGTTACTTTAATAGCTTCATTCTACAAACTGTTTCTTTAATAGCTTCATTCTACAAACTGTTACTTTAATAGCTTCATTCTACAAACTTTTACTTTAATAGCTTCATTCTACAAACTTTTATTTTAATAGCTACATTCTACAAACTTTTACTTTAATAGCTTCATTCTACAAACTTTTACTTTAATAGCTTCATTCTACAAACTTTTACTTTAATAGCTTCATTCTACAAACTTTTACTTTAATAGCTTCATTCTACAAACTTTTATTTTAATAGCTTCATTCTACAAACTGTTTCTTGAATAGCTTCATTCTACAAACTTTTACTTTAATAGCTTCATTCTACAAAGTTTTATTTTAATAGCTTCTTTCTACAAACTTTTACTTTAATAGCTTCATTCTACAAACTTTTACTTTAATAGCTTCATTCTACAAACCTTTTCTTTAATAGCTTCATTCTACAAACTTTTACTTTAATAGCTTCATTCAACCAACTTTTACTTTAATAGCTTCATTCTACAAACTTTTATTTTAATAGCTTCATTCTACAAACTTTTATTTTAATAGCTTCATTCTACAAACTTTTTCTTTAATAGCTTCATTCTACAAACTTTTATTTTAATAGCTTCATTCTACAAACTTTTATTTTAATAGCTTCATTCTACAAACTTTTACTTTAATAGCTTCATTCTACAAACTTTTATTTTAATAGCTTCATTCTACAAACTTTTACTTTAATAGCTTCATTCTACAAACTTTTACTTTAATAGCTTCATTCTACAAACTTTTATTTTAATAGCTTCATTCTACAAACTTTTACTTTAATAACTTCATTCTACAAACTTTTATTTTAATAGCTTAATTCTACAAACTTTTACTTTAATAGCTTCATTCTACAAACTTTTATTTTAATAGCTTCATTCTACAAACTTTTATTTTAATAGCTTCATTCTACAAACTTTTATTTTAATAGCTTCATTCTACAAACTTTTATTTTAATAGCTTCATTCTACAAACTTTTATTTTAATAGCTTCATTCTACAAACTTTTACTTTAATAGCTTCATTCTACAAACTTTTACTTTAATAGCTTCATTCTACAAACTTTTATTTTAATAGCTTCATTCTACCAACGTTTACTTTAATAGCTTCATTCTACAAACTTTTACTTTAATAGCTTCATTCTACAAACTTTTATTTTAATAGCTTCATTCTACAAACTTTTACTTTAATAGCTTCATTCTACAAACTTTTATTTTAATAGCTTCATTCTACAAACTTTTACTTTAATAGCTTCATTCTACAAACTTTTACTTTAATAGCTTCATTCTACAAACTTTTATTTTAATAGCTTCATTCTACAAACTTTTACTTTAATAGCTTCATTCTACAAACTTTTATTTTAATAGCTTCATTCTACAAACTTTTATTTTAATAGCTACATTCTACAAACTTTTACTTTAATAGCTTCATTTTACAAACTTTTATTTTAATAGCTTCATTCTACAAACTTTTATTTTAATAGCTTCATTCTACAAACTTTTACTTTAATAGCTTCATTCTACAAACTTTTATTTTAATAGCTTCATTCTACAACCTTTTATTTTAATAGCTTCATTCTACAAACCTTTACTTTAATAGCTTCATTCTACAAACTTTTATTTTAATAGCTTCATTCTACAAACTTTTATTTTAATAGCTTCATTCTACAAACTTTTACTTTAATAGCTTCATTTTACAAACTTTTATTTTAATAGCTTCATTCTACAAACATTTATTTTAATAGCTTCATTCTACAAACTTTTACTTTAATAGCTTCATTCTACAAACTTTTATTTTAATAGCTTCATTCTACAAACTTTTATTTTAATAGCTTCATTCTACAAATTTTTATGTTAATAGCTTCATTCTACAAACTGTTTCTTTAATAGCTTCATTCTACAAACTTTTACTTTAATAGCTTCATTCTACAAACTTTTACTTTAATAGCTTCATTCTACAAACTTTTATTTTAATAGCTACATTCTACAAACTTTTACTTTAATAGCTTCATTCTACAAACTTTTACTTTAATAGCTTCATTCTACAAACTTTTTTTTTAATAGCTTCATTCTACAAACTTTTACTTTAATAGCCTCATTCTACAAACTTTTATTTTAATAGCTTCATTCTACAAACCTTTTCTTTAATAGCTTCATTCTACAAACTTTTACTTTAATAGCTTCATTCTACAAACTTTTACTTTAATAGCTTCATTCTACAAACTTTTATTTTAATAGCTTCATTCTACAAACTTTTATTTTAATAGCTTCATTCTACAAACTTTTTCTTTAATAGCTTCATTCTACAAACTTTTATTTTAATAGCTTCATTCTACACACTTTTATTTTAATAGCTTCATTCTACAAACTTTTACTTTAATAGCTTCATTCTACAAACTTTTATTTTAATAGCTTCATTCTACAAACTTTTACTTTAATAGCTTCATTCTACAAACTTTTACTTTAATAGCTTCATTCTACAAACTTTTATTTTAATAGCTTCATTCTACAAACTTTTACTTTAATAGCTTCATTCTACAAACTTTTATTTTAATAGCTTCATTCTACAAACTTTTTCTTTAATAGCTTCATTCTACAAACTTTTATTTTAATAGCTTCATTCTACAAACTTTTATTTTAATAGCTTCATTCTACAAACTTTTATTTTAATAGCTTCATTCTACAAACTTTTATTTTAATAGCTTCATTCTACAAACTTTTTCTTTAATAGCTTCATTCTACAAACTTTTATTTTAATAGCTTCATTCTACAAACTTTTTCTTTAATAGCTTCATTCTACAAACTTTTATTTTAATAGCTTCATTCTACAAACTGTTTCTTTAATAGCTTCATTCTACAAACTGTTACTTTAATAGCTTCATTCTACAAACTTTTACTTTAATAGCTTCATTCTACAAACTTTTATTTTAATAGCTACATTCTACAAACTTTTACTTTAATAGCTTCATTCTACAAACTTTTACTTTAATAGCTTCATTCTACAAACTTTTACTTTAATAGCTTCATTCTACAAACTTTTACTTTAATAGCTTCATTCTACAAACTTTTATTTTAATAGCTTCATTCTACAAACTGTTTCTTTAATAGCTTCATTCTACAAACTTTTACTTTAATAGCTTCATTCTACAAAGTTTTGTTTTAATAGCTTCTTTCTACAAACTTTTACTTTAATAGCTTCATTCTACAAACTTTTACTTTAATAGCTTCATTCTACAAACCTTTTCTTTAATAGCTTCATTCTACAAACTTTTACTTTAATAGCTTCATTCTACAAACTTTTACTTTAATAGCTTCATTCTACAAACTTTTATTTTAATAGCTTCATTCTACAAACTTTTATTTTAATAGCTTCATTCTACAAACTTTTTCTTTAATAGCTTCATTCTACAAACTTTTATTTTAATAGCTTCATTCTACAAACTTTTATTTTAATAGCTTCATTCTACAAACTTTTACTTTAATAGCTTCATTCTACAAACTTTTATTTTAATAGCTTCATTCTACAAACTTTTACTTTAATAGCTTCATTCTACAAACTTTTACTTTAATAGCTTCATTCTACAAACTTTTATTTTAATAGCTTCATTCTACAAACTTTTACTTTAATAGCTTCATTCTACAAACTTTTATTTTAATAGCTTAATTCTACAAACTTTTACTTTAATAGCTTCATTCTACAAACTTTTATTTTAATAGCTTCATTCTACAAACTTTTATTTTAATAGCTTCATTCTACAAACTTTTATTTTAATAGCTTCATTCTACAAACTTTTATTTTAATAGCTTCATTCTACAAACTTTTATTTTAATAGCTTCATTCTACAAACTTTTACTTTAATAGCTTCATTCTACAAACTTTTACTTTAATAGCTTCATTCTACAAACTTTTATTTTAATAGCTTCATTCTACCAACTTTTACTTTAATAGCTTCATTCTACAAACTTTTACTTTAATAGCTTCATTCTACAAACTTTTATTTTAATAGCTTCATTCTACAAACTTTTACTTTAATAGCTTCATTCTACAAACTTTTATTTTAATAGCTTCATTCTACAAACTTTTACTTTAATAGCTTCATTCTACAAACTTTTACTTTAATAGCTTCATTCTACAAACTTTTATTTTAATAGCTTCATTCTACAAACTTTTACTTTAATAGCTTCATTCTACAAACTTTTATTTTAATAGCTTCATTCTACAAACTTTTATTTTAATAGCTACATTCTACAAACTTTTACTTTAATAGCTTCATTTTACAAACTTTTATTTTAATAGCTTCATTCTACAAACTTTTATTTTAATAGCTTCATTCTACAAACTTTTACTTTAATAGCTTCATTCTACAAACTTTTATTTTAATAGCTTCATTCTACAACCTTTTATTTTAATAGCTTCATTCTACAAACCTTTACTTTAATAGCTTCATTCTACAAACTTTTATTTTAATAGCTTCATTCTACAAACTTTTATTTTAATAGCTTCATTCTACAAACTTTTACTTTAATAGCTTCATTTTACAAACTTTTATTTTAATAGCTTCATTCTACAAACATTTATTTTAATAGCTTCATTCTACAAACTTTTACTTTAATAGCTTCATTCTACAAACTTTTACTTTAATAGCTTCATTCTACAAACTTTTACTTTAATAGCTTCATTCTACAAACTGTTACTTTAATAGCTTCATTCTACAAACTTTTACTTTAATAGCTTCATTCTACAAACTTTTATTTTAATAGCTTCATTCTACAAACTTTTACTTTAATAGCTTCATTCTACAAACTTTTATTTTAATAGCTTCATTCTACAAACTTTTACTTTAATAGCCTCATTCTACAAACTTTTATTTTAATAGCTTCATTCTACAAACCTTTTCTTTAATAGCTTCATTCTGCAAACTTTTACTTTAATAGCTTCATTCTACAAACTTTTACTTTAATAGCTTCATTCTACAAACTTTTATTTTAATAGCTTCATTCTACAAACTTTTATTTTAATAGCTTCATTCTACAAACTTTTTCTTTAATAGCTTCATTCTACAAACTTTTATTTTAATAGCTTCATTCTACAAACTTTTATTTTAATAGCTTCATTCTACAAACTTTTACTTAAATAGCTTCATTCTACAAACTTTTATTTTAATAGCTTCATTCTACAAACTTTTACTTTAATAGCTTCATTCTACAAACTTTTACTTTAATAGCTTCATTCTACAAACTTTTATTTTAATAGCTTCATTCTACAAACTTTTACTTTAATAGCTTCATTCTACAAACTTTTATTTTAATAGCTTAATTCTACAAACTTTTTCTTTAATAGCTTCATTCTACAAACTTTTATTTTAATAGCTTCATTCTACAAACTTTTATTTTAATAGCTTCATTCTACAAACTTTTATTTTAATAGCTTCATTCTACAAACTTTTATTTTAATAGCTTCATTCTACAAACTTTTTCTTTAATAGCTTCATTCTACAAACTTTTATTTTAATAGCTTCATTCTACAAACTTTTTCTTTAATAGCTTCATTCTACAAACTTTTATTTTAATAGCTTCATTCTACAAACTGTTTCTTTAATAGCTTCATTCTACAAACTGTTACTTTAATAGCTTCATTCTACAAACTTTTACTTTAATAGCTTCATTCTACAAACTTTTATTTTAATAGCTACATTCTACAAACTTTTACTTTAATAGCTTCATTCTACAAACTTTTACTTTAATAGCTTCATTCTACAAACTTTTACTTTAATAGCTTCATTCTACAAACTTTTACTTTAATAGCTTCATTTTACAAACTTTTATTTTAATAGCTTCATTCTACAAACTGTTTCTTTAATAGCTTCATTCTACAAACTTTTACTTTAATAGCTTCATTCTACAAAGTTTTATTTTAATAGCTTCTTTCTACAAACTTTTACTTTAATAGCTTCATTCTACAAACTTTTACTTTAATAGCTTCATTCTACAAACCTTTTCTTTACTAGCTTCATTCTACAAACTTTTACTTTAATAGCTTCATTCTACAAACTTTTACTTTAATAGCTTCATTCTACAAACTTTTATTTTAATAGCTTCATTCTACAAACTTTTATTTTAATAGCTTCATTCTACAAACTTTTTCTTTAATAGCTTCATTCTACAAACTTTTATTTTAATAGCTTCATTCTACAAACTTTTATTTTAATAGCTTCATTCTACAAACTTTTACTTTAATAGCTTCATTCTACAAACTTTTATTTTAATAGCTTCATTCTACAAACTTTTACTTTAATAGCTTCATTCTACAAACTTTTACTTTAATAGCTTCATTCTACAAACTTTTATTTTAATAGCTTCATTCTACAAACTTTTACTTTAATAGCTTCATTCTACAAACTTTTATTTTAATAGCTTAATTCTACAAACTTTTACTTTAATAGCTTCATTCTACAAACTTTTATTTTAATAGCTTCATTCTACAAACTTTTATTTTAATAGCTTCATTCTACAAACTTTTATTTTAATAGCTTCATTCTACAAACTTTTATTTTAATAGCTTCATTCTACAAACTTTTATTTTAATAGCTTCATTCTACAAACTTTTACTTTAATAGCTTCATTCTACAAACTTTTACTTTAATAGCTTCATTCTACAAACTTTTATTTTAATAGCTTCATTCTACCAACTTTTACTTTAATAGCTTCATTCTACAAACTTTTACTTTAATAGCTTCATTCTACAAACTTTTATTTTAATAGCTTCATTCTACAAACTTTTACTTTAATAGCTTCATTCTACAAACTTTTATTTTAATAGCTTCATTCTACAAACTTTTACTTTAATAGCTTCATTCTACAAACTTTTACTTTAATAGCTTCATTCTACAAACTTTTATTTTAATAGCTTCATTCTACAAACTTTTACTTTAATAGCTTCATTCTACAAACTTTTATTTTAATAGCTTCATTCTACAAACTTTTATTTTAATAGCTACATTCTACAAACTTTTACTTTAATAGCTTCATTCTACAAACTTTTATTTTAATAGCTTCATTCTACAAACTTTTACTTTAATAGCTTCATTCTACAAACTTTTATTTTAATAGCTTCATTCTACAAACTTTTATTTTAATAGCTTCATTCTACAAACTTTTATTTTAATAGCTTCATTCTACAAACTTTTATTTTAATAGCTTCATTCTACAAACTTTTTCTTTAATAGCTTCATTCTACAAACTTTTATTTTAATAGCTTCATTCTACAAACTTTTTCTTTAATAGCTTCATTCTACAAACTTTTATTTTAATAGCTTCATTCTACAAACTGTTTCTTTAATAGCTTCATTCTACAAACTGTTACTTTAATAGCTTCATTCTACAAACTTTTACTTTAATAGCTTCATTCTACAAACTTTTATTTTAATAGCTACATTCTACAAACTTTTACTTTAATAGCTTCATTCTACAAACTTTTACTTTAATAGCTTCATTCTACAAACTTTTACTTTAATAGCTTCATTCTACAAACTTTTAATTTAATAGCTTCATTCTACAAACTTTTATTTTAATAGCTTCCTTCTACAAACTGTTTCTTTAATAGCTTCATTCTACAAACTTTTACTTTAATAGCTTCATTCTACAAAGTTTTATTTTAATAGCTTCTTTCTACAAACTTTTACTTTAATAGCTTCATTCTACAAACTTTTACTTTAATAGCTTCATTCTACAAACTTTTTCTTTAATAGCTTCATTCTACAAACTTTTACTTTAATAGCTTCATTCTACAAACTTTTACTTTAATAGCTTCATTCTACAAACTTTTATTTTAATAGCTTCATTCTACAAACTTTTATTTTAATAGCTTCATTCTACAAACTTTTTCTTTAATAGCTTCATTCTACAAACTTTTATTTTAATAGCTTCATTCTACAAACTTTTATTTTAATAGCTTCATTCTACAAACTTTTACTTTAATAGCTTCATTCTACAAACTTTTATTTTAATAGCTTCATTCTACAAACTTTTACTTTAATAGCTTCATTCTACAAACTTTTACTTTAATAGCTTCATTCTACAAACTTTTATTTTAATAGCTTCATTCTACAAACTTTTACTTTAATAGCTTCATTCTACAAACTTTTATTTTAATAGCTTAATTCTACAAACTTTTACTTTAATAGCTTCATTCTACAAACTTTTATTTTAATAGCTTCATTCTACAAACTTTTATTTTAATAGCTTCATTCTACAAACTTTTATTTTAATAGCTTCATTCTACAAACTTTTATTTTAATAGCTTCATTCTACAAACTTTTATTTTAATAGCTTCATTCTACAAACTTTTACTTTAATAGCTTCATTCTACAAACTTTTACTTTAATAGCTTCATTCTACAAACTTTTATTTTAATAGCTTCATTCTACCAACTTTTACTTTAATAGCTTCATTCTACAAACTGTTACTTTAATAGCTTCATTCTACAAACTTTTATTTTAATAGCTTCATTCTACAAACTTTTACTTTAATAGCTTCATTCTACAAACTTTTATTTTAATAGCTTCATTCTACAAACTTTTACTTTAATAGCTTCATTCTACAAACTTTTACTTTAATAGCTTCATTCTACAAACTTTTATTTTAATAGCTTCATTCTACAAACTTTTACTTTAATAGCTTCATTCTACAAACTTTTATTTTAATAGCTTCATTCTACAAACTTTTATTTTAATAGCTACATTCTACAAACTTTTACTTTAATAGCTTCATTTTACAAACTTTTATTTTAATAGCTTCATTCTACAAACTTTTATTTTAATAGCTTCATTCTACAAACTTTTACTTTAATAGCTTCATTCTACAAACTTTTATTTTAATAGCTTCATTCTACAACCTTTTATTTTAATAGCTTCATTCTACAAACCTTTACTTTAATAGCTTCATTCTACAAACTTTTATTTTAATAGCTTCATTCTACAAACTTTTATTTTAATAGCTTCATTCTACAAACTTTTACTTTAATAGCTTCATTTTACAAACTTTTATTTTAATAGCTTCATTCTACAAACTTTTATTTTAATAGCTTCATTCTACAAACTTTTACTTTAATAGCTTCATTCTACAAACTTTTATTTTAATAGCTTCATTCTACAAACTTTTATTTTAATAGCTTAATTCTACAAATTTTTATGTTAATAGCTTCATTCTACTAACTGTTTCTTTAATAGCTTCATTCTACAAACTGTTACTTTAATAGCTTCATTCTACAAACTTTTACTTTAATAGCTTCATTCTACAAACTTTTATTTTAATAGCTTCATTCTACAAACTTTTACTTTAATAGCTTCATTCTACAAACTTTTATTTTAATAGCTTCATTCTACAAACTTTTACTTTAATAGCCTCATTCTACAAACTTTTATTTTAATAGCTTCATTCTACAAACCTTTTCTTTAATAGCTTCATTCTACAAACTTTTACTTTAATAGCTTCATTCTACAAACTTTTACTTTAATAGCTTCATTCTACAAACTTTTATTTTAATAGCTTCATTCTACAAACTTTTATTTTAATAGCTTCATTCTACAAACTTTTTCTTTAATAGCTTCATTCTACAAACTTTTATTTTAATAGCTTCATTCTACAAACTTTTATTTTAATAGCTTCATTCTACAAACTTTTACTTTAATAGCTTCATTCTACAAACTTTTATTTTAATAGCTTCATTCTACAAACTTTTACTTTAATAGCTTCATTCTACAAACTTTTACTTTAATAGCTTCATTCTACAAACTTTTATTTTAATAGCTTCATTCTACAAACTTTTACTTTAATAGCTTCATTCTACAAACTTTTATTTTAATAGCTTAATTCTACAAACTTTTTCTTTAATAGCTTCATTCTACAAACTTTTATTTTAATAGCTTCATTCTACAAACTTTTATTTTAATAGCTTCATTCTACAAACTTTTATTTTAATAGCTTCATTCTACAAACTTTTATTTTAATAGCTTCATTCTACAAACTTTTTCTTTAATAGCTTCATTCTACAAACTTTTATTTTAATAGCTTCATTCTACAAACTTTTTCTTTAATAGCTTCATTCTACAAACTTTTATTTTAATAGCTTCATTCTACAAACTGTTTCTTTAATAGCTTCATTCTACAAACTGTTACTTTAATAGCTTCATTCTACAAACTTTTACTTTAATAGCTTCATTCTACAAACTTTTATTTTAATAGCTACATTCTACAAACTTTTACTTTAATAGCTTCATTCTACAAACTTTTACTTTAATAGCTTCATTCTACAAACTTTTACTTTAATAGCTTCATTCTACAAACTTTTACTTTAATAGCTTCATTTTACAAACTTTTATTTTAATAGCTTCATTCTACAAACTGTTTCTTTAATAGCTTCATTCTACAAACTTTTACTTTAATAGCTTCATTCTACAAACCTTTTCTTTACTAGCTTCATTCTACAAACTTTTACTTTAATAGCTTCATTCTACAAACTTTTACTTTAATAGCTTCATTCTACAAACTTTTATTTTAATAGCTTCATTCTACAAACTTTTATTTTAATAGCTTCATTCTACAAACTTTTTCTTTAATAGCTTCATTCTACAAACTTTTATTTTAATAGCTTCATTCTACAAACTTTTATTTTAATAGCTTCATTCTACAAACTTTTACTTTAATAGCTTCATTCTACAAACTTTTATTTTAATAGCTTCATTCTACAAACTTTTACTTTAATAGCTTCATTCTACAAACTTTTACTTTAATAGCTTCATTCTACAAACTTTTATTTTAATAGCTTCATTCTACAAACTTTTACTTTAATAGCTTCATTCTACAAACTTTTATTTTAATAGCTTAATTCTACAAACTTTTACTTTAATAGCTTCATTCTACAAACTTTTATTTTAATAGCTTCATTCTACAAACTTTTATTTTAATAGCTTCATTCTACAAACTTTTATTTTAATAGCTTCATTCTACAAACTTTTATTTTAATAGCTTCATTCTACAAACTTTTATTTTAATAGCTTCATTCTACAAACTTTTACTTTAATAGCTTCATTCTACAAACTTTTACTTTAATAGCTTCATTCTACAAACTTTTATTTTAATAGCTTCATTCTACCAACTTTTACTTTAATAGCTTCATTCTACAAACTTTTACTTTAATAGCTTCATTCTACAAACTTTTATTTTAATAGCTTCATTCTACAAACTTTTACTTTAATAGCTTCATTCTACAAACTTTTATTTTAATAGCTTCATTCTACAAACTTTTACTTTAATAGCTTCATTCTACAAACTTTTACTTTAATAGCTTCATTCTACAAACTTTTATTTTAATAGCTTCATTCTACAAACTTTTACTTTAATAGCTTCATTCTACAAACTTTTATTTTAATAGCTTCATTCTACAAACTTTTATTTTAATAGCTACATTCTACAAACTTTTACTTTAATAGCTTCATTCTACAAACTTTTATTTTAATAGCTTCATTCTACAAACTTTTACTTTAATAGCTTCATTCTACAAACTTTTATTTTAATAGCTTCATTCTACAAACTTTTATTTTAATAGCTACATTCTACAAACTTTTACTTTAATAGCTTCATTTTACAAACTTTTATTTTAATAGCTTCATTCTACAAACTTTTATTTTAATAGCTTCATTCTACAAACTTTTATTTTAATAGCTTCATTCTACAAACTTTTATTTTAATAGCTTCATTCTACAAACTTTTATTTTAATAGCTTCATTCTACAAACTTTTACTTTAATAGCTTCATTCTACAAACTTTTACTTTAATAGCTTCATTCTACAAACTTTTATTTTAATAGCTTCATTCTACAAACTTTTTCTTTAATAGCTTCATTCTACAAACTTTTATTTTAATAGCTTCATTCTACAAACTTTTATTTTAATAGCTTCATTCTACAAACTTTTACTTTAATAGCTTCATTCTACAAACTTTTATTTTAATAGCTTCATTCTACAAACTTTTACTTTAATAGCTTCATTCTACAAACTTTTACTTTAATAGCTTCATTCTACAAACTTTTATTTTAATAGCTTCATTCTACAAACTTTTACTTTAATAGCTTCATTCTACAAACTTTTGTTTTAATAGCTTAATTCTACAAACTTTTTCTGTAATAGCTTCATTCTACAAACTTTTATTTTAATAGCTTCATTCTACAAACTTTTATTTTAATAGCTTCATTCTACAAACTTTTATTTTAATAGCTTCATTCTACAAACTTTTATTTTAATAGCTTCATTCTACAAACTTTTTCTTTAATAGCTTCATTCTACAAACTTTTATTTTAATAGCTTCATTCTACAAACTTTTTCTTTAATAGCTTCATTCTACAAACTTTTATTTTAATAGCTTCATTCTACAAACTGTTTCTTTAATAGCTTCATTCTACAAACTTTTACTTTAATAGCTTCATTCTACAAACTTTTACTTTAATAGCTTCATTCTACAAACTTTTATTTTAATAGCTTCATTCTACAAACTTTTATTTTAATAGCTACATTCTACAAACTTTTACTTTAATAGCTTCATTTTACAAACTTTTATTTTAATAGCTTCATTCTACAAACTTTTATTTTAATAGCTTCATTCTACAAACTTTTACTTTAATAGCTTCATTCTACAAACTTTTATTTTAATAGCTTCATTCTACAACCTTTTATTTTAATAGCTTCATTCTACAAACCTTTACTTTAATAGCTTCATTCTACAAACTTTTATTTTAATAGCTTCATTCTACAAACTTTTATTTTAATAGCTTCATTCTACAAACTTTTACTTTAATAGCTTCATTTTACAAACTTTTATTTTAATAGCTTCATTCTACAAACTTTTATTTTAATAGCTTCATTCTACAAACTTTTACTTTAATAGCTTCATTCTACAAACTTTTATTTTAATAGCTTCATTCTACAAACTTTTATTTTAATAGCTTAATTCTACAAATTTTTATGTTAATAGCTTCATTCTACTAACTGTTTCTTTAATAGCTTCATTCTACAAACTGTTACTTTAATAGCTTCATTCTACAAACTTTTACTTTAATAGCTTCATTCTACAAACTTTTATTTTAATAGCTTCATTCTACAAACTTTTACTTTAATAGCTTCATTCTACAAACTTTTATTTTAATAGCTTCATTCTACAAACTTTTACTTTAATAGCCTCATTCTACAAACTTTTATTTTAATAGCTTCATTCTACAAACCTTTTCTTTAATAGCTTCATTCTACAAACTTTTACTTTAATAGCTTCATTCTACAAACTTTTACTTTAATAGCTTCATTCTACAAACTTTTATTTTAATAGCTTCATTCTACAAACTTTTATTTTAATAGCTTCATTCTACAAACTTTTTCTTTAATAGCTTCATTCTACAAACTTTTATTTTAATAGCTTCATTCTACAAACTTTTATTTTAATAGCTTCATTCTACAAACTTTTACTTTAATAGCTTCATTCTACAAACTTTTATTTTAATAGCTTCATTCTACAAACTTTTACTTTAATAGCTTCATTCTACAAACTTTTACTTTAATAGCTTCATTCTACAAACTTTTATTTTAATAGCTTCATTCTACAAACTTTTACTTTAATAGCTTCATTCTACAAACTTTTATTTTAATAGCTTAATTCTACAAACTTTTTCTTTAATAGCTTCATTCTACAAACTTTTATTTTAATAGCTTCATTCTACAAACTTTTATTTTAATAGCTTCATTCTACAAACTTTTATTTTAATAGCTTCATTCTACAAACTTTTATTTTAATAGCTTCATTCTACAAACTTTTTCTTTAATAGCTTCATTCTACAAACTTTTATTTTAATAGCTTCATTCTACAAACTTTTTCTTTAATAGCTTCATTCTACAAACTTTTATTTTAATAGCTTCATTCTACAAACTGTTTCTTTAATAGCTTCATTCTACAAACTGTTACTTTAATAGCTTCATTCTACAAACTTTTACTTTAATAGCTTCATTCTACAAACTTTTATTTTAATAGCTACATTCTACAAACTTTTACTTTAATAGCTTCATTCTACAAACTTTTACTTTAATAGCTTCATTCTACAAACTTTTACTTTAATAGCTTCATTCTACAAACTTTTACTTTAATAGCTTCATTTTACAAACTTTTATTTTAATAGCTTCATTCTACAAACTGTTTCTTTAATAGCTTCATTCTACAAACTTTTACTTTAATAGCTTCATTCTACAAACCTTTTCTTTACTAGCTTCATTCTACAAACTTTTACTTTAATAGCTTCATTCTACAAACTTTTACTTTAATAGCTTCATTCTACAAACTTTTATTTTAATAGCTTCATTCTACAAACTTTTATTTTAATAGCTTCATTCTACAAACTTTTTCTTTAATAGCTTCATTCTACAAACTTTTATTTTAATAGCTTCATTCTACAAACTTTTATTTTAATAGCTTCATTCTACAAACTTTTACTTTAATAGCTTCATTCTACAAACTTTTATTTTAATAGCTTCATTCTACAAACTTTTACTTTAATAGCTTCATTCTACAAACTTTTACTTTAATAGCTTCATTCTACAAACTTTTATTTTAATAGCTTCATTCTACAAACTTTTACTTTAATAGCTTCATTCTACAAACTTTTATTTTAATAGCTTAATTCTACAAACTTTTACTTTAATAGCTTCATTCTACAAACTTTTATTTTAATAGCTTCATTCTACAAACTTTTATTTTAATAGCTTCATTCTACAAACTTTTATTTTAATAGCTTCATTCTACAAACTTTTATTTTAATAGCTTCATTCTACAAACTTTTATTTTAATAGCTTCATTCTACAAACTTTTACTTTAATAGCTTCATTCTACAAACTTTTACTTTAATAGCTTCATTCTACAAACTTTTATTTTAATAGCTTCATTCTACCAACTTTTACTTTAATAGCTTCATTCTACAAACTTTTACTTTAATAGCTTCATTCTACAAACTTTTATTTTAATAGCTTCATTCTACAAACTTTTACTTTAATAGCTTCATTCTACAAACTTTTATTTTAATAGCTTCATTCTACAAACTTTTACTTTAATAGCTTCATTCTACAAACTTTTACTTTAATAGCTTCATTCTACAAACTTTTATTTTAATAGCTTCATTCTACAAACTTTTACTTTAATAGCTTCATTCTACAAACTTTTATTTTAATAGCTTCATTCTACAAACTTTTATTTTAATAGCTACATTCTACAAACTTTTACTTTAATAGCTTCATTCTACAAACTTTTATTTTAATAGCTTCATTCTACAAACTTTTACTTTAATAGCTTCATTCTACAAACTTTTATTTTAATAGCTTCATTCTACAAACTTTTATTTTAATAGCTACATTCTACAAACTTTTACTTTAATAGCTTCATTTTACAAACTTTTATTTTAATAGCTTCATTCTACAAACTTTTATTTTAATAGCTTCATTCTACAAACTTTTATTTTAATAGCTTCATTCTACAAACTTTTATTTTAATAGCTTCATTCTACAAACTTTTATTTTAATAGCTTCATTCTACAAACTTTTACTTTAATAGCTTCATTCTACAAACTTTTACTTTAATAGCTTCATTCTACAAACTTTTATTTTAATAGCTTCATTCTACAAACTTTTTCTTTAATAGCTTCATTCTACAAACTTTTATTTTAATAGCTTCATTCTACAAACTTTTATTTTAATAGCTTCATTCTACAAACTTTTACTTTAATAGCTTCATTCTACAAACTTTTATTTTAATAGCTTCATTCTACAAACTTTTACTTTAATAGCTTCATTCTACAAACTTTTACTTTAATAGCTTCATTCTACAAACTTTTATTTTAATAGCTTCATTCTACAAACTTTTACTTTAATAGCTTCATTCTACAAACTTTTATTTTAATAGCTTAATTCTACAAACTTTTTCTGTAATAGCTTCATTCTACAAACTTTTATTTTAATAGCTTCATTCTACAAACTTTTATTTTAATAGCTTCATTCTACAAACTTTTATTTTAATAGCTTCATTCTACAAACTTTTATTTTAATAGCTTCATTCTACAAACTTTTTCTTTAATAGCTTCATTCTACAAACTTTTATTTTAATAGCTTCATTCTACAAACTTTTTCTTTAATAGCTTCATTCTACAAACTTTTATTTTAATAGCTTCATTCTACAAACTGTTTCTTTAATAGCTTCATTCTACAAACTTTTACTTTAATAGCTTCATTCTACAAACTTTTACTTTAATAGCTTCATTCTACAAACTTTTATTTTAATAGCTACATTCTACAAACTTTTACTTTAATAGCTTCATTCTACAAACTTTTACTTTAATAGCTTCATTCTACAAACTTTTACTTTAATAGCTTCATTCTACAAACTTTTACTTTAATAGCTTCATTTTACAAACTTTTATTTTAATAGCTTCATTCTACAAACTGTTTCTTTAATAGCTTCATTCTACAAACTTTTACTTTAATAGCTTCATTCTACAAAGTTTTATTTTAATAGCTTCTTTCTACAAACTTTTACTTTAATAGCTTCATTCTACAAACTTTTACTTTAATAGCTTCATTCTACAAACCTTTTCTTTACTAGCTTCATTCTACAAACTTTTACTTTAATAGCTTCATTCTACAAACTTTTACTTTAATAGCTTCATTCTACAAACTTTTATTTTAATAGCTTCATTCTACAAACTTTTATTTTAATAGCTTCATTCTACAAACTTTTTCTTTAATAGCTTCATTCTACAAACTTTTATTTTAATAGCTTCATTCTACAAACTTTTATTTTAATAGCTTCATTCTACAAACTTTTACTTTAATAGCTTCATTCTACAAACTTTTATTTTAATAGCTTCATTCTACAAACTTTTACTTTAATAGCTTCATTCTACAAACTTTTACTTTAATAGCTTCATTCTACAAACTTTTATTTTAATAGCTTCATTCTACAAACTTTTACTTTAATAGCTTCATTCTACAAACTTTTATTTTAATAGCTTAATTCTACAAACTTTTACTTTAATAGCTTCATTCTACAAACTTTTATTTTAATAGCTTCATTCTACAAACTTTTATTTTAATAGCTTCATTCTACAAACTTTTATTTTAATAGCTTCATTCTACAAACTTTTATTTTAATAGCTTCATTCTACAAACTTTTATTTTAATAGCTTCATTCTACAAACTTTTACTTTAATAGCTTCATTCTACAAACTTTTACTTTAATAGCTTCATTCTACAAACTTTTATTTTAATAGCTTCATTCTACCAACTTTTACTTTAATAGCTTCATTCTACAAACTTTTACTTTAATAGCTTCATTCTACAAACTTTTATTTTAATAGCTTCATTCTACAAACTTTTACTTTAATAGCTTCATTCTACAAACTTTTATTTTAATAGCTTCATTCTACAAACTTTTACTTTAATAGCTTCATTCTACAAACTTTTACTTTAATAGCTTCATTCTACAAACTTTTATTTTAATAGCTTCATTCTACAAACTTTTACTTTAATAGCTTCATTCTACAAACTTTTATTTTAATAGCTTCATTCTACAAACTTTTATTTTAATAGCTACATTCTACAAACTTTTACTTTAATAGCTTCATTCTACAAACTTTTATTTTAATAGCTTCATTCTACAAACTTTTACTTTAATAGCTTCACTCTACAAACTTTTATTTTAATAGCTTCATTCTACAAACTTTTATTTTAATAGCTACATTCTACAAACTTTTACTTTAATAGCTTCATTTTACAAACTTTTATTTTAATAGCTTCATTCTACAAACTTTTATTTTAATAGCTTCATTCTACAAACTTTTATTTTAATAGCTTCATTCTACAAACTTTTATTTTAATAGCTTCATTCTACAAACTTTTATTTTAATAGCTTCATTCTACAAACTTTTATTTTAATAGCTTCATTCTACAAACTTTTACTTTAATAGCTTCATTCTACAAACTTTTACTTTAATAGCTTCATTCTACAAACTTTTATTTTAATAGCTTCATTCTACAAACTTTTACTTTAATAGCTTCATTCTACAAACTTTTATTTTAATAGCTTCATTCTACAAACTTTTATTTTAATAGCTACATTCTACAAACTTTTACTTTAATAGCTTCATTTTACAAACTTTTATTTTAATAGCTTCATTCTACAAACTTTTATTTTAATAGCT
Organism: Euprymna scolopes; assembly: GCF_053919585.1. Classification (NCBI taxonomy): domain Eukaryota; kingdom Metazoa; phylum Mollusca; class Cephalopoda; order Sepiida; family Sepiolidae; genus Euprymna; species Euprymna scolopes. The sequence goes on along the minus strand of NC_136525.1, from coordinate 24,912,837 downwards.
TCATTCTACAAACTTTTACTTTAATAGCTTCATTCTACAAACTTTTATTTTAATAGCTTCATTCTACAACCTTTTATTTTAATAGCTTCATTCTACAAACCTTTACTTTAATAGCTTCATTCTACAAACTTTTATTTTAATAGCTTCATTCTACAAACTTTTATTTTAATAGCTTCATTCTACAAACTTTTACTTAAATAGCTTCATTTTACAAACTTTTATTTTAATAGCTTCATTCTACAAACATTTATTTTAATAGCTTCATTCTACAAAATTTTACTTTAATAGCTTCATTCTACAAACTTTTATTTTAATAGCTTCATTCTACAAACTTTTATTTAAATAGCTTCATTCTACAAACTTTTATGTTAATAGCTTCATTCTACAAACTGTTTCTTTAATAGCTTCATTCTACAAACTGTTACTTTAATAGCTTCATTGTACAAACTTTTACTTTAATAGCTTCATTCTACAAACTTTTATTTTAATAGCTACATTCTACAAACTTTTACTTTAATAGCTTCATTCTACAAACTTTTACTTTAATAGCTTCATTCTACAAACTTTTATTTTAATAGCTTCATTCTACAAACTTTTACTTTAATAGCCTCATTCTACAAACTTTTATTTTAATAGCTTCATTCTACAAACCTTTTCTTTAATAGCTTCATTCTACAAACTTTTACTTTAATAGCTTCATTCTACAAACTTTTACTTTAATAGCTTCATTCTACAAACTTTTATTTTAATAGCTTCATTCTACAAACTTTTATTTTAATAGCTTCATTCTACAAACTTTTTCTTTAATAGCTTCATTCTACAAACTTTTATTTTAATAGCTTCATTCTACAAACTTTTATTTTAATAGCTTCATTCTACAAACTTTTACTTTAATAGCTTCATTCTACAAACTTTTATTTTAATAGCTTCATTCTACAAACTTTTACTTTAATAGCTTCATTCTACAAACTTTTACTTTAATAGCTTCATTCTACAAACTTTTATTTTAATAGCTTCATTCTACAAACTTTTACTTTAATAGCTTCATTCTACAAAGTTTTATTTTAATAGCTTAATTCTACAAACTTTTACTTTAATAGCTTCATTCTACAAACTTTTATTTTAATAGCTTCATTCTACAAACTTTTATTTTAATAGCTTCATTCTACAAACTTTTATTTTAATAGCTTCATTCTACAAACTTTTATTTTAATAGCTTCATTCTACAAACTTTTATTTTAATAGCTTCATTCTACAAACTTTTACTTTAATAGCTTCATTCTACAAATTTTTCTTTAATAGCTTCATTCTACAAACTTTTATTTTAATAGCTTCATTCTACCAACTTTTACTTTAATAGCTTCATTCTACAAACTTTTACTTTAATAGCTTCATTCTACAAACTTTTATTTTAATAGCTTCATTCTACAAACTTTTACTGTAATAGCTTCATTCTACAAACTTTTATTTTAATAGCTTCATTCTACAAACATTTATTTTAATAGCTTCATTCTACAAACTTTTACTTTAATAGCTTCATTCTACAAACTTTTTTTTTAATAGCTTCATTCTACAAACTTTTACTTTAATAGCTTCATTCTACAAACTTTTATTTTAATAGCTTCATTCTACAAACTTTTATTTTAATAGCTACATTCTACAAACTTTTACTTTAATAGCTTCATTTTACAAACTTTTATGTTAATAGCTTCATTCTACAAACTTTTATTTTAATAGCTTCATTCTACAAACTTTTACTTTAATAGCTTCATTCTACAAACTTTTATTTTAATAGCTTCATTCTACAACCTTTTATTTTAATAGCTTCATTCTACAAACCTTTACTTTAATAGCTTCATTCTACAAACTTTTATTTTAATAGCTTCATTCTACAAACTTTTATTTTAATAGCTTCATTCTACAAACTTTTACTTTAATAGCTTCATTTTACAAACTTTTATTTTAATAGCTTCATTCTACAAACATTTATTTTAATAGCTTCATTCTACAAACTTTTACTTTAATAGCTTCATTCTACAAACTTTTATTTTAATAGCTTCATTCTACAAACTTTTATTTTAATAGCTTCATTCTACAAACTTTTATGTTAATAGCTTCATTCTACAAACTGTTTCTTTAATAGCTTCATTCTACAAACTGTTACTTTAATAGCTTCATTCTACAAACTTTTACTTTAATAGCTTCATTCTACAAACTTTTATTTTAATAGCTACATTCTACAAACTTTTACTTTAATAGCTTCATTCTACAAACTTTTACTTTAATAGCTTCATTCTACAAACTTTTATTTTAATAGCTTCATTCTACAAACTTTTATTTTAATAGCTTCATTTTACAAACTTTTATTTTAATAGCTTCATTCTACAAACTTTTTCTTTAATAGCTTCATTCTACAAACTTTTATTTTAATAGCTTCATTCTACAAACTTTTTTTTTAATAGCTTCATTCTACAAACTTTTACTTTAATAGCTTCATTCTACAAACTTTTACTTTAATAGCTTCATTCTACAAACTTTTACTTTAATAGCTTCATTCTACAAACTTTTATTTTAATAGCTTCATTCTACAAACTTTTACTTTAATAGCCTCATTCTACAAACTTTTATTTTAATAGCTTCATTCTACAAACTTTTATTTTAATAGCTTCATTCTACAAACTTTTACTTTAATAGCTTAAATCTACATACTTTTACTTTAATAGCTTCATTCTATAAACTTTTACTTTAATAGCTTCATTCTACAAACTTTTACTTTAATAGCTTCATTCTACAAACTTTTACTTTAATAGCTTCATTCTACAAACTTTTATTTTAATAGCTTCATTCTACAAACTTTTATTTTAATAGCTTAAATCTACAAACTTTTACTTTAATAGCTTCATTCTACAAACTTTTACTTTAATAGCTTCATTCTACAAACTTTTACTTTAATAGCTTCATTCTACAAACTTTTATTTTAATAGCTTCATTCTACAAACTTTTACTTTAATAGCTTCATTCTACAAACTTTTATTTTAATAGCTTCATTCTACAAACTTTTACTTTAATAGCTTCATTCTACAAACTTTTATTTTAATAGCTTCATTCTACAAACTTTTACTTTAATAGCTTCATTCTACAAACTTTTATTTTAATAGCTTCATTCTACAAACTTTTACTTTAATAGCTTCATTCTACAAACTTTTATTTTAATAGCTTCATTCTACAAACTTTTACTTTAATAGCTTCATTCTACAAACTTTTATTTTAATAGCTTCATTCTACAAACTTTTACTTTAATAGCTTCATTCTACAAACTGATAGTTTTGGAATTCCGCTTTTGCTCTCTGTTTTCCTGGAAGATGTTGCGCAAGGTTGGAAAATTGGATTTGTTGTGCTCTCACACAAGAGGCAGTACACTCTGATCTTGTAAAATATGCTTGAGCAGCCCCATCAGACATAACCAGTTGAGTGCGCCTAATAAACTAATTTCTCTTTAAGGAGAGGTGGTAAGGTTTGTAAAGGTGGACCTTTTAGGACAACCCCTGACTATACCGCAGACTGACATAAGAAAGGCCACCATCAACGCACCTCTATCAGACTGATTGCCAAGAAGAAATCCTCGACATGGTAAGAATAGTGTCTCTGATTTTCATTATAAAAATGTACAAGAAAGACTATTTTTCTGAGTGTACCATTATGCAAAAGTTTAAATGTAATGTGAACAAACTTTTCACTGCACAACTCCCCAATTAGACTGCCTCCTATAAATTTGTGCCTTAATTCACAGTAGTCCCTCATTTCTCAGTGGCAAAATGGATTGTTTGGAGTGAATTAAAAAAAAAAACTACCTGATAAAACACAATTGATGGGATCTTTCTACCTAGTTTTCAGTTTCACATTATGACATGATTATTATGCTATGTGGTGATACAAAGGACGTTCAATAAGTAATGCCCCTGACTCAGTTCCAGTCGTTTGATTTAGCAGAAATTTTGATTTTACAATCATTTATATCTTTGCATGTTATGTAGCAAATTATAACTAGGTCAGATGTGAAATGGAGACTGTTGAGTGTCGAGCAGTGATTCAATTTTTGTATTTGAAAGGACGTACACCACAGGAGACATTTGATGAAATGAAAGAAATGTATGCCCCATCACCTCTCTGTCTCTGAATGGTCATTACTGACCAGCCATGGTACTCTTCACGAATCGCCCCCATTGACTCCGGTTCTGCAATATTCTGAGCAACTCAGCCATGCTAATGTCTGCGATGTCTTTCACATTGTCTAACATTCTTGTTTTTTTTTTTTTTTTTTTATTACATTTTCACCCCAAACAAGGCACATTGCCACTTTGGTGTAGGGGGCTACTATCAGGGGAAACATCTACTGGGGTACTATGTAGGGATTTGGGCAGCGAGATGTTGGTTCACGTTGCACTTGAACTTATGCAAGTCAGTACAGTTGGGGAAGCAGTAACCTGGAATGGAATTCCAAAATCTAGCAGTTCTGGGGAAGAAACTACTGGAGTAGAAAGATCTTTTACATCTAGAGATCTCTACAGTGTGGGGGTGGGATTTTGCAGCTTGTCGGGTCTCTCGAGGGTGTTTACATCGTGGGGGCACAAGTGATTGCAGTTCATCAGAGCATTCCCCATTATAATACTTGTAGAACAGGCAGAGGGATGCAACGTTTCCACGATGGGACAGAGGCTGAAGCTTAGATGCCAGTTCAGGGCCTATCAGATTTGCGACTCTCTTTTGAACCCTGTCAAGGAGTGTTTATAGTCTTCCACATCCGCTTTTACCAGGGATTATGCCAAAGAGCAGATCTTTTGTTAGGCCGTTTGTTCTGGCCACATATCCAAAAAGTCATCATAATTTCCTGTCCTTGAAGTTGTCCAGCAGTCTTTCACATGGTCCAATCTTCTCCAGAACTCATTCGTTTGTACATTTGTCCACCCAACTTACACAAAGAAGTCTACGCTAGCACCACAATTCAAAAGCTGCAATTTTCCTCTTGTTGACTTTCTTTAAGACCCAACATTCTGCTCCGTATGTTGCTATTGAGAATACCAAAGCTTGCAGAAGTCGTTTTTTTGTGTGTTGTGAAATGGATCTGTCTTTCCAGATATTGGTTAGCATAATCATTGCTGTCTTTGCCATTGGAATACGTCGTCAATGCTCCATCATATGACCTTAAGGGGACGGTTCATTAGGAATTTGTTTACATTGGACTTGAAGACATCCAGGTTGTAGTCAAATGGGAAGCAGGCAGACGAAACAGAGTTCCACAGGTGTGCAGTTCTAAGAAAGAAGCTTTGTTCATGGAATCTACGTTTTGATTTAGGCACAGATAAAGAGTGGGGAAATTTTTCACAGTGGATTCAGCTAGACGGTTTTTTTTTGTAAAAGATTGGCGAGGGGGACCAAAGATTGGAGTTCAGACGAGCACCTTCCATGGAAATAACGATAAAACAAAGTTAGGCTCGTAATGTCTCTTCTGTGGGAGAGAGGTTGCAGGGAAGAGAAAAGGGCATCCCCCACTGAGCCACGAAGTCTATTTTGTACTCTGTCAAGGCAGGATAGGCTGTTTTTAGCAGCTCCTGTCCAGATATGGCAGCAGTATTCCATCCTTGGACGTACTTGGCTTTTATATAGATAGATAATTGCATCAGTAGTGAGATATCTTCTGGAGTGGTAGAAGGATCCCACCATCTTTCCAGCGACCTTAGCAACAGACTTGATGTACGTGTTCCATTTTAGATCAGGAGTAAAGGTCAAGCTCAGAAGCTTGTCAAAACATGGGGCTTCTCCTAGACGAGAGCCATCCATTTCAATTGATGCCAGATGGGGATCAGAGCGTTGATGATGTAAAGATAGGAGTTTGGTTTTAGATGCATTAAAGGTAACCAGCCACTTCTTTCCCCACTGAACCACACGCTCGAGATCAGAGGAGAGAGAATCAGAGAGAACTTTGTCATTTACAGCCTTTGATGTGTTGCCGTAGATGGTTGTGTCATCAGCATAGATGTCAACGAATGATTTAAGTATGTGTTTATCTGCTATTGATGAGGCATCTATCAGTGAAGTTGAGACTGTCATATTGAAAGATGTACGCATAACTATTCACCAAATCGGTTTGTGGAAACTATCATTCATGGCCATTTGCATATGTAAAAGATGTCTGCACTCTCCAATTTTCACCTAGTACCAGTGATTAAGTTTCTGATAATACAGCCTTGGTTTTTGAAGTTACGTTGTGGTCGGAGGACAAACCTAATGTGTTCTACAAAACCAATCTCCAGAGTTGCATGACACAATGGGAGAAATGTTTAACTCTGGTTCCGATGTAAAGGAAGACTAATAACAAAGTTTCATTTTCTACTTATTAAACTCCAAACATTTTCTCACACCTGAAATTATTTTCTATCTCTACAACCCTACTATCAAATCATCTATGAAATAATATTGTGATATTTGAGGTGGTGAATCTTTGTCTCATTTAAGGATTCGTGATGAAGTTAAGAAATGTATCTCTAATTTGGCCTCATCATTTCTCCATTTCTGTATCCTTTCTCTCACAGATGTGATGTTGCTAACCCCAGTTTCCTCTTTAAGTACTATTATGACATGTGTTCTTCAGAATTGCTAATTTATCCCCTGCTTCCTTTGTTGCAGCTCGTTTGACTCGTTGGTCGAATAATGTTTATCAATTCAACATTTTTATATCTCATTATCACACATTTTCCTACTTCATTGTTTCTTTCCAAGAACTGCAAGCTTGTTGAACACTTTTCTTGATTCTTTCCCCCTCCTTATGACTTAGTGTTTTCAAGACTAAGATCAATAGACTTCTGTCTTTGCAATAATCATCTTTTGTTCTCTTTGTCTCCATGTTTTGTCTTAAGCGACTTTTATAAAATAATTATGGAGATTATAGAAAAAACGTACTGCTTAATATTGTAATTTTAAATGTTTGAATTCAATCTGGGAAAAAATCATTGTAAAAATACTTATGGTCTGCATGAAGTTCGAACTCACGACCTCTGTTACATCATGTTTACAGTTGTGTTTGAGATAAAAAAAACAAAGTTTTTCGGTCATAAACAAAGCAAAACCATTGTTGACGAAATAATAAAAATAGTATTCTACAGAATGCTGCTGTTAGTGAATATCCAAAATGTATCTTATTAAATTTGGTCCTGGTGTACATGAGAATAATGCAAGTAAATTCGATTGAGAGAGTAAAAATGACTTTGTTTTTCTTCATGATCGATCAAAAATTAACTATTGAGCAGGATCAGAACTTGTTCACATTCAACTGAAAAACGACTATGTTTTAATCAGTTGGAAAGCAGCCCCATGGTATAGAGTGATGCAGACAGGCAGTTCTAGGAAAGAAAATTATTCATAGAATTTGCGTTTAGTTTTAGGCACAGATAGAGAGTAGGGGAAATTGTTGAGAATGAGTGGTTGTAGCTAGACAAGTGTTTGTTGTGAATATTTTGCAGGGGACCATAGATTGAACCTCAGTCGGAAGAAAAGGACATTACCTACTAGATTTCGAAACCAATTTTGCAACCTGTCAAGGCAGGAAAAGGAGTTTTCAGCAGCTCCTCCCTAGATGTCGTAAGAATACGTATTTGACTCTTCTACAGATAGAGGATTACTTCCGGAGCGGTAGAATGATGCAACCATTTTTCTAGCGCCTTTGTCAACAAATTGATGTGAGTCTTCCATTGCAGGTAAAGGTCAGTCCCAAAAGATTATCAAAGCAGGGTCTGTCATCGAGATGAGAGCTATTTATTTCCTGACTTTTAAGTGAACACACACACACACACACACACACACACACACACACACACACACACACACACACACACACACACACACACACACACACACACACAGAATTATGACATTTCTTTGCATAATAGATGTTTTAAAGGAAGATAAGTATCGCAATATTTCTTTTTACTATAAATGCTATTATGGCATGTATTTTTTATTTTTTTACATAGAAATCGCCCCGGAAAGGCATGACACCACTTTATCTAAGGGGCTAAAAATAGGTCAAAAACTAACCAACAATATTAGATGGATAGATTCTCGGCCAGAAAACATCAATTCTTCCCCTTTTATCAGAAATATTGTAGTTTTCAAAATTGTTTGATCCATTTCCTGCTTTTTTTTTTTGTTCCAGCACGTTTGACTCGTTGGTCTAGTGGTCACCATTAATTCATTGTGTTAATTGTAATACAACTTCTTTTTCCAGTAGCCTCTTTCCAAGAACTTGCAAGCTTATGAAACTCTATTCATACTGACCGTTTTCCTCCTACTTTAGCTTTAGTTTTTTCAAGACTAAAATTGATAGACATCTCTAACCTTTATGATAATCATCTTTTGTTCGCATCTTGTATGGGGATATTTTTATATAAAAAATAATTAGTGCTTACTCTGTACCCGATGATTTATGGTTTTTAAATATATCTTGTGCAGTTTCTGACATTTTAACCGGACACATATACATACGCACACATAGAGTTATATATTTTCTTTGTATAGTAGATAATTTACTAGCAGAACCCGCGAAAATTCCACGGTAGTGGAAACATTTTTTAAACACATTATAAATAACATGAATAAAAAATAAAACAAATAACAATGAATCTAAAATAATTTTTTAAAAGAAATTATTTTTTTATAACGTTTTAAAACTAAAAAGAATTAATTTAAAAATTATTTCTATGAAAATTCAACACACAACATATTTTTTTTAACCTTTTAAAACTAAAAAGAATTAATTTAAAATATTATTTCTATGAAAACTAAACACATAACATATTTTTTTAACAACTTTTTAAAACTAAAAAGAATTAATTTAAAATATTATTTCTATGAAAACTCAACACACAACATATTTTTTTTTAACTTTTTAAAACTAAAAAGAATTAATTAAAAAAATCTTTTCTATGAAAACTCAACACACAACATATTTTTTTTTAAACTTTTTAAAACTAAAAAGAATTAATTAAAAAAATTATTTCTATGAAAACTCAACACACAACATATTTTTTTTAAAACTTTTTAAAACTAAAAAGAATTAATTAAAAAAATCTTTTCTATGAAAACTCAACACACAACATATTTTTTTAAAAACTTTTTAAAACTAAAAAGAATTAATTAAAAAAATTATTTCTATGAAAATTCAACACACAACATATTTTTTAAAACTTTTTAAAACTAAAAAGAATTAATTAACAAATTATTTCTATGAAAACTCAACACACAACATATTTTTTTTCATTTTAAAACTAAAAAGAATTAATTAAAAAAATTATTTCTATGAAAACTCAACACACAACATATTTTTTAAAACTTTTTAAAACTAAATAGAATTAATTTAACAAATTATTTCTATGAAAACTCAACACACAACATATTTTTTTTAACTTTTTAAAACTAAAAAAGAATTAATAAAAAAAATTATTTCTATAAAAACTCAACACACAACATATTTTTTTAACATTTTATAACTAAAAAGAATTAATTAAAAAAATTATTTCTATGAAAACTCAACACACAACATATTTATTTTTAACTTTTTAAAACTAAAAAGAATTAATTAAAAAAATTATTTCTATGGAAACTCAACACACAACATATTTTTTTAACTTTTTAAAACTAAAAAGAATTAATTTAAAAAATTATTTCTATGGAAACTCAACACACAACATATTTTTTTAAACTTTTTAAAACTAAAAAGAATTAATTAAAAAATTATTTCTATGAAAACTCAACGCACAACATATTTTTTTAAACATTTTAAAACTAAAAAGAGTTAATTATAAAATATTTTCTATGAAAACCCAACACACAACATATTTTTTAACTTTTTAAAACTAAAAAGAATTAATTTAAAAAAGTTTTTTATGAAAACTCAACACAACATATTTTTAACATTTTAAAACTAAAAAGAATTAATTAAAAAAATCTTTTCTATGAAAACTCAACACACAACATTTTTTTTAACTTTTTAAAACTAAAAGGAATTTATTTAAAAAAAGTTTTTCTATGAAAACTCAACACACAATATTTTTAACTTCTTAAAACTAAAAAGAATTAATTAAAAAAAATCTTTTCTATGAAAACTTAACACACAACATTTTTTTAACTATTTAAAACTAAAAAGAATTAATTAAAAAATCGTTTCTGTGAAAACTCAACACACAGCATATTTTTTTAAACGTTTTAAAACTACAAGAATTAATTTAAAAAATATTTTCTATGAAAACTCAAAACACAACATATTTTTTTAACTTTTTAAAACTAAAAAGAATAAATTTTAAAAATTATTTCTATGAAAACTCAACACACAACATATTTTTTTAACATTTTAAAACTACAAGAATTAATTGAAAAATCTTTTCTATGAAAACTCAACAATCAATATATTTTTTTTAACTTCTTAAAACTAAAAAGAATTAATTTAAAAAATTATTTCTATGAAAACTCAACACACAACATTTTTTTAACATTTTAAAACAAAAAAAAGAATTAATTTAAAAATCTTTTCTATTAAAACTCAACACACAACATATTTTTAACTTTTTAAAACTAAAAAGAATTAATTAAAAAAATCTTTTCTATGAAAATTCAACACACAATATTTTTTAAAAAACTTTTTAAAACTAAAAAGAATTAATTAAAAAAATCTTTTCTATGAAAACTCACCACACAACATTTTCTTTAACGTTTTAAAACTAAAAAGAAATAATTTAAAAAATTATTTCTATTAAAACTCAACACACAATATTTTTAACTTTTTAAAACAAAAAGAATTAATTAAAAAATCTTTTTCTATGAAAACTCAACACACAATATTTTAAACTTTTTAAAACTAAAAAGAATTAATTTAAAAAATTATTTCTATGAAAACTCAACACACAACATATTTTTTAAACTTTTTAAAACTAAAAAGAATTAATTAAAAACATCTTTTCTATGAAAACTCAACACACAACATATTTTTTTAACTTTTTAAAACTAAAAAGAATTAATTAAAAAAATATTTTCTATTAAAACTCAACACACAACATATTTTTTAACTTTTTAAAACTAAAAAGAATTAATTAAAAAAATCTTTTCTATGAAAACTCAACAAACAACATATTTTTGAACTTTTTGAAACTAAAAAGAATTAATTAAAAAACAAATTTCTATGAAAATTCAACACACAACATATTTTTTTCTGAACAATTTTTTAATATAAATTATAAAAGAACAAACGTCAATTCACATTTTTTTAATTTTATAATTAATCTATAATAAAAAAATAATAAAAAAACATACAGTCTCCTCTCAACACGACTTTTTAAAAAAATATAAAATAAAACAGCCAATAAACAGACAGCCAGGTTTTTCTTTTAATATTTTGGAGAGGAAATGGTGTTAATGATTTTTAATTCATAAGGAGTGATTATAAAGGGAGGTAATTCGTTTCTCATTAATTAATGTTTGCGATGATGATGTTTTTTTGTGAAATTGGACGTTGGACAAGCAAATTGATATTTAGGTAAAGTAGGTCCGACTGTATTAATTTAGCTGAAAGATAGATAAAGCAATCGCAGTATATATTTTGCCACAGATCTTGAATAAATATAGGCAGAGCCCGACTGACATTTTTCTTACACTACATCACTATGCCCCACCCCTCCTTGCAAATTAGATTTGACCTTTTCTCATTCTCTGGTTTATTTTTCAGATGTTGATTAAAGAATCGTGCGTACGTTTTGATTGCGTGATTATAACTTCCGCAATGCAACTACTCAGATATCTGTCAACTAGTTTTCCCTTTCATGAAATACTTAACCGGTTTTTGAAGGCTATTTTTTTCTTTGTTGTTCCATCGAGATACAGAAGAGTTTACAGTTGCCATCGCATTAACAAGATCATTGTTCTTGGCCAAGATTCAATAACTTCTCAATTGCTTTCTTCTAGAAAATTCTGGTTCGCTCCGTTTAAAACTGCCGCAGTATTTCTCGCAGATATTTGGCAACGATGAAATGAACACACTATCCATCCTGGCAGGAATCACTTAACAGTCTTAACAATTGTTCTGCTAAAGAATTATTAGGTCGTGCGGAAAGTAAAGGCCGATTTTTCAACCCACCTTTTCTTTTTAAAGTTAATTTAGATTATTATTTTGCATTGAATTTGAAGTAAAGTGATTTTGTGAGTGGTAAGGTACACGAATATGAAGAATAAATTTGGATGAAAACGATTCTGTGTAAATCAATAATAATAATAATAATAATAATAATAATAATAATAATAATAATAATAATAATAATTTATTACTCATAACAATTAAAAAAATCCTTCGAAATGAGAACGCAATGAAAGTCTAAGAAAAAAATGATTTTAATCATTTAGTAATACTTTTTTTTATAACACTAGCATTTCAGCCCGGCGTTGCCCGGGTGCTTGGAGGTGTATGTTAACAAAAAACAAAAACAAAAAAAAGGTCTACTTTTTAAACTTTGATCCCTATTATAACCCCTTAAAATATATTGTTTTGGACTCAATTCAAATTATTAAGTTAGATCCATGTCCAAGGAAATTATATCTAAAATTTCAAGTGTTTAGACCCAAAATTGTCGGAGGAGTTTGGTAGAGTTCTTAAAGGTCAAATCGTTGAACTTTGACCCCTTAACAGCTAAATTTCTGGCCGAAAACCGATCATATCAATTTTCCCAAATCTCAGTACTCTGTATATCAAATTCCGAGTCTGTAGACTTAAAATTGACAGAGTTATTGCATAGGGAAATGTACACACGCACACACACAGACACGTTCACTTTTATAGATATATAGATATATATGTAAACAGTACATAGGGCCAGAGCAAAGCCGGGCTGAACTGCTAGTAAGTCATATAAAGAAGCAAAAAAATGTATGAAACGATAAATAATAAAAACAAAGCAACGTGCAAACAAAATGGCTGAAACCTCAATTCCTTAATTACGAGAGTCGTTCCAAAAGTAAAGCCTCATATCTTTTTTTAACTCAAAGGGTTGGAAAAACTACGAAGATGGGAGTGGTATCTTTAATACGAGATACCTTTTGTGCTTCAGAATTTATTTTTTTACATAGTCACCACCATTCTCAATGCCAGCGACGAACGATGGTTGTGCATGGGCGCCTAGAGCATACATTGTCATACAAAGGTCGTTCCAAAAGTATTTCGAGTCTGTAAACTAAAAATTGACAGAGTTATTGCGTAGGGAAATGCACACACACATACACGTTCACTTTTATAGATATATAGATAGATTATTTGGTTTTCTTAAATGTTCAAATTAAATTATCTTCTTCTCTATCTATCTTCTTCTATCTTCTATTCTATTCTTCTTTCTATCTATCTATCTTCTTTTCTTCTATTCTTTCTATCTATCTATCTTCTTCTATCTATCTATCTTCTCTTCTATCTATCTTCTATTCTATCTATCTTCTTTTATTCTTCTATCTATTCTTCTTCTATCTATTCTATTCTATCTTCTTCTATTTTCTATCTATCTTCTTCTATCTATATCTATCAATCTTCTATCTATCTTCTTCTTCTATCTATTCTTCTATCTTCTATCTATCTATCTCCTTCTATCTATCTATCTATCTATCTATCTATCTTCTATCTATCTATCTATCTATTCTATTCTATCTATCTTTATAAATAAAATGAACTCATTTCTTTTTCTATCTATCTTCTATCTATATCTATCTTCTATATATTCTTCTATCTATCTTCTATCTATCTATCTATCTATCTTATATCTTCTATCTATTCTTCTATCTATCTTCTTCTATCTATCTTATATCTTCTATCTATCTATTCTATTCTATCTATCTATCTTCTTCTATCTTTTCTCTTCTATCTATCTATCTATCTATCTATCTATCTGTCTATCTTCTTCTTCTATCTATCTATCTATCTATCTATCTATCTTCTATCTATCTATTCTATCTTCTATTCTATCTTCTTCTATCTATCTTCTTCTATTCTATCTGTCTATTCTTCTATCTATCTATCTTCTATCTATCTATCTATCTATCTATTCTTCTTCTATCTATATAAATAAAATGAACTCATTTTTTCCCGTGTGAGTTTGAACTTAATAGGATTAAAAATCACGACATTACGTTCAACTGCAATGTCCCCACACTTCAGCACAGGATCTGAGGTGAGCCTACTACCCTTACAGTTCCTTGATATTCGTGCATTTCTATATTTTTTCCGGTGAGAGTTCACTGCCACAATCGGTTAGAATCAATGGAAGTTGCAAAATCTTTTCTCTCTATTCGATTCACACTCTGCCCATGACCACTTAACACTGCTGCGGATACGTCCACAGGGGAATATACGAGGAACACCGGTTTGAGTTCTTTGTTGCTTAAAAAATATGAATTGCCATTTTTCCGTCGGGTGAAACGCGACTTTACATTCTAGTTATTCTGTGGGTTACTTGTGCCATTTTATAAATTTCTTCTTCTTTTTTTCATTTTTTTTCCTCCCTTTATATTTTTTCTATTTTTGCAGGTGGCTGGGGGTTGCGATTCGAAGGATTAATTAAACGAAACGAACTAACATTGGATTCCAGTTTTTACAAGAAACTTTAGCAGTCAGCCGCCAGCGTTCTTCAAATCTTGCACCGATTTGTCGTTTTAATATGTTATTTACTGCTGACTTCCTATTGTCGGATTAGTTATTCATTATTTATTTCTATACATTGCATTTCTGAGAGTTTCATTAGCAAAATTACTACTACGCTATCAAGATTGAAATCAGACGACATTCAAATTGGGTAACAGCGACCAACATTAAAAAAAATAAAAAACAGTCAGTTTCCTGATTTTATTTATTCATTTTTTTTCTTTTTGATTGAAACAAAGAAAAATAAATAAATAAATAAATAACATGTAATAAACATATTTTCATTATACACGATAAGTTTTATTCTTTTGAATTTTGTTTTTCCATTAAAAAAAAATTAGATTTAAATAAACATATTTGCATTTTACGCGAAAACTTTTTGTTTTCTTTTTCTTTTTTTTTCCTTTGGTATTCTTTCACGTTCGTTTTGTTTTTTATTCCTTTCAATTTTACGCGTCATATATTAGCTAAACCAGAGCGGGGGGCATCTATAAATATAAAAGCTAAAATGTGTGTGTGTGTGGGTGGGGGTGTTCCTTCACCCTAAACTCGGCCTCTTCCTGCTACTACGACAATGACGTCATGTTTAACCTAGAAAACGTTGACGTTAGTTTCAACCACCCGCAAGTGTTTTTAAAGGGTTAATTTTATCCATTCTTAATTGTGTGGCTCTTTAGCGTAGAGGTAACGTGTCAGCCACGTTTTTTCCGCCTTAGCCTCGATGATTCGGGTTCGAGCCTGTCTTCCTACCTAAACCTTTTTTCCTCTTTTACACCTTTTTTTTTCCTTTTTTTTTACATTTGTTCGCGGTTTTGCTTTATTTTGTTTTTTTTTCCCGATTCTTTATAACATAGTGTTTTTTATAATATTAAAACAGGGTCCCCCCTCCTACATACACACCTCCAAACACCCGAGCAATGCCGGGTACCCCCCCTCGCTAGTATTTCATATTTTAAACGAATTGTGATCGAATGCCTTTCTGCTATTCAAAGCAAGTAACAAGAATGCGGAATGGACTTACCTCAAATATCTGGATGAGTTTGTATAGAGTGTAAGGTCCGGTTACAGGTTGAAAGAAAAGCAAAATGGCGACTGCGCCGGATTATATGCTGGCGGGTTTCGTGAAGTCTCGTGAAGCCTCGTGAAATCTCATTACTCATATGTAAATAGGAAGCTGATAAAAAAGCCTCTTTTCAAGGAAGAGGTGTGATTTTCTTAATACTGATTCAATACAGCAGCCTGTGTATGTAAAGTACTGAAATGTGACGATTTTAACAGAATAAACAAAAAACACACTATTATTGTATATCTGTCTGTCTTTCTTTAAAATTACCCCTCCCAAAGATGGTGCAAATGAGGGTCAATAAATATAGGTGTGTTTCATTGCAGGTGTTTCTTTTGAAGTGAGTCGATTTACACGGAATACCATTATAATTTTTTTTATCTATTTCAAAGAAAAGTGTCCGACTATCGTAAACCTCAGGAGATACTTTTATTTATTGTTTTTTCTTTCCGAAAATTGGCAAATATTCAATAAAAAGCTTTCTCTTATGTTAAACCAAATAATTTGCTATCTTTAATTTCTTCTGCAAATCAATAACATTTTCAAAGATATATAAAATGCGACACTTAAAGTAAGCATTGGTAATTTGGTCGGGGGTGGAGCGGTAGGTGTTTTGTCTGTTTTGACAAATAAGAGTCTTGGATGCTCGTATTTTGCCATGCAAAGTGTGGTTACGAATCTCTAAAAGATGTTGATAGTATTTATTTATTTATTTTTTTTTTACACAGAGATCACCACTTATCAAGGCCCGGAAGCCACTCAGGGATAAGGGTTATTGCAAGTACATTACGTTAGTGAGGAGATTTGATGAAGTGTTTACTTAAGGGGGCGGTTCATTAGGAATTTGTTAACATTAGACTTGAAGACATCCAAGTTGTAGTCCGGAGGGAAGCAGGCAGACGGAACAGAGTTCCACAGGCGTGCAGTTCTAAGAAAGAAGCTTTGTCCATAAAATCCGCGTTTTGATTTAGGCACAGATATAGAGTGGGGGAAATTTTTCACAGTGGATTCAGCTAGACGGGTGTTTTTCGTGAAAGATTGGCGAGGGGGGACCAGGGATTGGAGTTCAGACGAGCACCTGCCATGAAAATAACGATAAAACAAGGATAGGCTCGCAACGTCTCTTCTGTGGGAGAGGGGTTGCAGGGTAGAGAAAAGGGCATTCCCCACTAAACCACGAAGTCTATTTTGTACTCTGTCAAGGCATGATAGGCTGTTTTTGGCAGCTCCTGCCCAGGTATGGCAACAGTATTCCATTCTTGGCCGTACTTGGCTTTTATATAGATAGAGAATTGCATCAGTAGTGAGATATTTTCTGGAGCGGTAGAAGGATCCCACCATCTTTCCAGCGACCTTGGCAACAGACTTGATGTACGTGTTCCATTTCAGATCAGGAGTAAAGGTCAAACCCAGAAGCTTGTCAAAACACGGGGCCTCACCCAGACGAGAGCCATCCATCACAATTGATGCCAGCTGGGGATCAGAGCGTTGATGATGTAAGGATAGGAGTTTGGTTTTGGATGCATTAAAGGTAACTAGCCACATCTTCCCCCACTGAACCACGCGCTCGAGATCAGAGGAGAGAGAATCAGAGAGAACTTCGTCATTTACAGCCTTTGATGTGTTGCCGTAGATGGTCGTGTCATCAGCATAGATGTCAACGAATGATTTAAGTATGTGTTTAGGGAGGTCATTGATGTAGATCAGGAAGAGAGTTGGGCCCAGGATTGACCCCTGAGGGACTCCAGCATTTATATTGCAGGCCTCCGATTTTTGACCATCTACCACTACTCTTATGAGCCTATCGGAGAGAAATGATTTAATGATTGAGAAAACATTTCCAGTTATACCGTAGCTGGAAATCTTATTTATCTTAATTAGTGTTACTATTTTGTCAGGGAAACTATATATACGAAACTTAATGCAATAAGAGACACTGAATAAGGTGAAATTACACCCAAGTACAATATACATATTTTAATAGGCACCGCCAAAAATGGCCGAAAAATCAAGTTGTTGTTGTTTTTTAAAACGAAATTACATTTATTAAAATCCATTATTTCTGAGTAACTTTTTTTTTCCAGAAAGATAAAACCCTGAATTTTATCATATAGAAAACAGAATAATGTAAAACTTTTTCTACTATCTTTAATTAAATTTTAAATGTTAAATTCTCCCAAAAAGTTAACAATTGACATTTTTTGTCTTGCACAAAAAACGTACATAAATATTTAAAAAAAAAAAAAGAAAGGTTTTTGAAATAATTAATTTATTTATTTGTTGTCTAACTAAGATTTAGGATGATTTTCTATGAGAATATGCAAAAATATTATAATATAAGTACCTGGATTTCAAATAATTCCACTTATTCATATAGGCAACCAGTTACTTCGCGTCGATCTAGAGTCTAGATCGACACTGTTTACGTTTGTATTCGATAAAAAGCAAACTATAGAAGACCAAACAGGCCAAAAAAACTTATTTTTCAGTAACGAAAATTTCAATGTATTATTAACGCTGAGGCTGGCCAGTACCAGATGGGTGACCATTTGTATGAGTTTGGTTTTTAATGTGTATGTGTGTGGGGGTCAGGCTCCCCAAAATGGGGGAGGGGCAATTTAAAGTAGAATAAAAAAAAAATTATTTCAGCGCGTTTGGTCCACCGTAGTCGAAAGGCGGCAAACGTTTTCAAACGGGATCGAAAAAATGATGCTATTTTTAACACAAAGGCCACAATATTTATCGATTTTTTTGTATCGATTCTTCAAAGCATGCCCTGTTTAATAATGGTCATGCATTATTCGGCTCGCTAAAAAAAAATTGTTAATTTATTTATCAAAGATTTTAAAATGGCTTTTTTCGTATAAATATTAAAAAAAATTTTGTTTTGTTTTGTTTAACTTAAATTAATTATTTTACTTAACATATTCACCGAATTTCACACTTCAAAACTCAAAAGCGGGATAAACACAATCGAAGTTCTGATATTCAGACGTCAAAATAAGGTATGCAAACAATTTTTTTAAATCTATATTTTTTCCCCTTACAACAACACAATATGTTGTGTTCAGTTTCAGATGATTATTTTAAGCATATTTGTACCACCTCAAAACAAGGGGGGTTGTAAGTAAAAAAAATATATATAAATATCGTTTATAAAAAATAAGTACACTGTTATAAAGTTCATTCTTCTCTCAATAATCGCTGAAAATTTCGTATTGATCGGATAATTACCTGATTTTTGGTAGATTTTTAAAAAGACGGTCCGTCAAAAAGTACTTACCTGCCCCCCCCCCCCCCAGTTTTGGCGATGCCTATATTTTAATTATATATTGATATACGTAAAGTTGACTTGCAACACAACAATAAAAGTGGTGGTCTCTGTCATGTATGGTAGTTTTCAAATCTAAGACAGGCTTCCTTCATATTCAACCATGTGGAAGTTAAAAGGTAAGAAGGAAGTCTCATTCTCGAACCTCGTGATGTTACGAGAGAAGGAACGAGGTCATGTGTTCTCACCGCATTTGGGAATTTTAAAAAGCACAACTCTGGTTTTAAAACTTACTTCTCGCAGAAGTAGACACCTATAAAGGAAGAACTGCTCGTCACCATTTCAAAATAACTTATTATTGCATAAAAATGTTATATTGTTAAACCATCAAAAGTAGATTGCACATACAGTTAATACCGGTGATGGGACGATTTCAATCTTTTTCCCAATTTCGATACAATTCCCGATTCCGAATGTGATAAATATTAATATGAGTTATTCTCATTTTATAAATATAAGCAGTCTGGTTCAGAAGTGTAAGCGATTTTTCCAAATTTATTTGATAGCAAGGACACATCATCAGCAAACGACGACAGGTCAGCAAAAAAACAAAAAACAAAAAAAAACAAAAAAAAACGGCACATCTGAAAGAGAAAAGAAAAAACGGCACATCAATAACAACAAAAAACCCCGACACGTTTGCAAAAACAAACAAACAAAAAAACATGTCTGCAACAAATAACGATGAAAAATAAACAAAAAAAAAAAAAAAAACGACACGACTGCAGCAAAAAAAAAAAAAAAAAACGATTCGTCAGCCAAAAAAGCAAACAAACAAACAAACAAAAAAAAAACACGTCAGCGGCAAAAAAGAAAAAAAAACCCAAAAAAAACAACAGCAAAAAAAGAACATGTCAGCAACAAAAGACGACACAAAAGGGTTAGGGTTAAATACATATGCATTTATTCATAGTTTGGTTTTACAAATTATAGAAACACAAACTATTAATAAAAGTCCGAAACAATCGAATGTAAATATTTGTAACACAACCAAAGACGGAATTTATTCACAATCAACACATGGGAGTTTCAAGAAAGACTATCGCAGTAATGAATAAAATACTTATTTTCTTCCGGGAATCAATATCCCTGCTAAGCGACTTGGTCACATACTTACCAATCAGCTTGCATAGCGCAATGATTTCGTCTGTTCCCTAAGGATAGTCCCTTTGGCAACCAAGGTCGGTTAGTAGAGAGACAATAGCAAGGGAGGATGGCAGTCCGCCTCGGGCGGCACGTGCCAGGAAGCGGCATTTTAGAGGGTAAAAATAAAAAATAGAAAAAAATAAATAAAAATAAATAAAGCTAACAAAAAAGCTGAAATTTTATACCAAAATTAGTCTTGAAGGTTGTAAAAAAAAAAAAAAAAAAAAAAAATCGGAACTTTTGGAAGTATCAGAATCCAAAACACGTGTCCTTATTTTCCGATTCCAAAACTGATTCTTTAAAAATTTTAACTTTATTTTAAATTTTTGATACGAATGATAAATAGTTATTGATTTTAAATTATCACTAAAACTAAAATAATAATAATAATAATAATAATAATAATAATAATAATAATAATAATAACAACAACATCAAAATACGATGTAAATTTATTTTACTTGTAAAACAAGAAAATATTTTTTAAATACATAAATTCTCTAGGTAACCTTTCAAAGAAAGCAGTCGATTTACATGTTCCGAAAAATGTTGAAAAATTAAACAAAACATTTTCAAACATCAGAAACAAACAAAAAACTTTCAAACATCACTGATAATTAAATTATGCAACGGAAAATTGGAGACTGGAAAATGTGCAACAGAAAATTACGTAATTTTGGAATTGTAGAAACATTAAGCAACTTCGAAATAAAAATCGATTGTAAACAAATTTAATGATCGTCCCCTTAAACGATATAATTTTAGATAAGAACTAAGCGCTACACTAGCAGTATCAGAATTTTGGGGAAATTTTCAGCCGAGTCGCCATTTTGAATAGACACCTATCTTTCTATCAGATTTTAATAATATGAAAACGTAATTTAAACCCGTAAATTTTATTTCAATAAAACGAGCAAAGACCAAATTTTAATATCATAAAAGCTTTAATAGAGAAATAAACAATTTTATTTATTTTTCCTTCGATTTTTCACTTAACATTACACGGATTGTCGAACAATAACATTACTTGAATCTTACGATAATTATTTTAACGGCAAAATAAAGAACTTACCTGGTTAATGAGTAAGATATGCTTTCTTTTAATCTTCCTGTATGAGAATTTATTCATATTTATGTATTATAATCCATGTATTTTTTAAATGGAAGGATTTTTCCAACACATATCGTGACAACGCGTGTCTTTCAAGAAAGTTGTAAAGACACCAGATGTTAAAATTATCATTTACTTATGTACGGAAGCCTATAAGTGTAAAAAAACACTATCTCGATATTGGATTATATTCCTTCAAATTTTCCACTTTTAAAGGTTTTCAGAGGCGCTGAAAACGGAAATAACCATTTATATATACGGCAAACGAAACTAGTAGTTTCCAAGATAAAAAATTTTACAAATGGTCACAAAGTGGGGGGTCACTTTTCTATAATGATGTGAAGTCAAATGGGCACCCACTTTATGGCCACATTGCAATGAACAGATTTGGCCGTAATTTTAAAGGAATTTTCGAGGGTGGCTTCATATTGACCCTATATGAATAAAGGGAGATAACTTGTCCTTTTTTTTATTTTGGCGCCTTTACGCTATCGTACATGAAAACTGGGATTTTTCATTTTTGGATTTACACGGATTACGAAATGACGAAGATATGCAATGTTATTTTTTTTTTTAATATCTTAAAGAAATACCTGAATTTTTTATTTATCATACTATAAATCTGCATTATCGGGTTTCGTCTTTTTTTTTTATATCGAAAAAAAGGAAACCAGGAATTAAATATAAAAATATACACTGACCGAACATTAATGACTGGAAAATTCTAAACAAAAATTAAGCTTCCACGTAAAAAAAACAACAAAAAAAAAAACAAAAAAACACGTGGTTATCGAAAAAAGAAGGATTTACATTTTGGACTTTACCGGTAAATTTACAGATAAGTGATATTTTTTGTTGTTTTAAATTTGAGTATTTTATTTATTCATGTTTTATCTTCAATTTGTGATATATAAAACGTGCCAACCAAAATTAATTATTAAAATTCTCATAGACCTTTCAAAATGGGGGGGGTGAATTTATAAAACAACGTTTGTCTAAAATATTATATTCAGTTTATCGGAAAGAGCATAACATTTTACATTCACCCTGAAAAAAAACGTAACAATTGAACGAATAGGAAAATTTTGATAGATTTTTAAAGTTTAAAAATTGAAAAATATTCATCTCATAAAAATCAATTGATTTCATTACGTAACAAAATGGCTCCCAGAGCGCACGCACGCACTTTGTAAACACTGTTTTTTAAACAATGAAAAATAATATTTCTGTTATTTTTTAAACAACTTAAATAGTTTATTTTGGAAGCATATTCTATAAAGAAAATAAATAACCCACTTTAGAAAGAGAAATTACGAGTTTTCTATATTTTAATCGCAGTTTTCTGTTAGGGGTGTCAAAAATTCCCCCAAAATTCTGATACTGCTAGCGCTACACACCTCAAATACGATTTAAAAGTATTTTAGTAGCTTTCTATTCGATAGTTTGAATACTGCCGAATTCATTTCAAGTTTTGGACAGTCACGGAGTAATTGATTTTTTTTCGAACTATTAACAAAATGTTATAATCGCTGACGTATTTATGAATAAACCAGAATGTACTATGATGAATTGAATCTCGTAATAGGATTTTAATTTATTACTTTTTTATTAATATAACTGTAAAAAATAATAAAAGAAAAGTGTTCTTAAAACGCGCACCCAACTAAGAAAAATTGAATTATTTGCTTTCAAACAAGAGTAAATATTTAAAAATATGTATATTTCTGTGAGAGGCATTTGAATCCTATTTAAAACTATATCGTCTTTAAGAATCGTCTTAAACTCTATTTTCAATTGACATTTATTCCATAGATGCTTAATTTTGTAATTTAGGAAAACTCGTCTCCGGAAAACTCGTACCCGGAAAACTCGACCCCGGCAAACTCGTCCCCTTTTGCTAGGTAGGAAAACTGGTCCCTTATTGAATAAATATCGATTGAAAACACATTTTATTATCGTTCTTGAAGGAAATATTGTTTTTAAAAGAGACTATGCACCCTCATAATATTTTTAATAAAATATTTTTAACTAATTCACTTTCATTTCGGTTTATATGTCTGTATTTATTGAAATGAATTCGTCATTAACAAGATTAGTAGATTCAAAACTTTTCACGCCTATACACGACAAAAAAAACAAAACAAAACAAACTTTTCACACCTATACGCGACAATTTCTTCTTTGATTTAAGTTTGTGTGTCTACTAAAACAGAATTTCTGAATAGGAGAATATGGACTTGGATGGTGATATAAAGCAACAAAATCTCAGGCTACTAATAGAAAATATTTTTGATTCCGTTTGGCAAATTAGTTTTCACGTTTCTCATATGCTAAGAGGACGCACGAAAGACATTGAAAATTTGCCAATATAAAATATAAGTGCATTTTTAAAACCTATTTTAAAGACATTCAAAATGTGTTTTATGAAGTGAAATTGTAAAAGTTAAATACATTCTTTTACTAGGTAGAAGACTTACTTATCTTGCCTTTGGTAACATTTATTAGTTTTGTATTTATTCCCCCCCCCTTTTTTTTTGCTTTTTTCGATATTCGCCAGAAATAAACAAACAAAAAAAAAAAAATTCAAATTGCACTAGATTTGAAGAAAATACAATAAAAAAAAAGTTTGACCATTCGATTTTTTTATTTTACATAAACCTTAACTTTTGTGAGGGGTTGGGGTTGTCGTTAAAAAAAGCATATAAATTATTTGTTTTTCTAAAAAAAATCTTAAGCCATCCATTTCGTGAGCAATCTTGACTAAAGTCGTACGCAAGATGGCGACCGCGAACAGATGTAAAAAGTGAAACGGAACGCAAATTTTAGCGAAACGAAAGGAGCGAATCAACTGTAGAGCCTAGCAAGAAAAACAAAACAAAAAAAAAAATACAACAAAAATTCGATTGCTGATAACAACAAATAATAATAAGCGTGTTTTAATTTTTAACTACTCTGTACTTGTTATGAATATGTTAATAATGAAATGAAATAACCAAGAAATGTCTTTTTGTTTCAATTAGACTGTAGTTTCACATAACTTTTTAATAAATAACAGATACCATAAAAATTGAATTGAATTTTTTTTTCTGCATAATTTCCAAAACAAAACAATGAAATGAAAAAAAAAAGAAAAAAAAAAGAAAAAAACAACTAAGAAACTTTTTTTCGTTTCGCCATCTTGCGTACGGCATTTGTCAAGATTGCCCATTCCTAGTATTTTTCTATATTATTTTGTTAAATAAGGAAATACTTTGAAAATTATTTAATTATTATTTTAATTATTTTGGGGTGTGTTTTACAATACACAGTGATTCGAAAAAGTGGTTAAAAAAAAATCAAATATACAACAAAGAAATGTTAGCATTGGTTATAAAAGTTGCTATGAAACCTACTTGAATCATTTATTGGTGTTTTAAAGTAGTTTGAAACGCTCTTCATTTCATCTCAAAAATTAACTTTTTACGAGTCGTAAGAATTCAAGATGGCGAAAAATGCCCCCTTTCTTCTTCGTGAAGGGGCGAGGAGCCTCGTTTCCAGATTTGTTTGCGCGTACATTTTTGAAGACCGAATCGCGCAAAAAACAAAAAACAAATAAAATGTTCAACAGAATGGGAAAGTGGTCAAAAACAAGTATTTAAAACACAAAATAAAATGGAAAACTCGTTCCCCGTAAGTTTCTTGGAGGGGGGGGGGCGGTAACGGGTCTCTCTCTCTCTCTCTCTCTCTCTCTCTCTCTCTCTCTCTCTCTCTCTATATATATATATATATATATATATATATATATATATATATATATATAGGGATAGGGATCTCAGAAAACTGATTTTGGGGGGATATCTCACCTTTTGTGGTACTAGTCCAAAATAACACAAGAAAGTAAATATTGTGCTATTTTTTTAAAATAGTATTTTTGATTTTTTTCAGAATATTTGCGTGAACTTTCAAAGAAGGTACCGTAATGAAGAGAATGAAGAAGAGCGGTGCGGCATTCTGTACAAAGCGAAAAAAAAAAAAAAGAGGAAGCAAAAAAGAATAAAGGCGTTGAAATTCATCGAAAAGATTCTACGGCCGAAATGGCAGAAACGAAAGGCGAAAATCATGCCGAGACCGAATATAAAGTTGATGCTGCTAACGTTGATACTCTTACATCGGAAATCAACATTTACAGCGTCGATACATCAAAAACTGTTAACGATGATGACGCACGTGAAGTTGAAGAATTGGAAAGACAATCACTAGTTGGCGCGAAAACATACACTGCAACCGTTTTTACAGATTTTGGTCGCCTGTAGCGATTAACCATGAAATTCGCGCTATACTCGTCCGATCGGGATCTGTGCAACACCTCAATTATGAATTCAAGGAAGTAGCTCGATCAGGAGCAAAAACAAAAGGTGACGTTAGAAAGTTTTAAAAAATCTGGTTCTGTCCGGTTTTGAGGAACGGTGAGAAAAGTTTGCAAATATGGATGGTGTATTTTTCTGTCAAAGAAGCCTTATTTTGATTCTGCCGCAGACTGTTTTCAACTGGACTATCGAATTTTTCTGCTGATGTAGGTTTTATAAATTGGTGGAAAT
This sequence comes from Euprymna scolopes, assembly GCF_053919585.1. Classification (NCBI taxonomy): domain Eukaryota; kingdom Metazoa; phylum Mollusca; class Cephalopoda; order Sepiida; family Sepiolidae; genus Euprymna; species Euprymna scolopes. The sequence continues at coordinate 24,886,893 of NC_136525.1, read as the reverse complement.
TAAATCCAAAGTATATAAACACGAAGCTAGCACATCTCATGCGCAGGCGTTCCTCAACTAGAAGGAGTTAGGGATCCGACTTGCTGAAAGGTAATTGACAAAGAAGAACAAAATCTTAGGAAGCTAAGAAGTGGCGGGAAATCCTAGTTAGATTGCTGGACATCATCAGGTTTCTCGCCAAGCAAAACCTGGCATTACGAAATCATCGTAAGACACCTATGATGATGAAAGAGCTTAAGAAAACAAAGGGATTTTTTTAGAATTGGTAAATTTATTGGCCAAGTATGACTCTGCGCTCCCTAAGTATTTGGTGAAAGTTAACCTGGGAAAGAAAATCGGTGCTTCTTATCTGCCATTAGAAATTCAAAATGAATTTGTGAGCGTTTTGGCAAAGCAGGCGAGGAAGAAAATCATCGATCAGATCAAGGAAAGCAAGTATTTTTGCACCATTTTTTATTGCACTCCTGATGTGTCTCACAAGGACCAGATGAGTGAGGTGTTGCGCTACGTAAAAATTGACGAGAATGAAGTGAAGGTGGAAGAGTCGTTTCTCCGCTTCATTGAGACAAAGGGTAAAAGCACAGAGGAAATTTCTGAACTGATTTTGAGAGAACTGGAGAACTATGAGATTCAGATTAGTGACTGTTTTGGTCATGCATTTGACAATGCCGTTGTTATGGCAAGCCATCGATCGGGTGTGCAGAAACGCATCTCCGAAATCACCCCAAAAGCTCTATTTGTGTCATGCACTAACCATTCACTAAATCTGGCTTGTGTGCATGCAGCTTCACTCTGGTACAATTTTGGCACGTTTACACATCGCTGGGGTGTCTCGATTCAGTTGACCGGTCTAAGTTTCAAGCGGGCTGTGGACACTAGATGGAGTAGTCGAGCAGACGCTGTTGTAATAAAAAAATTATTGGAAGTCTTCATTGCCCTGGAACAGCTCGCGGAAGAAGGAATAAATGCAATCACAAGATCAGATGCATCTTTAATTCTTAACTCGGTACTGCCATTTCCATTTCTGTTATTTCTGAGCCTTTCGAAAACTATTCTGGCAGAAATCAATGATGCTCAGAAGTATCTTCAAACGAAAAAGCTGGATTTGAAACAAAGTTGTAACAGGTTGACGGCGTTGAAAGATTGCCTTCTACAGAATAGAGAAAAGATGGTGAACACTGCAATAGCCGAGTCAAAAAAGTCTGCTCTGAAGTGGAGATAAGCATGGAGCGTCGTATCCGCAAAAAGAAACGAATGGATGGTGAAGGATTGACTAATGCAGCGGTGAGGCTGAGTTGAGACGATAAATGCTGTCTGTCATAGACAGGTTGACTGAAGAAATATCTTTCAGATTTCAACAAGCTCACGATCTTGCAAGTAAATACGCTTTTCTTACACAGTCAAACTTGCTTGATGATAATTATGAGAGTCAGCTTGGTGAAGTTGACAAAGATATAGAAAAAGAGGAATTCTTTCCCGAAAGGAAGAGATTACAGTATTTTGTGAAAGCTTCAGGAGAAGACGTAATCAGTGGACCTCTTGAACTTTTGAACTTCATACAGAGATACCACCTTGGGGATTCCGTCCCTAATATTGTGATCTTGCTACGCATTTTCCTTACCTGCTGTGAGCGCTCTTTCGCGAACTGAAGCTCATAAAGAACTACCTTCGATCAACAATGAGCCAGACAAGGCTTACAGATTTTGCAATCCTCTCCATAGACAGGGAACTTGTCGATGAAGTAAATTTTGATAGAGTTATTAATAACTTTGCTGAAAAAAAGGCGCGAAAAGTCTGTTTGTAAATTTTTAAGTGATTTGATGACTAGCAGCACAAAAAATAAATTTATAACATTATTTGCAATTTATAAACAAATTTATTTAAAAAAATTTTTTAAACTATTTTTAAAGAGATTGAAACATTAACAACAACAAAAAAGTAAATAAAAATGATTTTATCATAATAAAATTTTCATAACATTCTCAGATTTTCAAATATTCTCATTTAAATTTATATAAAAAAATGTTTTCTAAAATGTGTGACTCTCCATTTTATAAATTTCGCGCTTAAATCAAGTGATTACTCAAACAAATTTCAAACAGCACCGATACAAGACGTTTGTTTTTCTCTTCGGGAGATTCGACATTATGAAAAAAAAAAAAATGAAAAGAAATCTGCATCGTACTTGATAAAGCCATGTTTTGGGCGAAAATTAAGACTTTAACAGCAAAAAAAGTATATAAAAATGATTTTATCATTTCATAATATTTTCAAGTTTTCAAATGTTCTCATTTAAATTCATTATTATACTTGTTTGTGTAGCCAATTAATTTCTGTTGTGTCGTGGAACAACAGTGAAAATAAAAACAATCAAGTCGAGGTTCGGTTAAGGAACAAGTATATTAACAATAATGTACAAAGATAGGACAGCGTGTATATCTGCTGGGCACTCGTCTAGCAGTTGAAGTGCAGTCGCATCTCTCTCACCGGTGTTGGAATTACTAGTGCTATTTATAGTGCTAATCGGTGTAAATTCCTCTGTTCAAGGAAGGCCGGTATAACAATTTCATTTAAAAAAATTTTATAATTTGAATTATACGTTTTTGTTTTGTAAAATATTTGGTTTCCTTTGTTTTCGTATCCGGTCTTTATTTACTTGTTTACGTAGTTAGTTAATTTAATTTAACAAATGTTTTTCAATAATTTGAATAATATGTTTTTGTTTTGAAAAGTCTTTAGTTTTCTTTGACGACGACTGTATATGTATAGGAGTACTGTACTAAGATGAAAGTCTAGGACTAATAGCAAAATCAGACCCTTGATTGTAGTTCCATGAAAATAAATATTTTGAGGGTTGTTTGGAATTTTGAAGTTTAACAAGTTATCAAATGTCAGCAGGGGGGAGTCAAATCTTACGACCACCCAGGCGGCAAAAACAGTTGCTACGCCACTGTAGAGAGAACACAGGAAGTATAGAAGAAAGATGTTCCTTCTCTCTCATTTGTCTGTTCATTAGACACTTCAGCATTGATGATCTTATGATGAAGGGCCCTGTCGGTGGGGCATTAGAATACGCCGACTGCCCCCTGCAGAGGGTAAAAGTCCCTCAATGGGGGTCCTGGATATGACCTTAAACTATATCCAATGGTGAGGCCCCAGCTTGTGGGCTTTGGGGAGTGTGGAGCCACCCTTTAATTACCATTGCTCCCAGGTCCACTCTGATCCGGAGTGGTAGTACCTGTTAGGGTCCCAACTATGGGTTAAATAGAAACCGACGTGAAAACAGCAAATATATTCTATTAAAAATTTTTCTTCAAAATCTTTGGATTCGGCATTAAATAACCCGAAAAGGGTTGATATGCCGTAAAACAAAAACAACCAACTAACCAACCTTATGATAAAAATAACTGCTGGTTAATCTGTGACAGCGCAACGAATTTTCAGCTCTTTCCTTTCTTCACTCGGACACCCTCCAACTTTTTGCCGTTCAAATAAACCTTTTCCATTGTGTTTCTTTTTGTGGCAAGTTTTCATTTACTATTAATTTATTAGGAGTGCATGTCTCATTTCTAACAAACCAGGTTCAAAACCCAGCAAGTCTTCTTCATGCGGCGAATAGCCAGTAAAAAGGGGAGAATGTTAGTGAGGTTTGCAGAACTCGGGAGAAACAAAACGAATTCACATGTTCTCAATTGGAGCAAACATTAACAATTTGGTCGAAGGAGACGAAGTGGAACGAAACCATTTTGCCTGTTCTGCAGATAAGCTCCCATATGTGGCTGACGAATGTAGAGTATTGGATATCTCCATATATATATATGTATATATATATATATATAAAATATAAGTAAGAAATCCAAGCAAATCTCTTAAACATAATTTCTTTTAATTACCATTACCACTCTTTAACAGAATATACTAAACTTACTTCAAAACAGTAGGGACGAGATCAAACAAGTCTGAAGAACACATACCATAACAGTATTCATAGAAAAGTCAGAGATTAGTAACATCTCATCCCAGAGAGAGTTTGAAGTGTAGAACAGAGAGAGTTTGCAGAGTAGATGAAAGAGTAGGGAGCAAATCAAAGTATAGATACGTTTCTGCACTTTATGAAGATACTTTATATGGGACAAAGATAGCAGAAAGTGTTTGGAGCTAAATAGCAATGGATCTATTATAAGAACTCCAATAAAGGGTTAATGAGAAAGAAAGACCAATATCTTTCTTTGTAGATACGTTTCTGTGCTTTATCAAGAACTCTCAAATGGGACATTTTCCAGTGTTTATAATCATTTTTTTCTTTGCTTCTATCTTTGTTTGTTCCAAATTGTTTGGGAATCCTGCCAAGCAAAACAAGATCTTCAAAACATTTTCACTTACTTGATTTGGACTTTATATATTAAGGTCAGGTCGCAGACTTCGATAACTTCATAAACAATTGAATTTAGACAATTTTTTTACACTTTTCTAAGTGACTTTTAAAAAAATGCTATTTGAACAGAGTTTCCGTTAATATGAAAAACGTGATTCAATTGCAAACATTAATTGAGGCTGTAAATATATTCGCAAGGAAGAATCCATCTAACCCATAATAACATCATCGTTATCACGCTATGCATTAGTTCCGTGGTGTTGTGTACACTTATGCTTTGCTATAAGTAAGAAGAAGTAAAGGGAGGCAGAAAGACGATTGTAGGGAAATTGTGGCTTACCATTATAACGTCCGCGCGTATGTGCGTCATGTGGAGTCGATTTGTCAGGGGTGGAAAATTAAGATGGTAGCACTCCCAGTTTTTAAAACTGGATGATCTCACAAAGTAATGGAAAATTTCGCGGCTCGTGTGCAAAATCTCGCCAGTCGGCTGCATAAAAGGAGGCTGTAGGGAGAACACGGAAGATCGGTGACAAGAATCCTTGGAGAAACTGTTGTTGCGCGTGACCGAATGTCTTGCCCTTTATAACTTTTTTCCTTCCTTCCTTTTTTGTGCTACAAAGATAAAAAGAAAAAGGAAGAGTGAAGAAAAGAAGCAAGAAGAGGAAGGAATGTTAGTATTTTAACGGTTTGCACTGGCGACGAGAACCACAAGGAGACAAATTTAATCTTTACTTAACACATATAAAAAACATCTATATTATAAATCTCACCTGACTGTTTAAATGTATGTATGTATGTATGTATGTATGTATGTATGTATGTATGTAACAACATAAGAAAAAATATACGGCATAATCACATTGACATACCGGTTCTCATTAGATCACTAAAGTTAAGCAATGTTGAGCCTGGCTAGTACCAGATGGGTGACCATTTGGGAATTCTAGGCCCTGTATGTGCTTTCTGCTTATCTCGGAATTGTTTCCAGTCGTCCTGAACCTCCACTTGCCACTGGTATTCAACAATATCGACTCAGGAGAGGTGTGGTTGGTGATTGCGCAACTCTTGCCACAAAAATGTCACGTACAGGCTGTAACGTGCATCCAGGAGATAAGCGCCCGCGTGTTTGCGTGTTGTGTAGGTACGTGGGAGAGACGGATGAGGGGAAAAAGACTTACCTCGAGACCAGCTCAGCGTTACCGACCAAAAATAGAAAAGAGGGACCAAGATGGCGACCGCCGTCTTTTGTAAAGTATGATGTCTCGCAAAGTCACACGAATTCTCGGAATATGCAAATTTAGCCGGCCTAGAACGACGATAAAAGCGGGTGAGGGAAAGACGTGGGGAGGAACGATTGAGTTGGCTGGGGAATCGTGTGGCTGTTGCTTCTTGTGCCGTGTTGAGGATATCTTACCGTGTTAAAGAGAGAGTCGGGCGCCATCTTTAATTTTTCCTTACATTTTTTACGTACACAGGCACCCTTACAGTGGGTATCCATAGTCTGTCAAGACTGAAGGAAGCCTTTTTATGTATGTATGTATGTATGTATGTATGTATGCCTAAAATTTTCGACAAAGGCGACGGATTTTAGCGAAATTGGTATCGTTTTGAAAAACATTAATTCTTTCACCCTCAACTGGGCACTTTTCTACAGGGATGGGTTGCCTTTTTTACACTGATATTTTCGAAAGTCATCGCCTCTTTTCAAACGACTAGCCTTAATTTAAACCTTCGCCACTTCCGGTTTGGTGATGGACGCAACGACAAAGACATCGGTGTTTTTTCTCACATTCTTTTACTCCTTCGTGGTACGGGTTCGAGCCTGCCTGCCTACTAGCACTTTTTTTTTTGCGCAACATACACCTTCAAATACCCAGGCAACGCCGGGCACCATGGCTAGTTTAGCATAAAATAAATATAAAAATATATTTTTACTTAAGCTAAGAGGAAGTCAGAAAACTTAGTTTCAGGAAGGTTGGTGAAGGTATTAGGAGAAGGAGGTTAGAATACACAAAATAGTTTAATTGTTCACATAAAAAGAATCTCAAAATTGGTTATTTGTGTTGTCTTTGGCCAGAGAAATATTAAAAAAAAAAAATTAATAAATCAAATAAAATAAAAAGAGGATTCTTTTCGCTGGATTTATAACTGTGGAATTACGCTGGAGCTGAGGTTGAACTAATGACGTCGGCAAATCAACGATTATTTGAAAGAGGGCACCATTCAATATTAGAATATTCTAAGACCCTTTCGATCTTTCTTGAAGTTTTGGAAAAGTATTGGGACTGTCTTGATTTTGTAAGTCGTTCTATTTCTTTTTCTTTGTTTGTGTAGATTTTCTGAAACGACAGAAAAGACCTCTCTGTATATCTAAAGGAGTTAAGCTAAGCTTTCGTTAGAGGATGAAGAAAATGGTAGTTGAAGAAGGAAGGCGGGAAAAGCTTAAATATGAAAGAAATGGAGTAAAGAAAATAAAGTAAAAAGAACAAGAAAACGAAATATATTAGTGTGTTATCTCCCCTTGTCTATTGTGTGGATTTATTTTCTAAATAATCGCATTTGATTGGGACAATTATCTTCGATGAGTCAACGGACGTTTAAACTTAGCAGGATAAATGCGAAAAGATCAATCGCTTTCTCCCTTTCGTCCTCTTTTGAATTTCGTCATTGTTTAAACGTATTTACTCAGCAATCGCTTTTACGTCAAAACGAATCCCGTTTCACGTATGCTATCATACACAAAAAGACAGTATCAGATAAGTCGGTCTTTTAATAACGATTCAAACATACTTTGCATGTAAGACATTTCTTGCATTGGATTTTTTTTAAGATGAGGGTTGATAATTTTGTTATACGCACCCGCCACCGCACATGGAAAACTTGCTGGTATAATAAGCCAACAAAAATAAGTTGAAAAATGTTTTAATAAAAACAAGGAGTGCACCCCCCAAAAAGGTACACGTAGCAGCACTAGCAGTAATCGTTTTGGATTAGTTTAGTGGTGCAACGCATTTTTATGCTTTGATTAGGATTGGACAGGAATAATCGTTAATGCGTGTGTGTGTGTGTGTGTGTGTGTGTGTGTGTGTGTGTTTATAACTGAGACATGGAACCCTTCCATAAGGCACTGTAACCAGTTAGTTCATTCGTAAAGTACCGAACTATAAGATATTAATTGATGCTAAATCTGTGACCTATGTGCTTTGGTGGATTATCATTTTCTTGGTGGCAATTTTTAAAAATAATCCAATCTCTGCCCGCCCCTCGCCAATCTTTTACGAAAAACACCCGTCTAGCTGAGCCACTGTCAAAAATTTTCCCCACTCTCTATCTGTGCCTAAATCAAAACATAGATTCCATGAACACAGCTTCTTTCTTAGAACAGCACGCCAGTGGAACTCTGTTCCGTATGCCTGTTTCCCACCTGACTACAACTTGGATGTCTTCAAATCCAACGTAAACAAATTCCTGATGAACCGCCCCCTTAAGTAGACACTTTATGAAATCTCAACACTAACGTACAACGTACTGTACATGCAATAACCCTTATCCCTGAGTGGCTTCCGGGCCTTGATAAGTGGTGACCTCCTCGTAAAAAACAAAAAAAAAATCTATGCCAATCTGTCAGAATATTTATTTTTCGACGCTTCTTTCATTCTTAACAGAATAAATCCGAAAAGCGCATGTAAAAATTGTAATATTCTTGAGAAACAAAGTTTGTTTATACGTAATAAGGAGAACGCGGCTTGGCAGTCATAGTTCTAAACAAATGTGTAAATAAACTTACGATAGGAGTGTAAAAAAAGTAATTGCATGCAACATTGTTGTTGGCCTTTTTTTTTTGTATCGTACGCATTGACTGGCAAATAAGTAGTAATCTCGATAAGCTAAGTTTATGTATTTGACGGAGAATCTATATATTATCTATAATATATATATATAAAAGTGAACGTGTCTGTGTGTGTATCTGTGTGTCTGTGTACGCAATAACAAATAATAAATTTTAAGGGGTCATAATAGGAGTCAGAGTTAAAAAAAAAATTTACCTCTGCGGTCTCTTCCAAATTACTCAGACAATTTCTGGTCTAAATATGTGAAATTTTACATAAAGGCTATTTCAGAGATAGGGCAAGCTTTTTCATCAGTTTGACATCTATGTTGATGACACGACTATCTATGGCAACACATCAAAGTTCTCTCTGATTCTCTCTCCTCTGATCTTGAGCGCGTGGTTCAGTGGGGGAAGACGTGGCTGGTTACCTTTAATGCATCTAAAACCAAGCTCCTATCTTTACATAATCAACGCTCTTATCCCCATCTGGCATCAATTGAAATGGATGTCTCTCGTCTAGGAGAAGCCCCATGTTTTGACAAGCTTCTGGGTTTGTTCTTTACTCCTGATCTGAAATGGAACACGTACATCAAGTCTGTTGCCAAGGTCACTGGAAAGATGGTGGGATCCTTCTACCACTCAAGAAGATATCTCACTACTGATGCAATTCTCTATCTATATAAAAGCCAAGTACGTCCAAGGATGGAATACTGCTGCAATCTCTGGACAGGAGCTGCTAAAAACAGCCTATCCTGCCTTGACAGAGTACAAAATAGACTTCGTGGCTTAGTGGGGGATGCCCTTTTCTCTACCCTGCAACCTCTCTCCCACAGAAGAGACGTTGTGAGCCTATCCTTGTTTTATCGTTATTTCCATGGCAGTTGCTGGTCTGAACTCCAGTCTCTGGTTCCCCCTCGCCAATCTTTCATGAAAAACACCCGTCTGGCTGAATCCACTGTGAAAAAATTTTCCCCACTCTTTATCTGTGCCTTCATCAAGACGTGGATTCCATGAACAAAGCTTCTTTCTTAGAACTGCACGCCTGTGGAACTCTGTTCCGTCTGCTTGCTTCCCACCTGACTACAACTTGGATGTCTTCAAGTCCAATGTAAACAAATTTCTAATGAACCACCCTCCTTAGTAAACACTTCATTAAATCTCCCAACTAACGTACTGTACTTGCAATAACCCTTATCTCTGAGTTGCTTCCGGGTCTTGATAAGTGGTGACCACCTTGTAAAAATATATATATATATATATAAAAGTTAATGTGTGTGTGTGTGTGTACATGTCTCTACGCAATAACTCTGTTAATTTTCAGTCTACAGACTCGAAATTTAATATACAGGGTACTGAGATTTGGGAAAATCTATGTCATTGATTGTCGGCCAGAAATTTCGCTGTTAAGGGGTCAAAGTTCAACGATTTGACCTTTGAGAACTCTACCAAACTCCTCCGACAATTTTTGGTCTAAACACTTGACATTTTAGATATAGGTTCCTTGAAGATAGATCTAACTTAATAAATATAAAGCTGAACGTGTGTGTGTGTGTGTGTGTCTAAATATGGTGGACTATTTTAAAAAACTGATTACACATAATGATAGAAGATGTATCGAGGATAGGAATATGTATGTTTGATCTGGCAGAACGGTGGTTCATAAAAATTGTGGGGTCTGCATGCGCGCCTGGCCCCCAAAGTATGGAAATAAAAAAAAAAAAACGTTTACAGGGGTTTTTGATATAGATGTACATAAGAGTACTTTGATAAGTATGTTTCAACTTAAATAAGGATGGTATAATAAAATTGTGGGGTCTGCGTTCGCGCCTGTACTCCATAATATGGCACAAACTTTAACAAAGACTTTTCATATCTATTTGCGTAAGTTTACTTTGATAATTATGTTTCAGTTTGAAGAAATAGGTTTTTTAAAAGGGGCGAAGGTCCACAATAACACCTTGATTTTAATCTTAATTCACGTTAGTTTTTATTATTTTTTTGAGTTGAATCATATTGTGTCGAATAAATTCATCTCATAAATTCACGTTCTTATTAAAGTGAAAGCCAAAAAAAAAAGTCGGAACTTTAGACAATTCTCGACATAAATTTTGCATAACTCTGTTTTTTTCCTTCTCCACTTGCACGTGACACTTTTTCGAAAATAGATAAATAGATAAATAATAAAAAATAAGAACGTTACTTGTTATAGTGTCAAAAGAAGCAAATAACTCTAAAAAAGGTTTTAAAAAAAGGTTGCTGTTGGAAATATTAATTCCAAAATAAATTAAATTAAATATATTATCAATATAATTGTTATTTAAAATTTATTAAATAACAATTTTAAATAGAATACTTAAAATAATTCTCTCGCTAAAAACATAAACTAAGATACCGCTATTTAGTAAAATCAATTTTTCTTAATGTTATATTCAAATCAGGTGATCTCTTAATTGTATATTTTTGCAAGTATCATACTATATATAGAAATAAATGACATGTTTTGTATATATTAATCAAATTGTGAACAAACAAACAGACAGGAATACGAATTTATATATATATATATATATATATATATATATATATATATATATTTACTAAAAACATACAATAACATAAACTACTTCTGTGAGTGTATGTGTGTGTGAGTATATATATATAAAGGTGAACGTGTCTATGTCTGTCTGTATGTGTACATTTCCCTACGCAATAACTCTGTCAATTTTCAGTCAGAAGACTCGAAATTTGATATACAGGGTACTGAGATTTGGGAAAATCGAAGTGACCGTATTTCGGCTAGAAATTTGGGGATTAAGGGGTCAAAGTTCAACGATTTGACTTTTGAGAACTCTACCAAACTCCTCCGACAATTTTTGGTCTAAACACTTGAAATTTTAGATATAGGTTCCTTGAAGATGTATCTAACTTAATAACTTGATATGAGCCCAAAACAATAAATTTTAAGGGGGCATATTAGGGGTTAAAATTAAAAAAATTGATCGCTTTTTTTCCCTTTTTTTTGCTCAACATACACATCCAAATACCCGGGCAACGCCGGGCTGAAATGCTACTATAATATAAAGCTGAACGTCTGTGTGTGTGTCTGGTCACGAATAGGCTCCTATATGGTTGACTATTATAGAAAACTGATCACATATAATGATAGAAGATGTATCGAGACACAGCAATGGGTTGTTTGATCTGCCATAATGATGATTCATTAAAATTGTGGGGTCTGCGTACGTACCTGGTCCACAAAGTATGGAAATAAAAAATTAAAAAACAAATAAACAAAAACGTTTACAAGTGTTTTTGATATAGATGTACATAATAATACTTTGATAAGTATGTCTTAACTTACATAGGGATGGTATAATAAAATTGTGGGGTCTGCGTTCGCGCCTGGCCTCCATAGAATGGAAGTAGACACAAACTTTAATAAAGACTTTTCATATCTATCTGCGTAAGCATACTTTGATAATTATGTTTCAGTTTGAATAAATATGGTATAATAAAATTATGGGGTGTTCGTTCGCGCCTGACCCCATAGAATAGAAATATGTCACAAAGTTTAACAAGGTTTTTTAATATAGATCCACAGAATATTGTGATAAGTTTTTCAGTGTGAACAGGTATGGTATAATAAATTATGGGGTTTATCTATTTTATTTTTACTTTCATCATATTTTGCTTTGGTTTTGATACCCCGAAATTCGAAGCTATCTCATTACAACCCTTTCTTTTCATAACCTATCATACTTTCATAAATCAGAGTCCATTTTCTGTAGGCTGTTTTTGAACCCAGTCAACAACGAGTACTTTTGCTAGTATATATATGTATATATATATATATATATATATATATATATATAAAACAATAACATAGCAAACCACATTTGTGAGTGTATATATATTATTTCATGCTATGAAATGGACAACGAAAGAGAATAGACTCATAATGGAATGCTATTATAGAAGCAATCCTAAATATAGATATGGAGGCTATTGAAAACGAATGAAAGACATGTCCAGTGACTACCATACAACAGAACAAAGGCTTGCAGACCAAGCAAGACTCATACTAAAGAGAGGCTGGCTCTCAAAACTAGAACTAACAGAAATACAACGAAAAGTAAAAGAGGAAACTGAGCATGAAGCAGCCCCCCCCCCCACTGGAACCGCATGGGTAGAGGCCCCACGAATAGAAACACCACAGACGGAGAACCTGCAAAGACTGGACCCTACAAACGTGGAAATCGAGAACAACGAAACTGAGTTAACAGAGGATGAAGCAGATGAAATAGAAAAAATAATGCAGTTCATGAACGAGGATAAAACAAAGCTCCCATTTTTAAAGAATCAAGAACAGAAGAAATTAAAAACAGAAACAAAGAAGACTAACAAGCTTCTCTCATAAATCACGACAAATACAATCAGTAAACAATTTAATTTACGCAGGAGTCAAGATGGTAAGTATGAACTTCAAAAAAAAAAAAAAATCAGAAAGATGCATCGAGAAAACCTTGATGGGAAATGAGGCTAGAAACCCAAATCAACAAATATAAAAAAGAAGCCAAAATAACGGGAATTTTATCATGACGTCCAATGAAGCGTATCCCACTGCACAACAAGAAGAAAAGAAAAAAAACAAAACGAAAGAATGCCACGATAAACAATTTTTTTTTATAAATGGAAAGGTAAATAGGGAAAGTTATAGTCAGTTTTATGTTCACCAATAACAGTGTCTGCCAAATTAGTCCCTCTGGCGGTTCTCAAAGAACTCCATTAACAATATTGTAAGGGATAGTAGGGGTAAGAATATAGGTGTAGTCAGGACTTACTGCGTGTCAAAGAACTTAAATAAAACACGTCAACACTTAATCGTTTTAAAAGAGGGTGTATGTAAATTACCTCCCTTGTGCCATTAACTTAAATGTTTTCATTCGAGAAAATTTCAATCCTCTTGGTTCTGAAATCCAAGAAAATAATCCAAATCTTCTGTGGTGTAATGTATTTCTATAGAAGATTTCTTGATTCCTTTTGACGTGAATTCTAACGCATCACTGGAGTTAGTATTCTTTTTTTACAAGACCAATTCTAGGCCTAAAAATAGTTCTTTCTTCCTCGGTGAAGAGGTCTTTTTTTTTTTTTTTTTTACACGGTGGTCCCCACTTGTCAAGGCCCGGAAGCCACTTAGGGTTAAGGGTTATTGCAAGTACAGTACGTTAGTGTGGAGATTTTTTAATGATGTGTTTACTTAAGGGGGCGGTTCATTAGGAATTTGTTTACGTTGGACTTGAAGACATCCAGGTTGTAGTCAGGTAGGAAGCAGGCAGACGGAACAGAGTTTCACAGGCGTGCAGTTCTAAGAAAGAAGCTTTGTTCATGGAATCTACGTTTTAATTTAGGCACAGATAAAGAGTGGGGAAAATTTTTGACAGTGGATTCAGCTAGACGGGTGTTTTTCGTGAAAGATTGGCGAGGGGGGACGAGAGATTGGAGTTCAGACCAGCACCTGCTATGGAAATAATGATAAAACAAAGATAGGCTCGCAACGTCTCTTCTGTGGGAGAGAGGTTGCAGGGTAGAGAAAAGGGAACCCCCCACTAAACCACGAAGTCTATTTTGTACTCTGTCAAGGCAGGATAGGCTGTTTTTAGCAGCTCCTGTCCAGATATGGCAGCAGTATTCCATCCTTGGACGTACTTGGCTTTTATATAGATAGAGAATTGCATCAGTAGTGAGATATCTTCTTGAGCGGTAGAAGGATCCCACTATCTATCCAGTGACCTTGGCAACAGACTTGATGTACGTGTTCCATTTCAGATCAGGAGTAAAGGTCAAACCCAGAAGCTTGTCAAAACATGGAGCTTCTCCTAGACGAGAGCCATCCATTTCAATTGATGCCAGATGGGGATAAGAGCGTTGATGATGTAAGGATAGGAGTTTGGTTTTAGATGCATTAAAGGTAACCAGCCACGTCTTCCCCCACTGAACCACGCGTTCAAGATCAGAGGAGAGAGAATCAGAGAGAACTTTGATGTGTTGCCGTAGATGGTCGTGTCATCAGCATAGATGTCAATAAATGATTTAAGTATGTGTTTAGGGAGATCAGTGATGTAGATCAGGAAGAGAGTTGGGCCCAGGATTGACCCTTGAGGGACTCCAGCATTAATACTGCAGGCCTCTGATTTTTGTCCATCGACCATTACTCTTATGAGCCTATCGGAGAGAAATGATTTAATGATTGAGAAAACATTTCCAGTTATACCGTAGCTGGAAATCTTGTGAAGTAGGCCCTTATGCCATACCTTGTCGAAGGCCTTTGATATGTCAAGAGCAATTTCCCTAGAAAGGAAGCCTTTGTCAAGAGATTCACTAATCCTGTGAGATATAACCGTTAGCACATCTGCGGTAGATCTTGCAGAACGGAAACCATATTGTGTGTCACTAAGAAGGTTATTTCTGCTGAGGTGGTTGACTATTTCTCTATTTAATATGGATTCCAGCAACTTACTCATAACACACAGGGGACTTATTGGTCTGTACTGAGAGGAAGATGACTTATCACCCGAATTCTTAAATACAGGGCATACTGATGAGGTTTTCCAGGGAGTCGGAAAGCACTTCTCCTTAAGGCAACGCTTAAACAGTTTCGTAAGTATGGGAGCAAGTTATGGTTGAAGCTTTTTTTGACACTATAATTGGAATGCCGTCAGGGCCAGTTGCTTTACTGGAATCAAGGTTCTTGATTAGCTTAGCGCCCTCATGCACAGATATTTGTATGTTACCTAGCGTGTTCTGTGTTATAGGAGGAAATATGGGGAGTCGATGGCCATCGCATAGGGTAGAATTAGCTGCAAAGTTCTTGGCAAATAGTTTGGCCTTGTCTGATGCTGACGAGATGACCTCTGGTCCATTGATAATGGTTGGGATAGAACGCACACTTCTGTTCAGGATCTTATTTGTTATTTGCCAAAACCGGTGGGAACCAAGCCACTGATCAGCTACTTTGGATTTAACAGACTGGGCTCTCTTGCATTTTTTATTACTCTTTTACATTGGTTGCTGGCGTTCCTGAAAGCAGCTTTAGTCTCAGTACATCTATTACATTGGTAGTTATGGAAAAAGTGATTTCTGTGCGTGATAGCAGCAGCACATTCTGGGGAGAACCATGGCTGGCTGTTAGGTTTTTGTTGGAATTTTTTAGATGGTATAAATCGGTCTATGCCTACAATTAACCATTCGGTCAGGTTTGATACTATAGAGGACACATCCTTTTGGAATGCAGAGCTAGATCAGATATGAATGTATGGAAGCTATCCCAGTCAGCCATAGAGTATCGGTATACAGTACGGTGGAGGGGTACGTCTGAGGACATTACATATCATTTTTATCTTAACTGATGCAACAGAGTGGTCGGAGGATCCTAGAGGAGAATGAACGGAACATGAACATAGCTCAGGGGAAGTTGAGAGAAAAAGGTCTAGGAGGCTTGCATATTGACCGATAGTATCAGGCACACGGGTGGGTTCGCGAATAATCTGAGTGAGGTCATAAGCAATGGCAAAATCATGACAAAACCTCCCCTCATCGTCTGTCTTATTTGAGTGGGCCAGCCATTCCACATTATGGACGTTTAAGTCATCACAGATGTGGATGTTAGCCGAGGGATGTGTAGACAGGATTTGGTCTATTTTCTCAGATATACTCTTAAAGATAGTAACTCTGCTGTTATGGGGCTGATAGAGGGCAAATATAAATGCAGTGGTGTAAGCAAATGCAACCCGGAAGCACATACAGGGTAAATTAGGATCTTCTCTAGAGATATCCCTGCCACACGGGAAGCCATCTTCTCTAGAGATATCCCTGCCACACGGGAAGCCAGGTCTTTGTAATTTCGTTTATAACTGATTTTTAAACAGTCTTTTCTGACTAATCTGTGTTGTTTTCCTTGAAGAAAAAGAAACCAAACCACTGGTTTCTCTTGTTTGAACTTGCGATTTTTAATGTCTTTTCTCCTGATGTGGGATAGTGAGCCAACTTCTTTCTCGTGTTCAAAACTTCCGACAAAATGGCGCACACATCTCCTTTTATCAATCGAAAGGCACGCATTGAACACATGATATAACAAGCAGTAGCAGCAGAAGATGTCCCAAGAAAAGGGGGGGTGGTAAAGAAGGGGAGGAAGAGAGAAGGAAGGACTGAAGGTGGAAAATAAAATTTCTACATAAACGATAAACAGGAAGAAAGCGATGTGGAGAAAATTGAAAATTGAAAATGTGACCAACAAGGAGAGGTTAAACAAGAAACACGATGATCTGAACCAAAAAATAGCAGCAAAAGAAGGGAGATTGAGACGATATAGATACACATGTGAACAGTGGAAGTAAAATAGGACATTTGAAAACAATGAAAGTCAATTCTACCAAAACGTGAATGGAGGAAAAACCAAAACGGAACGACCAAACACGACAGAAATAAAACTCTATATGTAAGATATGGGAAGAACGACAGGACTACAACAGAAATGCCGAATGGCTGAAAGACATGAAAGAAGAGTTACAACAAATCGAAGAAGGAACTTGAAATTAGCAAGGAAACCCTAAAGAAAACCATAGGAAAAATGGCAAACTGGAGAGCACCAGGACACGACGGGATACATGTATACTGGTTCAAAAAATTAACAACACTACATGAAAGACTAACTCAAAATATGAGAGGATGTATACAGGAAACAAACGTGTTAGCTTGGATAACAAAAGGCGGAACCACACTGATACAGAAGAGCACAGAGCAAGGAACCGCCGCTAGCAACTATGAAGTGAATGTAGCAAACTAGCCTAAAAGGAATAAATAACAGGCATGACCAAGTGGGAAGAGCAGTACACTGGGAATTGTGCAAACATTTTTCTGGAGAATACAACTTTGAACGCATGGACAAATTGTACAAACATAAGCCAGCAACAGTAATTGAAAACAAGAATCACAAAATCCTATGGGACATGGACATACAAACGGATAAACCCATCCAAGCAAGAAGACCGGATGTTGTAATAATTAACAAGAAAGAAAAGTCCTGTTAAATCATAGACTTTGCTGTTCCAGCTGACCACAGGATAAATATCAAAGAAAAGGAGAAACGGAGCAAATACGCAGAGCTAGCCAGAGAGCTGAAAGAGATATGGATGATGAAAAAAATCAAGATAGTACCTAAAATAGTAGGAGCACTAAGAACAATTCCAAAAATCTTTGAAAAAAGAGTGGGAGAAATTGGAATCAGAGGAATGTCTGGAAAGAAACAACGAATAACAATAATGAAAACAGCTGAAATTGATGTCACTTCGCTTCCAGGGAACACTACAGGTTGTTCTTAAGAAGAGATCCTTTTGACCTGTGTGACAGCTCCTTGTGAGCTGCTGCTGCTGCTAATAATAATAATAATAATAATAATAATAATAATAATAATAATAATAATAAATACAGCTAAGAAATATATTTTGAGATTAAAATATATCTAAAAGTAACGTTAGCCTTGGCTGTCCTCAATCGACTTCATCGTCTATATGACGTCTTTGACATCTTTGACAGGGTACTACTCAAATAAGTGAAATTGTCCACGGTTTTTAGTTTAGTTTCACGAATTGAGATCTGGAGCTCAATATACCATTTTCCTGGTACATTACTTCGGTCTTATTTATGTTAATAGTCAGACCGAAATTGTTGTATTCTCCAGAAAAATGATCAACAATATGTTGCATGTTTGGTTCTGCATTGGTATTGAGGACACAATCAGCAGCAGCAAATACACAGAAGGTCTCGTATGAAGGTCCTGGTGACAGTAGAAAGTTTTGTGTTGAACAATTTCCCGGCTGCCCAGTAATTGATGCTTACTCGGAGGTCTTCTACATTGAATGCATCAGTAATAATAATAATAATAATAATAATAATAATAATAATAACAATAAATAATAATAAACGATGATGATGATGATGATGATGTCTAAGAAATGTATTTTGAGATTAAAATATATAGAAAATAAGGCCTTAAGGAAACAAACGTTGATTAACTTAGCTTTCAATAGATTGTGGGTATCTGAATTGCCCATGCCTCGTACTTTCATTTGGACGAGTCCATATTTTGACTGGCCTAGGGGGAAAAAATTGGAAATCTAATTAACGCACATCTATAGAATTGCTTACTCACATTTGAGGAGCTTCAGTTCATTGTGAAGCCCTTGTCATGCAATTGTAAATGAAGTGATTGTGGGAGACCTGATATATCGTCGAAATTTAATGAGAACCAATGCAGCTAAAAGTGTACACAACCAGCTCTTGCCGGATTGTCAACTGTGTACCCATCATCATCATCATCATCATCATCATCATCATCATCATCATCATCATGATGGTACAGTTGAGCAAAAATCTAAACGAAATAATTTTTCGATAAATTTTCTTTAAAAGATCAAAAGTTTTGCATTTTTTGGATAAAACACAATTTTTTAATAGAAAAAAAAAAGACAAAAAATATTTATTCCAACATCCGCTTGCATTATTTCGCTCCAGATGATTTTTTTTTTAAATGAACTGGAACGAATCCAATAATGTATTTTGGAATAACCTCGGTGCACGTATGGTTTGTGGACGATGGGGTTGCATACATTTGGATGTATTAATCATTCATTATGTTCCATCATAGATTCATGAAGACTTCGCTCGCACAATTAAATTAGGTCAGATATACAATCGGGCATCGCATATGGTTCGTTATCTTTGATAATTGCTCATCATGTGGTTAGTTCTTGCGCAGAATAATGCACCACACAATTTTAGTGCTTACAGACATCCCCGAACATTAACATATGCATATGAACGCTCAGCGAAAAAAAAAATTTTTTTTTTCACTCTGCCTGGAAATTCCAACGATAGCACAATCCTTATTCTGCATAATAATAATAATAATAATAATAATAATAATAATAATAATAATAATAATAATAATTATAATAATAATAATAAGAAGAAGAAGAAGAAGAAAAAGAAAAAGAAAGAAAGAAAGAAAGAAAGAATAAACATTTTCATCTAACATTTTCCAAAATACAAAAACAAAAATCTTTAAATGCTAACGGGGACGTATTTTGTAAGGTACTCTTCTCCCAATTCCCAATTATCTAACGAAATTTGTGCATTTTTATCGATTTCTCATAAGAGGGAAAGTTTTTTATTTCTCTTTTTTTCATTTTTTAAAATGTTATTTAACTTGTGTTTGCTTTGTGATTTTTTGATAATTATTTTATTTATTATTCTTTCGATCTTTTTATTTTTTTCAAAAGAAGGCGTAACGCGTACAAGCTATTATTAGTAAGGTGGGAATGATACATGCAATATTCGTTCTTCACTTACTGTTACATGGGTAAAATAGTGTGCTCGCGGTTATTTTAGGCATGATTTTTGACTATGTACTAACATGGGTGACAAAGGCATTGCCAGACTATATGCGTTGTAAGGATGACTGGTTTCTTATGAAAGTGTTTTTTCGGGGGGGGGGGAAGGTTTAGTATTTTAGTTTACAGCATATCACATATTTTCGAAGTATTTAATTCCAAATTTAGTCATTTTGGTAAAAGATTTTATGTTTAAAATTCTTTATATCTTAAAATATTTATTAATGGAATTTGGTTGTTTTCTTTTACAGCATATTAACCCTTTTCGAGCCATTTTGATAAAATTTTTGTGCTTCGAATTATTTATTTCTTCAAATATTTATGCTTGATTTGGTAGTTTTGTATATGAAAATTGTTGCTTTTGTACTACTACTACTACTACTACTACTACTACTACTGCTACTGCTGTTGCTGCTAATGCTAATAATAATAATGGTAAAATTTTCCGAGCTGTTTACGGAAAACGCTGGAAGGCACCGAACGAACATTTTGTGATTTTTTTGTGCAAATGTTGGTCAGTTTTTTCATTGGAAATATATTTTTTCTGCTATTACGGCTTTGCAGAACATGATTAAGTTTTGCAAAAGGACAGGAAACAATAAAATCAATGTTTGGCGCATTTAAGTCCAGAAGCCGATATCCTCAGCCAGCCTGATCAGTTTATGGGAGAAGGAAGAATTCAAATGGAGGATGAAAGCCGGTAGATTGGAGGAAAATTATAATGTGCCTATCTCGACCAAATCCAGAATTTGTGGTAAACTCTTGGAAATCTTCGTAAAATTTGTGGCGCGCTATTCTGCACAACTGCCGTTGTATCTTTTTAATTACAATCTGTTTAACTGAATGATAATTTATAGTTCAGTTAAAAAAACATTTTGAATATACTTTCGGGTGAATTCTCCGTGAAGACGTGGTTTCATCATTCGTTTTTCCAACATCAAGTCAACATAATAAGTGACTTGCTTTGATTGGAAAAAAATGCTCCAACCGCTTAGGCATTTTTGTTATTTGAAATAATTTAATATTTCATTTATAATTTATGCAATTGAGCATGTGATACGGAAGTAAGAAAATGTGAATCACGTAATGAGTGACGTCATTGAAAAAGTAGAAATCATTTTTATATTCCGTTTATAATTGAATGCTTTTGTAGATCGTTCAGTGATGGCAGGGACAAGTCATTGTTTGTCGAGGTCAGAAGGTTAGATTTAATGAGCATAGGAAAACGAAGTAAGAAAATATGAAACACATGATGAGTGACGTCATTGAAAAAGTAGAAATACTTTTTATATGCCGCTTGTGATTTATTAAATGCATTTTAGTGATAACAGTTGCACATGATTAACATGATTACAGGCGGCATAAAACAGGTTTGTACCAATTTTCTTTTAAAGCATTTAATCATATAAACGAGAAGAAAATCCCCCGCAAACAAGTTGATGACTTTTGTTATTTGGTTGTCATTTTCATGGAAACTTGTTAGTATCCTAAACTTCGTGTCACTTTGTACTTAGTTCGATCCGTTTTAAGATTGAGATTAACTGGTGTAATCACTATCCGACATAAAGACTTCCATTATGTGATAGGCGTTTGAATAGTCCAAAAAACAAAAAACAAAAGGAACGTGCTAATAACATTAATTCATTTCTTCACCCACAATTCTCTTCAATGTAAACTCGTTTTCGCTCGATTTTCTTACCGTCCGATATAAAATAACTTTCTTGAAAATCTGTAGTTAAAATAAACTAACATTTTCTAACCCCATACCCCACCCCGTACCTTACATATGTATGACATAAAAAGTTTAATACTAGAACAAGCTGTCAATTTATAAATCATTTCAGCGTTTTATTAATTTGAACGGGAGGTGTGTTCCAAGTTCGAATCCAGTGCGTTCCGAGTTCGAATCTTATTCGTTCTACAAAAATCACTTTTATTTAGCATGTTGGCAACCTTTACGTGCTCCCTTTCGTATTGTACTCGATGTCTTTCTAGAAAGAATTCTTGACTAGAAAAATATAGGAGAAACCGATTCCAGAATTGAATCTTCGGATTCATAAGATATGAAGATTAATTTGAACTAGTGGTACATGTGGAAATTCCACAGGAGACTCATTCATATGTTATATATTGATGTTGAATTCTGTAGATATTTAGTGTAAATGGAGACGCTCTGATATTATTGTACCTATTTACAATGCCTCCCCACGGGACAGAGTTAGACACCAGGGTCATTTTTTTAACGTGGAGAAAAGGTACAAAAATAAAAACTGAAAAAGTATTTATCCCAGCTAACAGGGACACCTGGGTTGTAAAATACGCTTGAATATGATATTTTAATTCTTGCAAATTTCGTATATATATTATAATATTAATGTTCTATCGATTTTTATACAGTTGCGATTTCAAAAATAAAAATAAATACAAATATTTATATGACTTGGGTTCATTAGCTCGAATCGAAACCGAATACCCACTATATATATATATATATATATATATATATATATATATATATATATATATATATATATATATATATATGTGTGTGTGTGTGTGTGTGTATATATATATATAACTTTGACTTCAGCTATAATAGAAACCGAAACCAAAACTTATGAACATTTTTTTAATAAAAAATAGATTACTAAGGTGCCATTAGCAAAACATCGAAACTGAAACCAAAATTTATAAAGAATTCTACGTAAAATTATTTATTACAAGAAATGAAAGTACATAACAATTAAATCACCCGGATTATTTGTAATATGTATATTATAATTATCATTTATATTATTTATATTATTTGTATAATTTATATTATGTATTTTATTTTTATTATGTATTTTATTTGTATTATTCATATTATTTGTATTATTTTATTATATATTTCATTTGTATTTTTTATATCATTTAGAATATTTTCATTATTTGTATTATTTATATTATTAATATTTTTTATATTATTTATAATGATTTTATTATTTATATTATTTGTTTTATTTATATTATTTATATTTTTTATATTATTTATTTCTTGTTATTATTTGTATTACTTTTACTATATATTGTATTATTTATATTATTAATATTTTTTATATTATTTATATTATTTTTATTATTTATATTACTTTTACTATTTGTATTATTTATGTCATTTATATTACTTGTATAATGTATATATATTGTATTGTTTATATTATTTATATTTTTTGTATTATTTATGTTTTTGTATTATTTGACCTATATATTCTATTTGTAATATTTATATTATTTGCATTACTTATTATATTTGTTATATCATTTATCTAATTTATATTATTTGTATTTTTATATTATTTATATAATTTGTATCATTAATATTATTTATATTATTTATATTATTTATAGTATTTATATTATTTGTATTTGTATATTATTTTTATTATTTATATAATTTATATTATTTATATTATTTATTTTGTTTTCTTATTTGCTTTTTATCTTTCTTGTATTATTTGTATAATTTGTATTATTCATATTTTATTCATTATTTATATTATTTTTATATTTATATGGCGTGTATTATCTGTATTATTTATATTATTTCTATTATATATATTTTTTTATGTTTATATTATTTATATAATTTGTATTATATTTATTGTTTATGTAATTTGTATTTTTAGTTTATTCATATTATTTATAATATTTATAATATTTATATTATTTCTATTATTTATATTTCTTTTATTATTTTTATTATTTGTATTATATTATTTGTATTATTTGATTTTTTATATTATTTATATTATTTGTATTATTTATATGATGTATATCATTATGTGTTATTTATATTAATTTTATTATTTATATGATTTATATTAATTGTATTATTTATATCATGTATAATATTTTATTTTCATATCATTTTTTATTATTTATAGTATTTGTAATATTTATGTTATGCATATTATTAGTATTATTTATATTATAGTTTCATATTATTTATATTTTTATGCAATTTATATTATATATTTTTGTATTATTTATATTATGTATATTATTCTTATGTTTATAATATTTTTATTATTTACAGTATTTGTAATATTTATATTATTTTTTTAATTTATATTATTAATTTAATTGTATTTTTTATATTATTTTAATTATTTATATTATTTGTATTATTTATATTATGTATATTATTTGTATTATTTTTCTTGTTTATGTTATTTATATTATTTATATTGTTTTTATTATTTGTATGATTTGCATTATTTTTGTTATGTATATTATTTGTATAATTTTTGTATTATTTTTATTACATATATTATTTGTATTATTGGTATTATTTATATTTTTAATATTATTTATATTTTTTGTGTTATTTGGATTATTTATATTATGTGTATTATTTGTACCATTTTAATTATGTATATTATTTGTTATATTTTAATTTTTTTTTTATGCATATTATTTGTATTATTTTATTATTTATAGTGTTCATATTATTTGTATTTGTATATTATTTATATTATTTTTATTATTTGTCTTATTTGTATTATTTTATTATTTGTATCTTTTTTATTATGTGCATTATTTGTATTATTTGTATTATTTATATTATTTATAGTATTTGTATTTGTATATTATTTATATTATTTGCATTGCGTGCATTATTGGTATTATTTATATTATTTATATTATGTGTATTATTTGTATTTTTTGTTTGATGTATATTATTTGTATCATTTATATTTTTAATTTATATATATCATTTATATTATTTATATTATTTTTATTATTTATATTATTTATATTATTTATATTATTTGTATTATTTATATTATTTGCATTATTTATATTATTGATATTATTTATATTGTTTATATTATTGATATTATTTATATTATTTATATTATTTATATTATTTGTATTATTACTATAATGTATATTATTTATATTATTATTATTATTATTATTATTATTATTTATATTTTATATTATTTATATCATGTATATGATTTGTATTATTAATATTTTCTATGTTATTTCTATTCTCTATACTTTTATAAGATTTATATTATTTACATAATGTATTTTATTTTTATTATTTATGTTTTTATTTTATGTATATTATTCATATTATTTGAATTATTTATATTATTTGTATTATTTTTATTATTCATATTATTTGTATTATTTATAATAAGTATACTATTTGTATTATTTATATCATGTATATTATTTGTATAATTTATATCATGTATATTATTTATATCATGTATATTATTTGTATTATATATATTTTGTATATTATGTATTTTATTATTTATACTATTTGTATTAATTATATTATTCATATTTTGTATATTATTCATATTATTTGTATTGTTTATGTTATTTATACTATGTATATTATTTATATTATGTATATTATATGTATTATTTATGTTATGTATATTATTTATATAATGTATATTATTTGTATTATTTATATTTTGTATATTATTTGTATTATATTATTTATATTATGTATATTATTTATATTATATTATATTTTGTATATTATGTATATCATTTCTATCAGGCATATTATTTGTATTATTTATATTATTTGTATTATTTATATTATTCATATTATTTATATTATGTATATTATTTGTATTTTTATATTTTTTTTTATAATTTATATTATTTGTATTATTCATATTATTTATATTGTTTATATTATGTATATTATTTATATTATTTGTATTTGTTTATATTATTTATATTTTTTGTATTATTTGTATTATTTGTATATTTTTTATTATTTATATCATTTATATTATTTGTATTATTTACATTTCTAATATTATTTATATTATTTGTGATATTTGCATTATTTATATTATTTGTATTATTTATGTTTATGTATATTTTTTGTATTATTTATATTAGTTATTTGTATTATTCTATTATTTTATATTATTTGTATTATTTTTAATATTTTATATTTTTTTTTATTTATATTATTTGTGAATGTTTTTATTCTTTATATTATTTTTATTATTCGTAATTTTTTTTATTATTTGTATTATTTAGACAACTGGTATCATACTCAATGTTATTCTTACAGTTGTTTGGCTGATCTAACCTTCAACCTTCTTCAGGTGCGTCTCGTTGAACTCATGTATTTGTACAGATTTTCCATCCCTAGTGCGAACGATATTAAGAATACCATTAAGAACCAAAATAACAATTTCTCCAGTTATAACTCACGGAATGAGAGCATGCTGCTGCTATGGATTAAATTAAGTGGTTTCTTCGGAATTCCATATATTTTGAGTTCAACGCATAATCTTCGATTGCATAGTGTTGCTCATAATAATAATAATAATAATAATAATAATAATAATAATAATAATAATAATAATAATTAACTTTCGTTAGTTCCAGGCTCTTTGAAAACGGCCATTTTTTCTGGCACTTTCTTCTAATTTCTCCCAAAACCGACAGATCATATTACGAAACTTCACGATTCGATCAAATAATTTCACGACGCAATCGACTGATGCCAGATTGGGAAAGATTTGAAAATTTTATCGCACAAGCTGCAATTGATAGTTGGTTGGATATTTTAATAATCTCTCTCTATCTCTCTCTCTCTCTTTCTCTCCCCCCCTCTCTCTCTCTCTCTCTCTCTCTCTCTCTCTCTCTCTCTCTCTCTCTCTCTCTATATATATATATATATATATATATATATAACTACTTCATTTACTCACATAAAATTAATATACGAAAGTATAAATTTATGCGTAACCTTTAAGTATTTACTTCAAAAGTGCTCAATACGTAGGTAGAGCTAGTTAGTTAGTTATAAAATATATATGGCCATATATATTTTATAACTAATATATATATATATATATATATATATACATAGAGAGAGAGAGAGAGAGAGAGAGAGAGAGAGAGAGAGAGAGAGAGAGAGAGAGAGAATATGCAATACCTTATCGCCGAACCCAGATAATATCGGCAAAAGGAAATAATCTGAAGAAGATAATCATACAATCTTTGCTGACATGAGTAAACCCAACACAGCATTCTCACATGGATAATATGAACAATTACCCGGATGATCGATTACGAACTGTTTTAGGTCGTTTATTACTCAATAGATAAACATATTGATATGTATGCCTCAAAATAAAAGCTGATTTATAGGAAAGCGCACCTCTTTCCCTTGACGCATTGGCACGACTACGGCCACGAAATCCACCCTTTAATATTAATCTGTACATGCAGTTATTAGTCCGTTCTGAACTTTCTACATGTTTCTTTTATCATATAGTAGCCTGGATACCCAGCGTTGCCCGGATGTTTGGAGGTGTGTGTTGAATAAAAAAAAAAAGTGG
>NC_136525.1:24832354-24854854 GCF_053919585.1 Euprymna scolopes | reverse complement strand
ATTAAAATTTTGTATACCTTCCTTACAGGTTTATAAAGTTTTTTGAAAATTTGAATCAATTTTCAATATGAAGATTTTTATTCTCTCTCTCTCTCTCTCTCTCTCTCTCTCTCTCTCTCTTTCTCTCTCTCTCTCTCTCTCTGTATATATATATATTTCATATTTCGTTATTCCGATTGTTTATATGAGATTAGATTATTCTTATAAATAGAATTAAGTGGAAAAATTTTATTGCGTAGCATAAAGAGTGTTTGCTTTATATTTGGTGAAAGATATATCAAGACGCATCTGGTGTCTTTAAAAAAAAAAATTAAAACAATAAAATAAATAACTTTGAATCTTAATATGAATAATCAGCATTATTTTGATGTGCTTGTTTTTTTTTTCTGCATAAATGTTTATCACGTGCTGGAGCTGACATCTTTTCTTTCTAATGTCTGTGCTGCGTGATATCTATTATCTACTACTAGTGGACATAAACTATTATTTCAATTATTATACTGTAGCGTGATTCCTGGCCTTCGTGTAACATTCGTGGCGTTACACTTTACTTTAGTAATTCATTAAAATAAAATGGGGGGGGGGATTTTTTTTTTTAACAAAATAATTTATTACCGTTACTCTCCCCGTCTCGACAAAAACTTAAAAAGTATCTTGCTGCCACATGTCCATCTCACATGATACGCGTTTTTCTTTCTTCCGACCGACCGTTGGACACAGCCGGCCCATTCTCGCCTTCACTTTACACTTCGGCGTCGACCTTTTTCTCCCCGACCACGTGGTGTCCTTTCTTTATTTAGACACAAGCACGAGTACACTTGCCAGTTTGCACACGCGTTCAAACGCTACCCCTGCTGCTTGTATAATTGCTTGCCATCCATTCCTTGCTGCTGCTGATATTTTCATACGCGCTTATATGAGATCTGTTACATTGGCAGAGGCTATCTTGCTGTATAGCCAAGAATCACGTCAACATTTATGAATTGAGTATAAAAGTTATTGCTTTAGCGAAGGACGAAAACGAAGAGGATATAAATGGAACATGCAAAAATAAATGAAAATAAAATGTCGAAATGATAGAAGGGTCACCAGATAGCAAGTGCAATCTAAAAAGTGAACAGAATTTTATAAATGAAAACGTTAGAAATACGAAAAATTTCAACAAATCATTTTTATATAAGAAAAAGAATATTAAAATTATTTTTTTCTTAATGAAAAGGTTCATAGTGCAACACATGTTTATGTAAAAAATATAAGTCATCGTGTATTGGGCAGAGTTGTATTTTTTTTTTTTACACGGTGGTCACCACTTATCAAGGCCTGGAAGCCACTCAGGGATAAGGGTTATTGCAAGTACATTGCGTTAGTGTGGAGATTTGATGAAGAGTGTACTTAAGGGGGCGGTTCATTAGGAATTTTTAACGTTGGACTTGAAGACATCCAAGTTGTAGTCAGGTGGGAAGCAGGCATACAGAACAGAGTTCCACAGGCGTGCAGTTCTAAGAAAGAAGCTTTGTTCATGGAATCTACGTTTTGATTTAGGCACAGATAAAAAGTGGGGGAAATTTTTCACAATGGATTCAGCTAGATGGGTGTTTTTCGTGAAAGATTGGCGAGGGGGGACCAGGGATTGGAGTTCAGACGAGCACCTGCCATGGAAATAACAATAAAACAAGGATAGGCTCGCAACGTCTCTTCTGTGGGAGAGAGGTTGCAGGGTAGAGAAAAGGGCATCCCCCACTAAGCCACAAAGTCTATTTTGTACTATGTCAAGGCAGGATAGGATGTATTTAGCAGCTCCTGCTCAGATATGGCAGCAGTATTCCATCCTTGGACGTACTTGGCTTTTATATAGATAGAGAATTGCATCAGTAGTGAGATATCTTCTGGAGCGGTAGAAGGATCCCACCATCTTTCCAGCGACCTTGGCAACAGACTTGATGTACGTGTTCCATTTCAGATCAGGAGTAAAGGTCAAACCCAGAAGCTTGTCAAAACACGTATATTGTGTATGTGTGTGCGTTTACCTTCGTTTTTGTTAGTGCATGTGTAGACGTGAGTGTACAAAAAGCGAGTCATTTAGTTCTTTCATCTTGCAACCCAGACGCAAGGGACGGCGTGGGGTGAGTATGCGTTTCTAGGTTCCTTTCAACTGGGAAGGTTCTCTTACCTGCATCACTCTTCCAGTATTATATCACTATGTGAGATAACACTCTCAATGACAGTATCGTAATACTGTAGAATTAGCAAGGGTACTAGTTGTGTGAAGCGCATACAACGACTAATTTTGGACACCACCGGATAATAAGCTCCGCTTACCCTTTATCATATCCTCATAATGTTTTAAGTTAATATATCTTTCTTACACCTAATCTGTGTTCTGTGTTTTCCTTCCTTGGTCCCAAACTTAAGTCAACATCAATCTCCTAAACTAACTTTTATTGACCAGGTTTTATAGGAATTTCTAAGTTTGCACTGGCTTATTACATTCACGTATAGGTGTTACTTTTTGAAGTTTGGAAAAATTGTTATTGGTTAAAAAATTAATGATTTAACACGTTCATGTTAAAAGTTGTTCATTTTAGAAATTGACGATCAAAAAATAAGCTAGAGAAAGAAAGAGGATAACACTTAGAACATTTTGCGTTTTAGAGTTCGTTCAAATCGCATCTCGATGTATAATCTACCACAATACTATTGTATTATTATTATTGGAAAAGTGTTGGTAATTTATTCTATTTTTTAAATTAAATCCATTAATCAATTAATGTTAATATAGAAAGATAAAACAATGAATAGTCATCGACATAGCATTTATAGGTACTGAATTCCGTTCAATTTTTATGTTAATTGCCGGTGGCCTGCAGTAAAAATTCGAGCTCACGAGATCAAAGTGACTATATGACTAGTTTCGAATCTCTTGACTAGCAGTAATTAACACTTCCTACACGAATGATTGCATAAACATGAAACACCAGTGTATGTAGAAAACAAAATTGTTATTATTTAAATGTGGATGGGTATAGGAAGGCTATAGCAATGCAGGGAATCGGGTATAAAAAAGATGTGATATATGAAAAAAAATGGACAAACGAATAAGAATCTTGTAGAGTTTTTTATTACATCTTCCTTCGTCCATTTATTTTCTAGATAAATCACAAATACAAATGATAAAATTGACTTACTGTTTGAAATGGGAGGTGGAGTCTTTGAGATTTCGAGAATTAAATCTCTTTTTCAAAAAAAAGGACCAAAAGAAGTCGTTAAAAAGGAAAATGGAAAACATTGTAAAAAAACAACGGAACCAGAAATCGGTAGGTAGTTGAATTGTCAAGACTTATTTTAAATTAGTTCGGTATTTTAATCATTGTGTTATTTGTTATGATTTATTTAAAAATATCATTCACATATATTATATATATATATATATATATATATATATATATATATATATATATATATATATATATATATATATATATTCATCTGAGACTAAAGTTGCCTTCAGGTCTGCCAGCAACCTCTAAAAAATGATAAAGAACGCAAGAGTTGTATGCTCAATCCGTCAAGTCCAAAATAGCTGAACAGCGGCTAGGGTTCCATCAGTTTTGGCAAATAGCCAACAGAATCCTGAAAAGAAGCGTGTGCTCTATCCCAACTATCATCAATGGACCTGAGGTAATCTCGTCAGCATCAGACAAAGCCAAACTCTTTGCCAAGAACTTTGCAGCTAATTCTACCCTTTATGACCAAAGCCGCCAACCCCTAGTATTTCCTCATGTATCAGAAAACACGCTATGCGACATACAAATATCTGTACATAAGGTTGTCAAACGAATCAAAAACCTTGATTCCAGTAAAGCAACTGGCCCTGACGGCATTCCAATTATAGGGCTGAAAGATCTTCAACCAGAACTAGTGCCAATACTTACAAAGTTATTTAAGCGGTGTCTAAGGAGAATTGCTTCCCAACACCTTGGAAAATCTCATCAGTATGCTCTGTATTTAAGAACTCAGGTGATAGATCATCTCCCTCTAAATACAGACCAATAAGTCTCCTGAGCGCCATGAGTAAGCTGCTTGAATCAGTATTAAATAGAGAAGTAGTCAACCATCTCAGCAAAAACAACCTTCTTAGTGACGTGCAATATGGTTTCCATTCTGCTAAATCTACAGCAGACGTGCTTACAGTTATATATCATAGGATTAGCGAATCTCTTGACGGAGGCTTCCTTCCTAGAGCAATCGCTCTTGACATATCAAAGGCCTTTGATAAAGTATGGCATACTGGACTACTTCACAAGATCTCCAGCTATGGTATAGCTGGAAATGTCTTCTCAATTATTAAATCATTTATCTCTGATAAGTTCATAAGAGTAGTGGTTGATGGGCAAAAATCAGAAGCTCTCAGTATTAATGCTGAAGTCCCTCAGGGGTCCATCCTGGGCCCAACTCTTTTCCTGATCTACATAAATGATCTTTCAAATCACATTCCTACATCATTTGTAGACATTTATGCTGATGACACTACAATCTATGGTAGCACATCAAAGATTGTAAACGACCAAGTTCTCTCTGATTCTCTCTCCTCTGATTTTGAGCATGTGGTACAATGGGGAAAGAGGTGGCTGGTTATAACGCATCTAAAATCAAGCTTCTATCTCTACACCATCTACGCTTTGATGCCAATCTGGCATCGGTTGAAATGAATGGCTCTTGTCTTGGCGAGGCTTCATGTTTTGATAAGCTTTTGGCTTGGCCTTTACTCCTGACCTGAAATGGAACACGTATATCAAATCCATTGCTAAGGTCGCTGAAAAAATGAGGGCTCCTTATACCACTCCAGTACTCCTGATACAATTATCTACCTATACGTCCAACGATGGAGTACTGTTGCCACATCTGGGCAGGAGCTGCTAGAAAGACTTATTCTGCCTTGACAGAGTTCAAAATAGACTTCGTAGCTTAGTGGGGAATGCCCTTTTCTCTTCTCTGCAACCTCTTTCCGACAGAAGAAACGTTGCGAGCCTGTCTCTGCTTTATCGTTATTTTCATGGCAAATGCTCATCTGAGCTTCAATCTATGCCCCCTCCCCTCACCAAACTTTCACGGAAAAAAAAACTCGTCAAGCCAAAACCTCTATCAATAATTTCCCACACTCTTTATCTGTGCCTAAACCTAAATGTAGATTCCATGAACAAAACTTCTTTCTTAGAACTGCACTCCTGTGGAACTCTCTTCCGATTGCCTGCTTTCCAGCTGATTACAATCTGATTGTCTTCAAGTCCAATGTAAACAAGTTCTTGATGAACCGTCCCCCCTAAGTAATCCAATTTACAAAATTCCCACTACTTATGTTTACTACGCTATAATCACATTACCCCTTATCATAGAGTGGTAAGTGGTAAATCCTGTGTCAAATATATATATATCCTGTATATA
Organism: Euprymna scolopes; assembly: GCF_053919585.1. Lineage (NCBI taxonomy): Eukaryota > Metazoa > Mollusca > Cephalopoda > Sepiida > Sepiolidae > Euprymna > Euprymna scolopes. The sequence continues at coordinate 24,849,412 of NC_136525.1, read as the reverse complement.
TATATATATATATATATATATATATATATATATATATATATATATATATATATATATATATATTTATCGAATCATGAAAAGGTTATAAAGGAAATGAACAAAAATCTGGAGAAAAGAAAAGAATTTTAAAAGGTAACTGAGAAACAGGCGCGTGAAGTCAGTCAGACGCCGGGAGAACATTGTCACACTGTTATAAGAGAGGTGTACACAATTTCAGATTTCATGATCCCAGAATTAGTGCTCCAGGATAAAATTCTATTATGTTAAGCACTTTAAAATTATATGATTAATAATAATTATTCTTTTATACGCACAGACACTCGTGTTTCATGCTTACGCAATCATCAGTGCTGGTCGGGAGATTCGAACCTAGCCAAAGAGCCACCTTTGACTATTTGCTAAGCCTCTACATCCGAGCCACCGAAGAATTGTCACAGAAACAATGGAGATTAATAACTAATAAACGCTCAATTCGGACACAGACATTGGATAATCCAGAGATTTGGAACAATGGAAGTCGTTACATTATATTTATATATATATATATATATATATATATATATATATATATATATATATATATAATTATTTACTATAATAATTATTAAATACCTAAAGACACTAGTGTTTCATCCTTTCGGGAATCATCAGTGCAGGATCGAACCCGGCAACCCAAGCCATCTCTGGCCTCATTAGCAAGAACCTAATCCATTCGGCTACCGTTAACCGCGAGAAATATTGTTGAAATTTAAACATTTATTTTTAAATGTTTTTTAACGTCTGTCAGATATATATGATGACTTGCGCATAAGAGCTAAATTGACCGACTTTTTATTTCAACTGAATGCTCAACGACAAGAAACGAGTTCCACACACACACTCACTCACACACAAACACACACACACACACACACACACACACACACACACACACACACATATATATATATATATATATATAAGAAAGAAAATTAAAACTGTAAGTTGAACTTTACAATAAAAATTTATTGTTCGACTGAATACCCCAAAAAATAATTTACAAAGTCCTTATTCCACAGAGTTTTAAAGAATGCTAATCTTGCTATTCTTCTCATCAGAGGACAGAAAGAAATCAGCAAATTATATTTGTAGCAATACTATAATTTGCTGGGTATTGCATTAAGTGAAACCGCAATTTATTATAGTCATAAATTTCCAAGAAAACAAGTGAAAAAATGTTGGATATGTAACAAAAGTATAAAAACAAATTGCGCATAATATTTCAGCTTGCATGAAGATTCTTTCAAGGTAATCCGAAAGGCGAAAATAAGTCTTTAAAAAGAATGAAGTCCAAAATTAAATCCATTGTGATGTCAGTAGTCATACTCCGGTTGGAGAGTTTTCAAAGAAGCTGAAATAATGGAAATCGTTTTATTCGTACAGTGCAATAGTCCAAAGTGCGCGTTATATATATATATATATATATATATATATATATATATATATATATATATATATATATATATATATATATATATATATAAGGATTAATAGATAAATAAAGCTTTCATGCCAAAAGTGTACTATATCACATAAAATCAAATTCTTCACGTCATGCCACAAATCTGTTTCTTGTCCATTCTTTGAACCGATTTCTATTAATTCACCAAAAACGAGAGATAATCCTTATTGCAAAATCACTTCCATCTCGGATTTAATTGAGTCTTTTGCAAGAAATCAGATTATGAAAGAAATTGGAAATTTTATCTCAAAAGCGGGGATTTATAATGAGGTGGTTGCGTCTTATAATTAAGAGGCTCTTTGAAGACGATTGGTGTGTCATAACAGCCTACTCCGCCGTATGCTCTTCCCGAACCAAAGGTGAAAGACGTTACTTGATCGTTTCGAAAATACGGAGTTTCATTTAAGCAAGGTTCAACCTCCTGATACCCAAATGTCATGGGTCATTTGTAGCATCTTTCGCTTCGGTATTCCATCTTCAGCAATCGCCGTCGTCAGTGCTATTAGTATCCATAATAAATTTGCTTATGAAAAATACGGTTATCTCCTTAAAAACTACGGTTACACTGAATATATATATATATATATATATTTAGTAGAAATGGTAATTAATAAAAACTGAAGAAAGTGCTCAATACTGTTATTTTTTATTACCGTATCTTTCTGTTCAGTTACATTATTGTTTCAGCTACCCGGCCGTTTTTTTTTTTTGCCGTCTGTAACTTCCTCAGACTTTTACAGAAAGATACGGTAATAAAAAATAAAACGCATATATATATATATATATATATATATATATATATATATATATATATATATATATATATATATATATATATATGCGTTTTATATATATATATATATATATATATATAACAAATTTTCACAGCACAATATATTTAAAAACACGGCCATAACTTAGTTACCAACCAACTATATATATATATATATATATATATATATATATATATATATATATATATATATATATATAGTTGGTTGTTAACTAAATTATGGCTGTGTTTTTAAATATATTGTTTTGAAAATTTTATTTATTTTGCTTTTGGGTCAAGTTATTTAGTTTATTTTATTGAATAGTTTTTAGTACTTATTTTACTTTTAAAAATGTAGATTTAAAAAGCGGCAAGAACTTAGTTGCCAACCTAACACACACGCACACACACACACACACACACACACACACACACACACAGCATTTACAAAACTGAAGTCAACTGAACTCCCGCTCCTGCTCTGTATGTTGAACCTGATATCTTTGTCTGTGGAAAGCGCCTTGCAGTCGTAAAAAAAAATGTCTACCTTGGTAGTACCTTATCAAATGATGGATGCGGAATTAAGATAGAGAATCAGCAAGGCATCAGATGCTTTTTGAAGATTACAAGATAGAGTCTGGTCTGACTAAAATGTCAGTATATCAAACATGTGTAGTGCCATCCCTACTCTGTGCCTCTGAAATATTGACCTTGTACCGGTCACATATAGAACTGCTTGAGCGGTTCCATCAGCACTGCCTTAGACACATTCTGGGTTTAAAGTTGAATAGCTTTGTCCCCGATACATATGTCTTAAATAAGGCAAAAAACAAAACAAAGCAAAAAAAAAAAAAAAAAAAAAAAAACAAGTATTGCTACTATTGTTATTAGGAACTTTGTCCGGCTTGATGACTATCGACTCCAAAAACAGTTGTTTTATGGTGAGCTCCTTCTTGGCAAAAGACCCCAGCACAAGCCCAAAAAACGTTTTCGTGATATCACCAAGGAGAGTCTGGTGAGTTTTCATGTTCCTGTTGAAAGTTAGAAGTCCCTAGCTTATGATCGCAAGCAGTGGATGGCACTGATATACAGGGAAGCAGAACACTTTGAAGCAACCAAGATAAACCGAGAGAAACTTAAGAGAGGATGTAGGAAATACCAAACCTTGCCGCCCAATCATGAAGATCTTTAGATCTGTGAAGTGTGTGATCAGGTTCTGTTGTCTAAGGTAAGTTTTGTCAGTCACATGAAAGCGCACTAAGCATACCCGGTGAACCAAGTGCAAGTGAAATACAAACGATTGCACTGAAAGGGACGGCTAGAATCCTGAAAAGATCTCTTGGTTGGACTCACTAAAATAGGGGTAAATGTCAGACATCTGGTTGGATGTCCCATCCCCTAGAAGAAAAAGTTTAAGAAAAATGAAAAAAAAAGAGAAAATACAGGTTCCGTTGCTGTTAGTTTTCAGTGTCATGTCTGCTTGAGGGCGTGCAAGTCGCTGGAAGGAATGAAAAGACATCTTCAGGCACATAGACTTTCAGTGACTGAGGGAGTGGCACTCGTCTGACAAGACGTCGAAATTATCATATATATATATATATATATATATATATATATATATATATATATGGGAAAACCCTTTATTTGTTCAAGTCCTTTAATTTATTAAGCGATATAACTACAGAGCATATACAAATAAATGAAAAAAAGTCTACATTAAAAATTTCAAGATGTCGTCCATCTTACCGCTTATTTATTTTCAGCAGGTTAAAATGTCCAACTCTTGACAGCACCTGTTTCATAGCGCAGATACATTAATATAATTATTAGGTCAATTTTAAAATCTTTTTTCCGCCCTGACTGACCAGAACAAGAACTCATTAATTGTAAAAGAAAATAAAAAGAATATGGAAATATGCATACATAAATCCGAAAAAGTCGGAAGAGTAGTTATGGTCGTGTTTTATGACATGACGCCATCTTTGATTATAATGTAGTCATTAATGCCTTCCCGACATCTTTACACAATACGATCATGCTGTTATGATTAAGACTTAAATATGCAAAGTTGTGCATAAGAAAAAGAATATACAAATGCTACCCATCTCGCGGCCACCTACTCCTACACCAAGCGATTCGGAAAGCTAATTGCGCGAACCATATCTGTACCCATGTTCGTACAGCATGGACAACCATATCAAAGTTTCAATAATACCAGCATCAATGATAAACGGCATCACATTAAAACCAACGTCACTTTCTACTGTCATCGGAGAGAACAGCAAATGGCATGAACAAGCAAGCCTAGAAATCGGAATACCAGGTCCGAGAAGAATAAATAAAAGTACTTGGACATTCGTGATCGCTGATATCACCATTCCACTTCTTGGATTCGGTATCTTAAACAAATTCGATTTAGCAATTATCTGCAGAAATAAAACCATTTATAATCCTTTAACTGCTGCCAGAAAGAATTTACAATTGACTTCAGTATATTCAGTTAATGTGATCATAAACAAACTGGAACTATCTCCATTTATTCAAACCAGTCTGAATAAATACCCAGAAATTATTTCCTCACACATGAACACCAGTAAAAATTACTGCGGTGTTTATCACAGAATAAACACAGTCACTCGCCAGTGTTTGCAAAATCCAGACAGCTATCTGCTGAAAAACTAAAAGCGACCGAAGAATTAAAATAAGCTCCAAAATGAAGACGTGATAACCTGATCAGATAGCGAATGGTCGAGCCCACTACATCTTTTCCCTTAGCTAAGTGGAGGATACCACTGCTGTGATGATTACCGTGCATTAAATAGCATAACCAAATGCGATAGAAACCTCATACCCAACATAAATTCGTTTACCATGAAACTCACAAGTAAGCAATGTTCTTCTATAATAGATTTGATTTCAGCATACCATCAAATCAAAATGCACCCAGATGATATTCCGAAAACAGTCATAATTTCTCCAATGGGGCTTTGTCATTACGAATTTATGCCTTGTGGATAAAAAAACCCTCAGCATCGACATTTCAAAAATGTATGTCCATGGATGATATTTTAAGTTTGAGCGACGACGAACATTCTCACAAGATACACATAGAGAGGACCTACCTCAGAAACGGGCGAGAATCTGTCTCGGTAGCAGGCTGAAAAAGAGAAAAAGAAAAAAAGAGGCCCAAGATGGCGGCTGTCGTCTTTTAAAACCTCCAGTTACGCGTAGATCTCGAGTAGTCTCGTGTGATATATGCAAATTAGGTGTACCCGAAACATTATAAAAGGCGAGTCGCTGGGAGGAGTGGGAGAAGCGTTTAAGACATGCGAATAGAGAACGTCGACGTGTATCTTGTATTGTGAACAACGAACTCTACTCGACTCAACTTGTGACTAGCGAACCTCTGCTTGACGTTTTAGCCGAAAAGTTTTGTTGCTTTGCGTTAGACAAAGACTTCTGATACAATACAATTGTTAGAATCTTACAAGAAAATAACTTAGCCAAAAGCCTACACAGATTTCTTGGTTTGGTAGGATTCTACAGAAAATTAATACCAGGATTAAGTTAGTTTTACCCTTATATGAAAGAATAAGGTGAACACCTAAATGATTGATTTAAATAATTTAGAAACACAATCCTTGTCTAATATTATATAAAAGTACTTGGTGAACTAACGGAATTATCCCATCCCCAACCCAGATTGTACACAATCTCAACTGGTCACAGTAAATATACAGTAGGTTGTGCCTTGCATCAGTTCGTAAATGGAAATCCAATACCAATAGGAGTCTTTTCAAAGAAATCAACTGCAACATAGACTAGATATTCCACTTTGGATCGTGAGCTGTTAGCGGCATATTTGTCTGTATAACACTTTCTCCGCCTTATAGAAGGTCGTCAAGTACGATTTCTGACGAACCACAAACCAATATGCGGTGCATTCCACAGTCTTAAACCTCCCAAGTCATAAAACAAAGACAATTAGCAATTATTACGGAATTAATTTCAGACATATCCCTTGTGAAAGGTAGCCAAAATAAGGTTGCAGATTGTCTGTCTCGCCCAACACTTGCTGTGCAGATAGATGTGTACGATATACCAGCACTTTTACACAAAAATCAGACCCTGAAATACAGTCCTTTCCAGAATAAGAGAAATTCACATTATCCGGAAAATATCAATATGTGTAAGATCAAATTCAAACTTGTTCAAAAGTTTGAATTTGGTTCGAAAACCAATAGAAACACCCAACTCAGGTCCTTACACGGTGCTCGAACGAGCACCAAAATATTTATCAGTAGAAACTAATAAAAAACGCATCCACAAGTTTCAATGGATCGTTTGAAACCTTATATTGAAAACAAACAAAATCATACACAAAACACGACTAGCAATACAAATAACAAACCTGATTGCGTATCTCCTGAAAAAGTACACGAACACAAACTGAAAACGAAAACATCAGGTAGAGCAGAGCAGTGATGTGGAAAAGATAACGAATTTGTTTATTATTAAACAACAGGATGAACAAACATTTAAGAGACACGCTAATAATAAAACCGTTAATAAAACCGTTGATAAAACCGTTAATAAAACCGTTCCAAAAACTCAGTTATATTACGAGGGAGTATTGTAACGGCCACAGAAATAAAACCAGATTTATTTTATGATACAAGATACGAAAAGACGTTTTCCTTAAACCAAAAACTCCTAGCTTTATTTTCTCTCTCCCCCCTCTCTCTCTCTTAAGCAAGATGCTAATAGACGCATGCGTAGAACACTGTTCACAAAACATGTTTCTTTTGTAGACAAACGTTTCCAATAAAATAAGTAATTAAAAGGCCAACTTAGTCAAAAATGTAACAAATCTAGAATATATATATATATATATATATATATATATATATATATATATATATATATATATATATATATATATATATATATAATAGGACAACAAGAGTATGAAATGAAGACACAAAACTATATATATAGATATAGATATAGAATGGATCATTTATTGCATAATGGAATACAGGCAAAATTTGTGGGATAGAAGGGCCTCTTTATGCCAGGGCATTTCGAAGCCTAACGTTTCTCATCAGAAGAGTAGAGAAGGTGCTAGATAGCATGGGGGGATGCGGCGTCTAGCGTAAGGTTCGTTAGGGATGAAAAAGATTAAGAGGAATTATAGAGTGTTGGGGGAAGCTTTAATGAATTCTAAATAAATAAGGAGAAGCTTATTATATATAGTATAAGAATATAAATTGTCTTTAACATAGTATTGAGATTAAGGGGTGTATGTATTAAGGGGTGTATGTATTATTGTTGCTGGTGGTAATTTATTTTAACGGTTTATGGGGTGTTTATTTTCTATGGAGTGGGTAATTTTTGATTAATTTGGGTGGGGGAGGATTATGTAAGGTTGTAAAACTGAAAGGTAATATGCGGCAATATATTTATAAGTTTCTACTGTTATGATATAGGGAGTATGATCATAAGGGGGCGGTCGGAGATTAGGGTGGCAATGACTATGAGTGCGGATAACTTGATGTAAAAGGTTAAGTATACATATTAATGTTAAAATGGGGGAGTAAGGGGACCATAGCTACTTATGAGAGTGGTAAAAATATACCAGATAATAGTAGGGTAATTATAATAGTACGGAAGATAATAGTAATGACAATTATAATAATAATAGTAATAATAAAGTTGGAAATAAATTAGATGTAAAATTAAATATGAAAAAAAAATTAATATTAAGAAAAATAAAATAAAATAAATAAAATTAAAAGTAAACATTAAATTTAAAAATTAAATATAATGTTACCAATAGTTGTGATAAAATTAAATTCAACATTACTATTAATCTTTTATTAATTGATTGCCAAATTCACTAAAAATTCTCATACAGGCCATCATCAGAGATTGCTCACTGACGACGACGACGACGACGACGACGACGACGACGACGACAACAACAACAACAACAACAACAACCGAATTCCAGGTGACAACAGGTATCCTTAGATTTTCAGTACTCTCCACTTCTTTTGATAAACTTTGCAAATGAATTTAGATCATCGCAACAGTCGCTTTCCATTGCCTGCTCGCTATCAACAATCGTTGGTCATCACTAGAATTTGGGTGGCAATAACCCAAGGTCACAGTTCTTTTTGCTGTATGGTAAGTGCTTTCTTTCTTCGGTCTTTCCATCCTCCTCAACGCTTCTGTACTATTTAGTATAGTGCCAGTTGATGCCGGTATTTTTTTGGAGGGGGATGGGGCTTAATTTACGATGATGATGATGATGATTATTATTATTATTATTATTATTATTATTATCATCATCATCATCATCATCATCATTATTATTATCATTATTATCATTGTCATTATTATTATTATTATTTTTATTTTTATTATTATCATTATCATTATTATTATCATTATCATCATTATCATTATTATTATCATTATTATCATTATTATTATTATTATCATTATTATCATTATTATCATTATTATTACTATTATTTTAAAAAATTACTTTATTGGTTATTACTATTATTACTTATATTATTACTAGTAGTAGTGGTGGTGATGGTGGCAGTAGTGGTGGTATGTTTTTATTATTACTGTAGCTGTAATGGTAGCTGTTGTTTTTTGCTGTCATTGCTATTGTTGTTTTTGCTGTTAATATTATTGCTACCGATATTAGTGTTGCCATTATCATTGCAGATTTTATTTCTATTGTTGTTGGTAGTGGTAATGGGAATAGTGGTGGTGATGGTGGAAAAAGGTCGGGAGGGGATCTTTGACCTTGGTGGGGAACCCTCCTAGAGATAATGTCTCGATAAAACTATTGGTGATGGTGTAACCTTAAATTCACTAACCCCATTTATGGGAGAATGTCAAATCAAAATATTAAAAATAACGACGTAAATGAAGCTAGAACATCTTGTGATGGTCTCACGTCAGCTAGGTGTCCCACTGATCAACAGGGTAGGTCCTGTCGTCATCATACAACTGTTCGAAATTCTGAGGATTTGGCTGGATATAGGGGGAGTGAGAATTGCCAGAGAGGGTCCCAAGACACGAAGGGAATTGGAACAGGAAATGTAAAAAAACATGGACGGATGAGGAAAGAAGAGTACTGTGGGATTGCTTTGTAAGAAGTGGAAATACCAAACCTGGTGGATATATCCGAAAAGTGAAGGAAGAATGGGAATCGAGAGGAGAAGGAGCTAGAAGGGGTCGCGAGTTTGGTATTCCAGTTAAAACTGTAGGGAGACGTGTGACTTACCTAACTAGCACATGTGCATAATTCAATGGGTCGGTCGTGGAATGAAATGAATGAAGAAGAAAGAAACAAAAATGGCTGCCTCATCTCTTTATATGCCTGCAATGTGACCACCCGATATGCAAATGAGATGCTCCTGGTTGGAGATAAAAGAGGGTTGATTTTTTAGAGGGATGTTCATTTTGAAGTTGGATTTCAAAGAAATAAGTTGAATTAGCAGAAGTTCGTTTAGAGTTGAGAGAGGGTGTGTTACGTATACAGAAGTTTGGAAGTTGGAAGTTTGAACAACAGTGTCAACCTTACGTAGGAAATTATTGGTGTGACGGGTGGAAGAAATAATACTCAAGTTATTGAATTATAAAAACAAATTAAAAATAACAACCTACTTTCAATGATTGCAAGAGAAGAGATTGAATGGATGGTTAGGAATGAAATGAATAACGAAAATAAAATTGATGAAACTAGCTCTGATCAAAGAACTGAGAGAGTGGAAGTGCAGAAGGGAATGTAAGCGATGATGGGAGGCGGACAACTGAGGAGGTATGGAATCCTATGGTTAGGGGAAATAATGAGAAAGAGTTTGAAGGATCTAAGGCAGATGAGATCATTGACTCTGAGACAATGGAGCCAGTGAAAGGAGCAGATGTATGGAGAAGTGGTGATGAAGTTCGAACTTTGACTTCTGTAGAAAAAGAAGTACTTAAGAAGTTAAGAGAGGTTCTTCTTAGAGACGATATCGTAGAGATTCCAAGTATAAAGAGTAGTGATAGGCGGAAGATGAAAAACGAGGTAAAAATAATTCAACATTATAAGAAAGAACATATCGATTACGGAACTTAACAGGCTTCTGTATGCAGCGTCATACGTTATTGCGAATCGTCTTGGCTTATTACAGTAGAAAAGGGGAGAAATGAAGGATAGAAGGCCACACTGGCAGAGGCGGCTTGAAGAAAGTATTAAATGGTGGCAGAAAGACATTGGTAGAATCGAAGAAATAAGAAAAGGAATTAAACTAGGACAGAAAGCTAAGGACGAGCTTGAAAGGAGGTATAGATTGCTGGAAAAGGGATGAACGTTCTAACAATGGCTTGTGAAGGGAAGAACAACACTGATTAGGAAAGATCCTGCAAAAGGAACAGATGCCAATAATTATAGACCAATTACATGTCCGCCATTGATGTGGAAACTGTTGACTGGAATATTTATGGAGAAAATTTATGAACATCTTGATAGTAATGGTGTTTTTCCTGACGAACAAAAGGGGTGCAGGAAAGGTTCGACAGGTACTAAAGAGCAACTGCTAATTGATAAAGCAATAATGCAGAATGCGAAGAAGAAGAGGAATCTGAGCGTAGGATGGATCGATTACAGAAAGGCTTATGACATGGTTTCTCATTCATGGATATGTGAAACACTATTGATGATGAAGGTTGCTGAGAATGTGGTAGGGCTTTTGGAGACAAGTATGGCTCAATGGAAAACAGTGCTGACAGCAAACAGAGAGGAGATGGGGAAGGTTGGCATTAAATGTGGGATATTTCAAGGAGATTCGTTATCGCTACTTCTTTTTGTAATGATAATGATGCCACTGAGCATCCTCTTGAAGAAAGAAAAACTGGGGTATAACTTTGGATCTGGTGACAGACGCCTAAACCATCTACTGTTTATGGATGATTTGAAAATATTCGGTAGAAATGAAAACGAAATGAAGAGACTGGTAGAACTTGTGGGGACTCACTCAGAAGACATTGGGACAGAGTTTGGGATTAGTAAATGTGCGGTGCTAGTGATGAAAAGAGGAGTAAAGGTTCATTCGAATGGAATAGTGCTGCCAAATGGAGAAATCATGAAAGAAATAGAAGATACAGGATATAAGTATTTGGGAGTGCTGGAGGGTGTAGGCATCATGAACAGAGAAATGAAGGAAAAAGTCAGGAAGGAGTATCTTAGAAGAGTGAAACTAATTGCAAAGTCGAAACTGTATGGAGGAAACCTAATGAAAGTAGTGAATGCATGGGCAGTCAATGTTTTGAGATACAGTGCGGGAATTTTAGAATGGTTTGACAAGGATTTGCATGCCATGGATATCAAAACAAGAAAATTTTTAGCAATGTTTGGTATATTTCACATTCGAAGTAGCGTAGCAAAGCTGTATCAAAAGAGGAAAGATGGTGGGAGAGGATTGAAAAGTGTAAAAGATTGTGTAAGAACCGAGGAGATGTTGAAGGAACATGTGGTTAGAAGTGAGGAGTGGATGCTTAACGTTGTGGCCAATGAAGTGAAGGTATGTGAGACCAAGGCTGATTATGTGAAACGTATGGATAGAGAAAGGGCAGAGGAACAGAAAATGCATAGAAGGTTCTTCCAGGATATAGCAGAAGTGGCTGATGAAAAATCATGGCAATGGCTTAGAGCTGGGTATCTGGCTAAGAGCTTTTGTTTGTGCAGCACAAGAGTAGGCATTAGGAACACGATTGTTCAAAAAAATGGTTCTAGGAGAGGAAGTTGCAGAATGCCGGATTTGTGGTAAGACCTCAGAGTTAATTGCACACCTTGCAGCAGGGTGTAGTGGACTGGCCCAGAGAGAGTACCGCAAAAGACACGATCGCATGGGACTCCGGATATATTGGGAGGTGTGTAAGAGGGTTGGGGTGAAGTGTGCTGGAAAATGGTTTGAGGAGATGCTTGATGAAGTGAGAACAAGTGAGGATGGCAAGGTAGAGGTATGATGGGACAAAAGTGTCATAACGACCAAGCAATTGGAACATAATTGTCTGGATTTGGTCGTTATTGACAAGGTCTCAAAAAACTAGTAGATTGTAGACTTCTCAGTGCCCTGGGACAGGAATGTGAAAGAGAAGGAGAATGAGAAATGTTGCAATTATGCTCCATTGGCCTTGGAGATAAGGCGTACACACAAATAATCCCGGTCGTAGTTGGTACACTAGGAGTAGTAACAAGTAGTCTGGAAGGACAATTGAAAAAACTACAAATCCCCAATGTTTTAGGCGGCCTTCAAACCTCTGCAATTATAGGTACCACCAACATCCTTAGGAAAACTCTTGATCTTTGAAGCTCCTGGTTTGAAGCCAGGATTAAGGGAAATACTCTGGAAATGAATCCCATCCCTTTACAGAGAGACGTTCATAAACGAAGTCAGAATTATTATTATTATTATTATTATTATTATTATTATTATTATTATTATTATTGTTATTGTTATTGCTATTATTATTATTATTATTATTATTATTATTATTATTACTATTATTATTATTATTATTATTATTATTACTATTATTATTATTATTACTATTACTATTATTATCAATAATATTACTATTATTATTATTATTATTATTATTATTATTATTGGTGGTCTAATCTAGTTAGTCAACTAACGAACTGAGTATATGTGGCATTCTTTTGCTTAACATGCAAGATTTTCCATAGCAACTGAAACTGAAGATGTCAATAGCTAATATATATATATATATATATATATATATATATATATATATGAGAGCAATTAGTTACTAAAACGTTAAAAACACTTTGAAAAAGAGTTAAAAACATATTTAATTTGGAAAGGAAACACTAAATAAGTAGATAGTCTTTTTAATCCGCGGAGTTTCGAAGAAATACTTTCCTTCTCATCAGATGGTAGGAATTAGCAAAATGCGGGATCGGATTTAGCTTGCAAAAGTATTTGATGAAACTGCAAGTAAGTCAAAGATCTTACTTGATAACAAAAGTGAAACAGAGGGAATAGGGTGAAGAAAAATGTGATTTCACGTGAATAGTACACACATATATATATATATATATATATATATATATATATATATATATATATATATATATATATAAAGAGAGAGAGAGAAAGAGAGAGAGAGAGAGAGAGAGAGAGAGAAATAAAAAGGAACAGACCGAGTTACGTGTTCGTCAACGTTTCGTCTTTATTTCGAGACTTTCTCTGGATGAAATAAAGACGAAACGTTGATGAACACATAACTTGGTTTGTTCCTTTTTTTATTTCTCTATTTTGTCGGAATACTATTTCCATTATGCTCATCACACACACACACACACACACACATAATATATATAGGTAGGTTGTTTTCGTTGTTGATTTTTTAAACGATATTAAGGTTGACGTCTCCACTTCGGAGGTCCGGTGTTGTTTTAGAAAGTCGCCCATTTTTTTTATTTGGACGTATTTTTTATTTATTTATTTATTATTTTTTTTAAAAACAGTAACTACGTACACGCGTGTTTCGGGACCCTACCCCTCTTCAGCGTAGCTTGACTGTTGTTAGGATTCGAACCCCCGGACCTTATGTATTTCAGTCCAGTGTCTTAATCCATTACGCTATGATGCCATAGACAATTTACTGTTTATTTTTTATCGTTTATCTATTTACGTGGTTTCTGTTGTTGATTTTTTAAACGATATTAAGGTTGACGTCTCCACTTCCAATGTTTTTTTAGAAAGTCGCCCATTAAACAGTCCGATCTATGATTGCCGAAAAATCCCGAGAATCCGGGTCAAATACTGCAAAAGTACCGTTTTCTTTCTCAAGCAAATTATGTATCCTTTTCAAGTGTTTTTTGTTCAAAATTATTCTTTTCAAAGAAAATTGTAAGAAAATGCTTTTAAAAAGGTTTAATTGTGAATATGTATTTATTTATTTTTGGTCAAAGAACATTTTGAAAGGTTTGTGTTCCTCTGCAGGAGTCGCTTAAGAAACCTCTCTTTGCAATGATACTTCAAATGCCAGATGTAATGTAATTCTTTTTGGGATCCGATTATTATTATTATTATTATTATTATTATTATTATTATTATTATTATTACTTTAATTTTTTTTTGACAAACAAAAACCTACTTCCGGCGTCTGCAGTTGTTAGTCTCCTTGCTTTTCATATCACATCTATCTTTTTGTTTGTTTTTGTTTAAGAAAGAAGACGAGCCGTACATTGTCGATTGTTTTAAAAAGTTTTTATAGCTTTGTTTTTATTTACATAAGCAGGCTTTGTTTTTATTTACTTACGCAACTTTTGAAACCGGAACTCGTAACAATTTCAACGCCCAACTAAGACCATTTGAGTTTTATTATATATATATATATATATATATATATATATATATATATATATATATATATATATATATATATATATATATATATAACTACTTCATTTACTCACATAAAATTAATATACGAAAGTATAGATTTATGCGTAAACTTTAAGTATTTACTTCAAAAGTGCTCAATACGTAGGTAGAGCTAGTTAGTAATTTATAAAATATATATGGCGATTAAGCTACACTGAATATTCGGCGTTTCTTCCACTATAGGATTCGTCAGGCTTATGCGCGAATTCTGTGGTTGTTTCTCGTTTTTATATATGTTGAGGATTTTAGTTAGCCAATCAGCTTTCTAGTATCCACGGCGCCCCTTCCTATCAGCCAATGGGCATGCATTTTATCGAACAAAGGATCTGTTTTAGAACTAGGTTAGTGGTTTAAGGCAGACGATTTTCCTCATTTCTGCTCTTTTTTATATATATATAAATATACATATGTGTACACACATACATGCACACATACATGCATATATATATATATATATATATGTGTGTGTGTGTGTGTGTGTGTGTGTGTGTGTGTGTGTGTTTAGAGATGATAATTAAAGCACATAATAACAAAATACTAAATAAAAACAATGTAAACAACAACAAAATAAACAATAAAAAAGTAGACACCATGACAAAAATAAAACCAACACTAGCAGAAATAATAATAATAATAATAATAATAATAATAATAATAATAATAATAATAATAATAATAATAACAATAAAAACAATAATAATAATAATAATAATAATAATAACAAACCAACCCCGGACAGGAACAACCATACCATAAATAAAAATAATAATAACAAACAAGATAAATGCAACTGTAGACACCGCACACTTTGCCCAGTTCAAAATAAATGTCTAACAAAAAGCGTAGTTTATCAAGCAACAATATTTGTGAAAGAAAACCCAAATAACAAGAAATATTACGTAGACATGACTTCCTTAGATTTCAAAACCCGATACTACGACCACAAAAGTACATTCAACAATAAAAAAACACCGTATAAAAACAACACTAGCGAATAAATACTGGGAACTCAAAGAAAGCGGACATTCTCCGGTAGTCGAATGGAAAATAATAAGACAAGCTACCACGTGTAAGCATTTAGACGACCCATGTAAATTATGCCTCCATGAAAAATTTGCTATCCTGTAATTAAAGAACCCCAAAATCTATTAAACTGTAGCCGAGAAATAGCAAACAATTGTGTTCACAAAATAAAACTTACTCTAGGATAGTGATACAAAATAGCTTTAAAACTAACAAAAACAATAGAAAATAAACAAATAAATAAATTAAATAAACATGAATATACATAAACGATCACACATATATGTATGCATATATATATGTATATATATATATATGTGCATATATGTAGGTACACATATGTATATTTATATATATAAAAAAAAAATAAGGAGGAAAAGGTCTGCCTTAAACCACTAACCTAGTTCTAAAACAGATCCTTTGTTCGATAAAATGCATGCCCATTGGCTGATAGGAAGGGGCGCCGTGGATACTAGAAAGCTGATTGGCTAACTAAAATCCTCAACAGAAGAGGACCATATAAAAACGAGAAACAACTATAGAATTCGCGCATAAGCCTGACGAATCCTAGAGTGGATGAAACATCGAATATTCAGTGTAGCTTAATCGCCATATATATTTTATAAATTACTAACTAGCTCTACCTATGTATTGAGCACTTTTGAAGTAAATACTTAAAGTTTACGCATAAATCTATACTTTCGTATATTAATTTTATGTGGGTAAATGAAATAGTTATATATATATATATATATATATATATATATATATATATATATATATATATATATATAGTTCTCGCAAACATATATATGAACACTTCCAACAGTCTTCCTCTCCACTGTGAACATTCTACAAAAACAAGAAAATTTAACCTTTCTAACAAACAATTTACTCAGTCGAAATATTTTCTCGCCAAAAAGATCCTACGCTAATTGACTAACGTTTCGAGGTTTACACGTTCTAAAGTGATTCATGCAAACACACACGCATGCGCGCACGTATGCGCGCACGCACGCACGCACACACACACACACACACACACACACACAAACATATATATATGCCAAAAAACTAGCAATGTGACAGTCGAAAAGGTAACCTAATTAAATATGTTATTATATATACATATAGGAATGACGTAAACCCAACTATTTACCTGTATTTATATTACTGAGTAAAATAAGCAAATGTATATATAAAGTAAAATGAAATAAAATAAAATAAAATAATAGAAAATAAAATAAAATAAAAAAATATTATAAAATAATAGAAAA
>NC_136525.1:24649854-24827354 GCF_053919585.1 Euprymna scolopes | reverse complement strand
CAAATTTAAGCGACATAAGTCCAGTTCAAACAGACAGAAGTATATAGAAGCCAGAAGTAACTGTAAAAAAGAAATAGCGGCAGCTAAGAGAGAATTTACTGAAACCACTTAAAGACGCATCAAAGCACAGAAATTAGGAACCCATAACATCTGGAAAATCGTCAACAGTGTAGTAAATAATGGGCAATCAACAATTTCCCACTATCCAACAATCATGAGGTTGTCTGCTCTGCAACTGAGAAGGCTAACATGCTTGCCAGTTGGTTTGCCTCCAACTCCACACTGGACTCTGCCAACAACCCCCTCCCTGACTTTCCTTTGTGGACAGACGCCACACTAGACGATCTGAAAATCTCCCCTTCCCAGGTGCATGCTATCATAAGAAATCTTGACACTGCTAAAGCATGTGGACCTGATCTCATCCCGGCTGTGCTATTAAAAAAGTGCTCAGCCGATGTAGCTCCAGTTCTCTCCAAACTTTACAACAAATGCCTTAATGAATCTTGCTTTCCTGCCTGCTGGAAAACTGCTTCTGTAGTACCAGTTTTCAAGAATTCTGGCGAAAGAACTGACCCAGTAAATTGTCGCCCCATTAGCCTCCTCCCACTTTTCGCCAAATTATTTGAGACCATAATTAACCATGCTCTAGTCCATCACCTTACAGATGCTAAACTTCTGACTGACAAGCAATATGGATTTAGGCAAGCCCGTTCCACAGCAGATATCCTCACTGTAATCTCAGAACGTATATACCAGTCACTGGACAAAGCAGGGGAGGGTAGAGCGGTATCTCTAGATATATCTAAGGCTTTTGACAGAGTATGGCATGAAGGTCTTCTCAGGAAAATCAGATCATATGGTATCACTGGAAGAATACATAACATAATTAAATCCTTCTTAGATAAGAGAAAAATCCAGGTTGTCCTCGACGGTCGTACATCTAAACAATATGATATAAATGCGGGAGTGCCTCAGAGATCTATCCTTCGACCTCTGTTATTCCTAATATTCATAAATGACCTCCCTGACAAAATTATCTGTGAGATGGGTATGTATGCTGACGACACCATGATCTATAACAGACACGACAGGAAAACAAATGAACACATATCTAAAGAAATGGCTGAAACACTAGAGGATAACCTCAGATCTGTAGTGGAATGGGGACATAAATGGATGGTCACATTCAATGCTGCCAAGACTAAACTTGCTTCCTTCAATAACCTTCTCTACCACCCATAGCAATGGCCAATGACTCTTTATCTGAAAGTACATCTTTTAAACTCCTCGGCCTAACGCTCACAGGAAACATGAGTTGGAACAATAACATTGAGTGTATTGCCAGGACCGCTGCGAAAAAGGTAGGTTCTCTCTACCGTGCTAGAAAGCTACTAATGCCAGAAAGTATCCTGTACCTCTATAAGGCCATCATTCGCCCATGTATGGAGTATTGTTGCCATTTTTGGGTTGATGCGTCTGTCACTAGCCTCTCGCTCCTAGATAAGGTTCAAAAGAGAGTCATCAATCTGATAGGTTTTGAACTGTCATCTAAACTTCAGCTTCTGTCCCATCGACGAAACGTTGCATCCCTCTGCCTGTTCTACAAGTACTTTAACGGTGAATGCTCTGAAGAAATGAAAGCACTTGTGCCCCCTCGACGTAAATACCCCTGACAAACCCGACAAGCAGCTAAATCCCACCCCTACACAGTGGAGATCCCTAGATATAAGAGAGCCTTCTATTCCAGTAGTTTCTTCCCCAGGAAAGCTAGACTTTGGAATTCCCTTCTGGGTCCCTGCTTCCCCAACTGTACTGACATGCAGAAGTTCCAGTGTAACATGAACCGACAGCTTGCTGCCCAACTCCCTACACAGTACACCTGATGCCTATGCACCTGATAGTAGCCCCCTACAACTAAGTGGCAATGTGCCTTGTTAGGAGTGAAAATGTAATAAAATAAAAAGTAGATAGAAGCAGATCACAGAGAAGCAAAGCAAATATACAGAACTGGCCATCGAGTGTAAGATGACGAACATTAATAATCGTAGGAGCACTGCGGACACTCACAAAGAACTTTGAAAAAAAAAAAGTATGGACAAAATTGGAATTAGGAGGTGACTGAAAAGATACAACGATAGTATGAATAAAATATTAAGGAAACCCTTGAATGTGGAGACTAATACACATGGACGACAAACGATAACCGACTATATAGAAAATATAAAAGTAGGAAATGAAAAAAAAGATAGAGGAACACCATATAGAAACAAGAAAAGTCCCCCCCAACCCCCAACCGTCCCCCACTTAAAAATAGTGCCGGCATCAACTGACACTATACCAAATACTCCAAAAGGATGGAAAGACCGGGGAGAGAAAGCACTAACCAGACCTCCACTGAATGAGTGCGAAGAGGACTGAGAACTTGGGGAGTACTCAAATTCCAGTGATGACCAATTGTCATTGCCAGCGCGAAATCAATGGCAAACAGCTGTTGTTATAATGCAAATTCAATTGCAAGGATTATTGGAAGAGAAGGAGCGTATTAGAAATCTGAGGAGAATTGTCGTCATTCAGAGTCCAGGGAACATCACCGGTTGTTTTTAGTAAGTAAATGATGATGGCCTGTCTGAGAACTCCTAGTGAATAATAATAATAATAATAATAATAATAATAATAATAATAATAATAATAATAATAATCGAATCTTTTTGTATCTAAACATAAAATAATTTTCCTTTATAATCGGATATTATCAAGATTTTCTCCTTCCTTGTTTAATTTTAATATGCATATTATTGGTTATTATTAAGATTAAACCGCTATCTGTGTTACCATAATTTTTACTAATTAATAAACTTTTCTTGCAGATAGTTAGATCAGAGAGGATTTGAATTTTTCCTTGCTGATTCCATATTCAGTCCGGATATCCATTAAGCGAATAAGACACTCTACTGTCCAAAAAGTTTAATAATAAAAGTTTTTATTTATTTTACACTCGATTTTTACGAAACGCAATTCCGTAGATTGTCTAAAATAAAAACTAATTTGCAAGAAATTATTTTAGTTTAGTCTTTTTTTTTTCTTGAGAAAAGAAATCCTTAACGACCCAATTAGTCCAATTCCATTAAATTTGGTGAAAAATATTCAAGACCAAATTTCGCAATTGCCACCTGGCAATTTTTTCTTCTATTCCTACTTTGTTATTTTCTTGCTATCTATTATCGGAAGTACAATTCCTTTTTATTTTTCAAAGACTTTTATATCTTCAAATAATTACCATTTTTATCCATCCCCTAGAGAATATTACCATAAATATTCCTAGACTTTTAACGTTAATTAGATTTTTTTATTACGAGGGGTGTTCCAAAAGTAAGGCCTCCTATTCTTTAACTAAAAAACTAAAACGTTGAAGAGCTAAGAAGACGGGAGTGGTACCATTAAAACGAGCAACGTTTTGTGTTCCAACATTTATATTTTACATTGTCACAACCACTTTCAATGCATGTTGCCAGTCTTTTACGATGCTTCAGTCGTAAGAGTCCGGAGCGCACTTTGTCTCCCATTGAATTCTTTTCAGAGATGGGTGACGTAAATTTGAGGAGAGAGGCAGAGGCATAGGTCAAACGGCAAACAAAACAGAAGCCGAACGAATGTTAAAAAGATTTTCAAATCAGTCTCTTTCAGGAAGCCATTTGAACAAGACATAGAATAATGTAGAATAAATCAAGGCAAGTATCACTTCAATGTATGTCCGTCTACGTCATTCATTTCTTAAGTTATAAAATTAAGAAATAAACAATTAGCTAATATAATATTAGCTTCTCTCTCAGATAAATTCTTTTCAAATAAAACCTTGAAAAAAACAAAAACAAAAAAACAAACTCAGCGAACGTATCCGTGTTTCTTCACGAAAAGAAGCAACTCTAAAAATGAAACCTTGTATAAACACCTCACACTTTGATATATAAAGACTTTGATTAATTTTGTTATTGAAAACATTGCAGTAGAAAAGTAGTGGTGGAAGAATCAGGTTGCAAATAAAACATGTGATGAGAATCGACTTGGGATAAAGGTGGATGGGTTAGATAATGACCGGAGATAGGTTAGTTTGGAAGTTAATTTGTAAAAAAAAAACATCCAACAAATGACGGCATGTAAAATGGACACCGAACTGATGATGATGATGATGATGATGATGATGATGGTGGTGGTGGTGGTGATGATGATGATGATGATGATGATGATGATGATGATGATTATATTGATGATAATCATGGTCACAACAATAACGACGATGATGATGACGACGATGATTATGATGATGATGATGATGATGATTATGATGATGATGATGATGATGATGATGATAATGAAGATAATGATAATGAGGATGCCGACGATGACGATGATTACGTGTTGATGATGATCATGACGAGGACACTAACGATCACACCGATTACGACGATGATGACGATGATGCTGATGATTACCATGTTGACAAGAACTATGAAAACGACGAAGATGATGACAATGACGATGATGAAAAAGACGACAATAATGATTATGATTATAATGATGATGACGATGATGATGATCACAGTGATGATTATTATGATAAAGACAATGCTGGCGACGACTATGATTTTGATTACAATGATGATGATGATGATGATGATGATGATGATGATGATGATGATGATGACACAACAAAAATGTATGAATTGGTAGACGCCATCTCTATTATTATTGAAAATTACGTGTTAAATTGTGAATATTATTTTTGAAATTTGAAATTATTTTGCAAATAGATGTTCTCCAAATAACAAAGAAGGAATAAAAGCAAAATTTCTTCCATGACGATTTTTGCAAAAAGATAAAAAAGATATAAAATAAAAAACAGAAACGTACAAAATTTTTCTACCAAAATTAGTCCGAAATAATCAATATACCTGACAGAAAAGGGGAAAAGCAGACGAGATTTTCCGACTGATTTTTCCAGATAAGGAAAAGGCGAAACTTGTCACGAGAAAGATTTAAAAAGAATTGAAAAAGATGAACGTGAAAAAAAATAAAAAAAGATCTATTTCTTGAAATCACCGATGAGGACAAAACGTATTGAACGGAAGAAAAGGCAGCTAAATTTACGGGCAATAAATTAGAAAAAATGTCTGAAGGTCATTTGAAATTTCAACTCCTGACAATGGAAAAAAATTTGGAAGTTTATTTCTGTCAAAAAATCTGTAATAATAATAATAATAATAATAATAATAATAATAATAATAATAATAATAATAATGCAACCTAACCCCAAAAGATTAGAAGAACATACTCGATTGAATGGGCAAAGTAATACACTTGGAACTCTGCAAACGACTGCACTATGAACACACAGACAAATGATACAAACACAAACCGGAAACTGGAAAATGAAAACCATCAAATTATTTTGACATTGAGATACAAACAGATAAAGTCATCCAAGGTAGGAGACCAGAAATTGTCAGTTTTTCCGTCCCAGCAACTTACAGGATGAAAATCAAACAAACAGAAAAAACGAAAAAAAGAAATGTTGAACTTGCCAGAGAACTGAAGGGAATATGGAACATGAAGAAAAGCAATGTAACACCAATAATTATAAGAACACCAGGAACAATCACAATGAACATGGATAAAAGACTAAGAGAAATCGAAATCAAAGGAAGATTGAGACTATGAAAACAACTGAAATCTTAAGGAAAACACTTGAATGTTGAAACAAACTCACATAAGCTACAAATGCTAAGCAAACATATAGAAAACTAGAATAAAAATGAAACAAAAACATGGAAAAATACCACATCGAACGAAGAAAATTGAATCCACAATATTTGACATTAACTAATCGGCCACCCCTAAAAAATGTAGCGTCAGATAGTAGTGAAGGGCCAAGGAAAATGGAAAGACTCGGGAGAAAAAATACTAACCAGACCTCCATTGGATGAGTGCAAAGAGGACTGGGACCTTCAGAAGGCTTGTTACCATCCAAATTTATATGAAGCCCAATGTTGTTGCTAACGAGAAGTCAATGGTAAACGGCAGTTGCGATAACGCAAATTCATTTGCAACGATTATCAAAATAGGTGGAGAGTATTAGAAATCTGGGGAAGCTTGTTGTTACCCAGACTCTATGGAACACCACTGGCTATCATCAGTGAGTGATAATGATCTGTGTGATAATAATGATGATGCTGCTGTTGCTGCTGCTGCTGATGATGATAGTAATAATAATGATGATGATGATGATAATAATGATGATGATAATAATAATAATAATAATGATGATGATAATGATAATAATAATAATTATAATAATAATAATAATAATAATAATAATAATAATAATAATAATAATAATAAAAGAATCAAAATACCATTTCTCTGTTCATATATCAAACAATTTGCGAGAGGATGTTGTGATGATGTCAACCATATCTATATTTTAAATCGATTTGGACAAGCAACATTCAGACGGTACATATAAATGTACACATCTTCTAACTGTCCAATTACAACGCTTGTTGCACTTTGCTAGCGTTTGCCAATACATTCGTAAAAATGTCTTTATTTCTCACTTGATCTTGTTGAAACAGATTCAGATACATTTCAAGCTGGAGTACTGCTGTCACATCTGAAGAGGTGCCACCCAGTGCATATTTTCTTGCTTTCAATTTTTATGAATAAAACTTTTTTGTAAAGGAACATGTTGCTGTGAACTGCTTTCTCTGCAGATAAGAATATATATATATATATATATATATATATATATATATATATATATATATATATATATATATATATATATATTAGTTTTACAGAAGTTCAGAAAAACATTGGTACCGTCGGTTTCAAGCCCAAACACAACGGGAAACCGTTAATGGTAACACGTAAATAATGTTCGGCTCTCGTCAGCCATCTTGTTTTCTGCCCCGGGGCATATTTTTTCAGGTCCGCATATGTTTGTTTATATAATGATGTATGTTTTTATTTATTAGACTATAGCTAGTTCCTGTATAATTTATTTTAATCCGGTATGAATTTTCTTCTTTTTTAATTTTTTTTTAATTTTTTATTTTTTTATCTTTTTTTATTTTATTTAATGCGTTTTAGTAATTATGTGTTGCTTGTTTTTTTTTCCGGTCTGCCTTTCGTTGCTTTTGGTTGGGTAAGGGGGATAATTAATTTATCTTTTTTAACCTCTCTACCTTTTTTCGGTTGAGGGGAGACAACCAGTGTTTTAGTGGTCTAAGTGGGGTAACTAATCTATCTTATTTATCCTTTTACTTTTTTGTATTAAATATTATAATAGATGAGGGTGGGTGTGTCATTTAATTCCAATTTCTTTTATATATCTGTGTACTGTATTATAGGCAGTCTTATTCTTCTTCATATATACTAATATTTGTGCTTAATGTATTTTGACAAGAGTCTAAATGTCCGTTACCCTTTTCTGGTTTATGCGTTAAGTTGGCTGCATCTAGAATACTCTTGGAGAACTCCTTTAGGTGAGGTCCTCGTTTATTGTTCTGTCTTCCCAGTTTATTAGTACCGCTTGTCTCCTATGCAGACATCCTTTGAGTGTCTCTCTGCGTACGTTCAAACAGGTCTTTTGAGGGTCATTAATAGCCTTTATGATGTGGTATTTCTCCGCATCACAAAGTGGGCATCGTTTTGAGGCTGGTGAGTATGCTGGTTTTCTTTCAATGATCCTCCATTTTATGCTGAATTGTGTTCCTTTGTGTTTAAGCTGCCATACTCGGGCGGCTAAAGCTGTCTTTATCCTCGTCTTTGCCCTGAAGGAACTATTGTGCATGTAGAATCTCTGCTTGAACGTCCCTTTCGTCGTCCCTATGTATGTCTCTCGTTTATCACTAGTCTCATGCGTGAGTATCGCTTCGTATACGAGGGATTTCACCTTGCATTTTCCCTCTAAGTGGCAGTCTTCCCTGGATCTGCAAGAGCAGTCCTCAGTTTCATTTTCATTGCGTTCCTTTGTGATGATCTTTTTAATCGATAGAGCGGTGGAGTAGCTGACCTTAATCGTGTTTCTATTGAACAGTTTGTGCAGTCTATGTTGTGGAGAGAAGTTTCTGTCTAGCAGTTTCAGGAATATGTGCCCTACTCGTGTTTTTGTGTTGAGGGAAAACGGAGGTGAGAACCAAATGATGTTCCGCCCCCTGTTGCGCCTGTCTTTTGTTGGCCGATTTTGGGTTGGTTGGTATTTGATGCTTTCACTGAATCCGCTTTTTTGGAGCGCTTCATTGTAATATGGGGCTGCTTGGTTGAAGATGTCGGCATTTGATGAGAGCGTGGAGATTCTTTTGCTGATGCTGGCAACCATGTTTTTGAAGACCGTAGGGGGGTGACAGGATTCTTTGTTTATGTACCGGAGTGTCTCATTTGTTTTGTGGAAGGGTTTATGTGTCTTATTTTTTAGATTTAGAGTTGTGTCTAGAAAGTCCACTTCGTGTAAGTTGGTGCTAATAGTTATCTTAAAACCTAGTTCATGAAATGTTTTGGTTAGATCTTTTCTAAGCTTATCTAAGCTAATTCCGTTGTGATCGCGTGAGAGACAAAGGCTGTCGTCCCTATACAGGCCGAATATATGATTAGGGAATTTTTTGTTTAGGGTCTCTAGTAGGAAAAGGCCTATTAAGTCGCAGATGTCTGCACTATCGTAGTCAAATGGGTTTTCTGGGTTTGATGTTTTTACCCAGGTCTTCCCTTCACAGAATAAGAGGGTTTGCCTAGCATGCATGATGGTTTCTATTTCTATATTGCTAATGTTTTTTGTATTTTGATGCGAATTTCAATGCTTTTTCTAGTGTGTCTTTTGTGATGGAGGGGTAAAAGTCTGTGATATTTAGTTGTGTGAATTTGCATCTATAGCTTAATGTTCGGCTCTCGTCAGCCATCTTTTTTTATATATATAATAAGTAAAACCAACCTCAACCTATGGGGCAATACGCAGTCAGTGTTAAAATGGTTCAACAATATAACCGACTTATATTGTTGAACCATTTTAAAACTGACTGCGTATTGCCCCATAGGTTGAGGTTGGTTTTACTTATTATATATATAAAACAAGATGGCTGACGAGAGCCGAACATTATTTACGTGTTACCATTAACGGTTTCCCGCTGTGTTTGAGCTTGAAACCGACGGTACCAATGTTTTTCTGAACTTCTGTAAAACTAATAAATAAATATTTAGCTCTTATATCGAAAAAGTTTTTCTTTGTAATCGAGCACTTTGTCGGAACTCTTTCCCCAAAATACAGTAAGCAAATATATATATATATATATATATATATATATATATATATATATATACACAATTACTATAATAATTATTAAATACCTACAGACACTAGTGTTTCATCCTTTCGAGAATCATCATTGTTGGGAGAAACAATTCTCGCCAGTTGAGAGATTCGAACCCAGCCACTAAACCATCTCTGACTCCATTAGCAAGGAACATACCCTCGGCTAGCGTGAACCTTGGCAAGAATTTAGTTTAAATTAACATTTATGAAGCTTAAATATCATTCACGTAGGTCTACAGTGATCAAATGATTGTAACATCACGATCTACGTACGTGGCCCAAGTGACCAACTTTTACATTTCAACATACTGTGTTCAACGATAAGAACCCAGTTTTTAAAGGGGCAGACGCAATTATTACTATAACTATTCATCAACGTTTCGTCTTTATTTCGAGACTTTTTCCAGAGGAAGTCTCAAAATAAAGACGAAACGTTAATGAACACATAACTTGGTTTGTTCCTTTTCATTTCTCTCTCTCTCTCTCTCTCTCTCTCTTTATATATATATATATATATATATATATATATATATATATATATATATATATATATATATATATATATAAACACAAACTGAATCAATCATGACTACTGAATATCTGGAATAAAAAACAAACAAACACAATTCATAAAAATTTGAACATTCCCTATCTTTGCAAATTTATTCTAAATGTATAACTCGAAATGCAAGTAAAATTTAACAGTGACAGGGTATTCAGTTGAAGAATGAAGATGACATTGACACCTTTACAAAAGGGAGAGAACTCTTCCACCAGTATTTCCTAAACGTATTCTTATCAAAACAAAGTATTGATTTTGTTTCTACACACGACATCTTCAGAACTTAATGTAGGGCCGTTTTGAACTTTCTATATGATTTTTCCGAGAGATCTTTATCTTGATTCTCCTTTTCACAATCACCGTTTGCACATTATTAAAGTACGGTCGTGTGTAGCGTTTGGTGGAGTCTTGTCATTCTGACTCCATTTACGACTCGGCAATCTGAACAAAATTGTATGTTTTAAAGCTTGAACAGCTTAACACAAACAATTTTGGTTCTTTCTATCTCTATACGCAAGTTGAATATTAAAATCTTATAAAAGCATCATATAAACAGCAGCTGGAAAAACAACAACAACAACAACAACAACAACAACAACAACAACAACAACAACAACAACAATAATAATAATAATAATAATAGTGTGTTTCTTCACTATAGGATCACAAGTGAAACTTGCCTAAGGAGTTACCAATATTTTTCTCTTTAATCTCTGCTTGATGACAGCAGCAACAGCATCACCCTTTCCTCTTACAGCACGTCAACAATGACTACCCTCATACTCATTGCCATTCTTGCAACTATAACAGCTGGTTTCTAACCTACAAATTTAATGAAGCTTTTGAAGGTCATCATCAACAACATTTACAGCTTGTTCTCACCAACACTAAACAACAGCTCGCAGCGAAAAGAGTAAAAGACACTTCAGCCTAGATAACTATCAACATCATCCGATGGTAGCAGTCCATCATCTTTCCTGTCGACTATCTGAATCATGCACTTTTATATATATATATATATATATATATATATATATATATATATATATATATATATATATATATATATATATTTTAATATTTTTTTTTATTTCCATAAATGCCACCTTTTTATTTTACTACACACACGAGTTTGTTTGTTCTTCTTTGTTATCACACTACCTCCACTATGTGTCTCCTTTGTTTGGAATAATTATTGCCCAATTGGAAACACGTAAGGTGTTTTTTTTTTACACAGGAATCACCACTTATCAAGGCCCGGAGGCCACTCGACGATAAGGGTTAATGGGTATACATTAGTCATTGTTATTACAACGTGGTAAACATAAGTAGTGGGAATTTTGTAAATTGGATTACTTAGGGGAACGGTTCATCAAGAACTTGTTTACATTGGACTTGAAGACAATCAGATTGTAGTAAGCTGGAAAGCAGGCAAACGGAAGAGAATTTCACAGGCGTGCAGTTAAGAAAGAAGCTTTTTTTATGGAATCTACATTTAGGTTTAAGAGTGTGGGAAATTGTTGATAGTGGTTTTGGCTAGACGAGTGTTTTTCGTGAATGTTTGGCGAGGGGGGGACCATAGATTGAAGTTCAGATGAGCACTTGCCATGAAAATAACGATAAATAAGAGACAGGCTCGGAAAGAGGTTGCAGGGAAGAGAAAAGGGCACTCCGACTAAGCTACGAAGTCTATTTTGAACTCTGTCAAGGCAGGATAAACTGCTTCTAGCAGCTCCTGCCCAGAAGTGCAACAGTACTTCATCGTTAGCCGTGTTTGCAATTGGGCCAGTTGATGCCATGGCAACCTATCCTCTGTTTGACTGATCATTCCGAATATATCCTTCATCTGATACAGATACCATCTTGAGCAGTATTTACCATTCTTTCGGCTTTACGCTTAGATTTTCCCACAGAAGTCTCCATTCTGTTTTTTGTGACGTAGTTTTCATTTGCATGCAGTATATGTCCATAACAGTGCAGGAAATTTTCAGCCCATAGTATATCGAGCAAATAAAATTTTCAGCCCATAGTATATCGAGCAAATAAAATTTTCAGCCCATAGTATATCGAGCAAATAAAATTTTAAGCCCATAGTATATCGAGCAAATAAAATTTTAAGCCCATAGTATATCGAGCAAATAAAAAAAATGGCCAAAGAATTATGTGTGTTATAGGTCCGCCTGTTTAACGGAATAGGATTGAAATCTGCATCCTCCATACAACCTGTAAAATATCAAGCTGAGCATCTTTAACCTAGCACAAGGAACATTTTATAAATTTGAACTGCAAATAAGGATGCGACGTTGAATGCATTTAAATTAACGAGATCGCGATTTAAGGCATGCACTACTTTGCCCGGTCTTGGCTTTGTGCCAATGGACAAACCAAACGATCATTAGCATTTATTGATTTAGAAGCAGAACCATTGGGAAGATATACATCATGCAATGTTATATTTCCTTTCCTGCATCGTTAATAAGAAAGCAATCATACTGATTGAGTTTAACTTGTTCGAAAAGGTTAAGAACCATTATTCTAGGCATTATGTTTGGGAATTTTTAAGATGACGATCGATAGTTTAGATTATTTGGATTATTCAAACTACTGGTCGCAAGGGTCCGTCGCATAACGATTAATTGTATGTCTGTCCGTTCCACGACTTCTCAGAAACTACTTGGCCGATTTGACTGAAATTTTTGTATGAACCTTTTTTATAAAAAAGTGTAGTGAACTAAGTATTATGGTATTCGTTTGGTGCACAGTTAGAGATTCAGAAGGATTAGTATTTAATGCAAAAAATGATAATAAATTTAATCATGTCAAACCATCAATTTGGCACCAAAGCACTCAACACAACGCAACAGTCCAAAATAACGCGGCTCTTAATCACTGGGTGTTTTTTTTTTCTGACTGCTCTGTTTTCTGTTTCTTTTTCTGCATCTTGAAGAAGATGTGGGATAAAGCCGAAAATGTAACAGTTTTAATAAAAAAAATCTTTCTATATACATGAGGATTTTATACCTTCTGGTATGCTTCTTCCCATGAATGTCAATTTCGTCTTATGGTTGTTGTAGATATAAGCTTTTTTTTTTCATTAAGAAAGGGGACACCAGGAGACCTTCACTAAGAATTATTCATTAATGGTTTTATTTGGAGAGAATTGACTGAGGCGAGAGAGAGAGAGAGAGAGAGAGAGAGAGAGAGAGAGAGAGAGATAGTAATGTTATCTAAGCTAATTATTTACTTCTTAACTTTACTTTCTAATTTACTGAATTGAGTGACGCAGTCGGACAGACCAGAGTAACATTCCACTTAGATTATTTCTACATTATTGGTGGTGTCTCATTTGCATGGCTTTCATGTAGAAACTTATCTAGAACCTTTGGTTTTCTCTCTGTTTGAAAATGTGACGCCATTCGTTATTCGTCATTGTTCAACTCCTGTTTTGTCTATGCTGCTTGACCTGCTTGACCTGCTGCCCCATACCTAAACATTATCCTGCCCATCTTTGATTCATCCCTCGACATGATTCCGTTTTACAGATCTAGAATATCATACACCTAGTGTGATCCTCGTCAAAGTTCACACTAACTAATTTAATCGCTACAAACGTAGGGATTCTAATATGTAACAGGAAGGTAGGGAGATAGTTAAACCCACAATATGTTGCACTTTAACTCCACAAAAAATACCCAAATAGCCACATCAACTTTTTTAGGTAGGAACGAGATGATTAGCAATAAACAAACCCTCCTCAAAGAGAGAGATGGTAAAGTCTGATAGGGTGAACCTCCTAGGATTACACAGAATAAATATCACAGGCTTGACAGCTCTGGGCCAGTTGATGCCATTGCAACCTACCCTCTGTTAGACTAATCATTCTGGATATATCCTTCACCTGATACAGAGTGACAAACAGAATTTTTTCAGCCCAGTATTTACTTTCTTTCCACAGCAAGATGTGACACAAGGCTGGAAAGGAGAGGAGAACAAACTACCACCAAGAATTGGAGCAATTTGGCCTCTTAAAAATTGCCTGAACAGCCCCATGGGCATTCTCCAGTAGGAACGCCTCAGATAGTTACTGATAAACTATTATGTTTCGCTGTGTCTGGTTAAACCAGATTGTGCACTTCCATGACAGTTTTCTGAGCTTTACTACTTCCGTGTTGGTTCATGACCAATTTGGAAGTGGGTGTTTTATTTGTGACACTGTCACTGGAAGATTGCCTTACTGGGCCAATAGACTTCCTTTATTCACTTTGTTTTTTTCAGCAGAGCATTAGAGAGAAGTAATCCTATAATGAGTTATTTCCCTTGACTTTTACAAAAATAAATGTATCACATGTTTTCAAAGTCAGACCCAAATAGCAATCCATCTGATATTATATTTCAATATCTCCTGTTAGTTCAGATTGTGCACTGACATAAGCATTCTCATGACAATACTCAAAGCCTTACTACTTTCGTACTGGCTTATGACAAATTGGAATTCTGTTTGTGACATGATCACTTGAAGATTGCTTTACAAAGCTAATAGACTCTTTCTATCCGATTTTTTATTTTTCATCAGAGTTTCCTTCTTGTAAATGATTTGCCTTTACCATGGCTGAGGAGCGTCATCTACCCCTATATGGTAACTCTCTAGAATATCAGACAGAGGCTAACAGGTGCTACACATTGGTGAAGGGTATCCTGGAACTATGCAAGACAGGAGTATTCCGTTACTTGAGACATATACTATACATACCCACTTACCTAAATTCCTCTAAAAACAATTGAAGGCAAGACCTAGGAGAGTGGACCTCCTAAGACCAATGGGCCAATACCACATCCCAACAGGTAAAAAGTAATCAATTTGATTTAGTCTCTAGTCAGACTGATTGTCGAGCAGAGATCCTTGACTGATGTGTTAGATGTAAGAAAATACACGACTTTTTTGCCTCAATCTTTGACTTCTTGACTTTTTTCGCCTCAATCTTTGACCTCTTAACTTTTTTCGCCTCAATCTTTGACCTCTTGACTTTTTTTTGCTTCAATCTTTGACCTCGACTTTTTCACCTCAATCTTTGACCTCTTGACTTTTTTCCCTCGATCTTTGACCTCTTGACTTTTTTCACCTCAATCTTTGACCTCTTGACTTTTTTCGCCTCAATCTTTGACCTCTTGACTTTTTTCGCCTCAATCTTTGACCTCTTGACTTTTTCCCCTCAATCTTTGACTTCTTTACTTTTTTTGGCATCCATTCCTAGTCAGCAGATATCAAACATTAAATTTCATTCCTTTTAACCAATAAAAATGCAGATAATTTTCAAACTTTCATTCCAGTCTTTACCCTTTATTTCCCACCATTAAAAAAAGTCGAAACATGATCAAACTAGCACTTCTTTCACTCTAACTTCAAAGGGACTCACAAAGCTCTATTTCACCAGAAATTAACTATGGACTTGTTGGCACAGTTCACAAAAGAATATGACTAACAATCATTAGATATTTTCTTTGACTTCTCGCCTTTTTTCGCCTCCATTCCCGGTCAACAACTGTTAAACATTAAATAATCTCATTTAGTTCTTTGTAACCAATGAAAATACAGATAATTCGTTGGTCCACATTTTTTTGTTCTTATTGATGTGAATTTGCAGTGCAAAAAACAATCGTTCTGTTTCTCAAATATTGTGAGTTTCATCTTTACTTATGATTTTTACATTTCTTTAATTTTTTTAAATATATGTCAGGCTAAGACAGAGCCTTTCATGACGGGGATAAGGCAAATCAAAGTTGAGACTCATCATATCCATCACACTCCTGATTTCCTGATCACATAAAAGACAGTGTAATCTTTTTCTTTCTTGCGCTTTTCTAAAGAAGGGTTTGTTCAAATTTTTTCTTTCTTAAAACAGTTCTTATTGGGCACCTGAAAATCTGCTGACAAGCAATTCGTATTGAAGGGCTTAGTTGGTGAACCAGGCCCAAATTAAATTGCTCGGTTATTATCTTCTGCACCATCTTCCTCATTTGAGGGAGGCGATCCTAAAAGAATGAAGATTTTGAACATGACCGAGTAACGTATAATTTCGACCTTTATTTTATTTTTAAACTATAAGCCAGGTAAAGATGTACTCTTTTATGACGAGTACTTGTAAAACAGGCATAGGGATGCTACATTGTAACGATGGGGAAGAGATTGGAGCTTGGACGATAATTCGAATGAAACTACTTTGTGATCCAGTCTAAGAGCGAGAGATTTGTGGTATATGTGACAATAATAATTCAGGCATAGGCGAATGATGGCTTTGTAAAGAGAAAGGATAATTATATATATATATATATATATATATATATATATATATATATATATATATATATATATATATATATATATATATATATACAAGGCTCCTAACCATTACGCTATTGGCGGCTGCTTGAACGAGTAGTGAGTTTAACGATAAGCTTTGAGATTCGTTTTTGGCCCTGTCTAAAAGTGAGAGACTACTGCTAGATGCCCAGCCAGTATGATTATTAGTGCCTTTCATGTGGAAATACATTGATCTATAAAAGGGATGATGTGATATCACAAAGTGTTGGAGATTTTATCACATCCTCACTGTCTGCTGAACATGTGATCAACTAGAAATTGTTCAACTAAGCCAAGATACATTTTCTGAAAGATATCATCGGCCATCATAAAAATTCACCACGCCAAACAATATGGCGTATCTATTTAGATCTAATAAAGACATCTTTAACAAAAAAAAGCATAAATGGTTTCTCAGCAGCCCAATCAGACATATTGTCTCCATAGAATTAAAAATCAAACACCAATTCAAGAGATACAATCTGCGAAGTTAATAAGTTGCAGAAATGGAAAAACAAACTTGTAATATCTAGCACATATGACAAAACATTTTGCAAACGACAAAATCTTACAAACAGACTGACCTATAACATTTGAAAAACGCTGACAAGAAATGAACAGATTTCTAAAATCTGGATATTGAATAATGTTATCAAATCTGAAACAGAAGCAAATTTATAAAATCAGATGAATGACCAGATTTATAAAAAATTGGTAAAATAAACGGACACATTCTGTTTGTTATGTAGATTTGTTATTGTGTTGTGTTATGTACATTTGTTTATGTGTTATGTAGATTTGTTAGCAGACTTGTTATTGTGTTATGTTATATAGAATTGCTATTGTGTTATGTTATGTAGTTTTGTTATTGTGTTATGTTATGTAGACTTGTTATTGTATAATGTTATGTAGATTTGTTATTGTGTTATGTTATGTTATGTAGACTTGTTATTGTTTTATGTTATGTAGATTTGTTATTGTGTTATCTTATGTAGATTTGTTTATGTTTTATGTAGATTTGTTATTGTGTTAGCAGAATTGTTATTGTGTTATGTGATGTAGAATTGTTATTGTGTTATGTAGCTTTGTTATTGTGTTTGCTATGTAGACTTGTTATTGTGTAATGTTCTGTAGACTTTTATTGTGTTATATAGATTTGTTATTGTATTAAGTAAATTTGTTATTGCGTTATGTAGATTTGTTATTGTATTAAGTAAATTTGTTATTGCGTTATGTAGATTTGTTATTGCTTTACGCTATGTAAACTTATTATTACACTAACCTGGTGCCCGGTGTTTCCCATGTATTTGGAGGTGTGTGTTGAGCAAAAAACAAAGGAAAAGTGGTAGTAGGTAGGCAGGCAAAGAACCTGTACTGTGAAGCAGGAAAAGAACGTGAAAAAATACGTTATGTCTTTGCTGTTGTATCCATAGCCAAACTGGAAGTGACAAAGGTTTAAATTAAGGCTAGTCAATCGAAAATTTTCTTATATAAGTTTTGGAAAAAATATCTGGGTATTTTCTTTTTAGATTTTCTTTTATTGTTTCAGAATTTGTACTATTGACGTTAATTATGTTACAAGCCGAATTCAAGCATATGTTAAACAAGTCAAACTATTCCAGTTTGTACAAGTAAATTTGGTATATTTTCATAACGTACGCTTTGAAATTCTTTTCTATTTCATTAAAGCAACCATTTAAAAAATTACCCATGAATTTTAGTTTTTTTCCTGTACCGCGAGCTATTTTTTGCATTGTTCAAATTTGGGTATTAAATTTTTTCCACATATCAGCGTTAATATTTGTTACATTGCTGCTGGTATCGATTTGTAATCTTATTTTCCTCTTATTTACATATATGTCCAGATATTTTCTTTGACCATTTGTTGTTGAGTTTTCACTGCTCTATTGAACTACTTTTTTCTTTCATCTTTATACCTAACGTCTGCGAAGATGGATGCACTTTTATTTCATAAGCAAAACAATGGATAATCTCTTTGTAAATGCAATTCTCCATATCTGTAAGACGGGTTCTATTTGAAATTAAAATTACATTTCTTCCTTGAGTCTCTTATGCCACTCAAAAACTGATGCTCGATTCATGCAAGATGGTCAAAAAGCAGTCTGAAGCATTCCATACATTTCCGTGGTAGTTGTCCAATTTTAAAACAGAATTTTATTGCATATCGTTCTTCTACAGTGTCATCACGTCCAGATTGCTTGTTTGAAATTCACCAGATGTGACAATCAGGCTTTTGTAGAGTATATTCCAATTCCTGTTGTAACTATTCATTTGTACCTGAAATAAAAATTGGTCAATCATTCCATGAGATGTATAGCAATAACATACTTAATTTTCAAGAGTCTATGACAATTTTAAATGCCTGAGCAAAAATGCCTGAGCAAAAAAGTCTGGAAACTTATTGAAGGCACCTCGTATTTTATATTTCTTCTCTTCATTTTTCTTTTTAATTTCACAAATATTCGAGATAATAATTTAATTTCACGAATATACGAAATAATAATTTAATTTCACGAATATTCGAAAGAATAATTTAATTTCACGAATATTTGAAATAATAATTTAATTTCACGAATATTTGAAATAATAATTTAATTTAAAAATATTCGAAATAATAATTAAACTTCACGAATATTCGAAATAATTATTTAATTTCATGAATATTCGAAATAATAATTTAATTTCACGAATATTCGAAATAATAATTTAATTTAAAAAATATTTCAAATAATAATTTAATTTCACGAATATTCAAAATAATAATTTAATTTCACAAATATTCGAAATAATAATTTAATTTCACGAATATTCGAAATAATAATTTAATTTCACAAATATTCGAAATAATAATTTAATTTCACAAATATTCGAAATAATAATTTAATTTAAAAATATTCGAAATAATAATTTCATTTCACGAATGTTCGAAATAATAATTTAATTTCACGAATATTCGAAATGATAATTTAATTTCACAAATATTCGAAATAATAATTTAATTTCACGAATATTCGAAATAATAATTTAATTTCACAAATATTCGAGACTAGCTGTACCCGGCCACGCGTTGCTGTGGCTCAGTTTGTTAAAATGGAACACATGTGAAAGTAGAGAAAAGTTTGATTCTTTTTTTCAAGAGAATGTACAAATTATTTAATTTTTTTTAACAGATGTTAAGAAAATAAACAGGAAAATACTTCCATCATGAATTATGCAAAAAAATAAATAAAATGTTGATTTAGTGTTTCAATATGCTGAGTATGCACTGTTTTACGGTTGTTGTAAAAATGGAACGGAAACTTAAATTTCGCTTCATTTTAATCTTTCTTAATTTTTTAATTGTCCTCCCCCAACGAATATAATCAAAACAGTAACATTCAACAATTGTACTTTATGTATATAAAACACAAAATGGGTGTTTGTATTACTGTACACATAGATTCGAAAAAGTTGTCAAAAAACAAATATATAACAAATAAATGTTATCAAAGCCAAGATAAGTTACTTTTCTGCCAAACTGGATATATATATTTTTCGTGTTTTTATTCAATGTAACATATTTATTCAGCTCGAAAACCATACAGTGTTTACCGATGTATTCGAAAATTCAAGATGGCGTCTCACACCCTCTTTAACATAGTAAGTATGGAAAAAGGTGTTATAAATAAAAAACTATACAAAATACTATTAAAAACCCGCCGAATATATGCCAACCTATGTCACGGTAACATATATTGAGCGAGTTTTTAACAGTATTTTATCCGGTTTTTTATTTATAACATCTTTTCCCACACTTACCGTGTTAAAGAGAGAATCAGACGCCATCTTGAAGGTTCCAATACATCGGTAAACACTGTATGGTTTTCGAGCTGAATAAACATGTTACATTGAATAAAAACACGAAAAATATATCCAGTTTAGTAGAAAAGTAAGTTATCTTGCCTTTGATAACATTTATTTGTTATATATTTCTTTTTGGACAACTTTTTCGAATGTATGTGTAGAGTAATACAAACCCCACAAAATATTTATTAAACAAAAAATTAAAAAAAAATCGTCTTAAATTTTCCAAAATCGGTAATTCTCCCCCCCCCCCAAAAAAAACTCCGTAATGTTCCGTGTTTTCTCACTATGGGGTTGTATTACTGTACACAGATTCGAAAAAGTTGTCAAAAATTGGCAGAAAAGTAACTTATCTTGGCTTTGATAACATTTATTTGTTATATATTTGTTTTTTTTGACAACTTTTTCGAATCTATGTGTACAGTAATACAAACCCCCTTCGGAGGTTGGAATGCCCCCCCCCTAAAATGTACTTGGAAAAAGCGATTTTATAGTGAGATTTAAGAATGGTTAGTCGAAAAAAAGGGTGAAAAACAAAACAAATAAGCAATAAATAATTATAATTTTCGGCCCCCAAGAAAAAGAACAGAAAGGGAAGTCCATGTACGTGAATATCGCCGCATATAAATTTACCTGAATGTCGTCTGGTAAGTGGTACGTTGAAAAAGTAAAGGAACGTGGCACAAATAAAGTTGGATACACAAGTAAGAGTCGTAGAGTGATAGAGTGTAAGTAAAACCTGGAATATCAGGTTGTTTCGTTTCGTTTCGTTTTTACAATGGAAAGAGCAGAGAATGGAGAGAAAAGAAAGAAAGAAGGGAAGACCGAAAGGAAAGATTATGAAGGAAGTTTGGTAAGAAATAGCTATGCAAAAGTGAAATATCGTGTAGACTGAAAACATAGGAAAGTAGGGTAAGAAATAGCTATACAAAAGTGAAATATCGTGTAGACTGAAAACATAGGAAAGTAGTCCCCCACCACCATCAGCACAACAAAAGAAAATGAAAATGTAACGATGTTAAACATGCCTTCGCGTAAATCGCAGTTCCGATTTTTAGAAAACCCTACCAACGCGAGTTTAAAGTTAATGTAAGTCGAGTATTCGAAGTAATGTGTTCGGTAATGCAATTCAAGATAACGTAACGTATAGCGTTTAGTTTGTGTTTATGTTTATGGAAAGAAAGAGAAACATAGGGAAGTACCCCCACCACCATCACCCAAAAAGCAAAAAGACAACGAAAGGTAAGAAAGAAAGAAAGAAAAAAAGAACGAAAGGAAAGAGCAAAACGGAAGTTGTGTTTGTGAAAGTAAGTTTGGTGCGTTTGACGTAAATGTCAATTCAGGTTTTCAGTAAACTCTAACCACGCGGGTTATAACGAAAATCGAAGTAATGTAATTGTGAATTCAATTCCAGGTAACGGATTGTGTTCTGTTTTAATCTAATTTTATGATAATAAATGCTTTATAAATTGTGTTTATGTTTTATGCTAACCAATGGCAAAGTAATCGTGGTTCGTTTCAGCGTAAGTCCAGTCCAGTTTTTAGATAAATTCTAACCGGTGGTCGGTTTTAAATGTCTCCTGTGAACGGTCTGGAACGGTGTAAGTGAGTGGTGGTGGAAGGATGAATTTAGTAGAGAGAGTTTACCTTACTACTTCCATTAAATGTAACCGATTTTTACAGTGGACTCTCACCAGACAGAATATAGGAAACTCTGATCAGCGAGATACTGGATATGTAATAAGCCTATAACATACGGCAGATGTCGTGATTCAGTTTGTGAATGATACGGCTGCACCAAATGTATACAGGTGCAGTCCTATAAAGGTCAAAGTCGGAGGGGAAAAAATGAGTTCATTTTATTTATATAGAGATAATAATTTAATTTCACGAATATTCGAAAGAATAATTTAATTTCACGAATATTCGAAATAATAATTTAATTTCAAGAATATTCGAAATAATAATTTAATTTCACGAATATTCGAAATAATAATTTAATTTCACGAATAATCGGAATAATAATTTAATTTCACGAATATTCGAAATAATAATTTAATTTCACGAATATTCGAAATAATACTTTAATTTCACGAATATTCGAAATAATGATTTAATTTCACGAATATTAGAAATAATAATTTAATTTAAAATTATTCGAAATAATAATTTAATTTCACGAATATTCGAAATAATTTCACAAATTTTCGAAATAATAATTTAATTTCACGAATATTCGAAATAAT
Organism: Euprymna scolopes; assembly: GCF_053919585.1. Taxonomy (NCBI): domain Eukaryota; kingdom Metazoa; phylum Mollusca; class Cephalopoda; order Sepiida; family Sepiolidae; genus Euprymna; species Euprymna scolopes. The sequence continues at coordinate 24,804,963 of NC_136525.1, read as the reverse complement.
AATTTAATTTCACGAATATTCAAAATAATAATTTAATTTCACGAATATTCGAAATAATTTAATTTCAAAAATGTTCGAAATAATAATTTAATTTCACAAATATTCGAAATAATTTTATTTCATGAATGTTCGAAATAATAATTTAATTTCACAAATATTCGAAATAATAATTTTATTTCACAAATATTCGAAATAATAATTTAATTCCAGAAATATTCGAAATAATAATTTAATTTCATGAATATTTGAAATAATAATTTAATTTCACAAATATTCGAAATAATAATTTAATTTCACAAATATTCGAAATAGTAATTTAATTTCACAAATATTCGAAATAATAATTTAATTTCACGAATATTCGAAATAATACGTGTTTCAGTTTTTACTGTATCTGCTCTCAAATTTAAAATTCGGTTACACTCTTCCGCTAAGTTTTATTGCGGGTTTTTCTGGTTCTGTTCAAGTTCCATCCATCTATCCAGTGCAATCATAGCCGAGATTGAACTCACTATGTGGGTTTGTAGTGTAATTCGAATCTTGTCGGTAGCTGAATACTTCGCCAGGCCTATCAAGGGTATTTTCTTTATCGTGACGTCATCACTGGGACTCTCTTAAGCCTTTCACGGCTTAAGAGAGTCCCATCTATCCTTGAGAGAAGGATAGACTACACCAGTTTCTCAACCTGGTATTTTACCTCGCAGTACATACAGGGCCTTGCCTTCCTAAATGATCACCCATCTGGTACCGGCCAGGTTCAACGTTGCTTAACCTTGGTGTTTTGACGAGAATAAGTGTGTCAACATGATTGTGCCGTATTGTTTAAGCTAATCTAGCAATAAGGTTCAGATTTCTTTGTCAGACGGCACGATCAGGTCTTGAATCAACATGAAGCATTTAAACATACCTGCAGTTATTTCGTTTAACTGAAAATTGTTGCAGCCTTCATTAACCGCATTTGCGAAATTCATATAACGTTCACCATCTTGTTTTGTCCCCAACGAATATCAAACAACGAGTTGCTTTAGTCAATATTAGTATAGCATCCTGGAACGATACTTCGATTGATTGTCTGGGCAATTGGTAGTCTGTGTATTCTTCATCTTGTAACAGAGTGTGGGCGCGTGCATGTAAATATCGAACCGTGTGCGAAGAAAAAAATATAAAAAGCGTGTGTGCACGTTCAGCACGTTCGAGACGACGTTCGATAGGACAGAGGTCAGAGAGAAGGAGCACAATCACGTTAGAGACATAGGTGACGTCACGGCCGTAACGAGAAGTCACATGTGGCGGGAGAATGAGAAAATAAATGTCGTTGTTAAAAAAGAAGTCGAGTTATTACTTGTCCCATGTTCCTTGCGACGTAGACTGCATACAACGTGCTGGGTCCCGTGTGTAAACATGGATAACGTTAGTTTTCCGTGACTCCAGATTTTCTTAATAAAAGTCGAACTTTTTTTGTCGAACCAGCTTTTTTAATTTGTTTACAGATTTCTGCGAACCTTCGGAAATAAGCCTCTAAGTTACTTCTCTTGGTTTGTAAATAAATTCGCCTAATTAATTTATTATCAAATTTTGGAGGAATATGTTCGAATTGCCTACATTTTTTTCGTTTTTATTCCAGTAGCTTTTCAAATCGCTGTTGATTATGTTGTCATTGATTTTCTCACTTTTCTTATTTCTGTTGATCGAGTTCTCATTAGACTTACTTTTCGAATAATTGTAGTCCTGTCAACGTTGAATATCTTGTTTAAAAATTCAAGCATACAACTGATGCTCATGTCATACAACTTTTATGTTTTTTTCAACATAAATTTTTTACATAAACGTCACCACTTATCAAGGCCGATAGGCCACTCAAGGATAAGGGTTAAAGAGTGTAGAGTAGTCAAAAGGACAATATAGTAATCGATAGTAATGGAAGTTCGGTAAATTTATTAACTTAAGTGGAATGGCTCATCAAAAATTTGTTCACATTGGACTTGAAGACAACCATATTATAGAAAGCTCGAAAGCAGGAAAACGGAAGACAATTCCACAGGCGTGCAGTTCTAAGAAAGAAGCTTTGATCATGGAATCTAGGTTTAGGTTTAGGTACAGATAAAGAGTGGGGAAAATTATTGATAATGTTTTCAGCTAGTCTAGTGTTTCTTGTGAAAGTTTGGCGAGGGGGGACCATAGATTGAAGCTCAGTTGAACACTTTCCATGAAAATAACGATAAAGCAGAGACAAACTCGCAACATCTCTTCTGTGAGACAGAGGTTGCAGCGAAGAGAAAAGGACATCTCCCACCAGGCCACAAAGTCTATTTTGAACCCTATCAAGGCAGGATAAGTCTTTTCTAGCAGCTCCTGCCCATATGTGGCAACAGTACTCCATCCTTGGACGTATCTGGCTCTTATATAGATAGAGAATTGCATCAGCAGTGAGATATCTACTGGATCGATAGAAGGATCCGACCATTTTTCCAGCGGCCTTGGCAACAGATTTGATGTACGTATTCCATTTAAGATCAGGAGTAAAGGTCAAGCCCAGAAGCCTGTCAAAACTTGAGGCCTCCCCAAGACGAGAGCCATTCATTTTAATTGATGCCAGATGGGGATCAGAACGTTGATGATGTAAAGATAGAAGCTTGGTTTTAGATGCATTAAAAGTAACCAGCCACACCTTTCCCCATTGTACAACGTGATCAAGATCAGAGGAGAGAGAATCGGAGAGAACTTGGTCGTTTACTGTCTTAGATGTGCTACCATAGATGGTAGTGTCATCAGCAAAAATGTCTACAAATAATGAAAGGATGTGATTTGGAAGATCATTAATGTAGATCAGGAAAAGATTTGGGCCCAGGATGGACCCCTGAGGGACTCCAGCATTTATACTGTGAGCTTCTGATTTTCGCCCATCAACTACTACTCTTATGAACCTATCAGAGAGAAATGATTTAATAATTGAGAAGACATTTCCAGCTATACCATAGCTGGAGATCTTGTGAAGTAAACCTTTATGCCATACCCTATCAAAGGCCTTTGATATGTCAAGAGCAATTGCCCTAGAAAAGTTGCCTCTGTCGAGAGATTCGCTAATCCTATGAGATATAACTGTAAGCATATCTGATGTAGATCTAGCAGAACGGAAACCATATTGAGTGTCACTACGAAGGTTATTTATGCTGAGATGGTTGATTACTTTTCTATTTAACACAGATTCCAGCAACTTACTCATGACGTACATGAGACTTATTGGCCTGAACTGAGAGGGGGATGAGCGATCAACTGAATTCTTAAATACAGGGCATACTGATGAGATTTTCCAGGGTGATGGGAAGCAATTCTCCTTAAGACAACGTTTAAACAGTTTTGTAAGTATGGGTGCTAGTTCTGGTTGAAGTTTTTTGAGTACTATAATTGGAATATCGTCAGGGCCGGTTGCTTTACTGGAATCAAGGTTTTTGATTAGCTTGGCTACATCACATACAAATATTTGTATATCACATAGTGTGTTTTCTGATACAGGAGGAAATATTGGGGGTTGGCGGCCTTGGTCGCAAAGGGTAGAATTGGCTGCGACGGTCTGTAATAGGTTCAACTCGAATCCCTTGTCTTCAAATCTGCTTATCGTTGAGTGGAAAATAATACACAATTTAGAATAGATTTATTCCGTTAGGTGCAATAATAGAAGTCCGTGTCGGGTAGCAACAACTGTGAAGTGAGTTGACAAATAAATGGCTAAGTGTTCGCATTTCAACTTGCAGTTCCACTGACTCCAATCAGTTCTATTCTCCTTAATTATACGCGAATGTAATTACGTGTTCAAGCCACGTCACAATGTAAAGAAACAAACTTGTAAGATCTGGAAAGTTATCACACTCTCAGAATGTGGCAAATGAACATGCTTGTAAAATCTGTCCAATTAGTAGAATTATAAAATCTGACAAACAGACGGACTTATACGAGCTAAAAATTGGACAAACTTCTTTAGTCTGAAAAATTAACAGTTTTTTCAGATTTTGACAAATGAACAGACTTGTAAAATCTGGTCAATTAATAAGTTTTTAAAATTGTGGAAACTGTACAATCTGAAAATTTGACAGACTTATAAAATCTGGCAAATAAATATATTTTATTAGCTCTTGTAAATTCATATCTGAATTGATCTGGATTCTTTCATCTGAAATTATTTTCAGTCTGATCTTCTCTAGTTTTACCATTTGGGAATTTGTACTTTGTGATTCTCTACTCAGAATTAATCTTAAGCCTTGGACTTGTGTTTGTCAAATATCGGCTCAGCAGAGAAGCGACTCAACAACAATGTTTGAACTTTGGAAGATTTTCTTTGATAACTTGTCACGTTGACAATCGTTACAGCATTTCCCACTCAAAGATGACGATTCCATTTGTAGAGTGAAATCTTGGCTGCTATTGAAGTGGATCAAAAGTTGTCTCAATTCATTCTTTAAGTGCTTTAAGCTTATGTAATGATATATTTGGTTATCGTATCAGTTCTGTGCGAATTTCAATTCTCTGGAATTTAAAAGCAAGTGAAACTGTTTCTCCTTCTCCTCCTTCTCCTCCTTCTTCTTTTTCTAAATTTTCTTCTCCTAATTTTAATTTCTCTTCTTCTATTTCTTCTTTTTCTACTTCTTCCTTTCTAATTCTTCTTTTTGTTCCAATTCCCCTTCTAGTTCATCATCATCATCATCATCATCATCATCATCGTCGTCGTCGTCGTCGTCATCGTCATCATCATCATCATCATCATCATCATCATCATCATCATCATCATCATCATCAGCAGCAGCAGCAGCAGCAGCTTCTTCTTCTTCTTCTTCTTCTTTTCTTAATTATTAAGCAATGATTGATTTTGGTCACCACTTGATATGATCATAGGCTTGGTTCGGGTAAAGGTCGATTTTACAGAGATCTTTCTGCAGAGTGTCTGGCCATTTCACGGTGGACCTTCTTATCGGTCGCTTTCTGTGGACTTCTAATACAAAGACAAACTTTGCAATGATGTTGATCCTCAGCACATGTCAAAACAGTATAAGTTGTCATTCCACCATCCTGTCCTCGATTGGTGCAATGTCGTAGCACCTTTGAGTGTCCTTATTACAAACCTGATTGAACACTGTAATGCTAGAAATCCAGGAGAGGATTTTGATTTCTATGACAGCGGACTTTCACTCCGTCTTTCTCGTTTTTGGTAAAGATCTGGTGTGTGTACTAAGCAATGGGTCTCAGAAGCGTTCATTAGATCTTTTGATTTTTAGTCACAAGGAATGTTTGATGGAACTAAATAATATATATATATATATATATATATATATATATATATATATATATATATATATATATACTAGCAAAAGTACCCGTCGTTGACTGGGTTCAAAAAACAGCCTACAGAAAATGGACTCTGATTTATGAAAGTATGATAGGTTATGAAAAGGAAGGGTTGTAAAGAGATAGCTTCGAATTTGGGGGTATCAAAACCAAAGCAAAATATGATGAAAGTAAAAATAAAATAAAATAGATAAACCCCATAATTTATTATACCATACTTGTTCACACTGAAACACTTATCACAATATTCTGTGGATCTATATTAAAAAACCTTGTTAAACTTTGTGACATATTTGCATTCTATGGAGGTCAGACGCAAACGAACACCCCATAATTTTATTATACCATATTTCTTCAAACTGAAACATAATTATCAAAGTATACTTACGCAGATAGATATGAAAAGTCTTTATTAAAGTTTGTGCCTATTTCCATTCTATGGAGGCCAGGCGCGAACGCAGGCCCCACAATTTTATTATACCATCCCTATTTAAGTTAAAACATACTTATCAAAGTATTATTATGTACATCTTTATCAAAAACACTTGTAAACGTTTTTTTTTAAATTTTTTAATTTTTTATTTCCATACTTTGTGGACCAGGCGCGTACATTATAAAAGTACATTTCATAATTATAAAAAACATTTCATAATTATCAAAGAACATTTCATAGTTATTAAAGAACATTTCATAATTATTCAAGAATATTTCATAATTATAAAATAATATTTCATAATTATAAAAGAACATTTCATAATTATAAAAACATTTCATAATCATAAAAGAACATTTCATAATTATAAAAGAACATTTCATAATTATAAAAGAACATTTCATAATTATAAAAGAACATTTCATAATTATAAAAGAACATTTCATAATTATAAAAAAACATTTAATAATTATAAAACGACATTTCATAATTATAAAAGACATTGACTATTAAAAAGGAAAGTAGAAAGATTTAATGAATGCACCACAAAATCCGTGCAAAATAGAAAATGGAAAAAGTTATTTTATTTAATGAAAATGTTACATAAGAGCTCTTAGTATAAGGTTTAGTAACATTATAAGTTACTTTTATATGTTCTGGGACAAGGTTTCGTTATATTTATAGGTTACTTTCATAGGATCTTAGTATAAGGTTTAGTAACATAAGTTGCTTTTATAGATTCTTACAATAAGGTTTTGTAACATTATAGGTTACTTTCATATGTTCCTGTATAAGGTTTCGTTACATTATAGGTTGTTTTCATAGGTTCTTAGTATAAGGTTTAGTAACATTATAGATTGCTTTTATATGTCTTTCATATAAGGTTTAGTAACATTATAGGTTGCTTTCACAGATTCTTGTTTTGTAACATTAGGTTGTTTTCATAAGTTCTAAGGTTTAGTAACATTATAGTTTGCTTTTATAGGTTCTCGGTTTAATAACGTTATAGGTTGTTTTTATAAGTTCTTTGTAGTAGGTTTAGTAACATATTAGGTTACATTTTTTGGTTCTTAGTATAAGGTTTAATAATATTATAGATTGCTTTTATAGGTTCTCCTATAAGTTTTAGCAACATTATAGGTTGCTGTTAATCTTCATTAGAAGACAGTTAAAAGAATCATAAACTTTAACTGATATTATTGAGTGAGTTCGAACTTTTTTTGAATGACTTCACGCCTTGTAAAGAAATGTCCAAATGCGTCTAAAAGTTTTGGAACACCGTGTGGAGCTTAAGACACGCATGGACAACCTAAGGATCGTGGAGGATTTTCCTGTGAACCACGGAAATTTCCAAGAAGATCTTTTTAGGAAAGTGTTGTGTCGTGACACAACAGTGAAAATAAGAACAATCAAGTCGAGGTTCAGTTAAGGAACAAGTGTATTAACAATAATGTACAAAGATAGGAAAACGTGTATATCTGCTGGGCACTCGGCTAGCAGATGAAGTGCTGTCGCATCTCTCTCACCGGTGTTGGAATTACTAGCGCTATTTATAGTTCTAATCAGTGTAAATTCCTCTGTTCAAGGAAGACCGGTATAACAGAAAGTAGTTTTGTACACTTAATAGAAATATCTGAACATGCCATAGGAATTTAATGCGACCTTTGGCTAAAACTAAAACCACTGAAAAAAAAATAGGACAACTAAAACTGTTGTTGTAGACCGTTAAAGGTCCTGAAGAAAGAGACAGTATTTAATGGAGACAAAATATATTGAACAGAAATGCAAATGCAACATATGAAAATATTTTATTTCATCCCTAGTAGTGGGACCTGCGGACATTCCACAGCAGCTTTATTGTATGTAATATATTATCGTTGGGCATTCTGTGGACTTGAGCGTGAATCGAGACCTGTGATAAATTATAGCTCTTTTGTTAAAACTGGTTAGTTTAGTGTCAGAATATATCTAGTTATTACCGTTTTTCCTCTTATAAGAGTCTGTGACATATCTCGATTCTATGGACGTCCGGCACAAACGAAAAGTCCATTATAGCATTATACCATCTTTAGACAGAACAGGTATTATCAGTGGGTCCTAGCCAGAAGACCGAGAAGGTATCTTTTACTTTCACATACAGCCCAAAAGAGACATCACTTTTTTTAAAAATTTATTACATTGCATCTTTGGTGATCGGGAGATCCTATTTATTAAAAACGAGGACAGAAGCTGATAATGTACTACGAGCATTAAATTAGCACATCTATATACTAAATTAATGTTCGTAGTATGTTATCACTAGGGCTATGACAACAGCATATTCTTATCATTGTTTTGACTCTCAAATATATATCCGACACAGTTAGACACAGTTAATCAACCGAGAACCACATCACTCTATATAAAAGCATACAAGGTATCAACGGATACACACTCGAGAGTCAAAATAATGAAAAAACTATACTGGTGTCATATCCTTAGTTATCACCTTCTATCCTCTTTTAATTAATAGAATCTCCCGATGAATAATGTATAATCTGGAAACTGTGACACACGTACGTACGTTAAAAACACTATGGTATTATTATACAGATACATAGATCGGCTTCGGTTCCCTATCAACATTTTATTGATGAGCGCGTATACAGATATATACACATACGAATATTTTATATTATTTATATACATATATTCCGACTTTATTGATTGTATAATAAAGTAAGGATAAAAATACAGACAATCAAATAAAGTCCAAGATTTGAAATATCGAACATAAAATTTGGATACCGAAATATTATTGATTTTTAAAAAAAAAAATAAAGCCACTTTATAAATTTTCAATGTTTTTTTAAATCTAAACCGCAAAAATATACATGGACAGCATTTTTCAATAATGCAAGCAATTAATATATATATATATATATATATATATATATATATATATATATATATATATATATATATATAAGAATATCGGTCACGATAAGATTTAATGTAAAATATTTATATCCATATTATTCTTCAAGTAAATATATCTATATAATTATAAAACTCAAATGACATTGTAACGAGTGATGTAACCCACTTTCCGGTTTACGACATCCGGTTGCGTATGCACGCATAAACATTAACCCAATAAACACAAATCGCTTCTTTTGCAGATTTTTACCTGCTAACGTTTATATTTCGAAATTATTATTTAACATGGGAAGAGTGGGGGTGTTTTGCAACTATTCTTTATTACAACTATACTGTCGCTATTTTCTTACAACTAAACAAATTTAACCCGTTTACGACCATAAGAACAATTGTAGTAAAGCCAAGACTACTACTACTACTACTACTACTACTACTACTACTACTACTACTACTACTACTACTCTCTATCCGTCCCTTTTCCTTCCTTCCTTCCTTCTTTTTTATTTTTTGTTTACATTTCTAGGTACAAAATAGCTGCGTGAGAACGGTGAATTTGTTGACACATTTACTAATCTGTTTCAATATTAGTTTTATTTTATTTTATTTATTTAGGTTTTATTTTTTTGCTTCAGGTTTTTTTTAAGATTTTAAGTTTCTATAACTTGGTTGAAAGATTCCAATATGGGGTTTTCATTCTTATATTTCTCATTGGTAGGTTCATGTGCGTTTTTGCTGCTAAATGACTTTCGTCGGCGTTTGATTCGTAGGAACATCATGTTTAATTTTCTATTTTTGAGCGATTATTCGGAAAAATAGGTAACTTTACACGAATAGGAGGGATTTTTTTTTCATGTTTGAGTGATCCGTCTGAATGCCATTAACCTGGAATAATCAACACAACCATAAAACGTATTGTTTTACTGTGTACGTTTTCAGCGTCCCAATTGTTCTTTTTTTTTCGCATTTAAATTATCCAAATAAACAATTGTTAATACTGTCTGCTTTTTTTTACATCGTTCATTTCTGTATTACGTTTAAGTTATTTTAACGCAATTTTTCTTTTTTACAAATAATCTACTTTAACCCATCGACAGCCATAAAATAAGTTATGTTGTCATTGTAAAAAAAGATATATCAAAATTTGAATTTAACTATAAGTATTATGGTATCTGTTCAGTGCACATGTACCTATAAGTATGGCCAACCTCTTATAATTCAGTAACTGTAAATTTTTTTTCAAAAATAATCAATTATAATAAACAGAACGACTCAGAAATCTATCTATATTCTTTTTTCATTTTAATATACTTTCATAGAAATGTTTCTGTTATGTCGAAAAAAATCTATTTTTTTACGTCACGCTCATACATGAATTCCATAGCTAAAATATAACATACTGACCCAACGGGTCACGTGTAGTCTAGTATATATATATATATATATATATAAATATATATATATATATATATATAAATAAGTGTGTATTTGTGTGTGTGTGTGCGTGTGTGTGTGTAAGTATGCCTTGCATAAGTCAAAATGGTTAACGGTTTGGGTAGGTAGCAAATCTGACGTTTAGTTCAGATCGATTCCAAAATTCATACTGCCAACATAGATAAACATCTCACTATAAGGTAATAAAATGGGAAAACAAAATAGAAAGAAAGTTGATAGAATTTTATGTAATGAAGAACACCTCTCAAGTTTAAAGCCCGCTTTTCTCAGCCTCACCCAACCTCTTTCCTCTATCACCTCTTTCTTTTTTTTTTCTTTATTATGATTTTTAATTCCTTTTACAATAATGGAAAGAAATTTTATATAAGAATGATCATTGTTTCCCCAACAAAAGGAGGGTGAACCTGTAAATTTACCCTTGTCCGTTCGTCCGTTCGTCTGTCCGCACTTTCTTCAATAACTCCGCCTTAGAATTTTTAAAAATTTTGCACAAACATTAAACATGATATGAGTAAAAAAGTAACAAAATGGATTTTCCGGAAAAATTCCGGTTGCCTCCCCCCCTCCCCTTCGGGTGCTTTTCGTGTTAAAATAGCTAAAATTAACACCTTTGTGCTTATTAAAAAAATTGATGCCTTGGATTTTTATAAAACTTTCTGAAAAGTTGTAACTAACTGATTTCTATATAATTTGGTTTGTCTATACTTCGCGATAACTCTTGGGTGTACCCCAGAGGCTCTTTTAGGGCTAATAAAAACACACCATTTTTGGGACTTTTATAGCATATTTGTGTATGTCTATTTAGCAGTTTTGCATGGTGTTGAACTTAAATTTAAATATGGTAAGGCCTTGGAGACTTTTGGGGCTAAATGGTGGGGGTGGGGAAAATGATGGACTTAGTCATTTCTATTTTTGCATAGTGTAGAACTCAAATTTACATATGTTAAGGCCTAAAACTGCACCGTTTGTTCATTTTCACCAGGATTTGACGTCTCCTGGAGAATTTTGGGGCTAAATGGGGGAGGGGAAATGCTGAACTTAGTCATTTTTTTATGCCTCGTCCACTGTGCACTCACGGGGGGGTATGCATGCTTCACTTATTTAAAATATGGTTCCACTGTAAACCATCCAGTCCGATGATGATGCTTTTCTAAATAAATTGCAACAGAACCATGCATTAAATAAACATGCATTAAATAAACATGCATTAAATAAACATGCATTAAATAAACATGCATTAAATAAACATGCATTAAATAAACATGCATTAAATAAACATGCATTAAATAAACATGCATTAAATAAACATGCATTAAATAAACATGCATTAAATAAACATTCATTAAATAAACATGCATTAAATAAACATGCATTAAATAAACATGCATTAAATAAACATGCATTAAATAAACATGCATTAAATAAACATGCATTAAATAAACATGCATTAAATAAACATGCATTAAATAAACATGCATTAAATAAACATGCATTAAATAAACATTCATTAAATAAACAAGCATTAAATAAACATGCATTAAATAAACATTCATTAAATAAACAAGCATTAAATAAACATGCATTAAATAAACATGCATTAAATAAACATGCATTAAATAAACATGCATTAAATAAACATGCATTAAATAAACATGCATTAAATAAACATGCATTAAATAAACATGCATTAAATAAACATGCATTAAATAAACATTCATTAAATAAACATGCATTAAATAAACATGCATTAAATAAACATTCATTAAATAAACAAGCATTAAATAAACATGCATTAAATAAACATTCATTAAATAAACATGCATTAAATAAACATGCATTAAATAAACATGCATTAAATAAACATGCATTAAATAAACATGCATTAAATAAACATGCATTAAATAAACATGCATTAAATAAACATTCATTAAATAAACATTCATTAAATAAACATGCATTAAATAAACATGCATTAAATAAACATGCATTAAATAAACATGCATTAAATAAACATGCATTAAATAAACATTCATTAAATAAACAAGCATTAAATAAACATGCATTACGTAAACATGCATTAAATAAACATGCATTAAATAAACATGCATTAAATAAACATGCATTAAATAAACATGCATTAAATAAACATGCATTAAATAAACATTCATTAAATAATCATGCATTAAATAAACATGCATTAAATAAACATGCATTAAATAAACATGCATTAAATAAACATGCATTAAATAAACATGCATTAAATAAACATGCATTAAATAAACATGCATTAAATAAACATGCATTAAATAAACATGCATTAAATAAACATGCATTAAATAAACATACATTAAATAAACATACATTAAATAAACATACATTAAATAAACATACATTAAATAAACATGCATTAAATAAACATGCATTAAATAAACATGCATTAAATAAACATACATTAAATAAACATGCATTAAATAAACATGCATTAAATAAACATGCATTAAATAAACATGCATTAAATAAACATGCATTAAATAAACATGCATTAAATAAACATGCATTAAATAAACATACATTAAATAAACATACATTAAATAAACATGCATTAAATAAACATACTAGAATGATTAACTAAACGTAAACTTCGTTAACAATGCTCCTGGAATTGGTCCGAGTGAATGCTGGTTTTACAGGAATCTTTGTGCACGATATCTGTCATCTTATCATCGGCCTGGTTGCTTTCTGGAAACTTCTCGTGCTAATGTAAAACTTTGTTTGCCTTCAGGATATATCCAACCTTCTGAATTGCCATTCTCTCATCTTGCCTTTAGTTGGTGCGATGCCGTAGCACTTTTGGATATCCTCATTGTAGACGTGGTTGAGCAATCTACTTCCAGACATCGAGCTGAACATTTTGGTTTCTATAACGACAAATCTTTGTTTAGCCTTCATCGTGTAATAAGGGCCGATACGTGTATATATATATATATATATATATATATATATATATATATATATATATATATATATAGTAATGTGATTGATAATTTAAAAATCAATTTAGAATTAAATTAAAAACCCATTTCATAAGAAGGAACAACAACAAAATCATTGATTTTGATTTTGTTGTTGTTCCTTCTTATGAAACGGATTTTTAATTTAATTCTAAATTGATTTTTAAATTATCAATCACATTACTAAATATTAAATTAGCTCTAGGATATTTACCTATCGAGCTTATTATGTATCTAAATTACAACGAGCACTTTTTCTTTCCCTGTATTTTAATTAAACTAGTAATTTTACTAAAATACACTCTGCTCTTTAGACTATTGTTCTAATCTCCTTTAAATTATATATATATATATATATATATATATATATATATATATATATATTTGTAAACATTCCAAGAGTAATGTTTTTCCAGTTATAGCAGAATAGACAGTAATATAATATAAATAGTACAATACCAAATATATTAAATTTGCTTGAAATACTGAGTTGTAATTACGATACCCCTACTAATATATACGGACCTATCATAAATAACCTATTTCAAGTAAACCCCTTCCATTATTCAAATAAACCCCATTAATACATATGATTAAATAAACATCCTCTTTCAAACACGTATCCTATATTCTTCCCGAGAGTTTAGATGCGCAAGTGCATATATATATATTGAACCTGCCATGGCCTTCATTAAATAATAAAAGCTATACTCCTCCTACATCAGAAAGATTACTTTAGTTTTCCCATTTTCTCCCCCAAAAGTTTCAATATTTTATCTCTCACTTCACAATTATTTTGCTCCTAATGTAACTATCGGCAAACGTCGCATCCCTATTATGTTACCTAGCATCTTCTTTCTTGTTCTGATGAGAAGCATTAGGCTTCGAAATACCATGACAGAAAGAGTTTTATTTATCCTACACCCCTAATTGATGTATCATCCTTATTAAATAAACGAATATATCTATATGCATAAGTGTCTATTTTTACACTGTCGTTTTCTTATTTTCTTGATACTCTGTATAAGCTCAAAAGATATTTGTTGAGCTTTGGATTATCCTGATAAGTCTCGTCTTAAAGAATCGATCTTATTGTTACTCTTTTAACTCTCCCACATTTATATATAAAGTCGAATTTATATATTCATATGCCTATAAAGTTTATGTTTTTATGGTATCTTATTAAATGATTTGTTTCATTTCACTATTACGCTGGATTCTATTTATGTGGGGTTTCTACATTGTACATAATTGTGTAGAATTTTAGATGAAAACGTTCTAGCATACGGAAATCTATCTATCGATCTATATATATATATATATATATATATATATATATATATATATATATAGGATATTCCAATAAAATCTATACAGTCTTTAAATGACCATAAAACCAACATTTATTATAAGAAAAAAGTTTCATTCATTAAAATATTGGGAACAAATATAGAAAAGAAGCTAATTATCAAAAGTGTTCAAATTATTGGCCATTGTGGTTCATGAACAGCTGACGACGCTCACCGTCGAAAACGTTCCTAATAAGTTCAATTGGTATATTGACACACCTTATTTCAATGGTTGCTTTCAACTCCTTTATTGTAGCTCGTTTTGTGGTGTGAACTCTGTTTTTAACATGCCCCCATCCCCGCCACCATAAAGGAGAAAAATCCAGGGGGAGGGGTCAAATCTAGTGAGCGTGGACAGTACTTGATACTTCATCTTCGTCCTAACTATCTTTTTCGCAGGTGACTATCAAAATATTCTCTTACGTCATGATGATAGTGGAGAAGTGCTCCATCTTGCTGGAACGGCCATTCTTTATTCATGTAGCAAGTTGAGATACTATTAAAGACTGTATATATTTTGTTGGGACACACCTCTGGTGATATGAGCCATTGTTGAAAATCCATGGAAATTAAAATAACCCCTTCTATATATTCCTTTGTCAAGCAATAAATTCTTAAATATGTCTCTATATGTTGTTTTTTTCAGAATTTAAAATTGAATCACGAAACACACACACACTATATATATATATATATATATATATATATATATATATATATATATATAAGTAATTTTGTTGGTGTGTATACGAAAAGTCTTTACCAAACTCCTCTCTAAATATTTGACCTAAGAGTTAAAATTATATATTTAGAGTATTTGAACCTGTAATAGACTTTTGATTTAGTTTTTAGCCGGTAAAATAGCTGCTAAAAGGTCAAAATTGAAAAAAAAAAGACATTGATCTTGGCATGGCGTCAACTATATCCGTTTTTTTTTTTTTCAAATGCGCTAATTAAAAGTTATAAGTTAAACACGGTTATTGTTGTGTCTACACAAACAATTAACAAGAACACAGAAAGTAAAGGTATACAATAATATATTAGGAAGAAAAGTTATATACATATTTACATGTCTTCAGATATACTGCAGTTGGAGATATTCCAGCAGGTGACGTGTTGCATGTCTTACTGGAGGACACATAAGCGTCTTGCCTATTTGGCGGTCGGTTGTCGAACTCCCCCGGTATTGATGATTGATACCTTTATATATCTCACTCACCCGCCTATGTTAATTAGTGGGCGTCTCCAGAACAGTTATTTTTTAGCAGTTTTTATTTATTATATGTATGGATTTAAACAATACGCTAATGGATAAGGCAGGAGAGCTGTATGTTTGGGGTTCGATTCTAGCGGATGATACCCAATTCATTTTTTATTACTTTAGAAATCAGTACTATATATTCGGTACAATGTAATAATCGATAGAGGATTGGATCTATAATAATAAATATGAAATCTGCATAACATAAGCATATTTTATGACCAGGCGACGCAATGCCAGGCGGTCTGATTGTATTGCCGTAGTTTCCTAGATCCACTGAAACTTAAAAAGTGCTCAATGATCAGCAGAGCGTAATTATTGTATATTTATACAAACATCATTGGCTACACATGTGCATACATGTTTCTGATGCAACTGTTCTTCTAAAACCAAATTTAAATCACTTCAAAAGAAATAACGAGAGAGAAGAAGGGAGGAACCATGTTAAAAAACGACCCTGGTGTCTAACTCTGTCCCGTGGGGAGGCATTGTAAATAGGAACTCTTTGTCAAAAACTTTGCAGCAAATTCTACTCTATGCGACCAGAGCTGTCTACCATCTGTATTTCTTCCTGTGTCTGAAAACAGATTGTGTGACATACAAATAACTGCATAATGTTGCCAAGCTTATCAAAAATCTCAATTCCAGTAAAGTAACTAACCCCGATAGAATTCCAATTGTAGTACTCAAAAAGCTTCAACCAGAACTAGCCCCCATACTTACAAACCTGTCTTAAAGAGAAATACTTCCCAAAACTCTAGAAAACCTCATCAGTCTGCCCCATAATAAAAATTCTGGTGATCGGTCATCTCCCTCTCAGTACAGATCAATCAGTCTCATCTGCATCATCAGTTACTGGAATCTGTGTTAAACAGAGAAGTGATCAACCACTTTAGCAGAAACAACCTATTCAGTGACATGCAATATGGTTTCCGTTCTGCTAGATCTACAGCTCATGTGCTGACAGTAATATCTCATCGGATTAGTAAATCTCTCGACATGGGCTTCGTTTCTAGGGCAATTGCTCTTGACATATCAAAGGCTTTTGATAGGGTGAGGCATAAAGGCCTATTACACAAGATCTCCAGTTATGGAATAATTGAAAATGTCTTCTCAATGATTAAATACTTTCTCTCTGATATGGTTGTGTAGTGGTTGATGGGCATAAATCAGAAACTTACAGTATTGATGCTGGCGTTCCTCAGAGTTTCATCCTGGGCCCAACTCTCTCTTTTATCTTCATCAACAATGTTCCAAATCATGTCCTACGATCATTCGTAGACATTTATGTAGATGAATCTACCACCTATGGAAACACTTCGAAGGCTGAAAATGGCCAAGATATCACTGATTCTCTTTCTCCTAATCTTGGGCATGTGGTAAAATGGGGAAAAAGGTGGCTGGTTAATCTTAATGCATTTACAACCAAGCTTCTCGCTTTTCATCATCAACGCTCTGACCCACATCTGACCTCTATTTAAATGAATGGCTCTCGCCTTGAGGACACTCCATTTTTGACAAGCTTCTTGGTTTGACCTTCACTCCTGATCTGAAATGGAACACATACATCAAATCTGTTGCCAAGGTGGCTGGAAAAATGGTTTGTATCATTCTATTGCTCCAGTAGATTTCTCACTGCTGATGCAATTCTCTACCTGTATAAGAGCTAAGTACATCCTAGGATGGAGTACTGTTGCCACATAATGCAGGAGCTTACTCAAAGTATCCTGCCTTGACAGAATTCAAAATAAAGGAGTTGCAGCAGAAACATATATGCACATATATAGTTAATAATGTTTGCATATAAATATAATTACTTAATTTAATCATATAAATTAATATACGAAAGTATAAATTTATGCGTAAGCTTTAAGTATTTACTTCAACAGTGCTCAATACGTATGTAGAGCTGATTAGTAAGTTATAATATATATATATATGGCAATTAAGCTACACAGAATATTCCGCGTTTCATCCATGCTAGGATTCATAGGCCTGATGAATTTTAGTGTGGATGAAACGCGGAACATTTTGTGTAGTTTAATTGCCATATATATTTTATAACTTACTACTATATATATATATATATATATATATATATATATATATATATATATATATATATAAACATACATACATATATATAAACACACAAACATATATATATACATATATATATGTACATATATATACAGAGATAGATAGATAGAGAGAGAGAGATAAAGAGACAGAGAAAGAGAAAGAGAGAGAGAGAGAAAGAGAGAGAGGGGGAGGGAGGGTTGGGGAGGAGATGAAATGAAATAAAATGGAAATGCAATAAAGTAAACATAATCTAACTAAAACACAACAAAGTCAACAGAACAGCATGTATGAATCGATATTTCGCCTAATGTTTTATTAAAGCTTTTTTATGATTAATGATATAAGGAACACATAAAGTATTTATATATACATCAGTGGTGGTAATAAAAATTTCAAAACTATGCATAAATTATTTGTGATATTAATCCCAATATTTTTCGCACGCCCGCCTGCACGCGCGCGCACAAACACACACACACACACACACACACACACACACACACACACACACACCTAATATTATTTTTTTCGTTCAAATAACAATATCATGCTTTTTTGAAATCGTCAATGTCTAAATGCCCTCAGTCTAGTAAATCAATGTAATCAATATATTTCTTGGAGGGAAATAAAAACAGAAATGGAAGAGAAGATTGGGGCTTCTCAAAGCTTCGGGGAAGCAAGGCCCATCTTCAACATCATTTTCTTTCTGTTTTTTTTTTATTGCCAAAACAACTTCATATTGCCAAGTCTTTTATCATATCGCTGCTATGGCTTCTGTCTTCATAAATCCCGAAGGAATAATCACAGTAAAGGAGTGTATCAAAAAAATTGGCAAACGAGAAAGAGTCAGCAGCAAACGGTGTTTAGTGAGATTTTGTTCCTGATATTAAATACTTCTTAGTTTAGTTGCTCATTTTTCTGGTTTGCCAAGTTTTATACTGATTTTTATTTATTAATTTATTTCTTAAATTGTTAGGGGAAAGTACAGTATACTTAACAAAGCTACTCTTCCCCATGTTAAAAATCGTTGTAATTTATGGATCATGCTGAAATAATTATGTTATTATTTAGAAAGCCAGATGAGGAGAGGGTTTTGTTTACTATTCTGTAACGTTAACTATTCAGCTACTATATATATATATATATATATATATATATATATATATATATATATATATATATATAAATTACAATAAGTTTACCAAGGTAATCAAAATGGTAAACTTAAAATATATTATAAATATTAAGGAGTTAATATTTACAAGTAAAGTAATCTCAACCAGATGTAAAAGCTCAATAAAACCGAAAAGGAAATAGAGCTTATAATATGAACAAATGATTAGTAAAACATGTTAAAAAAACATCTTGAAAAAGAGTTAAAAACATATTTAATTTTAAAAAGGAAGCACAAGATAAGTGGATAGTCCTTAATCCGCAGAGTTTCAAAGAAATACTCTCCTTCTCATCAGAGGACAGGAATTAGCAAAATGCGGGATCGGATTTTGCATGTAAAAGTATTTAATGAAACCACAAGTAAGTCACAGATCTTACTTGGTTAAAAAAGGGTGAGGTAAGGGGAATAGGAGGTAAAAGAAAAAATGATAAAAAGATTTCACATGAATGGATAGTCCGGTGAAGGGTAAAAAAATCAAAGAATGGTAAAATCCAAACACGGTCGAATTAAAAACTTCCAATCCAACAGCTAAGTTCCAAATATATATATATATATATATATATATATATATATATATATATATATATATATATATTTCTGTAGAAATATATTTTCTTATAATATATATTAATCCTTATTTAAGAAGCTCAATGTAATTGCAAAGCAATATAGAGAATAAATGACAAAAAGTTATATTCAAAAATTCATTATGTTGACCATCTTATAGTTTATTCCTTTAATTCAGTTGACTTATACAATTCTTGACAGTATCTGTTTCGTAGCGCAAAGTCAATCACTTAATTATTATATCAATCAGTTCTGCTTTTATTATCATTATGCCCTTAACTCATCAGAAGAAATAGCAACACTCAATCCGTCAAAAGAAATTGAAATGTGATTTGACATGGTAAAAATCCGAAAATTCGAAGAGAAGCTGACGGTACCTTTATATTTTTTCATTACGCCATATTGAATTTTTATCAAAGTCATTAAACCCAACTATTCGTACTAACAATTTTAATTAATTTATGAATCTTCCACCAAAATGTTCTATTTAATAATTAGCAAATTTATTAATTCTAATTTACAATGTAGAATTAATATATATATATTTCAAATAGAGAACATATATATATATATATATATATATATATATATATATACCAAGAAAACGCTTTAAGGACAACCTCATAGTCTCCCTCAAAGACTTCAACATCAGTACCGAGTCCTGGGAATTGCTTGCATCAGACAGACCTCACTGGCGTCACCTCATCAACAAAGGAGCTGAAACAGCTGAAGAGAGAACCCTCAAAGCAGAACAGAAGCGTGCAACCTGCAAAGCCAGAGCAACAAGCTCTGTCCCCACAACACTTGCTCACCACTGTCCAACTTGTGGGAGAGCCTTCCATGCCCGGATCGGCCTTACAAGTCATCTCTGGAAGCACAAAAACAATACTTCTACTCACTGATTTCATGGTCATCTTCGAAGGACGAACACGGTGTGTATATATATATATATATATATATATATATATAAATAATTGGTTAAGAAATTCCAACGAAAGAAAGACGTATATTTAAATAAGGGGGCGGTCACCAACAATGTGTATTTTTAACATTATTTTATTATTCTGTGTCTTGGTTTTTCATTGAAAATTATGTTTGGATCATTGTAATAATGTTTTTAAATTATTGAAATCGTTTTTAACGCGTTTCAGGCGTTCTGTGAAGCGTCCTCTTCAAAAATTATTTAAAATGCTTTGAGTATATTCAAGATGTGTTGGAGATGTAAAAAGAGCATTTTCGTAGTTCATTTGAAATGTTTCCGAGAGATGGAAACGTGTAAGTGAATCTACTTTTCATTGGAATGTTCAATGTTTTTACTGTTTTATTGGGCTGTGGTCACTCCTGTCTTATGTTTCTCTCTCTCACTCTCTCTTTCTGCCTGTGTTTTTATTCATCTTTCTTTGTTTTTTTTTTTTTTGTCTTTTTTTCCTTTAGGGTAGAATGTGTGTGTGTGTGTGTGTGTGTGTGTGTGTTTTCTTTCATTGGTTTGAAGAATCTATGTACTGTTTTATAGTATTATGAAGTTATTTGCTTCCCTAGGAAGCTAACTGTGATCCAAGGTCGTTACTAATGTGTATGTGTGAGGAGGGGGGGCAGCTCCTCTGAAATAAGGGTAGGGGTGTTTTCATTCAATTTTGATATTTATTTTTTGGATTCTTAGATTTTAGTATTGTGAGTTTTCGTTTCAGTCTTAGACTGTTCGGGTATTCTTTATATTATGTTTGTTTAGATAAAGAGGTGTATTTATAAATATATATAGGGGATTTTTTAATGTTTCTATGTATTTGTTTCCCCATGTGGGTATGGCCAGACCTAGGATCGGTTCCTAGTGTGGGGAAGATCTCGTTCCCCAGAGGGAGGGGCTACTTGGAGGGGTATCGGTATGGGAGGGGGGATGATAGAATGGATGATAGTTATCTCAGTCATGAGAGATTTCTCCTCCACTGAGTGAGGAGGGAGCGAGGTGTTGGAATATATATTATACTATGGTTCTAGGTGCTTCCTAGTGTTGTTGGTTTCGAGGTTAAGTAGAGTTGGTATTGTTCAGTGTGTTGTATTAGAGACAAGGGTGTTATGTCTGTGTGTATGCATGTGTGTGTGTGTGTGTGTGTTTTAATGTGTCGGTTCTGATTTATGTGTGGGTGTGTATATGTATATGGATGTGCATGCGAGTGTGCCTTGCATTTCATGTTTTTGTGTGTTGATATTAAGCTCTGTTTAGTTCAGGAGTGAATCTTGTTATGAAGTTTTTTTCCTGTGTAAGTAAATAAAAATAATTGTCTGTTTGGAAGATTGGCATTATTTTTAAGCTATTTCCACCGCATGTGTGTACGTGTTTTGAAACATAGTGGTGTCTGCTATCTGCAATTTTGATGTTGCTCTTATGTAAGGCCACTGTATTGCTCAAATTTTTGGTGGCGCCTATGTAGGATTTGTTGCATGCTGTGCATCTTAGTGTATATACTACATTTCTGGAGGTGCAATTTAGATCCTTTTTTTATTTTGAATGTTTGTGTTGGGTTTTTGAATGTGTATGTGTTTCCTTCTATTATTATGTCACATACTCCACATCGCGGTTTGTTGCATTTTGTAACCCCTTTTGTAGTGTGTGGAACGAGTTTTGAGGAAGTTAGGATGTGTTTTAAGTTTTTGGGTTGGCGTTTGCTTTTTATTATTTTTGTTGTTTAGTTTGTCGTTCTGATTGAGGAGGATATGGTTTTTTGTTATCTGTGTAAATAGTTCTGGGTTGTTTGTGTTGTGTGTAGAGACGTATGCTAAAATTTGTTATTTGTTGTGTTCTTTTGGGATTCTTAGTTGGTCTATTGGCATTTTTTCAGCCAGTTCTATACCTTTCTGTATTAGTGGTAGTGGATATCCTCTTTTCCGCAATGTTATGTGCAGTTCATTCAGTCTAGTCGAACGGAGGTGTCTGTCTGTTACTATGGTGTAGACTCTACGTGTTGGGAGTAGGGTATTGATTTTAGACAGTTTTTAGGATGGTGGCTTTTGAAGTGGAGGTATTGTTGAGTGTCTGTGGGTTTGTGGTAGATGTCTGTAATTATGTTGTTGTTTTTGATTGTTACTGGGATGTCTAGGAAAGGTAGTTCTGTGGGGCTTTGCTCTAGGGTGAAGTTTATTTTTGGGTGTAGATTTTGTAGCAAAGTGTGGAGTTCTCTGATAACCCCCATGTGGTCCTCCAGAGGATAAAGCAGTCGTCTAGGTATTTTTTTCAAGATTTTATGAAGAGTGTTTTTATATTGTGCCCGTATTCCTGCTCTATTCTTCATAAAGGGTCTCTTCTAGGAAGGCGAATGTAAGGGTGGCATATGTCAGTGCCATTTTAGTACCCATTGCTGTGTCTAGTATTTGAATGTAGTTTTCATTATTGAATTGGAAGGAGTTGTTATTGAGGATTATGTGAATGCTGTCAATCACGAATTGTTTGTTGAATCTTGGGTGTAACATCTGTGTATGTTTGTACATTCCAATATGAGATAGCTTCTTTTCCTAGGTTGTGTGGGATATTGCTATATAGGCTGCTAACATCGAATGTGGCTAATATTGTCCCATCGTCTACTGTTTGTGGTAGGCAGCTAAGGAAGTGTGTGTTATCTCTTACAAAACCTCTGAGTAGATTGGTGAAGGGCTGTAATAATATATATATTAATTGCTAAATCTGCTTTCTGATAACATGAAAATATGTGTGTACGTCTTGATAACATGAAAAGATGTGTGTCCGTCTTGATAACATGAAAAGATGTGTGTACGTCTTGATAACATGAAAAGATGTGTGTACGTCTTGATAACTTGAAAAGATGTGTGTACGTCTTGATAACATGAAAAGATGTGTGTACGTCTTGACAATATGAAAAGATGTGTGTACGTCTTGAAAACATGAAAAGATGTGTGTACGTCTTGAAAACATGAAAAGATGTGTGTACGTCTTGATAACATGAAAAGATGTGTGTACGTCTTGATAATATGAAAAGATGTGTGTACGTCTTGATAACATGAAAAGATGTGTGTACGTCTTGATAACTTGAAAAGATATGTGTACGTCTTGATAACATGAAAAGATGTGTGTACGTCTTGATAACATGCAAAGATATGTGTACGTCTTTATAATATGAAAAGATGTGTGTACGTCTTGATAACATGAAAAGATGTGTGTACGTCTTGATAACATAAAAAGATGTGTGTACGTCTTGATAACATGAAAATATGTGTGTACGTCTTGATAACATGAAAATATGTGTGTACGTCTTGATAACATAAAAAGATGTGTGTACGTCTTGATAACATGAAAAGATGTGCGTACGTCTTGATAAAATGAAAATATGTGTGCACGTCTTGATAACATAAAAAGATGTGTGTACGTCTGGATTACATGAAAAGATGTGTGTACGTCTAGATAACATGAAAAGATGTGTGTACGTCTTGATAACATGCAAAGATATGTGTACGTCTTTATAATATGAAAAGATGTGTGTACGTCTTGATAACATGAAAAGATGTGTGTACGTCTTGATAACATAAAAAGATGTGTGTACGTCTTGATAACATGAAAATATGTGTGTACGTCTTGATAACATGAAAATATGTGTGTACGTCTTGATAACATAAAAAGATGTGTGTACGTCTTGATAACATGAAAAGATGTGCGTACGTCTTGATAAAATGAAAATATGTGTGCACGTCTTGATAACATAAAAAGATGTGTGTACGTCTGGATTACATGAAAAGATGTGTGTACGTCTAGATAACATGAAAAGATGTGTGTACGTCTTGATAACTTGAAAAGATGTGTGTACGTCTTTATAACATGAAAAGATGTGTGTACGTCTTGATAACATGAAAATATGTGTGTACGTCTTGATAACATGAAAATATGTGTGTACATCTTGATAACATGAAAAGATGTGTGTACGTCTTGATAACATGAAAATATTTGTGTAGGTCTTGATAACATTAAATGATGTAAATACCTATGTAACTCCCAAATAATGAATATTTTAGTTTTAATTTTGTATATTATACATCGGGGATTACACCGATTAGAAAAAAATAACAACTTTGTGGGTGTTTGTTGTGTTGTTTCCAAATTTAAGCTTGACATATAGACAGACATTTGCCCTTTATATAATAAAATAGCAGCGCTATTTGGCGTTTCTCAGAGCTATGAAAACAGAATAGATGTTAAAAAGTTTTTTAACTTCTACTCATCGCATACCCCTCTCTTTCGTGTTTATGTATTGAAAATAATGTAAGTCATTCACATCTCCTCTATATAAAAGATAAAGATAAAACTGGCTGAAAAACTGGCCTTCCATTATGAAACGTGATTCAGTTGTCCCCAAAAGAATGAATAATTTTAGATATTATTCATTCAGGGCAACACCGATCAAGAATGTACTAACTTTGTAGGTTTTTGTTTTGTAGTTTTTTATTTATACTTTTAACTGGATATATAAACATACATTCACACATGCAACTGCTCTTTGTATAATAGACTAGCAGGCCAACCCGTTGTTTCCCGGGAACATTAAAAAATAAATAGTATGTATAATATTTGTCTCTAAAGTACTACTAAAATCAACGTCGACCTATAGAAGAGATTTTTTCTGTAATCTCACTTTTGAATCGCTTTTTGCAGGATATTGAGAACTATAATTTATGGTTCTCATGCAATACCAACAAAAGACAGTTCTTTATCCCAGGCGACACTTGGTTTGATCACACCTGTTTTAGCTAAGATCCTAAGCACTACTAAGTCCATGTTGACTAACTTTTGGGTTATTATCTGCTCTATCTAGAATATTAACCACATAAAATTGCGGAGGCCTCCAGAGCATTTTTTTCTAAATTTTAGATATTATTTATTCGAGGCTCTGCCGATTAAGAAAATACCAACTTTGTAGTGCTTGCTTTGTAGTTTTGTCCTTTTAGCAGGACATATAAACATACATACACACAGACAATATAATAACTTGGATGATGATTGTGTACATGATCATATCCGTTACTTGTTGCTGGTCAATTACTGGAATTATAGCTAGATACGACGTAGCTGTAGACAAAGTGTTTGTCCAGTCCGATCTGCTGAAATTGTTGCCATTTTAGTTGTGACCAATCAAGTGCTATTATTACGATGCGCCTTTCCTCTTCTGGACATTTGAAGAGCGTTTTTAATTGCGAATCATTTAAACGTCTCACAAGAAGCGATTGGAACTTACTTCTCAGTAGCGACAAACGTTAATTGAGATTTTAGAGCAAATTTTGTCCGTCAAAACAAAATGTTTTCTGCCAGATGTCAAAGTGTCTTCTTACTCAAATCTATTCACTTGGCAGGGTTGGGAGGAAGGTAGTGCTCTGGAAGTCCCTCTAACCTCATTGGCCATTTTTACTTCATTTGGTAGGGTTTAGAGCTAGATAGTGCTCTGAATGTCTCTGTTTCCACTTAACTTCCGGTTGCCCCTCTTCATATTAATATTTTTTTTTCTAAATAATAAGACTATTATTTAGAAAAGCCAATCTAGGGAGGCTTTCTATACCTATTCTCTACTTTCACCTAACAATTTAATCAATACAATATACCGTGCAAAATGAATTAAAAACGACGCAGGAACAGGAAGTAAAGTGGGAACATTGATCGTAAAGATAACCCGTACCTCATTTGAGAAATATATCTCAATTAATTTGAATCAAATTTCTTATCACTAATCCTAAGTCCGAGGTCGTAAAACCACACAATTTTTATACGATTACATGTCAATTTAATGACCTTACCTCTCGGGCCTAGGATTGGTAGTAAAAAGACAGTTCACATTAATTGTTACGTATTTTTCAGGCAATATTTACTTTATTCTTTAGATTCGTTGTTTTTACACAAAAAATTCAATTGAGTGTGTGGTTAGAAGCAAGAAAGACAAGTCTTACCGTGGGTGCTCAGCGAGTGAGTTTACGCGAAGAAAAGAAAGAACAAACATGGCGGCCAGCATTTTTATTTCGTCTTTATCCTTTTTTCGCTTGAAATGAGAGACTTTAGCCAAGCAAACACCGTGGCAGAGTCTGTTTTGATGCAGATGTCACGTAGTCCCCATTTCAAGGCCAGATTGACTCCTTTTCTTCGCGTGAACTCACTCGCTGAGCACCCACGGTAAGACTTGTAAATGTAAATTGGAAAAAGTGTTGCTTAGTTCCTATTTTAGTCACCTACATTATTGTAATATTTTCATCAGCTCGCGATCAATACACTAAATAAAATAAACGTCTTTATACGTTCGTTGCGCATGATGTTTATACGCGCTTATTTTACTCTCTTCATCGTCGTTTCTTTTCACCTTCACTGCATTTCACGACTGGTCATCAGTGTATCTATCATTGGGGAGCAAAGGTCATTTCAAGCCCAAAAAAGAAAGAAAATAGCACGTCGATAACTGGTCCTGTTATATAAGCTAAAATTATCTAATCAACACAACTAATCAATCACATGTGTCTGCACCGCACCATTGGCAAAGTCTGTGTGATTTTGAGGTCTAGCGATCTTAACCATAAGGCAATGAAAAGAATTAACGGCATGGATTCGGTGGGCGATCAAACGGAGTTACTGAAGCTCACTATGCTTCGCCTTATATTGACAACCAGATGGACATGACTCTGCCCTTCTTCCAATAGAATTTAATTCATAATTCTCAATAATACATTATTGTTTCAAGTTACTAGTAATAATTACAATTTCCGATTCTTCATGAATTTGACTTGCAAGATCATGAGTGGTCAACGGATCTTTTCTTCTACGTCTTTTTTCCATCTCTCACTTACCCTGACAGAGGGAGGTTTCTCCGTCTCTTGGGGACGGGTCTTCATAATTATAAATAAATTTTCTACATTTACATTAACTACAATTCCTCTTTGTATAATCGTTATTAAAATTTTAACCCTGGGGTGCATTTTTGGCAGTTAAGCAATCATCAACTCTTCCGTCTCATCCCTCCACTCACAGCGGCGTGTGGTCCCTCTGTTTATTCACCTCTGATTTTGTTAGTTTGGTAACACAATATTATCTGTTGGCACATTTCAAAAACTCGTTTATTTTCCGTACAAATAAATGAATAACCTAAATGACGGGTGTTGAATTCAGTCTACCATATTTTCTGTTTGTTTATAAAGTCGTTTTGATATCAACATCTACTGTCTATTCATTTCGATTATTGCAAAAGTTGACACTTGCTTTGTGGCCTATGCAAAGCAGATGACCCAACTACTTACTTATGACCAGCCATTGTGGAGACTCTGTTGATAAAACAACACGCCTTGATAAATGTAATTGCTTTTTTATCATAACGTTACCAATTCATATTTCTCAAGTCTTCAGAAAAAATGAAATTAACAAAACTCTCTCTTCATTATCTGATTAACATTTTCTCTTTTCCAATTTAAAGCGAAATAACCAAAACTCTCTCGCTTATCAGGTACTATCATTCTTGGAATCAATATGAAAGCAAGTTTTCCCTCACTCAAAACCTAGTTCAAGCTAGGCTTAACTCGATCCGACAAGACTGTCACAGGCGCTTCTATCATTTTTATCATTTACTTCGTAATTAACACCAATAAAAACATTGCCGTCCAGCACACCAGTAAAAATATAAAGTAAAAAAAAAAAAAAAGTAAAAAAAAAAAAACTGTAACAGAGTTCTTCAATTATTCTTTTGATAATGCAATATTTTACTCTTTCAGATGGTAAGATACGAATATTTGTATGCGTGTATACAATTCATAGTGCTTGTGACGGGAGAAAATGACAATTAAAAGTTTTTAGTTGTTTCCCATTGCAAGAATTTAGACACCAGGGGCGGAAAATGAGATTAAAAAGTCAGTGCCCCTGAGGAGGGGCACTGTGAAACACAAAACGTGCCTGGGTATCTCCGTCTGCATTCACCGGTAAGGACACCCCAGGTGATTAGCAATAAAGAAAACGTTTTATGAAAGAGAGAAGGCCAATCTTGGGAGAGTGGACCACCTAGAACTATACAGGAACAGCATTACATCGCAATCAACATGGACCAGATCATTATAGGAATGCTCTAATTTCTAGCCGAAAGGATGCAATAGAAATTCTTTCAGGTTGTTGCTAAATATGGATTGTCAACATCCTTACAGACACTTTTTCATTCTCCTTTGTGTTTCGTAAATAAAAATGCTATTTTTTCATTTCTTTACAATTTTCGGCTTAAGGGCAGGCGTCATCTTAAAATGTCTTTTTTTGCAGACGAGATTTCCACCTGAATTTCTGCGCTCTCTGTCAAAGGCTGTAACCCATTCACCCTATATCTCTATTTCAGTAGAAATCACTCATTAGTGTCCCCCTCGTCGCCTTTGTACTCTGTTCTTAAGTTTACTTAACCTCATTTTCTTTTCAGTGCCACCCGCATTACAATTACGGGTACCACGACGAATAAAACGACTCATATATTTTCACAAACGTAAAAATACCCTTGAATGGAAGATTGATCTATAGATTTCAGTTTCATTAAAATCAATAAATATTTATTATTTTTTCATTTGTGGAAAATTAAGAGTTAAACAAAAGCAAACAAAAATATTAGAAAAATCGTTGGAAAATAGGCACATTTTTTCCGATTCTGATATAGATTCCGATATTTCCAAAAGTCCCGAGTTTTCCGGTTCTAGATTCCGATTCTGATTAATCGTCCCAAGACTACATTTGTTAAATTAACATCGGTGTCCGAATAATTTTGTAAAAAGATAATCAAGAAAGGAATATATATTTTTTCTTTTCTACTATTGATTAACATACAAACCGTAATAATTCTTGCGTGAAAAACGTATTGAAAAGTGACGTTAGCAGCATAATATTGAAATTTATAAAGACACATTTAAACACGGGAGACTTAAAATCAAGTATGTTAGAACTGGTTAAATACCAAATGGATCAATAGCAAATAAACGAAATAATATTTCAAAAATTTCTACTAAAACAATCACACGAAAACGAAGAAATACAATAAAAGTTTCAAGAATTATTACTACATACAATATTTAATAGGGATCAAAGTACTGGGAATGAAGATGATTTTTGTTAATTTTTCAGAAAATGCTATTTCCGAGTCAGCGTCCGAATCATTTTGTAAAAAGACGATCAACAACGGGGGTATAGTGCACCATTAAATGAAAACCTAATAGCATTGGCATTCTCAAGATCATCGATAAGTGTCGGAATTTCGAATGGAACCCTTTATTTAACCCACTGACGTAGTATGCTCCCGTTCCGTCAGTTATGGCTGCGTAGTAAATAAAGTACTTGGTAAAGTTTAGTTGTATGTTACTCTCTTCTGGGAGTTGAAGGTTCAATCGTCAGTGCAAACGACACTAAAAGTACAATTACGAATTACTTAGGACTTCTACCAAGTTACGGCTGACGGAATAATAGTACGCTACTCCTACGGATTAAATAAAAAGTTCCGTTCGAAATTCCGTGCAGATTAGCGAGTTCGATAGAAATATTTCCGAGTTTGACAAAAAGATTCCTGAGTGTGACAGAAAGATTCCCAAGTTCGATAAAATATACCTGAAGAAGGTCGAAAGATACATCGATCGGGATGTTGTGTGAATAACATTCAAGATACAAGTTTATTTCTGCTTCGAAATGTAGTGAGAATTCATTCTTTGTACTTAACTAAAGAGTTCTTCTACAAGAAGATAATCATAAAATTAATTTTTATTGCACTAAAAGCTATACTGAACAAAGAACAATTAAACAAGGAAAGTTAAACGAGAATAATAACACAGAATAAGACATTTTAATAAATGCTTCGGATGGAATCGCATTCCCTTTTGATTTCTTTAAAAGATCAATCCATTTAGACATGCTCTCAACGAAAGTGGAACACTGAAGAGGAGATGCTATTCCATTCGCTTTGCACAGCTCCCACAGTTTTTCATTGTTCTCAAAAGTTATTCCGGCCAATGCACGAGATATTATGGACCAAATATTCTCGATTGGGTGTAAATCGGGGCTTTAACATGACCAAAATATCACATCAATTGAATTATCAGAAAACCATTTTTTGTGACTTTACCAATGTGTGCAGGGGCATTAGCGTTGAAAAATAATGTTTTGGGATATTCCCAGCTTCTGGATACTTGGTAACAGTCCTGTTTCTAACATTCGAATGTATTCCTTCTCACATCTAATAAGTTCCCCAACTCCTGCTGCAGTAAAAGTTCCCCATACCATTATCCCTTCATTCCCGTGTTTAAATGTCGATTTTATGCAACTTGTCGAAAATATTTCTCCAGTTCTTCGATTGCACCGTTCAGGAGCATCGAGAGCATCGAGAGCATCACTAACAAGACAAAATCTTGATTCATCTAACCAGAAAACATTCCTGAACCAGTCTGTATTTTTTTTCCATAACACGAGAAAAATCTCTTTCTATCATTGATGTTCTTCTTAGATAAAAATGGCTTCTTTTCACACCTTTAGAGGAAAATCACATTTCTTGTCTAGATATTGTATATCTATAAAGAGAATTTCGAGACCCTGTTTTGAATTATTTGCTATGGTCAACATAAATTTTCTTTCGAGCCTTCAAAACAGTTAATTTAAGCCTGTGGTCGTCCTTCAAAGTGAATGCTCTAGGGCTTCAGATTTCCCATTTACCGAGCGTTCGACTTTAAACCTTTGACCAATTCGTTTCACTATAGAAAGAGATGTTTTTACATTTTCTTTTCTTAAAATATCAAAAATCTGCCTGTAAGTCATTTTGGACTGCCTTAATCCTGCAATTCGGTTTTTTTATATCCTTGCCAAGATGCAGTCTTACCATTTTTTAAATTAATTTTTCCACTTATTATTATATGCTATAGAAATTTTCAGTTAAAATTAATAAAAATTCATGGAAAAATATTGTAAAATCGATTTCATCTTTCACTCTTGGCCCATTTTCTTTGCTCATGAGTGTACATACTAGTGAGACTTGTGGGAATTCCATATTGGACTCCTTCATATGTAATACCTTGATGTTATCATTCTGTGGATGCTCAGCGTAAATGGAAGCGCCCTGGTATTATCGTAACTCTGATTGATATTATTGTAGCTTTGATAGAGTATGGCGTAAAGGTTTATTTCACAAGATCTCCAGCTACGGTATAGCTGGAAATGTCTTCTCAATTATTAAATCATTTCTCTCTGATAGGTTCATAAGAGTAGTGGTTGATGGGCAGAAATCAGAAGCTCTTAGTATTAATGCTGGAGTCCCTCAGGGATCCATCCTGGGCCCAACCCTCTTCCTGATCTATATTAATGATCTTCCAAATCACATCCTTACATACTTCGTAGACATCTATACTGATGACACTACTATCTATGGTAGCACATCTAAGACAGTAAACGACCAAGTTCTCTCTGATTCTCTTTCCTCTGATCTTGAGCAAGTGGTACAATGGGGAAAGGGATGGCTTGTTACTTTTAATGCATCTAAAACTAAGATTTTATCTGGCATCAATTGAAATGAATGGCTCTCGTCTTGGGGCGGCCTCATGTTTTGACAAGCTTCTGGGCTTGACCTTTATTCCTAATCTTAAATGGAACACATACATTAAATCCATTGCCAAGGCCGCTGGAAAAATGGCGTGATCCTTCTATCGATCCATTATCTGATGCAATTCTCTATCTATATAAGAGCCAGGTACGTCCAAGGATGGAGTACTGTTGCCACATCTGGGCAGGAGCTGCTAGAAAGGACTTATCCTGCCTTAATAGAGTTCAAAATAGACTTTGTAGCCTCGCAGGGGATGTCCTTTTCTCTTCCCTGCAACCTCTTTCTCAGAGAAGAGATGTTGCAAGTTTGTCTCTGCTTTATCGTTATTTTCATGGCAAGTGCTCGGCTGAGCTCCATTCTATGATCCCCCCTCGCCAAACTGTCACAAGAAACACCCGTCTAGCAGAAAACACTATCACTAATTTCCCCCACTCTTTATCTGTACCTAAACCTTAACATAGATTCCATGAGCGAAACTTCTTTATTAGAACTGCACGCCTATGGAATTGTCTTCCATTTTTCTGCTTTCCAGCTGACTACAATATGGTTGTCTTCAAGTCTGACATAAACAAGTTTTTGATGAGCCGTTCCATATAAATTAACAAATTTACTGAATCTCCATTACTAACGGTTACTATATTGTCCAATTTTTACTGTACACTCTTTAACCCTAATCCTCGAGTGGCCTCTTGGGCTTGATAAGTGGTGATGCCTATTAAAAAAAAAAAGAAGCTTTTTTGCTAAAACTGCATAAGTATTTATCTAAGCTAGAAGGGATGCCTGACATTGCCCGGTCCTAAAATACGCTTAAATATATTTTAATCCATGCAGATTTCGTAGATATTATTATAGAGTCAATTTTCTACCGATTCTTATATAAACCCTGTGTATCGCTTTATTGCAAGTCAATATTTTTAAAATTTGGAAATTGCTATGAAACGCAGAAAAGTAAAATTTGCCTTATTTTCCTGATTTTTGTGGAATTTGAACAAATAGTTTGAAAGTTATGCAAATTTTTCTATTTTCTGGTCATTTTACATGTGTGTCACGTTATTGCAAGTCTTTAAAAATGTATATTTGCGGTAATAAAACAATATTCTAACTTCATATTTCTATTTATTATTGATCAGAGCTGCTCAATTGGGTTTATATCTCGAGAACAAGGTGGCCATGTCATCAAATTTTCTCCATTAATGCCTAATGACTTAATGTAAAATGTTGTAGCCTTGGCTGTGTGGGATGGCGCATTGTCATGCATAAACATCAATTTGCAGTGACGCTCCAATGGTAGGTCTTCAAGCTATGGTGACAAATTCTTATCTATATCTATAAAAGCGAAAATGTTTGTGTGTGTCTGCGTTTTCGTGTATGTCCAAGAAAGGCTTTTTCCTGAGAAGCGATCGGTTGCCTCACAACTCTTAAAACTTTTTATATCACGCCTAAATGATAATATCTATGCGTTAACTACCGGGGTCGCCTGTCTATTTTATTTGCCCAACTTTGAAAAGATAAATATTCAAGAATTTTTGATCGCCGCATGTGCTTTTTCGTATAAAAAAAAGAAGCGAACAGACTCGCGGTAAATAAAACACTGTCCCGCACTCAAAGTTGACGTCATTAACTCGTCAAAAACGGGCACCTGCCAAGTCGCACTTTTTTTCACACTTTATTATTTTCCAACTGCGCGTCAAGGCTTTGTTTTTTTTTAAACAAACACCCGGCCAACGATTTACCCCAAAACACACACACCTACAAACACCCGGGCAACGCCGGGTACCCCCCCTAGTCTATATATATATAAACATTAAAAAAATTCAAAATGCAGCGAATTTATTCAATTTTGTCATAAAAAATGATTGTTTTATTAATATTGCTAAGAAAACATGTTTTACTTCATTATAATCAATTATACATAAATTATGTCTGTAGTATGGGAAGAAATTTTTTATGACAAAATTTATTAATTATTTGCTGTTTTTTTAAATTTTTTCATTATCGTTTTTGTTTTGCAATTTAAAAAGAATCCAATAATTCTTTTTTATATGAAAAAATATATTGACAATTTACCGATTTAAAATATTTCAATCGTTTTTTTTTTTATTAAAGAAAATTAAAATCAATTTTGCAGTGATAATGGTTGAAATTGCCCTAAACTCTAGAGCCAAAATTGAAGAGCCAGTGCTCAAAACAACGAGATACTATAAAAAAAGCTGACTGGGAAGCCATCAGAGATCTTATCAGAGAGATGCCCCATGGGGAAATATTTTTTCTCTTCCTGCTGAACAATGTGCAAACGAGACCACTGAATGGTTCAAAACTGCAATTGAAGCGCATGTTCCCATGCGGAAATTTTATAGCAAGCTCCACTCTCCCCAATGGTTTACTTCGACTTGCGCAACTGCCATTGCACAAAGGCAGCATGCATACCGCAGATTCAACCGACATAAGTCCAGTTCAAACAGACAGAAGTACATAGAAGCTAGAAGTAACGTTAAGAAAGAAATAGCGACAGCTAAGAGAGAATTTACAGAAACCACTAAAAAACGCATCGAAGCACAAAAACTAGGAACTCGTGACTTCTGGAAAATCTACAACAGTGTAGTAAATAATGGGCAATCAACAATTCCCCCACTAACCAAAAATCACGAGGTTGTTTGCTCAGCAACCGAAAAGGCTAACATGCTTTCTAGTCGGTTTGCCTCAAACTCCACACTGGACCCTTCCAACCACCCCCTACCTGAATTTCCTATGCGGACAGACGCCACACTAGACGATCTGAAAATCCCCCGGTGCATGCTATCATAAAAAACCTTGACACTTCAAAAGCATGTGGACCCGATCTCATGCCAGCTGTGCTATTAAAAAAGTGCTCAGCCGAAGTAGCTCCAGTTCTCTCCAAACTCTACAATAAATGCCTTAATGAATCTTGCTTTCCGGGCTGTTGGAAAACTGCTTCTGTGGTACCAGTATTCAAGAATTCTGGCGAAAGAACTGACCCATTAAATTATCGCCCCATTAGCCTCCTCCCACTTTTTGCCAAAATATTTGAAACCTTAATTAACTATGCTCTAGTCCATCACCTTACAGATGCTAAAATTCTGACTGACCAATAATATGGATTTAGACAAGCCCGTTCCACAGCTGACATCCTCACTGTAATCTCTGAATGTATATACCATTCACTGGACAAAGTGGGGGAGGGCAGAGCGGTAGCTCTAGATATATCTAAGGCTTTTGACAGGGTATGGCATGAGGGTCTCCTCAGGAAAATTAGATCATACGGTATCACTGGTAGAATACTTAACATAATTAAATCCTTCTTAGATAAGAGAAAAATACAGGTTGTCCTCGACGGTCGTACATCTAAACAATATGATATAAATGCGGGAGTGCCCAAGGGGTCTATCCTTGGACCTCTACTGTTCCTGATATTCATAAATGACCTCCTCGACAAAATTTCCTCTGTGATGGGTATATATACTGATGACACCACACTCTATAAGAGGCATGACAGGAAAACAAATGAACACATATCTAAAGAAATGGGAGAAACACTAAAGGATGACCTCCAATCTGTAGTGGAATGGGGACAAAAATGGATGGTCACATTCAATGCCGCCAAGACTAAACTAGTTACATTCAATAATTACAAGAAACCTTATCTACCACCTATAGCAATGGCCAACAACTCTTTATCTGAGAGTATGTCTTTCAAGCTCCTTGGCCTAATGTTCACAGGAAACATGAGTTCGAACAATTACATCGAGGGTATTGCCAGGGCCGCTGCGAGGAAGGTGGGCTCTCTCTACTGTGCTAGAAAACTACTAACACCTGAAAGTATCCTGTACCTCTATAAGGCAACCATTCGCCCATGTATGGAGTATTGCTGTCATATTTGGGCCGCTGCATCGGCTACTAGTCTCTCGCTCCTTGACAAGGTTCAAAAGACAGTCGAAAATCTGATAGGCCCTGAACTAGCATCTAAGCTTCAGCCTCTGTCCCATTGACGAAACGTTGCATCCCTCTTCCTGTTCTACAAGTATTTTAATGGTGAATGCTCTAACGAACTGTAAGCACTTGTGCCCCCACAACGTGAACACCCTTGACAGACCCGACAGGCTGCAAAATCCCACCCCCACACTGTAGAGATCCCTAGATGTAAAAGATCTTTCTACTCCAGTAGTTTCTTCCCCAGAACCGCTAGACTTTGGAATTCCATTCCAGGTCCCTGCTTCCCAAACTGTACTGACATGCATAAGTTCAAGTGCAACGTGAACAGACATCTTGCTGCCCAAATCCCTACATAGTACCCCTGTAGTTGCTGCCCCTGATAGTAGCCCCCTACACCAAAGTGGCAATGTGCCTTGTTTGGGGTGAAAATGTAATAAAAAATTTTTTTTAAAAAAAATGTGTGCTAGTGTATTTGTGTGAGTGTGTGTGTTTGTATGTCTCACAAAAACTTTCCACACAGGCGACGGATTTTCGCCAGATTGGTATCATTTTGAAGCTCGAACCTTCGGACGACAAATATCGAAAAATTGACTAAAAGCATTAATTCCTTCACCCTCAAAGAATTGCTTTTCTACAGGGAGAGGTAGGAAAAAAACAGTTCCTTCATTTTCCGTTTTTACTACTACGACGACGACGACGACGACGACGACGACTATGGCGTGATATTTAACCTAGAAAGCGTTGATGTTAGTTTAACCACCTGCCGTGTTTTTTTAACGTTTAATTTCATAATTTCTCAATTCTCTGTCTCTTTAGCGTCCGGGTAATGTGTCAGACTGTTTTTTCTGCCTTAGCCTCAAGGCTTCGGGTTCGAGCCTACCCCCTCTACCAAAACTTTTTTTTTCTTTTACACCTCCAAATACCCGGGAAACGTTTTTATTTTATTTGATAATATTTAAACAGGGTTATTACTTCGCAGATTTTGTTTTGATCTACACCCCCCACACACACCTTCAAACACCCGGGCAAACGATGGGCACCCCCGCTAGTTTAAAATAAAATATAAGACTGGCTTGTCAGTTTGACAACTTTTGGCACTCAAAATGGTCCAATTAGTTCATCACAGATTATTCCAGTCCAAAACATAATACCTTCACCTGTTGATGATGGAATCGAGTAGAAATAGGGAATCCAAGAGGACTCCAAACTTTGGCCTACCCATCTGGTCCATCAAGGGTTGCTCTGGCCTCATCGGTGAAAAGAACATTTTCAAAGCTGGTTTTCATGTCTTTCTGAGCCGAAGCCAAAAGTGTTTCCTTATGAGTTTGGTTTTAAACAGGTCTTTCTATGGGTTTAATGCTTCTTGCAATTTCGTTTAGGACATTGCAGCATGTCTTTCTGAACAAGGAAGGTATTCCAGCCTTGTCAAATATAGCAGCACTGTTGCTGCCCGGCTGCTTGATAAGTTGATGGCGAATGTTTTAAACATTTCCAACAGAAACTGACTTTCTTGTGTTTTTGTCCTTCCTTAGTTTGATGTTTGGGTTTTCAACGAATGAAGACAATGTTCTTCGATCTCGTCCAAGCTCCTTGCCTAAATCTATGAGATATAAATCTCCTGCAACAACACGTTCCTTTTCACTAGCTGTCAATCCACCCTTTCTAGGCATTTTTCGAGACCTGCAATAAAGTGATACACATTTAAAATTAACAGAAAATAGAAAAATTAGCATAATTTTCAAAATATTTGTTGAAATTTTACAAAAATCAGGGAAATAAGACCCCTTGTTATGCTCTTCCAGTGTTATACCAATTTTCACTTCTCTGCATTTCATAACAATTTAAAAATTAAAAAAATATTGACCAGCATTAAAGCGATACACAGGGTGGATTATAAAATTGTGATTTCAAAAATAAAAAATATATTCATATAACTTCGGTGCATCAGCTTGAATCGAAATCGAAACCAAAACTTTTGAAGAATATATATATATATATATATATATATATATATATATATATATATATATATATATAAATTATATATATACATATATATATATATATATATATAAATTATATATATATATATATAATTTATATATATGGGGTATAGTGGGCTCTGGGTAGAGGTAGTACCTTTGAATCTCTGGCTGCTGCATCCAATAGGGTGGACAGAGATCACTGATCCTCACTCATCTCCTAAACCTCTCACTTGCTAGCTCAAAGAGCTATACCCTGGGTACTGGTCCCAGCAGGCCTGCCAAACCTTGTGAAGGGATGGTGTTGATGTAGCATCGCTAAGCAATGTGTCCACTAGACTGAACTAATAGTTAGAATCAAGGACAGAAAGCTTACCAGGGTGGATCAGGCTCTTTAGTGTTGGCTCACAACTGATCTAGGAAATGGGAATGACATTGAGGCATATTGGAGAGAGTTTAAAACTGTAGTGTATGACTCTGCCAAAGAATCCTTAGGATATGTTTGAAGGAAAAACCAAGATTGATTTGATAAAGATGATCCAAGCATCGTCCCTCTACTCAATAACATGTATCAAAGTATGGATTACTGACAAATATTCTTCAGTGAAACACAAGGCTTTCAGAATGGCCAAAAGGTTGGCACAATCTCGACTCCAGAAAATGAAACAAAACTGATGGTGGCGGAAAGCTAAGGCCCTACAAGATGCGGTGGATAGGTGTGATTTTAAATAATTCTGCCAAAACCTCAAGGGGATGTTTGGTCCCATTTCAAGGAGGCATCTCCAATATTTTCGTCAGATGGCATTCTTCTCACTGAAGAAATTACCAAGCGCTGGGCTGAACACTTTTCAAATATTTTGAACAGAGAATCGACAGTGGACCTAGGA
Source organism: Euprymna scolopes (assembly GCF_053919585.1). Classification (NCBI taxonomy): domain Eukaryota; kingdom Metazoa; phylum Mollusca; class Cephalopoda; order Sepiida; family Sepiolidae; genus Euprymna; species Euprymna scolopes. Next base: position 24,765,995 of record NC_136525.1, on the reverse strand, counting down.
GTGGTTGATGATATTCCTGAAAGGCCAACCATCGAGCCGCTTGCTGATAGTCCATCAATGTCGGAGATTAAATGGGCTGTAAAGCAACTCTCAAATGGTAAGGCTCCAGGTGATGACGGCATACCTGCAGGAGTATACAAATGTGGAAGCCAACTGCTAATCAGGAAACTGTTTTCATTAATATGGGAACTTGGTACTGTGCCACAACAGTTCAAAGACATGTCAATTAGTCATCTGTTTAAGCACAAAGAAAATAAGTGTGAGTGTGATAACCATAGAGAAATTTCTCCTTTGTCTGCTGCTGGTAAGCTAGAAAGCTCGTGTAATCTTAAACAGACTCAATGGTTCAATCTATAAAACTGTGCTCCCAGAAACCCAGTGTGGTTTTAGGTCAGGAAGAGGTACTGTGGACATGATCTTCAGCCTTCTTCAACTACAGGAGAAAGCAAGGTACCAGAATAAGGACTTGTTTGTTACATTCGTTGACCTCACAAAGGCATTTGATACCGTCTGTAGGGATGCCATGTGGACTGTTCTGGAAAGGCTCGGTATTCCAGACAAGATGTTGAATATGATTGTCTCCTTTTACTGGGGAATGGTGGCGACAGTATGATCTGACTGTGAACAAAGTGAACCATTTGAAGTGTTAAATGGAACTAAGCAAGGATGTGTCCTTCCTCTGATCCTATTTGTTGTCATTGATGTGTAATTTTGAAAGTGGGGTGGGGGCTAAGTAAATATTATATACTACCTTTTATTGTGTATATATATATATATATATATATATATATATATATAATTCCATATATATATATATATATAATTCCATATATATATATATATATAATTCCAGGTTAATATTTACCAGAGGTAAAGCAAAAGTTTTAATGAGATTACCAAAGTAAGGCAAAATATACTTTTTATTTGTTTTACAATTAATACTTATGTAAAACAAATATATGACTATATATATATATATATATATATATATATATAGTCATCCACATCCAGTACTGTTTTGTAGCTCATCGGTGTGGCTAGACAAGCAACTACCTTAAGCCAGGATCGAAACCCAACTGCCCAAATGACAGAGGGAGCTTCTAACCATTGTGCTATCCAGCTGCTGCTATACGGGCAGTGAATTAACAATGTTTTGACATTGTCCAAATGTCTAAGATCAATTTGTTTACACAAAGAGCATCGCTTAATATGCTAATGGTAATTTGTATATCACTTCCTAATATGCTGAACTCAAGATAGGGAACATTATAGTTATCCACATACAGGACTGTTTTGCTGTTTCACAGCTCATCAGTGCGGCTAGACAAGCAATTACCTCAAGCCAGGATCAAAACACGACCGCCCAAATGACAGACAGAGCTTTTAATATATATATATATTAATATATATATATATATATATATATATATATATATATATATATATATATATATATATTATTTCTTACAAAATAGTTAAATTGACATACGTAACTTCTTTAAAGAAATTTAAATTTAAAGGGTTGTGATGCTATAAAAACCAAACAATCACACCAAACACCTCGGTTAAATATTTGAATATATAAAAAACTTGCAGCACAAAACTCTACCAGAATGACTTCAGAATTAAGCAAAGCAGAAATGGAGCTGATATGCTATGAGAAAATATCAACAATTCACGACTATCAAGTACAAAGCGATTACCAGTTAAAACTAATCTCTGCTTTGAAAAGCTTCCGTTTCCAAGTAATTGTTGAAACCTGTGCGACTTAGTGTAAAATTCGAAGTCGCAAACTTTTTCCAACATTGTGAACATCAGTTGCAAAAATACATGATTGAATCGTAAATATTGATTAGCTTTGATGATTCTTCCTAGTTTGCAATGAAGAGTTATTGCTTCAGTGAATTGAGTCACATGAACAAGATGGATTTGTTAAATCTTTGTTTTAGAAGATTTGAACTATTCATGCATGCAGGAGTAAAAAGTCTAAATTATTATATTCAACATTCAATAGTACTCAATGTCTGCAGAACAAAATCGACACCATAACCAAACACATTAACAAAAGGTTTTATATTAATATATTAATCTTAATTTTATTAGGAGACATACAAGAGGTGCGAAACTCTTTCGTTTAAGGAATTTGTCTGTCCTGAGACGAATATTTTTCTAGTTTGTTAAATGGCGAAAATTTTTCAACTATGTCCTAAGCGAGGTTGGTGAGCCGTGATTCCCTAAAAACTTAATGGGATAGAATTAATAAAATGGCCAATGTTTCAAAAAGGGGAAGATTTAAAATAAATTAAGTTTTATTCATGGCGTATGAAATTGCAGTTTTGATAAAAGTCGAAAGTACTTATCCTAAGGTCCATGCTATCTTTGGAATCATCTGGGCGGTTTACGGAAAACGCCGGAAGGTGCCGAAATGCGTTAATCTTATTGTAAAACCCATAAAGAAAACATTTGTTCGCTATCGTTGGTTTATGTTGATTTGAACAAAAAAATCATGGAAAAAATGGAAAAAAGAATTTTTTTGATATTAGTTGCTTATAATTCCAAAAATAAATATTTATTCATGAACTTACAATGCGTGCTTTTTTTTTCTTGATTACAATTTGGATTTTTAAAAGGTTTAGTAAAAATGTACTGAAAAAATAATATATTTTTCTTTAAAAAAAATTTGCCAGTGTTTTCGCGTAAAAAAGAAAACTATTGTTTAACAACTTCTGACATTATTTGCAAACTGTCCGTATACGGCATAAATACCAAGTCTACTTTGGAATATAATAGAAAATTTTAAAAAAAGAAAGAAAAGAATTCAATGTTTGTTTCAATTTGTAAAACTTTGTCCTAAAATAGCATGTTTTTTCCGAAAAATAATTTTAATCAAGTTTTTCATGAAACAAGAAATATTTTGTCGTATTTTTTCTTTCTTTCAGTAAAGGTTAAAGTTTAGCATTAGTTCAGAGATATATTGTTGTCGAGTGTGGCCTGCGATTAAATGCCTTAAAATTTGTACAAACCTGATTCTGTACAGCATGTAGTGTTCGGTGGCAGACAAAAAAAAGAAATTTCCAAAATGACTACTGCTTCTAATTATATGCTAGCGGTCTTGTAAAGTAACGAGGTTTTTTGTCACTTCATATGCAAATGAGATGCTACTGGTTTAAATAAGAAGCCAGTTTATCATAGATAGGGGTGAATTTGAAGCAGTAGGCTTTGATAGCAGTATGTCGAATTTGGAGTAGCTATCTTTGAAAGCAGTTTGTTGGATTAAGAGCAATGTATCGAATTTAGATTACCGAACTTTGAAAAAAATGTGTCGAATTTATAGTTGCAAGCTTGAATTTGAATTTAGAGTAACAAGCTTTGACAGCAGTGGGTCGAATTTAAAGTATTGAAAGCAGTGTTTCGAATTTACAGTAGCATGCTTTGACAGAAGTGTGTCGAATTTAGAGTAGCCAACTGTGGCACCAGTGTTTCGCATTTAGACTAGATAGCTTTGACAGCATTGTGTTGAATTTAGAAAAGATAGTTTGACAGAGTGTGTCGAATTTCGAGGAGCAAGCTTTTATAGCAGTGTGTCGAATTTAAGATACCCAGTTTTGACAGCAGTCTATCGAATTTATAGCAGCGAATAATGACAGCAGTGTATCGAATTGAGAGAAGCTAGCTTTGACATGAGTGTGTCGAATTTAGAGTAACAACTTTTGACAGCAGTGTGTTGAATTTTGATTAGCCAGCTTTAACATCTGTGTGTTGAATTTAGTGAAGCTAGCTTTGACATGTGTGTAGAGGTACTAATCGTTGACAGCAGTTTGTCGTATTTAGAGTACAAAGCTTTGACCACAGTGTGTTGAATTTAGTGCAACAAGCTTAAACGGTACTTTGTCTCATTTTAAGTAGACGGTTTAACAGCAGTGTGTGGAATTTAGAGCATTCAACATTGGCAGAAGTGTGTCGAATTTAAAAGAGGTAGCTTTGAATGAAGCGTAATTTAAAAGAGCTAGCTTTGAAAGAAGCGTGTCGAATTTAAAAGAGGTAGCTTTGAAAGAAGTGTGGTGAATTTCCAGCACCAAGCTTTGGTAGCAGTGTGTCGAATTTAAGGTACCCAGCTTGACAGCAGCGTGTCGAATATATATTTCAGACTTAAATATAACAGACTTAAAAGAATGTTATTTCAAACTTAAGCGTGACAGAAAAGAGAAACCTTAACTTAAAAACTTACAAATATGCTATTTTCAAGCGAAAACCAAAGAAACTATTATCTCAAACATTTAATTAAATATGAAAAAATGTTAATCGATAAAAATGCTATTTAAAATGTTAATCGATAAAAATGCTATTTAAAATGGAAGAATGTCAGACTGAAGAAAATAAAAATTATGACTTAAGCATTGGAGACTAACACAAATGGTATTTCAAACTTAAGCAAGATAAACTGATGAAAATGCTATATTAAATGTAAGCATAACATATTTACAAAAACCCTATTCAAAACGTAAGTGTTATAGACTAAAGAAAATGTTATTTCAAACTTAAGTATGACTAATCTAAGAAAATGGTCTATTTAAAAACATGACAGTCAGAAACGCTGTTTTAAATTTACCGACAAGGATCCGAGAACACATCTACAAAGCTGTCTACTTTTGGCAGAAGTTTTATATATATTTATCTTAAAAGAGATTTTTTTATTGATTTTTTAAATTTTATTTTAATGCAAAACAATTGTTCTTGCTGTATTCTCTGCAGTTCAACAGATGTTATTGATGTGAAGAGTTCAATATTTCTTTAGAAAATTTGTCGATTTCTTCTTGATGATCTGGAAGCAATTTTAAATCTGTTAAGCGATGGAATAATGGAATAATCACCCGGATAAAACTAGAGTTCAGTTGTTGGAATATCGAAAATACACACCTCTAAAAGAAAGCCGTGTCTTTGTTCTCCCTGAGATTCTTATGGATGGCTCTCATCTCGATGGAAGATCGACTCTAAAACTTCTTGGTCTTTCTTTCTTTTTTATGGAAATCGCTCGAGACAAGGCATGAAGCCACTTAATGTAAGGATCTGATAAGAACGAAAGATGATTATTGCAAAGACAGGAGATTCCTATTGACCGTATTCTTGAAAAGACCAAGAATGTACGTAGAAGGAACAAAACCTTTTCAAGATTGAGATCAATAAGCATCTCCCGTCTTTGCAATAACTATCTTTCGTTATTTTTAGATCTTTACATTAAGTGGTTTCATGCCTTGTCTCAAGGAATTTCCATTAAAATATAATCTAATGAAGTTATTCTTGGTGTTCATATATTAGATCCATTGCTCTTTCTGCTTCGCATAAAATCAGTTCTTATTCTCTATCTCTACAAATTCACTACCAGACCATGTATGGGGTACTGTTGTCATTTTTGCATGGGTAAATCTCTGTTCCATTTGAGGGTTCTTGACAAAGTATAGCAATGTATCTATAATTTGATGGACCCCACACTTTCTTCGCCGCAACCTTTCACAGACGTGATGTTGTTTGTTTCAGTCTTTTTGTATAAATCTTTCACTCTTGTTAGATCCTTACATCAAGTGGCTTCACGCCTTGTCTGGAGTGATTTCCATAAAAAAGAAAAATATCTAAATAAATCAGACTAATCTCTACAGTGCTAGAAAATTGCTTACACCTGAGAATATCCTATATGTTCACAAAGCCACCATTCATCCATGTATGGAGTATTGTTACAATATCTGGGCTGATGCATCTACCACTAGTCTCTAAATTTTAGACAGGGTCAAAAAAAGAATCTGAAATCTAATTCGTCCTGCACTATTGGTCAAAATCCAACCTCTGTCCCATCGCCGCAATGTTACATCAATTTGTCTGTTCTACAAGTAATTTACTGGAATGTGCTCTGATGAACTCATAGCACTTTTGCCCCCTCGATGTCCATAATCACGGCTAACCTGACAAGCAACAAAATCCCACTCCTTCACCCTAGATGCTGGATAACCTTCTATTCTAATAGTTTTTCTTTTCCTCACAGATTGCTAAACTTTGGAATTCTCCCTCCGTTTCTTGCTTCCTTGACTGTACTGAAATGTAGAAGTTTAAATAAACAGACATCTCACTGCTCAACTCCCCACGTTAGACATGATCCCAAATAGTAGCTCTTAGATCCAAGTCGCAATACACCTTGCTTATGATGAAAAGGATTTTTGAAAAATTCCTCTTCTTAACTGGTTTGTCAGTTGACAACCCAAAACTTCTCTTCTTAACTGGTTTGTCAGTTGACAACCCAAAACTTCTCTTCTTAACTGGTTTGTTAGTTGACAACCCAAAACTTCTCTTCTTAACTGGTTTGTCAGTTGACAACCCAAAACTTCTCTTCTTAACTGGTTTGTCTGTTGACAACCCAAAACTTCTCTTCTTAACTGGTTTGTCAATGAGCCATGCAACAGACAAAGACTTCAGGTAACATTCAGCGCAGATCATTTCTACATTATTGGATGCATCTCATTTGCGATGCTTTCAACAGAGAGACTACTTAAGAAAAGCTTTGTTTCTCTCACTCAAAACGTGACGTCATGTCATTGTGATCGTTCGACTTTTTTGTCTACGAAGTTTGACCTTTTGCCCACTTCAATCTTACGTCGTCCATGTCTGGACACAATTTTGTTTGCAGCTAGATTATCCTGACATGCACTAAGAGTGACCTTTGTCAAAACTTACACTTACTTAATCGCTACTTACTAGCCTAAGGTCCTTACTATGTAACATTAGGAGGCGCACCTGTCCAGACCTTACCTGCTCCTGGGTGGGGGAGAATATTGACTTCCAAATAATTTTCAGAATTCCACCATCATGTTCATGCCAGAGAAAATACTATTCGTCTGGATTGTCTCCAATTTCTCCCCTCTAGTCTTTAATTTCTATCATAGCTGGCAGGCAGCAGACGAAGAGTTGGGGTATCATACATTCACGTCAGTTTGTTGCGTGAAAATGCCATTGGGATTTTTATCAGCAGGACAAGTTTTAAACTTGCGAAATCATTTCAACATTTCAAATTCAGCTTTTTATTCAAAATAGAAAAAATTCAGTATGTTTGAATTGTTCGTATTAGCTTTTTCATTTATTTGAAATGTGTTTTATTTGTCCAATATTCTGTTTTATGGTTTACTAGTGGGAGGACCCGGCTTTGCCCGGTCATAAAATAAAATATGCTTAAATATGATATTTTAATTTGTCCAGATGCCGTATATATTATTATAGAGTCATGATTTCAAAAGTAAAAAACGGCAATTGTTCCCCATGAAATGTGAGGACTAAAGAACAAAATATAGTGTGACATGATCGTCTCATGGGGACGGTTGAGCCCCCCAAAAGGGGAGATAACTCGAAAATCACTGAAGAAAAACGGGCAGATATTACTTTTTTTTAATTAAATATTGGTGTGCCCGGGCAACAACAAAAAACCCCGATGAGAAAAAATTACATAATATATGATTTTATTTAATAAATCGACAAACAATGTCATTTTGAGAGACGCAATGAAAACATATTTTCTGAGTCGGTGTAATAAGTGTTGACTCAGGATTTTTTGTTTAGATTTTTTAGTACAGCACCTACATGAGATTATGGACGTGACTGAAGGATCATGAGAAAACCACTCGCAGGTTCACAGGTGCAACTCATTGGATAATGCCCATTTTCTGAAAGGGACCAATCGAAATGTGCCGGCAGTTGACACTTTCGTGAGTGATTGAATGCAGAAGCCGCTCGCCTGCCCCACACCGACATACATAAATAGCTCGGAGCCAAAAAACAGTAGATTGAGATAGACTGAGATCGAGATAACTTCCGTGGGTACACGCAGAAGAGTCAATTGAATTGATCCCCTTCTTCGTGACGCCCCGTTTCGCAACGACCCCAGCACTAAAACTAAAAAAAAAAAAAAAAAAAAAAAAAAAAAAAAAAAAAAGAGAGTACGAGATTTAATCACCAACTATGAGAAGTCGGAATTATTCGGACTTGTTGAAACACTGATTTGTAAAGAAAACTTTTATATGTTTTGGGGACTTGATAAGTAGAGTCGAAAGAAAAACGAAGTTTTTTTTTTTTTGTGTGTGTGTGTGTGTGTGAATTGAATTGTCTTACCACCGGATGGCGACTGTTGAGTTACTGTTATTTTTAGCGTACGAGCGACCTGTGGAGCGAACGGCGTATCAACCCTTGACTCAAAGAGGACTGAGAAACACCGGACCATGATTGACTACTGACCAAGTGCAATCAGAAGGGGTCTTGTTACATGAGAAGGTCATAAGGTAAGCGAGGGTCATGAAGTTGCAGAAAGTATACCCAATATCCACGTTCTACTTTTCCTTTTGTTCATCATTTGCTTTACTTAGAAAAATATAATTTTCAGTTTGACAGCTGACGAGAAACTGTCTATGTCTCGAATTTAGGAGACTATATAGAGACTTTATGTCAATCACATGATTGGATGCGTAGGTATTCTTTTGCGTATGTGTAGGATTTCACAGTTTATATCAGTGCAATGTCGGATGTACTTAATGCTAAGGTTACTGAATGCGTTGACGTTACTCATTTATGTGAAGAAATCCACAATCAAGGTCAGTCTTTGGCGGAATATGAGGAGGTTACTGGAAATAATATGTATTTTTGCTCGTTTGAAATTATTTGTCGACTTTCCGTTTACAAACTGAAATGAGAAAATAAAAATATAAAATTGTACTCCAGGTCTCTGTTGGTAGTTTGTCTATCAGAGTAGAAGTTTTTCTGGTATTTAAGAACTTCTAACAGTGAAGAGGTGAGATTTTGTCACTTGTCAGGCTAGTCGGGTGTATTTACGTCGAGGGGGGCATAAATGCTAGGAGTTCGTCAGAGCACATTCCATTAAAGCACTTGTAAAAAAGATGCAGGAATGCAACTCATGTTCATCTTAGTCACCATAAACAAGGTGTATTGCCACTTAGATATAAATGGCTACTATTTGGAGCCATATATACAGGGACACTATGTAGGGAGTTGAGAAACGAGATGTCTTTTCCATTACATATACATTTCAATATGTTAGTACAGTCCGGGAAGCAGCAGACCGGGAGTAAATTCCAAAGTTTAGCAGTTCAAGGGAAGAAATTGTTAGAGTAGGGTTTTCGGCATTTAGGGATTTCTACAGTGAAGAGGTGGAATTTTGCTGCTAATCGGGCTAGTCGGAAGTGTTTATATCGAGGGAGGCACAAGTGATATGAGTTCTTCACTTCGGTTAAATTACTTTTAAAACAAGCACAAGGATGAAACATTGCGCTCTAAGGTTGCTCTCTTATAAATCTAAACTATATCACAGTAGTTTCGATTATTGGCGTCAAACCGATGTTCTTGTTAATATGTTTATACAGAACCATTCGAACGCCGATATTGATTTATAAAAGGTTTATTTTCAAAAGAAATCAATCACAAAAATAACAAAGAGATTACACCTGTGGCCATCTTGGCCATATCTTTCCTTCTTGAAATCTTGCCAGATTAGTGAAATGAAATATTACCTTCTGGTTTTGTTGACTTCCGTTCTAGAATCGCATGTGGCCTTTAAGTTGTTACTCAAACGGAGAGACTGCCACAGAAATCATCAGAAGAACAGGTCACGTGTACGTGTAAGAGAGAGACAGTTATATAGACAGATAGACTAATTACACCTACAATTGTATTAGCCATCCCGAACATAGCTGGATAGCCCGTCTCATTATACCCAGCAACACTGTGCACACTACATACAATTAGGGACATTGCTGCAGACCCGTCTGTGGGAATTGAAACTCTCAGGCTAACTCGATTGTCGCCCTTTAACTCAGAGATCGCCCTATTTCAGCGAAAGAATGCAATTTATTTACATAGATATACATGAGAAATACTAAGAAGCGATAGAAAGAATAAGAGTTCGTTGAAAATAAGAGTTCGTTTTTTGCCATTGATGATAGGCTGACGAGTTAGTATGGAGCTGGTTGGGTGGCCGATGCCCCCACCAGGAGCGATTTCTGTCACATCTTGACTGGTCGAGCGTTCAGTGGAAAAGAGAAAGAAATATGGGGAACAGGAAGTGACGTAGCTAGGTCGTTCTCCGGTAAAGGGTGACAATCGAGTTAGCCTGGGAGTTTCAATTCCCACACGTCTTTCCTGCTCGAAATATTGCTAAACAAAGAAACAGAAAACCTTTGCCTTGCAATCATGTAGTTTTCAGACTTTCGTCTGAGGTCACATCTAACCGTTAAAAGTGTTACCATAAATTTTCCATTCAACATATGCTACCAGATCAAACTGTCTGAAGATACTTGCTTTTTGACCAAACGTTAATGTTATTGTTTTTCTTTTCCCTTTGCCAAACTCAATCATGTTCTGCAAAATAAAAAACAAACAAACACAATAATCCCTCTATACAAAAAAAAGCAAACAAACACCATGAATAAATGTTTTAATATATAAATATCAAGTTACTTTTTCCAAAATTACTGGATTCGGCATTAAATAACCCGAAAAGAGTGTATATGCGGTAAAACAAAATAAGCAAACTAAACCATTGTGTAACAACGGTTACTCCTTACGCTTCAGTGGCTTTATGCGTTATATGGAACTAATAAAAAGAAAAAAGAAAGAAAAGTGTAACAGCTTCTCATTCAAACTTTTTAAAATCTGAAAGCGATTCTTTTTTACTTCGTTGTATTTTTGACATTGTTTTTTTAGAAAATTAAAGGATAATAAAACCGTAGGGGTGGAGCAGTAAGGCTAAATACAAACATTTAATGGCTTTCCGACAAGATTTTAAGAGAACCATTTATGAGAAATGATGAAAGAGACGGAACGTTACATGTCGAATATTATCTCATCAAATTCCAAGAAACGAGGTTTATCCAATAATTTGATTGAACCCATTCCTCAAAGTTCATCTCATATTCCTTGAAATTGTTTTTTATTAAAACAACATAACTTTTACAAATAAAAAAAAACTCAATGTAATCTTATTTTTATAGCTGATAAAAGAATAAATATTTTACAAATGCGTTGATTTTTCCAATAAAAAAGAGAAGTATACCTACATTACCATTTAACAGCCTACCAAGATCTTTGTCATGGTGTGTCCACTTTACGGATAATAATGCACTCTTCCACTTGCAATAAGACCTGTAGAATATGTCCCTAAGCGCTAGCATACGACTATGCTCGAGTCTTGCATTCGTGGCAGTCGGACTGACGTTTACCCACATCCTTCATTTATTGTATTTGCTTTTCTATTCGATATATTTTGTTCCAACTTACTACCAACTTTCTATCTTCCGGATATTTACGGGACCACAACATTCGCAACGAGAAAAATTAAGGATTTCGAAACTTTGTAACAAAATATCTTAAAGAACTTGGACCTTTGTCATCAACAAGACTGACGACGAGAAAATAAGGAATTCGGAACTAATCTCACCTACAACAGTGGTGACAGAAAATTCTTAATGAAACTTTATTCAAGAATCTTAAAAAGGACGCCACAACAATGGCGACAAAGATATGAAACTATTTTTTTTTCGAGAACCTTAAAAGGAACAAACGCGGTGAAACAATGGCGAAATTTTTCAACGATCTCAAAGGCCGAAAAGTAAATTTTATTGATGAATTTGAAAAACATCTGTAAGTTGGATTTTTACATGAATTCTTTTTTTTCTTAAAGAAGTCATTGATTTCATTTTATTCTGATACAATATTATCTTTGAAGGAGCAAGGCATAATACTTTTCTCTCTTAGAAGAAAAAATATCAAAGTGTCGAAATTATAAATACCGTGTGTGGCTTTAAGGTGCTTTTTCTGGGAAAAGCAGATGACAACAATAATCCACGCGAGAAAACGATCCTGTCAGAGACAAAGCGCCGAATAGTTAGACTAAAATAAAAACCCTGCTCGTCGTTGGTAGTGTTGACGGTATGTAGTTCGTATGTAACCGGAGAGCATCTCAACAGGATACATATTCCTACGCCGAATGGTCACTAAGCAGTGACAGTCCTTTTTTTCTCCATTTTCTTTCCCTCCAAGTTGTGTGGGTACCATTTCTGAATAGAACTTAATCAGAGTTACTACACATCACATAGTTCTCTTCTAACAATCTTGGACGTCTTCGGATTCGTGAAGACCGACGCAGATCACTAATTTCGTCAGGAACTATACTCTGGGGGGGGCTTTCTTCTATCGGGTTCATACAAGTTGTACTCATCTTGCATGCTTTGTGTGTTTCGCTAAAAAAAACGTACAAAACTAACCATCGTTAATACGGAATTATTAGAACCGTGGAACATTCAGACGTAATGTCTAAAATAAAAAAAAAACATCTATATATCAATTTTCTCTTAACGACCGCATAATCTGATCGAGCATTGCATAAAATCCTCTATTGTAAACGATTTCACAACCTGCATATGCTTGAAGTGCTATCTCTCGCTTAGATTAAACACATAATTGTTATATTTCCGTTAAAGTAAAAGGTTCGTTTATTATTGGCTGTCAAATTAGTTCGGTAAAGCCTAGTAAAAAGGTTTTGCTCTGTCTTCCGTTCTATAAAACACCACATTATATTTCCGTTAAAGTTTCTATGGCACGTGATTTTGCACAAGTTCCTTTTCCTTTTTAAAAGGGCAGATCTTCGGGACAAATTTCAATTTGGTAGTAAGCCTTAGACAAATCAATCGTACTAAAAATATGATACTGGGCAATTTGGTTTACGAGACTCTCAATCCGAGGCAAAGGGTATGCGTCAAGTAGGGTGAAACGGTTAATAGTTTGAGAAAAATCAACCACTAATCGTTTCTTTCTATTAGACGACGAAGTTACGACAATTTGAGCACGCCACGGTGAATAGCTGGTTTCAATGACGTCGTCCTTAAACAGTTGAAGAATTTCCTTTTCAATAAATCGGGCATCCTCCGTATGGTAGTTTCGGGATTTTGCAGCAATGGGTCTGCAATCAGGGGTCAGGTTTCAGAACAATTTTACAGAGGCACAACTGATCTTGGTTAGCGTGCAGATTTTTAAGGCATCCTGAGATTCACCAAAAGAAATAGTAACGACCCGGTGTAGTTTCAAAAACGGCACCCCGAGCATAATGTCCATACAGGAGTCAGGAAGCACAGTAAGGACAATCCCTTTATATTCGCAACCATTGAAGAAAATGTTCTCCGTGCAATATTCAGACAGTTTAAGATTATGCCATAGAAATTACGGAGTTCCGTTTTAAAGTGGGCAGTCTCATTGTTTTGACAATGCGAGCACTGATAAAATTATCAGAACTGCCGGTGTCTATAAGGGCAGTTAACCTTTTTCCTTTTTAACTCCAGTTTCGGTGATAGGAGGGCAACTATCACTACCTTTAGCGCGGGCCCCTATGATAGCAGAAGAACGTGAATGTGTCGTTAGAGTAGAACGGCAAACTTTACCACAGCTTCGACATACCTTATCGCGGGCAGGGCAAAGGCGGCGGTCATCCTTAAGGTGACGCCCCCCCCCCACAGTTGTAGCACTTGCCACAAACAGGAAGGACAGCAGAGAACTGTACAGAGTCAAACCCCATTCGAGAATCAGTTGGAACAGAATTTTTAGAAATACAAATGGCATCCTCGGCAGAATCGGTCAGCACATTTTTAGTTCCCGTAGTAGAAGTAATAGCGACTGCTCCAATCTGGGAGGCATACGATTCCGCGCGAAAGTGAGCTTGTTCTAAAGTCCTAGCACATTGAATAGCTTCTGTGAGAGTTAGTGTCTGTTTCAAGCAGCCTAGCACGTATCAATGAGGACCGGAGACCACGAATGAATGCATCACGGACAGATTCATCCCTGTAAATGGTGGCCGTTACGTCTTTAAAACAACAGTCAGTGGCAAGTCGATTCAAGGCCTGAAGGTATTGGTCGACAGACTCGCTTTCTTGTTGCAAATGCGTGGAAAGCAGATGTTTAGCGTGAATAACGCTTGGAGACTTGTTGTAAACGCCTTTCAATAATTCCACGGCATGTTCAAAACCAGAGCAACCTTCGATAACGTCAGCAACAGAGGGACCGAGGTTTAAATAGAGAACTTCTAGCTTATCAGGGTTTAATGAAACAATAGTTGATAAGTAGTAATTAAAGTTGCGGAACCATAATTTCCAAAGCTTGCTGACATGAGGGTCTGCCAAGGAAACATCAAATTTATCCATGAGGAAAATAAAAAATTACTTCGGTAAATTGTGGTGTTTTATAATAGATGAAAGACAGAGCAAAACCTATTTACTAGGCTTTACCGAACTAATTTCACAGCCGTAAACGTAAGAGCAGGTAGCAGCAGTAAACGCAAGAACTGTTAATAACGAAATGTTGAAGAAAAAAAAACTCAGCCCTTTTAAAAAGGAAAAGGAACGTGTGTAAAATCACGTGCCATAGAAACTTTTACTTTAACGGAAATATAACAGTTATGCCATTTCTGTCAGGGTGGCCCTATGGGTTAGCATGTTAACTAAGAAATATTTGTTTCTGCCTTCGCGCCCAAAATAATGCGGACGTTTCGGCTGTTTTTCATTTTGAACATATATTTGAAAACGTATATTTTCGATAAGCCTTTGCAGTTAAACAGGGTTAACATATTTTTTGTTTATTTTTGGTTTCGTACATTATATTACTTACCTGGCTCAGAAAATAATTAAGTGCGATTTATGTCGGCGGTTTAATTAGCTGAGGAGGGCTGATTTAAAGATCCGATTACTATTAAATTCACGTGCTATTTTTCAAAATTTTGATTTATTATCGGCCGTTGATTTAGCTCAGGGTCGAACTTCTAATAAAATAAATAGAACATTACCGACGCGAATCACAAATATTTGTTTTTAAATCGTAATCGCTTAAAACTTTCCCGCGCACATGCTCCAAGTTTTTAAATGTGGGCCGACATCAGTGTTTTTTTTTTTTTTTTTTTTTTTTTTTTTAACCAAAACGGTCATTGACATTTTTTAAAGTTTTACCTATTTAAAGCTGGTACAAATTAAGAAAAATATAATGAAATTAAAACAAAAATCATTTAGTGTCAGAAATTTCGTGAAAATAGTGAATTCCACCCCATCTTTCCAAGCTTATAACTCCTCGAAAAATTGTAATTCAAGCCCTAATTTTTTTTTCAATTAAAGGAGCAAGGACCAAGGTTTCATTAAAAAAACAAACAAAAAAAACCGTTTTTTTTTTTTTTTTAAAAGGCTTTAAATTTCGGACTTTACAGATAAATTTCTAAAAAACAGTTCTTTTTTTGTTTCAAATTTGAATATATTATTTATTGACCTTTTCTCTTCAATTTGTGATATTTGGTACATAAATTAATTATTTACTTTTTAATAGACATTTCTTTTATTTGTCTTTTTAATAGACATTTCAAAATGGGAGGCGTGAATTATTCGACCCCCTGTCTTTCCAAGCTTATAACTCCTCGAAAAATGTAATTCGAGGCATATTTTTTTTTCAATTAAAGGAGCAAGGACTAAGGTTCCATTAAAAAAGACAAAACAAAAAAACAAAAAACAAATAACGTGGTTAAAAAAAAAAAGGTTTTAAACTTCAAACTTTACAGGTAAAATTCTAAAAAACACGTTTTTTTTTGTTTTAAATTTGAATATATTATTTATTGACCTTTTCTCTTCAATTTGTGAGTAAATTATTTACTTTTCGGTGAGTAAATTAATTTACTTTTTAATAGAAACTTGAAAATGGGGAGAGGCGTGAATTAATAAAAAAAACGTTTGTCTAAAATATTATATTCGGGTTATTGGAAAGAACATAAAATTTCACATTGACCCTGAAAATATCGTAAAAATAGAAATCAATAGAAACATTTTGATAGATTTTTTAAAGTTTAAAAATTGAAAAATATTGAGTTCGGAAAATTCATTACTGTTTAAAAAAATATATTTCTATAACTTTTAAAACAACGTTAATAGTTTATTTTGGAAGTATAATCCGTAAAGAAAATAAATAACCCACTTTTAACAGAGAAATTACGAGATTTTTATATTTTATTCGCAGTTTCGTGTACGGGGTGTCAAAAATTCCTACAAAAATTCTGATACACCTAAATTATCGCATACCTATTTTAGCTGATTATTTTTTATAAACTTTAAGTACACATGTTATTTAGCTTTACTTCAAAGCAGATACAGCTTAAAATATTTTTAATGTTTTGTATGCCACAAAAGAAAAAACACTATAGATAAATGAATTTATCGTATTTTTATTTTTTGATTCGTAGATAATGTAGCGCATTTGTTCTTTGAAATTTTGGTTATCCTTTACGGAGATGGTCCCGACGTCCGCCTCGTTCTGAGTTCGGGGAGACCCCATCTGACGTAGGCGGTGTCGAAGCAGAAAATTACCCTAACCCTAAAACCCCTTCAGCATGGATTTGGCAAGCATGAGCCAATTTTAGAATTCCTACAATGAGGCGAAAACATTTTTGCGAGAAAATATTTTGCGAAAAGAAGGACCTATGTGCGTCATTTGTCAGACAAATGACAGAAGTAAAAAGGGGCAGAAATTATTGTTGGAGGTGGCCATCTTCACATAAAGAAAGGCACATTTCGATAAAGAAGTTTATTTTTTTATATTCTAATTATTTGGACTGTTGAATTATCAAAAATTCTAATTATTTGACCTGTTTATTTTGTAAAATTCTAAATATTTGACCTGTTTATTTTGTAAAATTCTAAATATTTGACCTGTTTATTTTGTAAAATTCTAATTATTTGACCTGTTTATTTTGTAAAATTCTAATTATTTGACCTGTTTATTTTGTAAAATTCTAAATATTTGACCTGTTTATTTTGTAAAATTCTAATTATTTGACCTGTTTATTTTGTAAAATTCTAATTATTTGACCTGTTTATTTTGTAAAATTCTAAATATTTGACCTGTTTATTTTGTAAAATTCTAATTATTTGACATGTTTATTTTGTAAAATTCTAATTATTTGAACTGTTTATTTTGTAAAATTCTAATTATTTGACCTGTTTATTTTGTAAAATTCTAATTATTTGACCTGTTTATTTTGTAAAATTCTAAATATTTGACCTGTTTATTTTGTAAAATTCTAATTATTTGACATGTTTATTTTGTAAAATTCTAATTATTTGAACTGTTTATTTTGTAAAATTCTAATTATTTGACCTGTTTATTTTGTAACATTCTAATTATTTGACCTGTTTATTTTGTAAAATTCTAAATATTTGACCTGTTTATTTTGTAAAATTCTAATTATTTGACATGTTTATTTTGTAAAATTCTAATTATTTGAACTGTTTATTTTGTAAAATTCTAATTATTTGAACTGTTTATTTTGTAAAATTCTAATTATTTGACCTGTTTATTTTGTAAAATTTTAATTATTTGACCTGTTTATTTTGTAAAATTTTAATTATTTGACCTGTTTATTTTGTAAAATTCTAATTATTTGACCTGTTTATTTTGTAAAATTCTAATTATTTGACCTGTTTATTTTGTAAAATTCTAATTATTTGACCTGTTTATTTTGTAAAATTCTAATTATTTGACCTGTTTATTTTGTAAAATTTTAATTATTTGATCTGTTTATTTTGTAAAATTCTAATTATTTGACCTGTTTATTTTGTAAAATTCTAATTATTTGACCTGTTTATTTTGTAAAATTCTCATTATTTGACCTGTTTATTTTGTAAAATTCTAATTATTTGACCTGTTTATTTTGCAAAATTTTAATTATTTGACCTATTTATTTTGTAAAATTTTAATTATTTGACCTGTTTATTTTGTAAAATTTTAATTATTTGACCTGTTTATTTTGTAAAATTTTAATTATTTGACCTGTTTATTTTGTAAAATTCTAATTATTTGACCTGTTTATTTTGTAACATTCTAATTTTTTGACCTGTTTATTTTGTAAAATTCTAATTATTTGACCTGTTTATTTTGTAAAATTTTAATTATTTGACCTATTTATTTTGTAAAATTCTAATTATTTGACCTGTTTATTTTGTAAAATTCTAATTATTTGACCTGTTTATTTTGTAAAATTTGAATTATTTGACCTGTTTATTTTGTAAAATTTTAATTATTTGACCTGTTTATTTTGTAAAATTTTAATTATTTGACCTGTTTATTTTGTAAAATTCTAATTATTTGACCTGTTTATTTTGTAACATTCTAATTATTTGACCTGTTTATTTTGTAAAATTCTAATTATTTGACCTGTTTATTTTGTAAAATTTTAATTATTTGACCTGTTTATTTTGTAAAATTCTAATTATTTGACCTGTTTATTTTGTAAAATTCTAATTATTTGACCTGTTTATTTTGTAAAATTTTAATTATTTGACCTGTTTATTTTGTAAAATTCTAATTATTTGACCTTTTTATTTTGTAAAATTCTAATTATTTGACCTTTTTATTTTGTCAAATTCTAATTATTTTACCTGTTTATTTTGTAAAATTCTAATTATTTGACCTGTTTATTTTGTAAAATTTTAATTATTTGACCTGTTTATTTTGTAAAATTCTAATTATTTGACCTGTTTATTTTGTAAAATTCTAATTATTTGACCTGTTTATTTTGTAAAATTTTAATTATTTGACCTGTTTATTTTGTAAAATTCTAATTATTTGACCTTTTTATTTTGTAAAATTCTAATTATTTGACCTTTTTATTTTGTAAAATTCTAATTATTTGACCTGTTTATTTTGTAAAATTCTAATTATTTGACCTGTTTATTTTGTAAAATTCTTATTATTTGACCTTTTATTTTGTAAAATTTTAATTATTTGATCTGTTTATTTTGTAAAATTCTAATTTTTTGACCTGTTTATTTTGTAAAATTCTAATAATTTGACCTTTGTATTTTGTACAATTCTAATTATTTGACCTGTTTATTTTGTAAAATTCTAATTATTTGACCTGTTTATTTTGTAAAATTCTAATTATTTGACCTGTTTATTTTGTAAAATTTTAATTATTTGACCTGTTTATTTTGTAAAATTCTAATTATTTGACCTGTTTATTTTGTAAAATTCTAATTATTTGACCTGTTTATTTTGTAAAATATTAATTATTTGACCTGTTTATTTTGTAAAATTCTAATTATTTGACCTTTTTATTTTGTAAAATTCTAATTATTTGACCTTTTTATTTTGTCAAATTCTAATTATTTTACCTGTTTATTTTGTAAAATTCTAATTATTTGACCTGTTTATTTTGTAAAATTTTAATTATTTGACCTGTTTATTTTGTAAAATTCTAATTATTTGACCTGTTTATTTTGTAAAATTCTAATTATTTGACCTGTTTATTTTGTAGAATTTTAATTATTTGACCTGTTTATTTTGTAAAATTCTAATTATTTGACCTTTTTATTTTGTAAAATTCTAATTATTTGACCTTTTTATTTTGTAAAATTCTAATTATTTGACCTGTTTATTTTGTAAAATTCTAATTATTTGACCTGTTTATTTTGTAAAATTCTAATTATTGTACCTTTTATTTTGTAAAATTTTAATTATTTGATCTGTTTATTTTGTAAAATTCTAATTTTTTGACCTGTTTATTTTGTAAAATTCTAATAATTTGACCTTTTTATTTTGTACAATTCTAATTATTTGACCTGTTTATTTTGTAAAATTCTAATTATTTGACCTGTTTATTTTGTAAAATTCTAATTATTTGAACTGTTTATTTTGTAAAATTCTAATTATTTGACCTGTTTATTTTGTAAAATTCTAATTATTTGACCTGTTTATTTTGTAAAATTTTAATTATTTGACCTGTTTATTTTGTAAAATTCTAATTATTTGACCTGTTTATTTTGTAAAATTCTAATTATTTGACCTGTTTATTTTGTAAAATTCTAATTTTTTGACCTGTTTATTTTGTAAAATTCTAATTATTTGACCTGTTTATTTTGTAAAATTCTAATTATTTGACCTGTTTATTTTGTAAAATTCTAAATATTTGACCTGTTTATTTTGTAAAATTCTAAATATTTGACCTGTTTATTTTGTAAAATTCTAAATATTTGACCTGTTTATTTTGTAAAATTCTAATTATTTGACCTGTTTATTTTGTAAAATTCTAATTATTTGACCTGTTTATTTTGTAACATTCTAATTATTTGAACTGTTTATTTTGTAAGATTCTAATTCTTTGAACTGTTTATTTTGTAAAATTCTAATTATTTGACCTGTTTATTTTGTAAAATTCTAATTATTTGACCTGTTTATTTTGTAAAATTCTAATTATTTAAACTGTTTATTTTGTAAAATTCTAAATATTTGACCTGTTTATTTTGTAAAATTCTAAATATTTGACCTGTTTATTTTGTAAAATTCTAATTATTTGAACTGTTTATTTTGTAAAATTCTAAATATTTGACCTGTTTATTTTGTAAAATTCTAAATATTTGACCTGTTTATTTTGTAAAATTCTAATTATTTTACCTGTTTATTTTGTAAAATTCTAATTATTTTACCTGTTTATTTTGTAAAATTCTAAATATTTTACCTGTTTATTTTGTAAAATTCTAATTAGTTGAACTGTTTATTTTGTAAAATTCTAAATATTTGAACTGTTTATTTTGTAAAATTCTAATTATTTGACCTGTTTATTTTGTAAAATTCTAATTATTTGACCTGTTTATTTTGTAAAATTCTAATTATTGGAACTGTTTATTTTGTAAAATTCTAAATATTTGACCTGTTTATTTTGTAAAATTCTAAATATTTGACCTGTTTATTTTGTAAAATTCTTAATATTTGACCTGTTTATTTTGTAAAATTCTAATTATTTGACCTGTTTATTTTGTAAAATTCTAATTTTTTTACCTGTTTATTTTGTAAAATTCTAATTATTTGACCTGTTTATTTTGTAAAATTCTAATTATTTGAACTGTTTATTTAGTAAAATTCTAATTATGTGAACTTTATTTTGTAAAATTCTAATTATTTGACCTGTTTATTTTGTAAAATTCTAATTATTTGACCTGTTTATTTTGTAAAATTCTAATTATTTGACCTGTTTATTTTGTAAAATTCTAATTATTTGACCTGTTTATTTTGTAAAATTCTAATTATTTGACCTGTTTATTTTGTAAAATTCTAATTATTTGACCTGTTTATTTTGTAAAATTCTAATTATTTGAACTGTTTATTTTGTAAAATTCTAATTATTTGACCTGTTTATTTTGTAAAATTCTAATTATTTGACCTGTTTATTTTGTAAAATTCTAATTATTTGACCTGTTTATTTTGTAAAATTCTAAATATTTCACCTGTTTATTTTGTAAAATTCTAAATATTTGACCTGTTTATTTTGTAAAATTCTAATTATTTGAACTGTTTATTTTGTAACATTCTAAATATTTGACCTGTTTATTTTGTAAAATTCTAAATATTTGACCTGTTTATTTTGTAAAATTCTAATTATTTGACCTGTTTATTTTGTAAAATTCTAATTATTTGACCTGTTTATTTTGTAAAATTCTAATTATTTGACCTGTTTATTTTGTAAAATTCTAATTATTTTACCTGTTTATTTTGTAAAATTCTAATTATTTGACCTGTTTATTTTGTAAAATTTTAATTATTTGACCTGTTTATTTTGTAAAATTCTAATTATTTGACCTGTTTATTTTGTAAAATTCTAATTATTTGACCTGTTTATTTTGTAAAATTTTAATTATTTGACCTGTTTATTTTGTAAAATTCTAATTATTTGACCTTTTTATTTTGTAAAATTCTAATTATTTGACCTTTTTATTTTGTAAAATTCTAATTATTTGACCTGTTTATTTTGTAAAATTCTAATTATTTGACCTGTTTATTTTGTAAAATTCTAATTATTTGACCTTTTATTTTGAAAAATTTTAATTATTTGATCTGTTTATTTTGTAAAATTCTAATTATTTGACCTGTTTATTTTGTAAAATTCTAATTATTTGACCTGTTTATTTTGTAAAATTCTAATTATTTGACCTGTTTATTTTGTAAAATTCTAATTATTTGACCTGTTTATTTTGTAAAATTCTAATTATTTGACCTGTTTATTTTGTAAAATTCTAATTATTTGACCTGTTTATTTTGTAAAATTCTAATTATTTGACCTGTTTATTTTGTAAAATTCTAATTATTTGAACTGTTTATTTTGTAAAATTCTAATTATTTGACCTGTTTATTTTGTAAAATTCTAATTATTTGACCTGTTTATTTTGTAAAATTCTAAATATTTGACCTGTTTATTTTGTAAAATTCTAAATATTTGACCTGTTTATTTTGTAAAATTCTAATTATTTGAACTGTTTATTTTGTAACATTCTAAATATTTGACCTGTTTATTTTGTAAAATTCTAAATATTTGACCTGTTTATTTTGTAAAATTCTAATTATTTGACCTGTTTATTTTGTAAAATTCTAATTATTTGACCTGTTTATTTTGTAAAATTCTAATTATTTGACCTGTTTATTTTGTAAAATTCTAATTATTTGAACTGTTTATTTAGTAAAATTCTAATTATGTGAACTTTATTTTGTAAAATTCTAATTATTTGACCTGTTTATTTTGTAAAATTCTAATTATTTGACCTGTTTATTTTGTAAAATTCTAATTATTTGACCTGTTTATTTTGTAAAATTCTAATTATTTGACCTGTTTATTTTGTAAAATTCTAATTATTTGACCTGTTTATTTTGTAAAATTCTAATTATTTGACCTGTTTATTTTGTAAAATTCTAATTATTTGAACTGTTTATTTTGTAAAATTCTAATTATTTGACCTGTTTATTTTGTAAAATTCTAATTATTGGACCTGTTTATTTTGTAAAATTCTAAATATTTGACCTGTTTATTTTGTAAAATTCTAAATATTTGACCTGTTTATTTTGTAAAATTCTAATTATTTGAACTGTTTATTTTGTAACATTCTAAATATTTGACCTGTTTATTTTGTAAAATTCTAAATATTTGACCTGTTTATTTTGTAAAATTCTAATTATTTGACCTGTTTATTTTGTAAAATTCTAGATATTTGACCTGTTTATTTTGTAAAATTCTAATTATTTGACCTGTTTATTTTGTAAAATTCTAATTATTTTACCTGTTTATTTTGTAAAATTCTAATTATTTGACCTGTTTATTTTGTAAAATTCTAATTATTTGACCTGTTTATTTTGTAAAATTCTAATTATTTGACCTGTTTATTTTGTAAAATTTTAATTATTTGACCTGTTTATTTTGTAAAATTCTAATTATTTGACCTGTTTATTTTGTAAAATTCTAATTTTTTGACCTGTTTATTTTGTAAAATTCTAATAATTTGACCTTTTTATTTTGTACAATTCTAATTATTTGACCTGTTTATTTTGTAAAATTCTAATTATTTGACCTGTTTATTTTGTAAAATTCTAATTATTTGACCTTTTTATTTTGTAAAATTCTAATTATTTGACCTGTTTATTTTGTAAAATTCTAATTATTTGACCTGTTTATTTTGTAAAATTCTAATTATTTGACCTGTTTATTTTGTAAAATTCTAATTATTTTACCTGTTTATTTTGTAAAATTCTAAATATATGACCTGTTTATTTTGTAAAATTATAAATATTTGACCTGTTTATTTTGTAAAATTCTAAATATTTGACCTGTTTATTTTGTAAAATTCTAATTATTTGACCTGTTTATTTTGTAAAATTCAAATTTTTTGACCTGTTTATTTTGTAAAATTCTAATTATTTGACCTGTTTATTTTGTAAAATTCTAATTATTTTAACTGTTTATTTTGTAAAATTCTAATTATTTGAACTTTATTTTGTAAAATTCTAATTATTTGACCTGTTTATTTTGTAAAATTCTAAATATTTGACCTGTTTATTTTGTAAAATTCTAAATATGTGACCTGTTTATTTTGTAAAATTCTAATTATTTGACCTGTTTATTTTGTAAAATTCTAATTTTTTGACCTGTTTATTTTGTAAAATTCTAATTATTTGACCTGTTTATTTTGTAAAATTCTAATTATTTGAACTGTTTATTTTGTAAAATTCTAATTATTTGAACTTTATTTTGTAAAATTCTAATTATTTGACCTGTTTATTTTGTAAAATTCTAATTATTTGACCTGTTTATTTTGTAAAATTCTAATTATTTGACCTGTTTATTTTTTAAAATTCTAAATATTTGAACTGTTTATTTTGTAAAATTCTAATTATTTGACCTGTTTATTTTGTAAAATTCTAATTATTTGACCTGTTTATTTTGTAAAATTCTAATTATTTGACCTGTTTATTTTGTAAAATTCTAAATATTTCACCTGTTTATTTTGTAAAATTCTAATTATTTGACCTGTTTATGTTGTAAAATTCTAATTATTTGACCTGTTTATTTTGTAAAATTCTAATTATTTGACCTGTTTATTTTGTAAAATTCTAATTATTTGAACTTTATTTTGTAAAATTCTAATTATTTGACCTGTTTATTTTGTAAAATTCTAAATATTTGACCTGTTTATTTTGTAAAATTCTAAATATTTGACCTGTTTATTGTGTAAAATTCTAAATATTTGACCTGTTTATTTTGTAAAATTCTAATTATTTGACCTGTTTATTTTGTAAAATTCTTATTATTTGACCTGTTTATTTTGTAAAATTCTAATTATTTGAACTGTTTATTTTGTAAGATTCTAATTCTTTGAACTGTTTATTTTGTAAAATTCTAATTGTTTGACCTGTTTATTTTGTAAAATTCTAATTATTTGACCTGTTTATTTTGTAAAATTCTAATTATTTGACCTGTTTATTTTGTAAAATTCTAATTATTTGACCTGTTTATTTTGTAAAATTCTAATTATTTGACCTGTTTATTTTGTAAAGTTCTAAATATTTGACCTGTTTATTTTGTAAAATTCTAAATATTTGACCTGTTTATTTTGTAAAATTCTAAATATTTGTACCTGTTTATTTTGTAAAATTCTAATTATTTGACCTGTTTATTTTGTAAAATTCTAATTTTTTTACCTGTTTATTTTGTAAAATTCTAATTATTTGAGCTGTTTGTTTTGTAAAATTCTAATTATTTGAACTGTTTATTTAGTAAAATTCTACATATTTGACCTGTTTATTTTGTAAAATTCTAATTATTTGACCTGTTTATTTTGTAAAATTCTTATTATTTGACCTGTTTATTTTGTAAAATTCTTATTATTTGACCTGTTTATTTTGTAAAATTCTAATTATTTGAACTGTTTATTTTGTAAAATTCTAATTATTTGACCTGTTTATTTTGTAAAATTCTAATTATTTGACCTGTTTATTTTGTAAAATTCTAAATATTTGACCTGTTTATTTTGTAAAATTCTAAATATTTGACCTGTTTATTTTGTAAAATTCTAATTATTTGACCTGTTTATTTTGTAAAATTCTAATTATTTGACCTGTTTATTTTGTAAAATTCTAATTATTTGACCGGTTTATTTTGTAAAATTCTAATTATTTGACCTGTTTATTTTGTAAAATTCTAATTATTTGACCTGTTTATTTTGTAAAATTCTAATTATTTGAACTGTTTCTTTTGTAAAATTCTAATTATTTGAACTGTTTATTTTGTGACATTCTAATTATTTTTACTGTTTATTTTGTAAAATTCTAATTATTTGACCTGTTTATTTTGTAAAATTCTAATTATTTGAACTGTTTATTTTGTAAAATTCTAAATATTTGACCTGTTTATTTTGTAAAATTCTAATTATTTTAACTGTTTTTTTTGTAAAATTCTAATTATTTGACCTGTTTATTTTGTAAAATTCTTAATATTTGACCTGTTTATTTTGTAAAATGCTAAATATTTGAACTGTTTATTTTGTAAAATTCTAATTATTTGAACTGTTTATTTTGTAAAATTCTAATTATTTGACCTGTTTATTTTGTAAAATTCTAATTATTTGACCTGTTTATTTTGTAAAATTCTAATTATTTGACCTGTTTATTTTGTAAAATTCTAATTATTTGACCTGTTTATTTTGTAAAATTCTAATTATTTGAACTGTTTATTTTGTAAAATTCTAAATATTTGACCTGTTTATTTTGTAAAATTCTAAATATTTGACCTGTTTATTTTGTAAAATTCTAAATATTATACCTGTTTATTTTGTAAAATTCTAATTATTTGACCTGTTTATTTTGTAAAATGCTAATTATTTGACCTGTTTATTTTGTAAAATTCTAATTATTTGACATGTTTATTTTGTAAAATTCTAATTTTTTGAACTGTTTATTTTGTAAAATTCTAATTATTTGAACTTTATTTTATAAAATTCTAATTATTTGACCTGTTTATTTTGTAAAATTCTAATTATTTGACCTGTTTATTTTGTAAAATTCTAATTATTTGACCTGTTTATTTTGTAAAATTCTAAATATTTGAACTGTTTATTTTGTAAAATTCTAATTATTTGAACTGTTTATTTTGTAAAATTCTAATTATTTGACCTGTTTATTTTGTAACATTTTAATTATTTGACCTGTTTATTTTGTAAAATTCTAAATATTTGACCTGTTTATTTTGTAAAATTCTAATTATTTGACCTGTTTATTTTGTAAAATTCTAAATATTTGACCTGTTTATTTTGTAAAATTCTAAATATTTTACCTGTTTATGGTGTAAAATTCTAAATATTTCACCTGTTTATTTTGTAAAATTCTAATTATTTGACCTGTTTATTTTGTAAAATTCTAATTATTTGACCTGTTTATTTTGTAAAATTCTAATTATTTGAACTGTTTATTTTGTAAGATTCTAATTCTTTGAACTGTTTATTTTGTAAAATTCTAATTATTTGACCTGTTTATTTTGTAAAATTCTAATTATTTGACCTGTTTATTTTGTAAAATTCTAATTATTTGACCTGTTTATTTTGTAAAATTCTAATTATTTGACCAGTTTATTTTGTAAAATTCTAATTATTTGAACTGTTTATATTGTAAAATTCTAATTATGTGAACTTTATTTTGTAAAATTCTAAATATTTGACCTGTTTATTTTGTAAAATTCTAATTATTTGACCTGTTTATTTTGTAAAATTCTAAATATTTGACCTGTTTATTTCGTAAAATTCTAATTATTTGACCTGTTTATTTTGTAAAATTCTAATTATTTGACCTGTTTATTTTGTAAAATTCTAATTATTTGACCTGTTTATTTTGTAAAATTCTAAATATTTAACCTGTTTATTTTGTAAAATTCTAAATATTTGACCTGTTTATTGTGTAAAATTCTAAATATTTTACCTGTTTATTTTGTAAAATTCTAATTATTTGACCTGTTTATTTTGTAAAATTCTAATTATTTGACCTGTTTATTTTGTAAAATTCTAATTATTTGAACTGTTTATTTTGTAAAATTCTAATTATTTGACCTGTTTATTTTGTAAAATTCTAATTATTTGACCTGTTTATTTTGTAAAATTCTAAATATTTGACCTGTTTATTTTGTAAAATTCTAAATATTTGACCTGTTTATTTTGTAAAATTCTAATTATATGACCTGTTTATTTTGTAACATTCTAAATATTTGACCTGTTTATTTTGTAAAATTCTGATTATTTGACCTGTTTATTTTGTAAAATTCTAATTATTTGACCTGTTTATTTTGTAAAATTCTAATTATGTGAACTTTATTTTGTAAAATTCTAAATATTTGACCTGTTTATTTTGTAAAATTCTAATTATTTGACCTGTTTATTTTGTAAAATTCTAATTATTTGACCTGTTTATTTTGTAAAATTCTAATTTTTTGACCTGTTTATTTTGTAAAATTCTAATTATTTGACCTGTTTATTTTGTAAAATTCTAATTATTTGAACTGTTTATTTTGTAAAATTCTAATTATTTGAACTTTATTTTGTAAAATTCTAATTATTTGACCTGTTTATTTTGTAAAATTCTAAATATTTAACCTGTTTATTTTGTAAAATTCTAAATATGTGACCTGTTTATTTTGTAAAATTCTAATTATTTGACCTGTTTATTTTGTAAAATTCTAATTATTTGACCTGTTTATTTTGTAAAATTCTAATTATTTGACCTGTTTATTTTGTAAAATTTTAATTATTTGAACTGTTTATTTTGTAAAATTCTAATTATTTGACCTGTTTATTATGTAAAATTCTACTTATTTGACCTGTTTATTTAGTAAAATTCTAAATATTTGACCTGTTTATTTTGTAAAATTCTAAATATTTGACCTGTTTATTTTGTAAAATTCTAATTATTTGACCTGTTTATTTTGTAACATTCTAAATATTTGACCTGTTTGTTTTGTAAAATTCTAATTATTTGACCTGTTTATTTTGTATAATTCTAATTATTTGACCTGTTTATTTTATAGAATTCTAATTATTTGAACTGTTTATTTTGTAAAATTCTAATTATTTGAACTGTTTATTTTGTAAAATTCTAATTATTTGAACTGTTTATTTTGTAAAATTCTAATTATTTGACCTGTTTATTTTGTAAAATTCTAATTATTTGACCTGTTTATTTTGTAAAATTCTAATTATTTGACCTGTTTATTTTGTAAAATTCTAATAATTTGACCTGTTTATTTTGTAAAATTCTAAATATTTGAACTGTTTATTTTGTAAAATTCTAATTATTTGAACTGTTTATTTTGTAAAATTCTTATTATTTGACCTGTTTATTTTGTAAAATTCTAATTATTTGACCTGTTTATTTTGTAAAATTCTAATTATTTGAACTGTTTATTTTGTTAAATTCTAATTATTTGAACTGTTTATCTTGTAAAATTCTAATTATTTGACCTGTTTATTTAGTAAAATTCTACATATTTGACCTGTTTATTTTGTAAAATTCTAATTATTTGACCTGTTTATTTTGTAAAATTCTAATTATTTGACCTGTTTATTTTGTAAAATTCTTATTATTTGACCTGTTTATTTTGTAAAATTCTAATTATTTGAACTGTTTATTTTGTAAAATTCTAATTATTTGACCTGTTTATTTTGTAAAATTCTAATTATTTGACCTGTTTATTTTGTAAAATTCTAAATATTTGACCTGTTTATTTTGTAAAATTCTAATTATTTGACCTGTTTATTTTGTAAAATTCTAATTATTTGACCTGTTCATTTTGTAAAATTCTAATTATTTGACCGGTTTATTTTGTAAAATTCTAATTATTTGACCTGTTTATTTTGTAAAATTCTAATTATTTGACCTGTTTATTTTGTAAAATTCTAATTATTTGTACTGTTACTTTTGTAAAATTCTAATTATTTTAACTGATTATTTTGTGACATTCTAATTATTTTAACTGTTTATTTTGTAAAATTCTAATTATTTGACCTGTTTATTTTGTAAAATTCTAATTATTTGAACTGTTTATTTTGTAAAATTCTAATTATTTGAACTGTTTATTTTGTAAAATTCTAATTATTTTAACTGTTTATTTTGTAAAATTCTAATTATTTGACCTGTTTATTTTGTAAAATTCTAAATATTTGACCTGTTTATTTTGTAAAATGCTAAATATTTGAACTGTTTATTTTGTAAAATTCTAATTATTTGAACTGTTTATTTTGTAAAATTCTAATTATTTGACCTGTTTATTTTGTAAAATTCTAATTATTTGACCTGTTTATTTTGTAAAATTCTAATTATTTGACCTGTTTATTTTGTTAAATTCTAATTATTTGAACTGTTTTTCTTGTAAAATTCTAATTATTTGACCTGTTTATTTTGTAAAATTCTAAATATTTGACCTATTTATTTTGTAAAATTCAAATTATTTGACCTGTTTATTTTGTAAAATTCTAATTATTTGACCTGTTTATTTTGTAAAATTCTTATTATTTGACCTGTTTATTTTGTAAAATTCTAATTATTCTAACTGTTTATTTTGTAAAATTCTAATTATTTGAACTGTTTATTTTGTAAAATTCTAATTATTTTACCTGTTTATTTTGTAAAATTCTAAATATTTGAACTGTTTATTTTGTAAAATTCTAAATATTTGACCTGTTTATTTTGTAAACTTCTTAATATTTGACCTGTTTATTTTGTAAAATTGTAATTATTTGACCTGTTTATTTTGTAAAATGCTAAATATTTGAACTGTTTATTTTGTAAAATTCTAATTATTTGAACTGTTTATTTTGTAAAATTCTAATTATTTGACCTGTTTATTTTGTAAAATTCTAAATATTTGACCTGTTTATTTTGTAAAATTCTAATTATTTGACCTGTTTATTTTGTAAAATTCTAAATATTTGACCTGTTTATTTTGTAAAATTCTAATTATTTGACCTGTTTATTTTGTAAAATTCTAATTATTTGACCTGTTTATTTTGTAAAATTCTAATTATTTGACCTGTTTATTTAGTAAAATTCTAATTATTTGACCTGTTTATTTTGTAAAATTCTAATTATTTGAACTGTTTATTTTGTAAAATTCTAATTATTTGAACTGTTTATTTTGTAAAATTCTAATTATTTGACCTGTTTATTTTGTAAAATTCTAATTATTTGACCTGTTTATTTTGTAAAATTCTAATTATTTGACCTGTTTATTTTGTAAAATTCTAATTATTTGACCTGTTTATTTTGTAAAATTCTAATTATTTGAACTGTTTCTTTTGTAAAATTCTAATTATTTGAACTGTTTATTTTGTAACATTCTAATTATTTGAACTGTTTATTTTGTAAAATTCTAATTATTTGACCTGTTTATTTTGTAAAATTCTAATTATTTGAACTGTTTATTTTGTAAAATTGTAATTATTTGAACTGTTTATTTTGTAAAATTCTAATTATTTTAACTGTTTATTTTGTAAAATTCTAATTATTTGACCTGTTTATTTTGTAAAATTCTAATTATCTGACCTGTTTATTTTGTAAAATTCTAAATATTTGAACTGTTTATTTTGTAAAATTCTAATTATTTGAACTGTTTATTTTGTAAAATTCTTATTATTTGACCTGTTTATTTTGTAAAATTCTAATTATTTGACCTGTTTATTTTGTAAAATTCTAATTATTTGAACTGTTTATTTTGTTAAATTCTAATTATTTGAACTGTTTATCTTGTAAAATTCTAATTATTTGACCTGTTTATTTAGTAAAATTCTAAATATTTGACCTGTTTATTTTGTAAAATTCTAATTATTTGACCTGTTTATTTTGTAAAATTCTAATTATTTGACCTGTTTATTTTGTAAAATTCTTATTATTTGACCTGTTTATTTTGTAAAATTCTTATTATTTGACCTGTTTATTTTGTAAAATTCTAATTATTTGAACTGTTTATTTTGTAAAATTCTAATTATTTGACCTGTTTATTTTGTAAAATTCTAATTATTTTACCTGTTTATTTTGTAAAATTCTAATTATTTGACCTGTTTATTTTGTAAAATTCTAATTTGTTGAACTGTTTATTTTGTAAAATTCTAAATATTTGAACTGTTTATATTGTAAAATTCTAATTATTTGAGCTGTTTTTTTTGTAAAATTCTAATTATTTGACCTGTTTATTTTGTAAAATTCTAAATATTTGACCTGTTTATTTTGTAAAATTCTAATTATTTGACCTGTTTATTTTGTAAAATTCTAATTATTTGACATGTTTATTTTGTAAAATTCTAATTATTTGACCTGTTTATTTTGTAAAATTCTAATTATTTGACCTGTTTATTTTGTAAAATTCTTATTAATTGACCTGCTGATTTTGTAAAATTCTAATTATTTGACCTGTTTATTTTGTAAAATTCTAATTGTTTGACCTGTTTATTTTGTAAAATTCTAATTATTTGACCTGTTTATTTTGTAAAATTCTAATTATTTGAACTGTTTATTTTGTAAAATTCTAATTATTTGACCTGTTTATTTTGTAAAATTCTAATTATTTTACCTGTTTATTTTGTAAAATTCCAAATATTTGACCTGTTTATTTTGTAAAATTCTAAATATTTGACCTGTTTATTTTGTAAAATTCTAATTATTTGAACTGTTTATTTTGTAAAATTCTAAATATTTGACCTGTTTATTTTGTAAAATTCTAAGTATTTGACCTGTTTATTTCGTAAAATTCTAATTATTTGACCTGTTTATTTTGTAAAATTCTAATTATTTGACCTGTTTATTTTGTAAAATTCTAATAATTTGACCTGTTTATTTTGTAAAATTCTAATTATTTGACCTGTTTATTTTGTAAAATTCTAAATATTTGACCTGTTTATTTTGTAAAATTCTAAATATTTGACCTGTTTATTTTGTAAAATTCTAATTATTTGACCTGTTTATTTTGTAAAATTCTAATTATTTGACCTGTTTATTTTGTAAAATTCTAATTATTTGACCGGTTTATTTTGTAAAATTCTAATTATTTGACCTGTTTATTTTGTAAAATTCTAATTATTTGACCTGTTCATTTTGTAAAATTCTAATTATTTGAACTGTTTATTTTGTAAAATTCTAATTATTTGAACTGTTTATTTTGTGACATTCTAATTATTTTAACTGTTTATTTTGTAAAATTCTAATTATTTGACCTGTTTATTTTGTAAAATTCTAATTATTTGAACTGTTTATTTTGTAAAATTCTAATTATTTGAACTGTTTATTTTGTAAAATTCTAATTATTTGAACTGTTTATTTTGTAAAATTCTAATTATTTGACCTGTTTATTTTGTAAAATTCTAATTATTTGACCTGTTTATTTTGTAAAATGCTAAATATTTGAACTGTTTATTTTGTAAAATTCTAATTATTTGAACTGTTTATTTTGTAAAATTCTAATTATTTGAACTGTTTATTTTGTAAAATTCTAATTATTTGACCTGTTTATTTTGTAAAATTCTAATTATTTGAACTGTTTATTTTGTTAAATTCTAATTATTTGAACTGTTTATTTTGTAAAATTCTAATTATTTTACCTGTTTATTTTGTAAAATTCTAAATATTTGACCTGTTTATTGTGTAAAATTCTAATTATATGACCTGTTTATTTTGTAAAATTCTAATTATTTGACCTGTTTATTTTGTAAAATTCTAATTATTTGACCTGTTTATTTTGTAAAATTCTAAATATTTGACCTGTTTATTTTGTAAAATTCTAAATATTTGACCTGTTTATTTTGTAAAATTCTAATTATTTGACCTGTTTATTTTGTAAAGTTTTAAATATTTGACCTGTTTATTTTGTAAAATTCTAAATATTTGACCTGTTTATTTTGTAAAATTCTAATTATTTGACCTGTTTATTTTGTAAAATTCTAAATATTTGACCTGTTTATTTTGTAAAATTCTAATTAGTTGAACTGTTTATTTTGTAAAATTCTACATATTTGAACTGTTTATTTTGTAAAATTCTAATTATTTGACCTGTTTATTTTGTAAAATTCTAATTATTTGACCTGTTTATTTTGTAAAATTCTAATTATTTTACCTGTTTATTTTGTAAAATTCTAATTATTTGACCTGTTTATTTTGTAAAATTCTAATTATTTGAACTGTTTATTTTGTAAAATTCTAATTATTTGAACTGTTTATGTTGTAAAATTCTAAATATTTTAACTGTTTATTTTGTAAAATTCTAATTATTTGAACTGTTTATTTTGAAAAATTCTAATTATTTGACCTGTTTATTTTGTAAAATTCTAATTATTTGACCTGTTTATTTTGTAAAATTCTAATTATTTGACCTGTTTATTTTGTTAAATTCTAATTATTTGAACTGTTTATCTTGTAAAATTCTAATTATTTGACCCTTTTATTTTGTAAAATTCTAATTATTTGACCTGTTTATTTTGTAAAATTCTAATTATTTGACCTGTTTATTTTGTAAAATTCTAATTATTTGACCTGTTTATTTTGTAAAATTCTAAATATTTGACCTGTTTATTTTGTAAAATTCTAAATATTTGACCTGTTTATTTTGTAAAATTCTAAATATTTGACCTGTTTATTTTGTAACATTCTAATTATTTGACCTGTTTATTTTGTAAAATTCTAAATATTTGACCTGTTTATTTTGTAAAATTCAAAATATTTGACCTGTTTATTTTTTAAAATTCTAATTATTTGACCTGTTTATTTTGTAAAGTTCTTAATATTTGACCTGTTTATTTTGTAAAATTCTAAATATTTGACCTGTTTATTTTGTAAAATTCTAATTATTTGACCTGTTTATTTTGTAAAATTCTAATTATTTGACCTATTTATTTTGTAAAATTCTAATTAGTTGAACTGTTTATTTTGTAAAATACTAAATATTTGAACTGTTTATTTTGTAAAATTCTAATTATTTGACCTGTTTATTTTGTAAAATTCTAATTATTTGACCTGTTTATTTTGTAAAATTCTAATTATTTGACCTGTTTATTTTGTTAAATTCTAATTATTTGAACTGTTTATTTTGTAAAATTCTAATTATTTGACCTGTTTATTTTGTAAAATTCTAATTATTTGACCTGTGTATTTTGTAAAATTCTAAATATTTGACCTGTTTATTTTGTAAAATTCTTAATATTTTACCTGTTTATTTTGTAAAATTCTAATTATTTGACCTGTTTATTTTGTAAAATTCTAATTATTTGACCTGTTTATTTTGTAAAATTCTAATTGTTCTACCTGTTTATTTTGAAAAATTCTAATTATTTGACCTGTTTATTTTGTAAAATTCTAATTATTTGAACTGTTTATTTTGTAAAATTCTAATTATTTGAACTGTTTATTTTGTAAAATTCTAATTATTTGAATTGTTTATTTTGTAAAATTCTAATTATTTGACCTGTTTATTTTGTAAAATTCTAATTATTTGACCTTTTTATTTAGTAAAATTCTAATTATTTGAACTGTTTATTTTGTAAAATTTTAATTATTTGAACTGTTTATTTTGTTAAATTCTAATTATTTGAACTGTTTATCTTGTAAAATTCTAATTATTTGACCTGTTTATTTTGTAAAATTCTAAATATTTGACCTGTTTATTGTGTAAAATTCTAATTATTTGACCTGTTTATTTTGTAAAATTCTAATTATTTGACCTGTTTATTTTGTAAAATTCTTATTATTTGACCTGTTTATTTTGTAAAATTCTAATTATTTGACCTGTTTATTTTGTAAAATTCTAATTATATGACCTGTTTATTTTGTAAAATTCTAATTATTTGACCTGTTTATTTTGTAAAATTCTAAATATTTGACCTGTTTATTTTGTAAAATTCTAAATATTTGACCTGTTTATTTTGTAAGATTCTAATTATTTGACCTGTTTATTTTGTAAAGTTCTAAATATTTGACCTGTTTATTTTGTAAAATTCTAATTATTTGACCTGTTTATTTTGTAAAATTCTAATTATTTGACCTGTTTATTTTGTAAAATTCTAAATATTTGACCTGTTTATTTTGTAAAATTCTAATTAGTTGAACTGTTTATTTTGTAAAATTCTACATATTTGAACTGTTTATTTTGTAAAATTCTAATTATTTGACCTGTTTATTTTGTAAAATTCTAATTATTTTACCTGTTTATTTTGTAAAATTCTAATTATTTGACCTGTTTATTTTGTAAAATTCTAATTATTTGAACTGTTTATTTTGTAAAATTCTAATTATTTGAACTGTTTATTTTGTAAAATTCTAATTATTTGAACTGTTTATGTTGTAAAATTCTAATTATTTGAACTGTTTATGTTGTAAAATTCTAAATATTTGAACTGTTTATTTTGTAAAATTCTAATTATTTGAACTGTTTATTTTGAAAAATTCTAATTATTTGACCTGTTTATTTTGTAAAATTCTAATTATTTGACCTGTTTATTTTGTAAAATTCTAATTATTTGACCTGTTTATTTTGTTAAATTCTAATTATTTGAACTGTTTATCTTGTAAAATTCTAATTATTTGACCTTTTTATTTTGTAAAATTCTAATTATTTGACCTGTTTATTTTGTAAAATTCTAATTATTTGACCTGTTTATTTTGTAAAATTCTAATTATTTGACCTGTTTATTTTGTCAAATTCTAAATATTTGACCTGTTTATTTTGTAAAATTCTAAATATTTGACCTGTTTATTTTGTAAAATTCTAAATATTTGACCTGTTTATTTTGTAAAATTCTAATTATTTGACCTGTTTATTTTGTAAAATTCTAAATATTTGACCTGTTTATTTTGTAAAATTCTAAATATTTGACCTGTTTATTTTTTAAAATTCTTATTATTTGACCTGTTTATTTTGTAAAGTTCTTAATATTTTACCTGTTTATTTTGTAAAATTCTAAATATTTGACCTGTTTATTTTGTAAAATTCTAATTATTTGACCTGTTTATTTTGTAAAATTCTAATTATTTGACCTATTTATTTTGTAAAATTCTAATTAGTTGAACTGTTTATGTTGTAAAATTCTAAATATTTGAACTGTTTATTTTGTAAAATTCTAATTATTTGACCTGTTTATTTTGTAAAATTCTAATTATTTGACCTGTTTATTTTGTAAAATTCTAATTATTTGACCTGTTTATTTTGTAAAATTCTAATTATTTGACCTGTTTATTTTGTAAAATTCTAATTATTTGAACTGTTTATTTTGTAAAATTCTAATTATTTGACCTGTTTATTTTGTAAAATTCTAATTATTTGACCTGTGTATTTTGTAAAATTCTAAATATTTGACCTGTTTATTTTGTAAAATTCTTAATATTTTACCTGTTTATTTTGTAAAATTCTAATTATTTGACTTGTTTATTTTGTAAAATTCTAATTATTTGACCTGTTTATTTTGTAAAATTCTAATTGTTCTACCTGTTTATTTTGAAAAATTCTAATTATTTGACCTGTTTATTTTGTAAAATTCTAATTATTTGAACTGTTTATTTTGTAAAATTCTAATTATTTGAACTGTTTATTTTGTAAAATTCTAATTATTTGAACTGTTTATTTTGTAAAATTCTAATTATTTGACCTGTTTATTTTGTAAAATTCTAATTATTTGACCTGTTTATTTAGTAAAATTCTAATTATTTGAACTGTTTATTTTGTAAAATTCTAATTATTTGAACTGTTTATTTTGTTAAATTCTAATTATTTGAACTGTTTATCTTGTAAAATTCTAATTATTTGACCTGTTTATTTTGTAAAATTCTAAATATTTGACCTGTTTATTGTGTAAAATTCTAATTATTTGACCTGTTTATTTTGTAAAATTCTAATTATTTGACCTGTTTATTTTGTAAAATTCTTATTATTTGACCTGTTTATTTTGTAAAATTCTAATTATTTGACC
Source organism: Euprymna scolopes (assembly GCF_053919585.1). Lineage (NCBI taxonomy): Eukaryota > Metazoa > Mollusca > Cephalopoda > Sepiida > Sepiolidae > Euprymna > Euprymna scolopes. The sequence continues at coordinate 24,728,640 of NC_136525.1, read as the reverse complement.
TGTTTATTTTGTAAAATTCTAATTATATGACCTGTTTATTTTGTAAAATTCTAATTATTTGACCTGTTTATTTTGTAAAATTCTAAATATTTGACCTGTTTATTTTGTAAAATTCTAAATATTTGACCTGTTTATTTTGTAAAATTCTAATTATTTGACCTGTTTATTTTGTAAAGTTCTAAATATTTGACCTGTTTATTTTGTAAAATTCTAATTATTTGACCTGTTTATTTTGTAAAATTCTAATTATTTGACCTGTTTATTTTGTAAAATTCTAAATATTTTACCTGTTTATTTTGTAAAATTCTAATTAGTTTAACTGTTTATTTTGTAAAATTCTACATATTTGAACTGTTTATTTTGTAAAATTCTAATTATTTTACCTGTTTATTTTGTAAAATTCTAATTATTTTACCTGTTTATTTTGTAAAATTCTAATTATTTGACCTGTTTATTTTGTAAAATTCTAATTATTTGAACTGTTTATTTTGTAAAATTCTAATTATTTGAACTGTTTATGTTGTAAAATTCTAAATATTTGAACTGTTTATTTTGTAAAATTCTAATTATTTGAACTGTTTATTTTGAAAAATTCTAATTATTTGACCTGTTTATTTTGTAAAATTCTAATTATTTGACCTGTTTATTTTGTAAAATTCTAATTATTTGACCTGTTTATTTTGTTAAATTCTAATTATTTTAACTGTTTATCTTGTAAAATTCTAATTATTTGACCTTTTTATTTTGTAAAATTCTAATTATTTGACCTGTTTATTTTGTAAAATTCTAATTATTTGACCTGTTTATTTTGTAAAATTCTAATTATTTGACCTGTTTATTTTGTAAAATTCTAAATATTTGACCTGTTTATTTTGTAAAATTCTAAATATTTGACCTGTTTATTTTGTAAAATTTTTAATATTTGACCTGTTTATTTTGTAACATTCTAATTATTTGACCTGTTTATTTTGTAAAATTCTAAATATTTGACCTGTTTATTTTGTAAAATTCAAAATATTTGACCTGTTTATTTTTTAAAATTCTAATTATTTGACCTGTTTATTTTGTAAAGTTCTTAATATTTGACCTGTTTATTTTGTAAAATTCTAAATATTTGACCTGTTTATTTTGTAAAATTCTAATTATTTGACCTGTTTATTTTGTAAAATTCTAATTATTTGACCTATTTATTTTGTAAAATTCTAATTAGTTGAACTGTTTATTTTGTAAAATACTAAATATTTGAACTGTTTATTTTGTAAAATTCTAATTATTTGACCTGTTTATTTTGTAAAATTCTAATTATTTGACCTGTTTATTTTGTAAAATTCTAATTATTTGACCTGTTTATTTTGTAAAATTCTAATTATTTGAACTGTTTATTTTGTAAAATTCTAATTATTTGACCTGTTTATTTTGTAAAATTCTAATTATTTGACCTGTGTATTTTGTAAAATTATAAATATTTGACCTGTTTATTTTGTAAAATTCTTAATATTTGACCTGTTTATTTTGTAAAATTCTAATTATTTGACCTGTTTATTTTGTAAAATTCTAATTATTTGACCTGTTTGTTTTGTAAAATTCTAATTGTTCTACCTGTTTATTTTGAAAAATTCTAATTATTTGACCTGTTTATTTAGTAAAATTCTAATTATTTGAACTGTTTATTTTGTAAAATTCTAATTATTTGAACTGTTTCTTTTGTTAAATTCTAATTATTTGAACTGTTTACCTTGTAAAATTCTAATTATTTGACCTGTTTATTTTGTAAAATTCTAAATATTTGACCTGTTTATTGTGTAAAATTCTAATTATTTGACCTGTTTATTTTGTAAAATTCTAATTATTTGACCTGTTTATTTTGTAAAATTCTTATTATTTGACCTGTTTATTTTGTAAAATTCTAATTATTTGACCTGTTTATTTTGTAAAATTCTAATTATATGACCTGTTTATTTTGTAAAATTCTAATTATTTGACCTGTTTATTTTGTAAAATTCTAAATATTTGACCTGTTTATTTTGTAAAATTCTAAATATTTGACCTGTTTATTTTGTAAGATTCTAATTATTTTACCTGTTTATTTTGTAAAATTCTAATTATTTGACCTGTTTATTTTGTAAAATTCTAATTATTTGACCTGTTTATTTTGTAAAATTCTAATTGTTCTACCTGTTTATTTTGAAAAATTCTAATTATTTGACCTGTTTATTTTGTAAAATTCTAATTATATGAACTGTTTATTTTGTAAAATTCTAATTATTTGAACTGTTTATTTTGTAAAATTCTAATTATTTGAACTGTTTATTTTGTAAAATTCTAATTATTTGACCTGTTTATTTTGTAAAATTCTAATTATTTGACCTGTTTATTTAGTAAAATTCTAATTATTTGAACTGTTTATTTTGTAAAATTCTAATTATTTGAACTGTTTATTTTGTTAAATTCTAATTATTTGAACTGTTTATCTTGTAAAATTCTAATTATTTGACCTGTTTATTTTGTAAAATTCTAAATATTTAACCTGTTTATTGTGTAAAATTCTAATTATTTGACCTGTTTATTTTGTAAAATTCTAATTATTTGACCTGTTTATTTTGTAAAATTCTTATTATTTGACCTGTTTATTTTGTAAAATTCTAATTATTTGACCTGCTTATTTTGTAAAATTCTAATTATATGACCTGTTTATTTTGTAAAATTCTAATTATTTGACCTGTTTATTTTGTAAAATTCTAAATATTTGACCTGTTTATTTTGTAAAATTCTAAATATTTGACCTGTTTATTTTGTAAAATTCTAAATATTTGACCTGTTTATTTTGTAAAGTTCTAAATATTTGACCTGTTTATTTTGTAAAATTCTAAATATTTGACCTGTTTATTTTGTAAAATTCTAATTATTTGACCTGTTTATTTTGTAAAATTCTAAATATTTGACCTGTTTATTTTGTAAAATTCTAATTAGTTGAACTGTTTATTTTGTAAAATTCTACATATTTGAACTGTTTATTTTGTAAAATTCTAATTATTTGACCTGTTTATTTTGTAAAATTCTAAATATTTGACCTGTTTATTTTGTAAAATTCTAATTATTTGACCTGTTTATTTTGTAAAATTCTAATTATTTGAACTGTTTATTTTGTAAAATTCTAATTATTTGAACTGTTTATTTTGTAAAATTCTAATTATTTGAACTGTTTATGTTGTAAAATTCTAAATATTTGAACTGTTTATTTTGTAAAATGCTAATTATTTGAACTGTTTATTTTGAAAAATTCTAATTATTTGACCTGTTTATTTTGTAAAATTCTAATTATTTGACCTGTTTATTTTGTAAAATTCTAATTATTTGACCTGTTTATTTTGTTAAATTCTAATTATTTGAACTGTTTATCTTGTAAAATTCTAATTATTTGACCTTTTTATTTTGTAAAATTCTAATTATTTGACCTGTTTATTTTGTAAAATTCTAATTATTTGACCTGTTTATTTTGTAAAATTCTAATTATTTGACCTGTTTATTTTGTAAAATTCTAAATATTTGACCTGTTTATTTTGTAAAATTCTAAATATTTGACCTGTTTATTTTGTAAAATTCTAAATATTTGACCTGTTTATTTTGTAAAATTCTAATTATTTGACCTGTTTATTTTGTAAAATTCTAAATATTTGACCTGTTTATTTTGTAAAATTTTAAATATTTGACCTGTTTATTTTTTAAAATTCTAATTATTTGACCTGTTTATTTTGTAAAGTTCTTAATATTTGACCTGTTTATTTTGTAAAATTCTAAATATTTGACCTGTTTATTTTGTAAAATTCTAATTATTTGACCTGTTTATTTTGTAAAATTCTAATTATTTGACCTATTTATTTTGTAAAATTCTAATTAGTTGAACTGTTTATTTTGTAAAATACTAAATATTTGAACTGTTTATTTTGTAAAATTCTAATTATTTGACCTGTTTATTTTGTAAAATTCTAATTATTTGACCTGTTTATTTTGTAAAATTCTAATTATTTGACCTGTTTATTTTGTAAAATTCTAATTATTTGAACTGTTTATTTTGTAAAATTCTAATTATTTGACCTGTTTATTTTGTAAAATTCTAATTATTTGACCTGTGTATTTTGTAAAATTCTAAATATTTGACCTGTTTATTTTGTAAAATTCTAATTATTTGACCTGTTTATTTTGTAAAATTCTAATTATTTGACCTGTTTATTTTGTAAAATTCTAAATATTTGACCTGTTTATTTTGTAAAATTCTAATTAGTTTAACTGTTTATTTTGTAAAATTCTACATATTTGAACTGTTTATTTTGTAAAATTCTAATTATTTTACCTGTTTATTTTGTAAAATTCTAATTATTTTACCTGTTTATTTTGTAAAATTCTAATTATTTGACCTGTTTATTTTGTAAAATTCTAATTATTTGAACTGTTTATTTTGTAAAATTCTAATTATTTGAACTGTTTATGTTGTAAAATTCTAAATATTTGAACTGTTTATTTTGTAAAATTCTAATTATTTGAACTGTTTATTTTGAAAAATTCTAATTATTTGACCTGTTTATTTTGTAAAATTCTAATTATTTGACCTGTTTATTTTGTAAAATTCTAATTATTTGACCTGTTTATTTTGTTAAATTCTAATTATTTTAACTGTTTATCTTGTAAAATTCTAATTATTTGACCTTTTTATTTTGTAAAATTCTAATTATTTGACCTGTTTATTTTGTAAAATTCTAATTATTTGACCTGTTTATTTTGTAAAATTCTAATTATTTGACCTGTTTATTTTGTAAAATTCTAAATATTTGACCTGTTTATTTTGTAAAATTCTAAATATTTGACCTGTTTATTTTGTAAAATTCTTAATATTTGACCTGTTTATTTTGTAACATTCTAATTATTTGACCTGTTTATTTTGTAAAATTCTAAATATTTGACCTGTTTATTTTGTAAAATTCAAAATATTTGACCTGTTTATTTTTTAAAATTCTAATTATTTGACCTGTTTATTTTGTAAAGTTCTTAATATTTGACCTGTTTATTTTGTAAAATTCTAAATATTTGACCTGTTTATTTTGTAAAATTCTAATTATTTGACCTGTTTATTTTGTAAAATTCTAATTATTTGACCTATTTATTTTGTAAAATTCTAATTAGTTGAACTGTTTATTTTGTAAAATACTAAATATTTGAACTGTTTATTTTGTAAAATTCTAATTATTTGACCTGTTTATTTTGTAAAATTCTAATTATTTGACCTGTTTATTTTGTAAAATTCTAATTATTTGACCTGTTTATTTTGTTAAATTCTAATTATTTGAACTGTTTATTTTGTAAAATTCTAATTATTTGACCTGTTTATTTTGTAAAATTCTAATTATTTGACCTGTGTATTTTGTAAAATTCTAAATATTTGACCTGTTTATTTTGTAAAATTCTTAATATTTTACCTGTTTATTTTGTAAAATTCTAATTATTTGACCTGTTTATTTTGTAAAATTCTAATTATTTGACCTGTTTATTTTGTAAAATTCTAATTGTTCTACCTGTTTATTTTGAAAAATTCTAATTATTTGACCTGTTTATTTTGTAAAATTCTAATTATTTGAACTGTTTATTTTGTAAAATTCTAATTATTTGAACTGTTTATTTTGTAAAATTCTAATTATTTGAATTGTTTATTTTGTAAAATTCTAATTATTTGACCTGTTTATTTTGTAAAATTCTAATTATTTGACCTTTTTATTTAGTAAAATTCTAATTATTTGAACTGTTTATTTTGTAAAATTTTAATTATTTGAACTGTTTATTTTGTTAAATTCTAATTATTTGAACTGTTTATCTTGTAAAATTCTAATTATTTGACCTGTTTATTTTGTAAAATTCTAAATATTTGACCTGTTTATTGTGTAAAATTCTAATTATTTGACCTGTTTATTTTGTAAAATTCTAATTATTTGACCTGTTTATTTTGTAAAATTCTTATTATTTGACCTGTTTATTTTGTAAAATTCTAATTATTTGACCTGTTTATTTTGTAAAATTCTAATTATATGACCTGTTTATTTTGTAAAATTCTAATTATTTGACCTGTTTATTTTGTAAAATTCTAAATATTTGACCTGTTTATTTTGTAAAATTCTAAATATTTGACCTGTTTATTTTGTAAGATTCTAATTATTTGACCTGTTTATTTTGTAAAGTTCTAAATATTTGACCTGTTTATTTTGTAAAATTCTAATTATTTGACCTGTTTATTTTGTAAAATTCTAATTATTTGACCTGTTTATTTTGTAAAATTCTAAATATTTGACCTGTTTATTTTGTAAAATTCTAATTAGTTGAACTGTTTATTTTGTAAAATTCTACATATTTGAACTGTTTATTTTGTAAAATTCTAATTATTTGACCTGTTTATTTTGTAAAATTCTAATTATTTTACCTGTTTATTTTGTAAAATTCTAATTATTTGACCTGTTTATTTTGTAAAATTCTAATTATTTGAACTGTTTATTTTGTAAAATTCTAATTATTTGAACTGTTTATTTTGTAAAATTCTAATTATTTGAACTGTTTATGTTGTAAAATTCTAATTATTTGAACTGTTTATGTTGTAAAATTCTAAATATTTGAACTGTTTATTTTGTAAAATTCTAATTATTTGAACTGTTTATTTTGAAAAATTCTAATTATTTGACCTGTTTATTTTGTAAAATTCTAATTATTTGACCTGTTTATTTTGTAAAATTCTAATTATTTGACCTGTTTATTTTGTTAAATTCTAATTATTTGAACTGTTTATCTTGTAAAATTCTAATTATTTGACCTTTTTATTTTGTAAAATTCTAATTATTTGACCTGTTTATTTTGTAAAATTCTAATTATTTGACCTGTTTATTTTGTAAAATTCTAATTATTTGACCTGTTTATTTTGTCAAATTCTAAATATTTGACCTGTTTATTTTGTAAAATTCTAAATATTTGACCTGTTTATTTTGTAAAATTCTAAATATTTGACCTGTTTATTTTGTAAAATTCTAATTATTTGACCTGTTTATTTTGTAAAATTCTAAATATTTGACCTGTTTATTTTGTAAAATTCTAAATATTTGACCTGTTTATTTTTTAAAATTCTTATTATTTGACCTGTTTATTTTGTAAAGTTCTTAATATTTTACCTGTTTATTTTGTAAAATTCTAAATATTTGACCTGTTTATTTTGTAAAATTCTAATTATTTGACCTGTTTATTTTGTAAAATTCTAATTATTTGACCTATTTATTTTGTAAAATTCTAATTAGTTGAACTGTTTATGTTGTAAAATTCTAAATATTTGAACTGTTTATTTTGTAAAATTCTAATTATTTGACCTGTTTATTTTGTAAAATTCTAATTATTTGACCTGTTTATTTTGTAAAATTCTAATTATTTGACCTGTTTATTTTGTAAAATTCTAATTATTTGACCTGTTTATTTTGTAAAATTCTAATTATTTGAACTGTTTATTTTGTAAAATTCTAATTATTTGACCTGTTTATTTTGTAAAATTCTAATTATTTGACCTGTGTATTTTGTAAAATTCTAAATATTTGACCTGTTTATTTTGTAAAATTCTTAATATTTTACCTGTTTATTTTGTAAAATTCTAATTATTTGACTTGTTTATTTTGTAAAATTCTAATTATTTGACCTGTTTATTTTGTAAAATTCTAATTGTTCTACCTGTTTATTTTGAAAAATTCTAATTATTTGACCTGTTTATTTTGTAAAATTCTAATTATTTGAACTGTTTATTTTGTAAAATTCTAATTATTTGAACTGTTTATTTTGTAAAATTCTAATTATTTGAACTGTTTATTTTGTAAAATTCTAATTATTTGACCTGTTTATTTTGTAAAATTCTAATTATTTGACCTGTTTATTTAGTAAAATTCTAATTATTTGAACTGTTTATTTTGTAAAATTCTAATTATTTGAACTGTTTATTTTGTTAAATTCTAATTATTTGAACTGTTTATCTTGTAAAATTCTAATTATTTGACCTGTTTATTTTGTAAAATTCTAAATATTTGACCTGTTTATTGTGTAAAATTCTAATTATTTGACCTGTTTATTTTGTAAAATTCTAATTATTTGACCTGTTTATTTTGTAAAATTCTTATTATTTGACCTGTTTATTTTGTAAAATTCTAATTATTTGACCTGTTTATTTTGTAAAATTCTAATTATATGACCTGTTTATTTTGTAAAATTCTAATTATTTGACCTGTTTATTTTGTAAAATTCTAAATATTTGACCTGTTTATTTTGTAAAATTCTAAATATTTGACCTGTTTATTTTGTAAAATTCTAATTATTTGACCTGTTTATTTTGTAAAGTTCTAAATATTTGACCTGTTTATTTTGTAAAATTCTAATTATTTGACCTGTTTATTTTGTAAAATTCTAATTATTTGACCTGTTTATTTTGTAAAATTCTAAATATTTGACCTGTTTATTTTGTAAAATTCTAATTAGTTTAACTGTTTATTTTGTAAAATTCTACATATTTGAACTGTTTATTTTGTAAAATTCTAATTATTTTACCTGTTTATTTTGTAAAATTCTAATTATTTTACCTGTTTATTTTGTAAAATTCTAATTATTTGACCTGTTTATTTTGTAAAATTCTAATTATTTGAACTGTTTATTTTGTAAAATTCTAATTATTTGAACTGTTTATGTTGTAAAATTCTAAATATTTGAACTGTTTATTTTGTAAAATTCTAATTATTTGAACTGTTTATTTTGAAAAATTCTAATTATTTGACCTGTTTATTTTTGTAAAATTCTAATTATTTGACCTGTTTATTTTGTAAAATTCTAATTATTTGACCTGTTTATTTTGTTAAATTCTAATTATTTTAACTGTTTATCTTGTAAAATTCTAATTATTTGACCTTTTTATTTTGTAAAATTCTAATTATTTGACCTGTTTATTTTGTAAAATTCTAATTATTTGACCTGTTTATTTTGTAAAATTCTAATTATTTGACCTGTTTATTTTGTAAAATTCTAAATATTTGACCTGTTTATTTTGTAAAATTCTAAATATTTGACCTGTTTATTTTGTAAAATTTTTAATATTTGACCTGTTTATTTTGTAACATTCTAATTATTTGACCTGTTTATTTTGTAAAATTCTAAATATTTGACCTGTTTATTTTGTAAAATTCAAAATATTTGACCTGTTTATTTTTAAAATTCTAATTATTTGACCTGTTTATTTTGTAAAGTTCTTAATATTTGACCTGTTTATTTTGTAAAATTCTAAATATTTGACCTGTTTATTTTGTAAAATTCTAATTATTTGACCTGTTTATTTTGTAAAATTCTAATTATTTGACCTATTTATTTTGTAAAATTCTAATTAGTTGAACTGTTTATTTTGTAAAATACTAAATATTTGAACTGTTTATTTTGTAAAATTCTAATTATTTGACCTGTTTATTTTGTAAAATTCTAATTATTTGACCTGTTTATTTTGTAAAATTCTAATTATTTGACCTGTTTATTTGTAAAATTCTAATTATTTGAACTGTTTATTTTGTAAAATTCTAATTATTTGACCTGTTTATTTTGTAAAATTCTAATTATTTGACCTGTGTATTTTGTAAAATTATAAATATTTGACCTGTTTATTTTGTAAAATTCTTAATATTTGACCTGTTTATTTTGTAAAATTCTAATTATTTGACCTGTTTATTTTGTAAAATTCTAATTATTTGACCTGTTTGTTTTGTAAAATTCTAATTGTTCTACCTGTTTATTTTGAAAAATTCTAATTATTTGACCTGTTTATTTAGTAAAATTCTAATTATTTGAACTGTTTATTTTGTAAAATTCTAATTATTTGAACTGTTTCTTTTGTTAAATTCTAATTATTTGAACTGTTTACCTTGTAAAATTCTAATTATTTGACCTGTTTATTTTGTAAAATTCTAAATATTTGACCTGTTTATTGTGTAAAATTCTAATTATTTGACCTGTTTATTTTGTAAAATTCTAATTATTTGACCTGTTTATTTTGTAAAATTCTTATTATTTGACCTGTTTATTTTGTAAAATTCTAATTATTTGACCTGTTTATTTTGTAAAATTCTAATTATATGACCTGTTTATTTTGTAAAATTCTAATTATTTGACCTGTTTATTTTGTAAAATTCTAAATATTTGACCTGTTTATTTTGTAAAATTCTAAATATTTGACCTGTTTATTTTGTAAGATTCTAATTATTTGACCTGTTTATTTTGTAAAATTCTAATTATTTGACCTGTTTATTTTGTAAAATTCTAATTATTTGACCTGTTTATTTTGTAAAATTCTAATTGTTCTACCTGTTTATTTTGAAAAATTCTAATTATTTGACCTGTTTATTTTGTAAAATTCTAATTATATGAACTGTTTATTTTGTAAAATTCTAATTATTTGAACTGTTTATTTTGTAAAATTCTAATTATTTGACCTGTTTATTTTGTAAAATTCTAATTATTTGACCTGTTTATTTTGTAAAATTCTAATTATTTGACCTGTTTATTTAGTAAAATTCTAATTATTTGAACTGTTTATTTTGTAAAATTCTAATTATTTGAACTGTTTATTTTGTTAAATTCTAATTATTTGAACTGTTTATCTTGTAAAATTCTAATTATTTGACCTGTTTATTTTGTAAAATTCTAAATATTTAACCTGTTTATTGTGTAAAATTCTAATTATTTGACCTGTTTATTTTGTAAAATTCTAATTATTTGACCTGTTTATTTTGTAAAATTCTTATTATTTGACCTGTTTATTTTGTAAAATTCTAATTATTTGACCTGCTTATTTTGTAAAATTCTAATTATATGACCTGTTTATTTTGTAAAATTCTAATTATTTGACCTGTTTATTTTGTAAAATTCTAAATATTTGACCTGTTTATTTTGTAAAATTCTAAATATTTGACCTGTTTATTTTGTAAAATTCTAAATATTTGACCTGTTTATTTTGTAAAGTTCTAAATATTTGACCTGTTTATTTTGTAAAATTCTAAATATTTGACCTGTTTATTTTGTAAAATTCTAATTATTTGACTGTTTATTTTGTAAAATTCTAAATATTTGACCTGTTTATTTTGTAAAATTCTAATTAGTTGAACTGTTTATTTTGTAAAATTCTACATATTTGAACTGTTTATTTTGTAAAATTCTAATTATTTGACCTGTTTATTTTGTAAAATTCTAAATATTTGACCTGTTTATTTTGTAAAATTCTAATTATTTGACCTGTTTATTTTGTAAAATTCTAATTATTTGAACTGTTTATTTTGTAAAATTCTAATTATTTGAACTGTTTATTTTGTAAAATTCTAATTATTTGAACTGTTTATGTTGTAAAATTCTAAATATTTGAACTGTTTATTTTGTAAAATGCTAATTATTTGAACTGTTTATTTTGAAAAATTCTAATTATTTGACCTGTTTATTTTGTAAAATTCTAATTATTTGACCTGTTTATTTTGTAAAATTCTAATTATTTGACCTGTTTATTTTGTTAAATTCTAATTATTTGAACTGTTTATCTTGTAAAATTCTAATTATTTGACTTTTTATTTTGTAAAATTCTAATTATTTGACCTGTTTATTTTGTAAAATTCTAATTATTTGACCTGTTTATTTTGTAAAATTCTAATTATTTGACCTGTTTATTTTGTAAAATTCTAAATATTTGACCTGTTTATTTTGTAAAATTCTAAATATTTGACCTGTTTATTTTGTAAAATTCTAAATATTTGACCTGTTTATTTTGTAAAATTCTAATTATTTGACCTGTTTATTTTGTAAAATTCTAAATATTTGACCTGTTTATTTTGTAAAATTCTAAATATTTGACCTGTTTATTTTTTAAAATTCTAATTATTTGACCTGTTTATTTTGTAAAGTTCTTAATATTTGACCTGTTTATTTTGTAAAATTCTAAATATTTGACCTGTTTATTTTGTAAAATTCTAATTATTTGACCTGTTTATTTTGTAAAATTCTAATTATTTGACCTATTTATTTTGTAAAATTCTAATTAGTTGAACTGTTTATTTTGTAAAATACTAAATATTTGAACTGTTTATTTTGTAAAATTCTAATTATTTGACCTGTTTATTTTGTAAAATTCTAATTATTTGACCTGTTTATTTTGTAAAATTCTAATTATTTGACCTGTTTATTTTGTAAAATTCTAATTATTTGAACTGTTTATTTTGTAAAATTCTAATTATTTGACCTGTTTATTTTGTAAAATTCTTATTATTTGACCTGTGTATTTTGTAAATTCTAAATATTTGACCTGTTTATTTTGTAAAATTCTAATTATTTGACCTGTTTATTTTGTAAAATTCTAATTATTTGACCTGTTTATTTTGTAAAATTCTAAATATTTGACCTGTTTATTTTGTAAAATTCTAATTAGTTTAACTGTTTATTTTGTAAAATTCTACATATTTGAACTGTTTATTTTGTAAAATTCTAATTATTTTACCTGTTTATTTTGTAAAATTCTAATTATTTTACCTGTTTATTTTGTAAAATTCTAATTATTTGACCTGTTTATTTTGTAAAATTCTAATTATTTGAACTGTTTATTTTGTAAAATTCTAATTATTTGAACTGTTTATGTTGTAAAATTCTAAATATTTGAACTGTTTATTTTGTAAAATTCTAATTATTTGAACTGTTTATTTTGAAAAATTCTAATTATTTGACCTGTTTATTTTGTAAAATTCTAATTATTTGACCTGTTTATTTTGTAAAATTCTAATTATTTGACCTGTTTATTTTGTTAAATTCTAATTATTTTAACTGTTTATCTTGTAAATTCTAATTATTTGACCTTTTTATTTTGTAAAATTCTAATTATTTGACCTGTTTATTTTGTAAAATTCTAATTATTTGACCTGTTTATTTTGTAAAATTCTAATTATTTGACCTGTTTATTTTGTAAAATTCTAAATATTTGACCTGTTTATTTTGTAAAATTCTAAATATTTGACCTGTTTATTTTGTAAAATTCTTAATATTTGACCTGTTTATTTTGTAACATTCTAATTATTTGACCTGTTTATTTTGTAAAATTCTAAATATTTGACCTGTTTATTTTGTAAAATTCAAAATATTTGACCTGTTTATTTTTTTAAAATTCTAATTATTTGACCTGTTTATTTTGTAAAGTTCTTAATATTTGACCTGTTTATTTTGTAAAATTCTAAATATTTGACCTGTTTATTTTGTAAAATTCTAATTATTTGACCTGTTTATTTTGTAAAATTCTAATTATTTGACCTATTTATTTTGTAAAATTCTAATTAGTTGAACTGTTTATTTTGTAAAATACTAAATATTTGAACTGTTTATTTTGTAAAATTCTAATTATTTGACCTGTTTATTTTGTAAAATTCTAATTATTTGACCTGTTTATTTTGTAAATTCTAATTATTTGACCTGTTTATTTTGTAAAATTCTAATTATTTGAACTGTTTATTTTGTAAAATACTAATTATTTGACCTGTTTATTTTGTAAAATTCTAATTATTTGACCTGTGTATTTTGTAAAATTATAAATATTTGACCTGTTTATTTTGTAAAATTCTTAATATTTTACCTGTTTATTTTGTAAAATTCTAATTATTTGACCTGTTTATTTTGTAAAATTCTAATTATTTGACCTGTTTGTTTTGTAAAATTCTAATTGTTCTACCTGTTTATTTTGAAAAATTCTAATTATTTGACCTGTTTATTTTGTAAAATTCTAATTATTTGAACTGTTTATTTTGTAAAATTCTAATTATTTGAACTGTTTATTTTGTAAAATTCTAATTATTTGAACTGTTTATTTTGTAAAATTCTAATTATTTGACCTGTTTATTTTGTAAAATTCTAATTATTTGACCTGTTTATTTAGTAAAATTCTAATTATTTGAACTGTTTATTTTGTAAAATTCTAATTATTTGAACTGTTTTTTTGTTAAATTCTAATTATTTTAACTGTTTACCTTGTAAAATTCTAATTATTTGACCTGTTTATTTTGTAAAATTCTAAATATTTGACCTGTTTATTGTGTAAAATTCTAATTATTTGACCTGTTTATTTTGTAAAATTCTAATTATTTGACCTGTTTATTTTGTAAAATTCTTATTATTTGACCTGTTTATTTTGTAAAATTCTAATTATTTGACCTGTTTATTTTGTAAAATTCTAATTATATGACCTGTTTATTTTGTAAAATTCTAATTATTTGACCTGTTTATTTTGTAAAATTCTAAATATTTGACCTGTTTATTTTGTAAAATTCTAAATATTTGACCTGTTTATTTTGTAAGATTCTAATTATTTTACCTGTTTATTTTGTAAAATTCTAATTATTTGACCTGTTTATTTTGTAAAATTCTAATTATTTGACCTGTTTATTTTGTAAAATTCTAATTGTTCTACCTGTTTATTTTGAAAAATTCTAATTATTTGACCTGTTTATTTTGTAAAATTCTAATTATATGAACTGTTTATTTTGTAAAATTCTAATTATTTGAACTGTTTATTTTGTAAAATTCTAATTATTTGAACTGTTTATTTTGTAAAATTCTAATTATTTGACCTGTTTATTTTGTAAAATTCTAATTATTTGACCTGTTTATTTAGTAAAATTCTAATTATTTGAACTGTTTATTTTGTAAAATTCTAATTATTTGAACTGTTTATTTTGTTAAATTCTAATTATTTGAACTGTTTATCTTGTAAAATTCTAATTATTTGACCTGTTTATTTTGTAAAATTCTAAATATTTGACCTGTTTATTGTGTAAAATTCTAATTATTTGACCTGTTTATTTTGTAAAATTCTAATTATTTGACCTGTTTATTTTGTAAAATTCTTATTATTTGACCTGTTTATTTTGTAAAATTCTAATTATTTGACCTGTTTATTTTGTAAAATTCTAATTATATGACCTGTTTATTTTGTAAAATTCTAATTATTTGACCTGTTTATTTTGTAAAATTCTAAATATTTGACCTGTTTATTTTGTAAAATTCTAAATATTTGACCTGTTTATTTTGTAAAATTCTAAATATTTGACCTGTTTATTTTGTAAAGTTCTAAATATTTGACCTGTTATTTTGTAAAATTCTAAATATTTGACCTGTTTATTTTGTAAAATTCTAATTATTTGACCTGTTTTATTTTGTAAAATTCTAAATATTTGACCTGTTTATTTTGTAAAATTCTAATTAGTTGAACTGTTTATTTTGTAAAATTCTACATATTTGAACTGTTTATTTTGTAAAATTCTAATTATTTGACCTGTTTATTTTGTAAAATTCTAAATATTTGACCTGTTTATTTTGTAAAATTCTAATTATTTGACCTGTTTATTTTGTAAAATTCTAATTATTTGAACTGTTTATTTTGTAAAATTCTAATTATTTGAACTGTTTATTTTGTAAAATTCTAATTATTTGAACTGTTTATGTTGTAAAATTCTAAATATTTGAACTGTTTATTTTGTAAAATGCTAATTATTTGAACTGTTTATTTTGAAAAATTCTAATTATTTGACCTGTTTATTTTGTAAAATTCTAATTATTTGACCTGTTTATTTTGTAAAATTCTAATTATTTGACCTGTTTATTTTGTTAAATTCTAATTATTTGAACTGTTTATCTTGTAAAATTCTAATTATTTGACCTTTTTATTTTGTAAAATTCTAATTATTTGACCTGTTTATTTTGTAAAATTCTAATTATTTGACCTGTTTATTTTGTAAAATTCTAATTATTTGACCTGTTTATTTTGTAAAATTCTAAATATTTGACCTGTTTATTTTGTAAAATTCTAAATATTTGACCTGTTTATTTTGTAAAATTCTAAATATTTGACCTGTTTATTTTGTAAAATTCTAATTATTTGACCTGTTTATTTTGTAAAATTCTAAATATTTGACCTGTTTATTTTGTAAAATTCTAAATATTTGACCTGTTTATTTTTTAAAATTCTAATTATTTGACCTGTTTATTTTGTAAAGTTCTTAATATTTGACCTGTTTATTTTTTAAAATTCTAAATATTTGACCTGTTTATTTTGTAAAATTCTAATTATTTGACCTGTTTATTTTGTAAAATTCTAATTATTTGACCTATTTATTTTGTAAAATTCTAATTAGTTGAACTGTTTATTTTGTAAAATACTAAATATTTGAACTGTTTATTTTGTAAAATTCTAATTATTTGACCTGTTTATTTTGTAAAATTCTAATTATTTGACCTGTTTATTTTGTAAAATTCTAATTATTTGACCTGTTTATTTTGTAAAATTCTAATTATTTGAACTGTTTATTTTGTAAAATTCTAATTATTTGACCTGTTTATTTTGTAAAATTCTTATTATTTGACCTGTGTATTTTGTAAAATTCTAAATATTTGACCTGTTTATTTTGTAAAATTCTTAATATTTTACCTGTTTATTTTGTAAAATTCTAATTATTTGACCTGTTTATTTTGTAAAATTCTAATTATTTGACCTGTTTATTTTGTAAAATTCTAATTGTTCTACCTGTTTATTTTGAAAAATTCTAATTATTTGACCTGTTTATTTTGTAAAATTCAAATTATTTGAACTGTTTATTTTGTAAAATTCTAATTATTTGAACTGTTTATTTTGTAAAATTCTAATTATTTGAACTGTTTATTTTGTAAAATTCTAATTATTTGACCTGTTTATTTTGTAAAATTCTAATTATTTGACCTGTTTATTTAGTAAAATTCTAATTATTTGAACTGTTTATTTTGTAAAATTCTAATTATTTGACCTGTTTATTTTGTAAAATTCTAATTATTTGACGTGTTTATTTTGTAAAATTTTAATTATTTGAACTGTTTATTTTGTAACATTCTAATTATTTGAACTGTTTATTTTGTAAAATTCTAATTTTTTGACCTGTTTATTTTGTAAAATTCTAATTATTTGACCTGTTTATTTTGTAAAATTCTAATTATTTGAACTGTTTATTTTGTAAAATTCTAATTATTTGACCTGTTTATTTTGTAAAATTCTAATTATTTGACCTGTTTATTTTGTAAAATTCTAATTATTTGAACTGTTTATTTTGTTAAATTCTAATAATTTGAACTGTTTATCTTGTAAAATTCTAATTATTTGACCTGTTTATTTTGTAAAATTCTAAATATTTGACCTTTTTATTTTGTAAAATTCTATTATTTGACCTGTTTATTTTGTAAAATTCTAATTATTTGACGTGTTTATTTTGTAAAATTCTAATTATTTGACCTGTTTATTTTGTAAAATTCTAATTATTTGAACTGTTTATTTTGTAAAATTCTAATTATTTTACCTGTTTATTTTGTAAAATTCTAATTATTTGACCTGTGTATTTTGTAAAATTCTAAATATTTGACCTGTTTATTTTGTAAAATTCTAAATATTTGACCTGTTTATTTTGTAAAATTCTAATTATTTGACCTGTTTATTTTGTAAAGTTCTAAATATTTGACCTGTTTATTTTGTAAAATTCTAAATATTTGACCTGTTTATTTTGTAAAATTCTAATTATTTGACCTGTTTATTTTGTAAAATTCTTATTATTTGACCTGTTTATTTTGTAAAATTCTAATTATTCGACCTGTTTATTTTGTAAAATTCTAATTATTTGAATTGTTTATTTTGTAAAATTCTAATTATTTGACCTGTTTATTTTGTAAAATTCTAATTATTTGACCTGTGTATTTTGTAAAATTCTAAATATTTGACCTGTTTATTTTGTAAAATTCTAAATATTTGACCTGTTTATTTTGTAAAATTCTAATTATTTGACCAGTTTATTTTGTAAAGTTCTAAATATTTGACCTGTTTATTTTGTAAAATTCTAAATATTTGACCTGTTTATTTTGTAAAATTCTAATTATTTGACCTGTTTATTTTGTAAAATTCTAATTATTTGACCTGTTTATTTTGTAAAATTCTAATTATTTGAACTGTTTATTTTGTAAAATTCTAATTATTTGAACTGTTTATTTTGTAAAATTCTAATTATTTGAACTGTTTATTTTGTAAAATTCTAATTATTTGACCTGTTTATTTTGTAAAATTCTAATTATTTGACCTGTTTATTTTGTAAAATTCTAATTATTGGAACTGTTTATTTTGTAAAATTCTAATTATTTGAACTGTTTATTTTGTAAAATTCTAATTATTTTACCTGTTTATTTTGTAAACTTCTAATTATTTGACCGGTTTATTTTGTAAAATTCTAATTATTTGACCTGTTTATTTTGTAAAATTCTAATTATTTGACCTGTTTATTTTATAAAATTCTAATTATTTGACCTGTTTATTTTGTAAAATTCTAATTATTTGAACTGTTTATTTTGTAACATTCTAATTATTTGAACTGTTTATTTTGTAAAATTCTAATTTTTTGACCTGTTTATTTTGTAAAATTCTAATTATTTGACCTGTTTATTTTGTAAAATTCTAATTATTTGAACTGTTTATTTTGTAAAATTCTAATTATTTGAACTGTTTATTTTGTAAAATTCTAATTATTTGACCTGTTTATTTTGTAAAATTCTAAATATTTGACCGGTTTATTTTGTAAAATTCTAATTATTTGACCTGTTTATTTTGTAAAATTCTAATTATTTGACCTGTTTATTTTGTAAAATTCTAATTATTTGAACTGTTTATTTTGTAAAATTCTAATTATTTGAACTGTTTATTTTGTAACATTCTAATTATTTGAACTGTTTATTTTGTAAAATTCTAAATTTTTGACCTGTTTATTTTGTAAAATTCTAATTATTTGACCTGTTTATTTTGTAAAATTCTAATTATTTGACCTGTTTATTTTGTAAAATTCTAATTATTTGAACTGTTTACTTTGTAAAATTCTAATTATTTGACCTGTTTATTTTGTAAAATTCTAATTATTTGACCTGTTTATTTTGTAAAATTCTAATTATTTGACCTGTTTATTTTGTAAAATTCTAATTATTTGAACTGTTTATTTTGTAAAATTCTAATTATTTGACCTGTTTATTTTGTAAAATTCTAATTATTTGACCTGTGTATTTTGTAAAATTCTAAATATTTGACCTTTTTGTTTTGTAAAATTCTAAATATTTGACCTGTTTATTTTGTAAAATTCTAATTATTTGACCTGTTTATTTTGTAAAGTTCTAAATATTTGACCTGTTTATTTTGTAAAATTCTAAATATTTGACCTGTTTATTTTGTAAAATTCTAATTATTTGACCTGTTTATTTTGTAAAATTCTTATTATTTGACCTGTTTATTTTGTAAAATTCTAATTATTTGAATTGTTTATTTTGTAAAATTCTAATTATTTGACGTGTTTATTTTGTAAAATTCTAATTATTTGACCTGTGTATTTTGTAAAATTCTAAATATTTGACCTGTTTATTTTGTAAAATTCTAAATATTTGACCTGTTTATTTTGTAAAATTCTAATTATTTGACCTGTTTATTTTGTAAAATTCTAATTATTTGACCTGTTTATTTTGTAAAATTCTAATTATTTTAACTGTTTATTTTGTAACATTCTAATTATTTGAACTGTTTATTTTGTAAAATTCTAATTTTTTGACCTGTTTATTTTGTAAAATTCTAAATATTTGACCTGTTTATTTTGTAAAATTCTAATTATTTGAACTGTTTATTTTGTAAAATTCTAATTATTTGAACTGTTTATTTTGTAAAATTCTAATGATTTGACCTGTTTATTTTGTAAAATTCTTATTATTTGGCCGGTTTATTTTGTAAAATTCTAATTATTTGACCTGTTTATTTTGTAAAATTCTAATTATTTGACCTGTTTATTTTGTAAAATTCTAATTATTTGAACTGTTTATTTTGTAAAATTCTAATTATTTGAACTGTTTATTTTGTAACATTCTAATTATTTGAACTGTTTATTTTGTAAAATTCTAATTTTTTGACCTGTTTATTTTGTAAAATTCTAATTATTTGACCTGTTTATTTTGTAAAATTCTAATTATTTGACCTGTTTATTTTGTAAAATTCTAATTATTTGACCTGTTTATTTTGTAAAATTCTAATTATTTGACCTGTTTATTTTGTAAAATTCTAATTATTTGAACTGTTTATTTTGTTAAATTCTAATTATTTGAACTGTTTATCTTGTAAAATTCTAATTATTTGACCTGTTTATTTTGTAAAATTCTAAATATTTGACCTGTTTATTTTGTAAAATTCTAATTATTTGACCTGTTTATTTTGTAAAATTCTAATTATTTGACCTGTTTATTTTGTAAAATTCTAATTATTTGACCTGTTTATTTTGTAAAATTCTAATTATTTGAACTGTTTGTTTTGTAAAATTCTAATTATTTGACCTGTTTATTTTGTAAAATTCTAATTATTTGACCTGTGTATTTTGTAAAATTCTAAATATTTGACCTGTTTATTTTGTAAAATTCTAAATATTTGACCTGTTTATTTTGTAAAATTCTAATTATTTGACCTGTTTATTTTGTAAAGTTCTAAATATTTGACCTGTTTATTTTGTAAAATTCTAAATATTTGACCTGTTTATTTTGTAAAATTCTAATTATTTGACCTGTTTATTTTGTAAAATTCTTATTATTTGACCTGTTTATTTTGTAAAATTCTAATTATTTGACCTGTTTATTTTGTAAAATTCTAATTATTTGACCTGTTTATTTTGTAAAATTCTAATTATTTGAATTGTTTATTTTGTAAAATTCTAATTATTTGACCTGTTTATTTTGTAAAATTCTAATTATTTGACCTGTGTATTTTGCAAAATTCTAAATATTTGACCTGTTTATTTTGTAATATTCTAAATATTTGACCTGTTTATTTTGTAAAATTCTAATTATTTATACCTGTTTATTTTGTATAGTTCTAATTATTTGAACTGTTTATTTTGTAAAATTCTAATTATTTGACCTGTTTATTTTGTAAAATTCTAATTATTTGAACTGTTTATTTTGTAAAATTCTAATTATTTGACCTGTTTATTTTGTAAAATTCAACATATTTGACCTGTTTATTTTGTAAAATTCTAATTATTTGACCTGTTTATTTTGTAAAATTCTAATTATTTGACGTGTTTATTTTGTAAAATTCTAATTATTTGACCTGTTTATTTTGTAAAATTCTAATTATTTGACCTGTTTATTTTGTAAAATTCTAATTATTTGACCTGTTTATTTTGTAAAATTCTAATTATTTGAATTGTTTATTTTGTAAAATTCTAATTATTTGACCTGTTTATTTTGTAAAATTCTAATTATTTGACCTGTGTATTTTGTAAAATTCTAAATATTTGACCTGTTTATTTTGTAAAATTCTAAATATTTGACCTGTTTATTTTGTAAAATTCTAATTATTTGACCTGTTTATTTTGTAAAGTTCTAAATATTTGACCTGTTTATTTTGTAAAATGCTAAATATTTGACCTGTTTATTTTGTAAAATTCTAATTATTTGACCTGTTTATTTTGTAAAATTCTAATTATTTGACCTGTTTATTTTGTAAAATTCTAATTATTTGACCTGTTTATTTTGTAAAATTCTAATTGTTTGACCTGTTTATTTTGTAAAATTCTAATTATTTGACCTGTTTGTTTTGTAAAATTCTAATTATTTGAACTGTTTATTTTGTAAAATTCTAATTATTTGAACTGTTTATTTTGTAAAATTCTAATTATTTGACCTGTTTATTTTGTGACATTCTAATTATTTTAACTGTTTATTTTGTAAAATTCTAATTATTTGACCTGTTTATTTTGTAAAATTCAAAATATTTGACCTGTTTATTTTGTAAAATTCTAATTATTTGACCTGTTTATTTTGTAAAATTCTAATTATTTGACGTGTTTATTTTGTAAAATTCTAATTATTTGACCTGTTTATTTTGTAAAATTCTAATTATTTGAACTGTTTATTTTGTAAAATTCTAATTATTTGACCTGTTTATTTTGTAAAATTCTAATTATTTGACCTGTGTATTTTGTAAAATTCTAAATATTTGACCTGTTTATTTTGTAAAATTCTTATTATTTGACCTGTTTATTTTGTAAAATTCTAATTATTTGACCTGTTTATTTTGTAAAATTCTAATTATTTGACCTGTTTATTTTGTAAAATTCTAATTATTTGAATTGTTTATTTTGTAAAATTCTAATTATTTGACCTGTTTATTTTGTAAAATTCTAATTATTTGACCTGTGTATTTTGTAAAATTCTAAATATTTGACCTGTTTATTTTGTAAAATTCTAAATATTTGACCTGTTTATTTTGTAAAATTCTAATTATTTGACCTGTTTATTTTGTAAAGTTCTAAATATTTGACCTGTTTATTTTGTAAAATGCTAAATATTTGACCTGTTTATTTTGTAAAATTCTAATTATTTGACCTGTTTATTTTGTAAAATTCTAATTATTTGACCTGTTTATTTTGTAAAATTCTAATTATTTGACCTGTTTATTTTGTAAAATTCTAATTGTTTGACCTGTTTATTTTGTAAAATTCTAATTATTTGACCTGTTTATTTTGTAAAATTCTAATTATTTGAACTGTTTATTTTGTAAAATTCTAATTATTTGAACTGTTTATTTTGTAAAATTCTAATTATTTGACCTGTTTATTTTGTGACATTCTAATTATTTTAACTGTTTATTTTGTAAAATTCTAATTATTTGACCTGTTTATTTTGTAAAATTCAAAATATTTGACCTGTTTATTTTGTAAAATTCTAATTATTTGACCTGTTTATTTTGTAAAATTCTAATTATTTGACGTGTTTATTTTGTAAAATTCTAATTATTTGACCTGTTTATTTTGTAAAATTCTAATTATTTGAACTGTTTATTTTGTAAAATTCTAATTATTTGACCTGTTTATTTTGTAAAATTCTAATTATTTGACCTGTGTATTTTGTAAAATTCTAAATATTTGACCTGTTTATTTTGTAAAATTCTAAATGTTTGACCTGTTTATTTTGTAAAATTCTAATTATTTGACCTGTTTATTTTGTAAAGTTCTAAATATTTGACCTGTTTATTTTGTAAAATTCTAAATATTTGACCTGTGTATTTTGTAAAATTCTAATTATTTGACCTGTTTATTTTGTAAAATTCTTATTATTTGACCTGTTTATTTTGTAAAATTCTAATTATTTGACCTGTTTATTTTGTTAAATTCTAAATATTTGACCTGTTTATTTTGTAAAATTCTAATTATTTGACCTGTTTATTTTGTAAAATTCTAATTATTTGACCTGTTTATTTTGTAAAATTCTAAATATTTGACCTGTTTGTTTTGTAAAATTCTAATTATTTGACCTGTTTATTTTGTAACATTCTAATTATTTGAACTGTTTATTTTGTAAAATTCTAATTATTTGACCTGTTTATTTTGTGACATTCTAATTATTTTAACTGTTTATTTTGTAAAATTCTAATTATTTGACCTGTTTATTTTGTAAAATTCTAAATATTTGACCTGTTTATTTTGTAAAATTCTAATTATTTGACCTGTTTATTTTGTAAAATTCTAATTATTTGACGTGTTTATTTTGTAAAATTCTAATTATTTGACCTGTTTATTTTGTAAAATTCTAATTATTTGAACTGTTTATTTTGTAAAATTCTAAATATTTGACCTGTTTATTTTGTAAAATTCTAAATATTTGACCTGTTTATTTTGTAAAATTCTAATTATTTGACCTGTTTATTTTGTAAAATTCTTATTATTTGACCTGTTTATTTTGTAAAATTCTAATTATTTGACCTGTTTATTTTGTAAAATTCTAATTATTTGACCTGTTTATTTTGTAAAATTCTAATTATTTGAATTGTTTATTTTGTAAAATTCTAATTATTTGACCTGTTTATTTTGTAAAATTCTAATTATTTGACCTGTGTATTTTGTAAAATTCTAAATATTTGACCTGTTTATTTTGTAAAATTCTAAATATTTGACCTGTTTATTTTGTAAAATTCTAATTATTTGACCTGTTTATTTTGTAAAGTTCTAAATATTTGACCTGTTTATTTTGTAAAATGCTAAATATTTGACCTGTTTATTTTGTAAAATTCTAATTATTTGACCTGTTTATTTTGTAAAATTCTAATTATTTGACCTGTTTATTTTGTAAAATTCTAATTATTTGACCTGTTTATTTTGTAAAATTCTAATTGTTTGACCTGTTTATTTTGTAAAATTCTAATTATTTGACCTGTTTATTTTGTAAAATTCTAATTATTTGAACTGTTTATTTTGTAAAATTCTAATTATTTGAACTGTTTATTTTGTAAAATTCTAATTATTTGACCTGTTTATTTTGTAAAATTCTAATTATTTGACCTGTTTATTTTGTAAAATTCTAATTATTTGAACTGTTTATTTTGTAAAATTCTAATTATTTGACCTGTTTATTTTGTAAAATTCTAATTATTTGACCTGTTTATTTTGTAAAATTCTAATAATTTGAATTGTTTATTTTGTAAAATTCTAATTATTTGACGTGTTTATTTTGTAAAATTCTAATTATTTGACCTGTGTATTTTGTAAAATTCTAAATATTTGACCTGTTTATTTTGTAAAATACTAAATATTTGACCTGTTTATTTTGTAAAATTCTAATTATTTGACCTGTTTATTTTGTATAGTTCTAAATATTTGACCTGTTTATTTTGTAAAATTCTAAATATTTGACCTGTTTATTTTGTAAAATTCTAATTATTTGACCTGTTTATTTTGTAAAATTCTAATTATTTGACCTGTTTATTTTGTAAAATTCTAATTATTTGACCTGTTTGTTTTGTAAAATTCTAATTGTTTGACCTGTTTATTTTGTAAAATTCTAATTATTTGACCTGTTTATTTTTTAAAATTCTAATTATTTGAACTGTTATTTTGTAAAATTCTAATTATTTGACCTGTTTATTTTGTAAAATTCTAATTATTTGACCTGTTTATTTTGTAAAATTCTAATTATTTGAATTGTTTATTTTGTAAAATTCTAATTATTTGACGTGTTTATTTTGTAAAATTCTAATTATTTGACCTGTGTATTTTGTAAAATTCTAAATATTTGACCTGTTTATTTTGTAAAATACTAAATATTTGACCTGTTTATTTTGTAAAATTCTAATTATTTGACCTGTTTATTTT
Organism: Euprymna scolopes; assembly: GCF_053919585.1. Lineage (NCBI taxonomy): Eukaryota > Metazoa > Mollusca > Cephalopoda > Sepiida > Sepiolidae > Euprymna > Euprymna scolopes. The sequence continues at coordinate 24,703,357 of NC_136525.1, read as the reverse complement.
GTATAGTTCTAAATATTTGACCTGTTTATTTTGTAAAATTCTAAATATTTGACCTGTTTATTTTGTAAAATTCTAATTATTTGACCTGTTTATTTTGTAAAATTCTAATTATTTGACCTGTTTATTTTGTAAAATTCTAATTATTTGACCTGTTTGTTTTGTAAAATTCTAATTGTTTGACCTGTTTATTTTGTAAAATTCTAATTATTTGACCTGTTTATTTTTTAAAATTCTAATTATTTGAACTGTTATTTTGTAAAATTCTAATTATTTGAACTGTTTATTTTGTAAAATTCTAATTATTTGAACTGTTTATTTTGTAAAATTCTAATTATTTGACCTGTTTATTTTGTAAAATTCTAATTATTTTACCTGTTAATTTTGTAAAATTCTAATTATTGGAACTGTTTATTTTGTAAAATTCTAATTATTTGAACTGTTTATTTTGTAAAATTCTAATTATTTGACCTGTTTATTTTGTAAAATTCTAATTATTTGACCGGTTTATTTTGTAAAATTCTAATTATTTGACCTGTTTATTTTGTAAAATTCTAATTATTTGACCTGTTTATTTTATAAAATTCTAATTATTTGACCTGTTTATTTTGTAAAATTCTAATTATTTGAACTGTTTATTTTGTAACATTCTAATTATTTGAACTGTTTATTTTGTAAAATTCTAATTTTTTGACCTGTTTATTTTGTAAAATTCTAATTATTTGAACTGTTTATTTTGTAAAATTCTAATTATTTGAACTGTTTATTTTGTAAAATTCTAATTATTTGACCTGTTTATTTTGTAAAATTCTAAATATTTGACCTGTTTATTTTGTAAAATTCTAATTATTTGACCTGTTTATTTTGTAAAATTCTAATTATTTGACCTGTTTATTTTGTAAAATTCTAAATATTTGACCTGTTTGTTTTGTAAAATTCTAATTATTTGACCTGTTTATTTTGTAACATTCTAATTATTTGAACTGTTTATTTTGTAAAATTCTAATTATTTGACCTGTTTATTTTGTAAAATTCTAATTATTTGACCTGTTTATTTTGTAAAATTCTAATTTTTTGAACTGTTTATTTTGTAAAATTCTAATTATTTGAACTGTTTATTTTGTAAAATTCTAATTATTTGACCTGTTTATTTTGTAAAATTCTAATTATTTGACCTGTTTATTTTGTAAAATTCTAATTATTTGACCTGTTTATTTTGTAAAATTCTAATTATTTGAACTGTTTATTTTGTAAAATTCTAATTATTTGACCTGTTTATTTTGTAAAATTCTAATTATTTGACCTGTGTATTTTGTAAAATTCTAAATATTTGACCTGTTTATTTTGTAAAATTCTAAATATTTGACCTGTTTATTTTGTAAAATTCTAATTATTTGACCTGTTTATTTTGTAAAGTTCTAAATATTTGACCTGTTTATTTTGTAAAATTCTAAATATTTGACCTGTTTATTTTGTAAAATTCTAATTATTTGACCTGTTTATTTTGTAAAATTCTAATTATTTGACCTGTTTATTTTGTAAAATTCTAATTATTTGACCTGATTATTTTGTAAAATTCTAATTATTTGACCTGTTTATTTTGTAAAATTCTAATTATTTGAACTGTTTATTTTGTTAAATTCTTATTATTTGAACTGTTTATTTTGTAAAATTCTAATTATTTGACCTGTTTATTTTGTAAAATTCTAAATATTTGACCTGTTTATTTTGTAAAATTCTAATTATTTGATTTGTTTATTTTGTAAAGTTCTAAATATTTGACCTGTTTATTTTGTAAAATTCTAAATATTTGACCTGTTTATTTTGTAAAGTTCTAATTAATTGACCTGTTTATTTTGTAAAATTCTAATTATTTGACCTGTTTATTTTGTAAAATTCTAATTATTTGACCGGTTTATTTTGTAAAATTCTAATTGTTTGACCTGTTTATTTTGTAAAATTCTAATTATTTGACCTGTTTATTTTGTAAAATTCCAATTATTTGAACTGTTCATTTTGTTAAATTCTAATTATTTGAACTGTTTATTTTGTAAAATTCTAATTATTTGACCTGTTTATTTTGTAAAATTCTAAATATTTGACCTGTTTATTTTGTAAAATTCTAATTATTTGACCTGTTTATTTTGTAAAGTTCTAAATATTTGACCTGTTTATTTTGTAAAATTCTAAATATTTGACCTGTTTATTTTGTAAAATTCTAATTATTTGACCTGTTTATTTTGTAAAATTCTAATTATTTGACCTGTTTATTTTGTAAAATTCTAAATATTTGACCTGTTTATTTTGTAAAATTCTAATTATTTGACCTGTTTATTTTGTAAAATTCTAATTATTTGAACTGTTTATTTTGTAAAATTCTAATTATTTGACCTGTTTATTTTGTAAAATTCTAATTATTTGACCTGTTTATTTTGTAAAATTCTAATTATTTGAACTGTTTATTTTGTAAAATTCTAATGATTTGACCTGTTTATTTTGTAAAATTCTAATTATTTGACCTGTTTATTTTGTAAAATTCTAATTATTTGACCTGTTTATTTTGTAAAATTTTAAATATTTGACCTGTTTATTTTGTAAAATTCTAATTATTTGACCTGTTTATCTTGTAAAATTCTAATTATTTGAACTGTTTATTTCGTAATTATTTGAACTGTTTATTTTGTAAAATTCTAATTATTTGACCTGTTTATTTTGTAAAATTCTAAATATTTGACCTGTTTATTTTTTAAAATTCTAATTATTTGACCTGTTTATTTTGTAAAATTCTAATTATTTGACCTGTTTGTTTTGTAAAATTCTAATTGTTTGACCTGTTTATTTTGTAAAATTCTAATTATTTGACCTGTTTATTTTGTAAAATTCTAATTATTTGACCTGTTTATTTTGTAAAATTCTAATTATTTGACCTGTTTATTTTATAAAATTCTAATTATTTGACCTGTTTATTTTGTAAAATTCTAATTATTTGAACTGTTTATTTTGTAACATTCTAATTATTTGAACTGTTTCTTTTGTAAAATTCTAATTTTTTGACCTGTTTATTTTGTAAAATTCTAATTATTTGAACTGTTTATTTTGTAAAATTCTAATTATTTGAACTGTTTATTTTGTAAAATTCTAATTATTTGAACTGTTTATTTTGTAAAATTCTAATTATTTGACCTGTTTATTTTGTAAAATTCTAATTATTTGACCTGTTTATTTTGTAAAATTCTAATTATTTGAACTGTTTATTTTGTAAAATTCTAATTATTTGAACTGTTTATTTTGTAAAATTCTAATTATTTGACCTGTTTATTTTGTAAAATTCTAATTATTTGACCTGTTTATTTTGTAAAATTCTAATTATTTTAACTGATTATTTTGTTAAATTCTAATTATTTGAACTGTTTATCTTGTAAAATTCTAATTATTTGACCTGTTTATTTTGTAAAATTCTAAATATTTGACCTGTTTATTTTGTAAAATTCTAATTATTTGACCTGTTTATTTTGTAAAATTCTAATTATTTGACCTGTTTATTTTGTAAAATTCTAATTATTTGACCTGTTTATTTTGTAAAATTCTAATTATTTGACCTGTTTATTTTGTAAAATTCTAATTATTTGACCTGTTTGTTTTGTAAAATTCTAATTGTTTGACCTGTTTATTTTGTAAAATTCTAATTATTTGACCTGTTTATTTTGTAAAATTCTAATTATTTGACCTGTTTATTTTGTAAAATTCTAATTATTTGACCTGTTTATTTTATAAAATTCTAATTATTTGACCTGTTTATTTTGTAAAATTCTAATTATTTGAACTGTTTATTTTGTAACATTCTAATTATTTGAACTGTTTATTTTGTAAAATTCTAATTTTTTGACCTGTTTATTTTGTAAAATTCTAATTATTTGAACTGTTTATTTTGTAAAATTCTAATTATTTGAACTGTTTATTTTGTAAAATTCTAATTATTTGAACTGTTTATTTTGTAAAATTCTAATTATTTGACCTGTTTATTTTGTAAAATTCTAATTATTTGACCTGTTTATTTTGTAAAATTCTAATTTTTTGAACTGTTTATTTTGTAAAATTCTAATTATTTGAACTGTTTATTTTGTAAAATTCTAATTATTTGACCTGTTTATTTTGTAAAATTCTAATTATTTGACCTGTTTATTTTGTAAAATTCTAATTATTTTAACTGTTTATTTTGTTAAATTCTAATTATTTGAACTGTTTATCTTGTAAAATTCTAATTATTTGACCTGTTTATTTTGTAAAATTCTAAATATTTGACCTGTTTATTTTGTAAAATTCTAATTATTTGACCTGTTTATTTTGTAAAATTCTAATTATTTGACCTGTTTATTTTGTAAAATTCTAATTATTTGACCTGTTTATTTTGTAAAATTCTAATTATTTGAACTGTTTATTTTGTAAAATTCTAATTATTTGACCTGTTTATTTTGTAAAATTCTAATTATTTGACCTGTGTATTTTGTAAAATTCTAAATATTTGACCTGTTTATTTTGTAAAATTCTAAATATTTGACCTGTTTATTTTGTAAAATTCTAATTATTTGACCTGTTTATTTTGTAAAATTCTAAATATTTGACCTGTTTATTTTGTAAAATCCTAATTATTTTACCTGTTTACTTTGTAAAATTCTAATTATTTGACCTGTTTATTTTGTAAAATTCTAATTATTTGACCTGTTTATTTTGTAAAATTCTAATTATTTGACCTGATTATTTTGTAAAATTCTAATTATTTGACCTGTTTATTTTGTAAAATTCTAATTATTTGAACTGTTTATTTTGTTAAATTCTTATTATTTCAACTGTTTATTTTGTAAAATTCTAATTATTTGACCTGTTTATTTTGTAAAATTCTAAATATTTGACCTGTTTATTTTGTAAAATTCTAATTATTTGACCTGTTTATTTTGTAAAATTCTAATTATTTGAACTGTTTATTTTGTTAAATTCTAATTATTTGAACTGTTTTTTTTGTAAAATTCTAATTGTTTGACCTGTTTATTTTGTAAAATTCTAATTATTTGACCTGTTTATTTTGTAAAATTCTAATTATTTGAACTGTTTATTTTGTTAAATTCTAATTATTTGAACTGTTTATTTTGTAAAATTCTAATTATTTGACCTGTTTATTTTGTAAAATTCTAAATATTTGACCTGTTTATTTTGTAAAATTCTAATTATTTGACCTGTTTATTTTGTAAAGTTCTAAATATTTGACCTGTTTATTTTGTAAAATTCTAAATATTTGACCTGTTTATTTTGTAAAATTCTAATTATTTGACCTGTTTATTTTGTAAAATTCTAATTATTTGACCAGTTTATTTTGTAAAATTCTAAATATTTGACCTGTTTATTTTGTAAAATTCTAATTATTTGACCTGTTTATTTTGTAAAATTCTAATTATTTGAACTGTTTATTTTGTAAAATTCTAATTATTTGACCTGTTTATTTTGTAAAATTCTAATTATTTGACCTGTTTATTTTGTAAAATTCTAATTATTTGAACTGTTTATTTTGTAAAATTCTAATGATTTGACCTGTTTATTTTGTAAAATTCTAATTATTTGACCTGTTTATTTTGTAAAATTCTAATTATTTGACCTGTTTATTTTGTAAAATTCTAAATATTTGACCTGTTTATTTTGTAAAATTCTAATTATTTGACCTGTTAATCTTGTAAAATTCTAATTATTTGAACTGTTTATTTCGTAATTATTTGAACTGTTTATTTTGTAAAATTCTAATTATTTGACCTGTTTATTTTGTAAAATTCTAATTATTTGACCTGTTTATTTTGTAAAATTCTTATTATTTTAACTGTTTATTTTGTTAAATTCTAATTATTTGAACTGTTTATCTTGTAAAATTCTAATTATTTGACCTGTTTATTTTGTAAAATTCTAAATATTTGACCTGTTTATTTTGTAAAATTCTAATTATTTGACCTGTTTATTTTGTAAAATTCTAATTATTTGAACTGTTTATTTTGTAAAATTCTAATTATTTGACCTGTTTATTTTGTAAAATTCTAATTATTTGACCTGTGTATTTTGTAAAATTCTAAATATTTGACCTGTTTATTTTGTAAAATTCTAAATATTTGACCTGTTTATTTTGTAAAATTCTAATTATTTGACCTGTTTATTTTGTAAAGTTCTAAATATTTGACCTGTTTATTTTGTAAAATTCTAAATATTTGACCTGTTTATTTTGTAAAATTCTAATTATTTGACCTGTTTATTTTGTAAAATTCTAATTATTTGACCTGTTTATTTTGTAAAATTCTAATTATTTGACCTGATTATTTTGTAAAATTCTAATTATTTGACCTGTTTATTTTGTAAAATTCTAATTATTTGAACTGTTTATTTTGTAAAATTCTCATTATTTGAACTGTTTATTTTGTAAAATTCTAATTATTTGACCTGTTTATTTTGTAAAATTCTAAATATTTGACCTGTTTATTTTGTAAAATTCTAATTATTTGACCTGTTTATTTTGTAAAGTTCTAAATATTTGACCTGTTTATTTTGTAAAATTCTAAATATTTGACCTGTTTATTTTGTAAAATTCTAATTAATTGACCTGTTTATTTTGTAAAATTCTAATTATTTGACCTGTTTATTTTGTAAAATTCTAATTATTTGACCGGTTTATTTTGTAAAATTCTAATTGTTTGACCTGTTTATTTTGTAAAATTCTAATTATTTGACCTGTTTACTTTGTAAAATTCTAATTATTTGAACTGTTTATTTTGTTAAATTCTAATTATTTGAACTGTTTATTTTGTAAAATTCTTATTATTTGACCTGTTTATTTTGTAAAATTCTAAATATTTGACCTGTTTATTTTGTAAAATTCTAATTATTTGACCTGTTTATTTTGTAAAGTTCTAAATATTTGACCTGTTTATTTTGTAAAATTCTAAATATTTGACCTGTTTATTTTGTAAAATTCTAAATATTTGACCTGTTTATTTTGTAAAATTCTAATTATTTGACCTGTTTATTTTGTAAAATTCTAATTATTTGACCTGTTTATTTTGTAAAATTCTAAATATTTGACCTGTTTATTTTGTAAAATTCTAATTATTTGACCTGTTTATTTTGTAAAATTCTAATTATTTGAACTGTTTATTTTGTAAAATTCTAATTATTTGACCTGTTTATTTTGTAAAATTCTAATTATTTGACCTGTTTATTTTGTAAAATTCTAATTATTATAACTGTTTATTTTGTAAAATTCTAATGATTTGACCTGTTTATTTTGTAAAATTCTAATTATTTGACCTGTTTATTTTGTAAAATTCTAAATATTTGACCTGTTTATTTTGTAAAATTCTAGTTATTTGACCTGTTTATCTTGTAAAATTCTAATTATTTGAACTGTTTATTTTGTAATTATTTGAACTGTTTATTTTGTAAAATTCTAATTATTTGACCTGTTTATTTTGTAAAATTCTAATTATTTGACCTGTTTATTTTGTAAAATTCTAATTATTTGACCTGTTTATTTTGTAAAATTCTAATTATTTGACCTGTTTATTTTGTAAAATTCTAATTATTTGACCTGTTTATTTTGTAAAATTCTAATTATTTGAACTGTTTATTTTGTAAAATTCTAATTATTTGACCTGTTTATGTTGTAAAATTCTAATTATTTGACCTGTTTATTTTGTAAAATTCTAATTATTTGAACTGTTTATTTTGTAAAATTCTAATTATTTGACCTGTGTATTTTGTAAAATTCTAAATATTTGACCTGTTTATTTTGTAAAATTCTAATTATTTGACCTGTTTATTTTGTAAAATTCTAATTATTTGACCTGTTTATTTTGTAAAATTCTAATTATTTGACCTGTTTATTTTGTAAAATTCTAATTATTTGAACTGTTTATTTTCTAAAATTCTAATTATTTGACCTGTTTATTTTGTAAAATTCTAATTATTTGAACTGTTTATTTTGTAAAATTCTAATTATTTGAACTGTTTATTTTGTAAAATTCTAATTATTTGAACTGTTTAAAATAAACAAATAAAAATTCTAATTATTTAAACTTTCTGCCTCGACACCGCCTACGTCAGACGGCATCTCCCCGAACTCAGAACGAGGCGGACGTTGGGACCATATCCGTAAAGGTTATCCGAAATTTCATATAGCGTTTTCTACATTTATAATTATTAAATAGTTATAAATCTATAAATGCAAAGTAAATATAACAGGACATTCAGGAACCTTTACAAACTAGTATTAATTATAAACATATTTGATTAAGAATATTTCTAAGATATCTTTCCTACTTTAACTTATTTCATTTTAATGGAGCTGGAGATACTGAACATATGAAAACATTGCGTATAATTTAACCTCGTATGAATGCGAGCTATTAAAGACTTTCCATCGGGCTGTGATTAACATATCGTATTAGTTCTGCTATGGGTCCGAGGAAACGATCTTTCTTTACTGAGTTAACGGTATTCATATTTTGAGATATGTATATTTTGTACATAAACACGGATTTTTTGTTACGTTGCCGTCAGAGGACGACAAATTGATAGCGACTCTTTAGTCAAGTCGTAGTGATTAATTGTAGCAATGTAGCACCTTCTTCCTCCGTTCAATTTAAGTGACATTTTTGTTTAAATAGATTAACTGTTTTGGAGGAAAAACTTATAGGATAGATTTGTTTTCACTTACTGCGTGGTTCCCTTAAGTTTTTTTTTTTTACTTCAGTAAAGTCTGTTTGGTCCAGTTCAGCTTCTGTAGCAGCACTTGATTTCATTAATAGATTAAAACAAACTGTGTGCCACGTAGATACGAGAATACGCGTAAATGTACTAATATAAAATTATGTCATGCGACGCATAGCAGTATCAGAAATTTCGTGAAAATAGTGAATAATTCCACCCCATCTTTCCAAGCTTATAACTCCTCGAAAAATGTAATTCAAGCCCTAATTTCTTTTCAATTAAAGGAGCAAGGACCAAGGTTTTATTAAAAAAAAAAAAGAAAAAAAGAAAACAATGTGTTTTTTTTTTTGTTTTTTTTTTAAAAAGGTTTTAAACTTCGGACTTTACAGGTAAATTTCTAAAAAAGGGATTTTTTTTGTTTTAAATTTGAATATATTATTTATTGACCTTTTCTCTTCAATTTGTGATATATAAAACTATTAAACATAAATTAATTATTTACTTTTTAATAGACATTTCAAAATGAGAGGCGTGAATTATTCGACCCGCTCTCTTTCCAAGCTTATAATTCCTCGAAAAATGTAATTCAAGCCCTAATTTTTTTTCAATTAAAGGAGCAAGGACCAAGGTCTCATTAAAAAAAAAACAAAAAAAAACAATGTGTTTTTTTTTTTTTTTTTTAAAGGTTTTAAACTTCGGACTTTACAGGTAAATTTCTAAAAAAGGGATTTTTTTTTGTTTTAAATTTGAATATATTATTTATTGACCTTTTCTCTTCAATTTCTGATATATAAAACTATTAAACATAAAATAATTATTTACTTTTTAAGAGAAACTTGAAAATGTGTGACACTTACACAAATGGGGGGGGCGTGAATTAAAAAAAAAAACGTTTGTCTAAAATATTATATTCGGTTTATTGGAAAGAACATAAAATTTCACATTGACCCTGAAAATATCGTAAAAATAGAATCAATAGAAAAATTTTGATAGATTTTTAAAGTTTAAAAATTGAAAAATATTGAGTTCGGAAAATTCATTACTGTTTAAAAAAAAAATATTTCTATTACTTTTAAAACAACTGTAATAGTTTATTTTGGAAGTATAATCCATAAAGAAAATAAATAACCCACTTTTAACAGAGAAATTACGAGATTTTTATATTTTATTCGCAGTTTCGTGTTAGGGGTGTCAAAAATTTCTACAAAAATTCTGATCGTCGTGTTCCTGTATCGCAGTAAAATGGTTTCAGAAAACTGGTTATAATTTTACTTTCAAAGAGAACTGTTGGTTTAAACCTGTATACAGTTTCTCACTTCTAAATTAGAATGAAAAGGAACAAATGATTCTCCTTTTTAAGTAGAATAAAAGTACATTTACATTTTATTCTAGGGATATTGATAGAATTCGAATATTTTATATCGTTTGTTTCTTCGTTACGACAATCCACCACGTTCATGTTCTTTTCTGATTTGAATACAATGTTTGTTTGCAACTTATTGCGTGGCTCTCGCAAGCAAGTGATTTTTTTTTATGAACTTCAAATATAAAACACTTTGAAAAATGTACTGAATCTGGAATTGAATAATCCAGAAGCGTGTAGATATGTAAACAAACGGTAAAGGGAATAAAACAAAACATACATGGTTTTCGAGTCGCTAAAAAAACGATGAGAAGAGACGATTTTCAAAAAATAACTGATAAGAAAAAAAAAAGTAATAAAATGAACATCGTACTCCTACAAGTCGTTTCTAACTACGAGTGGAGACGGCTTATGCCAGAAATAAACGCTAGGTAGGAGTTAAAAACATATTACGCACATCCAAGAGGGGGGAAAAAGTACACTTATGCAAACCACGCAATCAAAAGAAAAAATACAATTGACTATTAAACGTCTGGTTCTGGTTTAAATAAGTCGTCAATTCTACGCTATCATAATTCTAGATTTTTGTAGACGCGTAAATGTCGATATAACTTTGAAACTGCACTACTTGTATTGCAAAAAGCATTTATTTACTAAAATGTGCTACGATTTACTTGGACCAGTATTGATAACTAAAACCCTAGCACTTGACTCCTAATTAATACTCCCCTTACTTCGAGTATATATAAGCGGTTAACTTCCACTTTTACTTTTACTATCCCTCTCACGTCCAGTGTTTAATACATTCCTAATCTAAGATTAGATGTGTTGGGCATCACGCCAAGCTATTTAAATTATTTCGTCTACATTTATCGCCTTTATAATTTTATCTAGATATTTCCTAAAACTCGACAGTCGTGCGTGCGTTTGCTCCAATCTGCATTGGCTCGGCATCTTGGTGTTGCCGCCATTTAGTTACTATATACCGCTGATTTTGACTGTTAGGTTAAATACAATCTCTTTTGATTTTCCAAAATGTACGTCACTATAAATTTATTTTAATTTGGGCGTATGGAACAGTTTTTAAAACCATGTGTATAAACCTATTCTAAATGCAATGGTCCTTAAGTCCACCTGGTTTTAGTCACCAGTCTCTACGGAGGCGTGGGTTCGAATCCCACCGCTGCCACCACGTGTGTGGCTTTAAGGTGCTTTTTCTGTGAAAAGCAGATGACGACAATAATCCACGCGAAAAAAAGATCTTGTCAGAGACAAAGCGCCGAATAGTTAGCAGACTTGAATAAAAACCCTGCTCGTCGTTGGTAGTGTTGACGACCTTGTATAAGTATGTAGTTCGTATGTAACCGGAGAGCATCTCAACAGGATACATATTCCTACGCCGAATGGTCACTAAGCAGTGACGTACGTACTAAATAACATGATTTTTTTCTTGGCGAAGAAAAAGAGATTTTATACTTTGCTTGCTTTCTTACTAACATAAGATTGAAATTCATAAAGTCACACTTATAAAGACACTTTTTAAACATCGAAGATTTCAAGCCTAGTATGCTCGCGTTGGTTAAATACCAACCGGATCAACAGCTAAAAAAGAAAAAAAAATGTTCAAAAATTTCAAATGGAACAACAAATAAACGATGATAATTTCCATAAACTATTCGGAAAACAGAAAAATGAAAAAAAAATAACAAAGAGAAAAAAAACTACCGCAACCACAGTAACAGAATGAAGAACACGTGTAAAAAACGGGGGGAAAACTACTGCACCAACAGCAAAAGAACGAAAAAAGACAACAATAGTTTGACATTATTATTGTAGAATAAGGATAAAAATGCCAAGAATGCAAATGCTTTTCCACAAAATGCTATTTCGTATGAAATTGACAATTCCACTTATTCCTACAACGAGGATAAAATGTTCTCGTCATATTTCAGAAGGTATGAAGATCTATAGAAAATGGTTCTGTTATTACTTCGAAAATTAGGGACCACTAAACATAGGTTTGTGGACTTTATTCTACTCTGAAAAACTAGCAACTTAACTTTTGCTGCAGCTAAGTTTATAACAGATGTTTAGTCCAAAACTTTCCTATTCCACAAAAGATGTAAATATTTAAAATTAACCAGAAAAAAGGAATACTTCTCGACATTCCCACTGACTTGTAATAAAGTTGGTCATAATAGTTCACATTGCAAAACGAAAATAAAATAAAACTCGGGTTAAATCCACAAGAATAGACGAATAGGGTGGCATAAATATAAGTACGTACAAATAAATATCCTGAGTAAAACTGTCAAATTACAATTAGATTCTTGGGTTGATTTGTCTATAATTAATTTGCATCTGTGAAAAAAAGATTGTATAAACTAAACCACGCCAAAAAACAACAAAACTGCCAGATTCGAGGGTAAAGTTATTACCAAAATTGCCTACAATGGAGGTACAAAAAATTTAAAATGTATGCGTTAAATAATACAGAAAATTTATTTGGAACATACTGGATGAAACAATTCAATCTCTAGGATTTACGAGAAATTAGATTAAGTATACATATTTTATCTGAAGTAGAGTATAGCTTATGGGCAGCACCCATTGTCTAAAAAACCCCAAATAAATTTGTCTTTGTGCCAACTCCTCAACCTGTTGAAATGCAGCATTCAAGGATTATCGTTATCCACTTATCCAGAACTTTTTTACATAATTACATAGAGAGAAATACGTTTAAAAATCTGCCTTAATGATGCTTACCTCAAAATACCTGTAGAAAATGACAGTTCCAAATTACTATGCATAAAAACGCATCACTGATTATGCCAGGTTTAATAGCTCCATTTTCTAGATAGGTAGGAATTGCATAGTCATAGTGGAAGGTGTACAATTTATTTCCAACAGTTCTTTCTGATGTATATTCCCAGGACTTGCTGCTACATGGTATATTCAACTTTTGCATATGGTCCAATGGACATATTTACACACTCCATTGTGTTGTATAACATTAGAACATTACTAATATATGTCAGGTGGCTCAAACTTTCTACTTCTGTGTGACAGAACTTGCATTTGTCATTGTTAAGACCACTCATCTTCTTACAAGTATTTTCATGAAGACTTGATTTCACGTGACTTATCATTCTCTCCTAATCGTAGAGGAGCAATCCCTTTTTAAAGACAGTTTACAGAGCCTTTATTATCTATATAATCCTGAGATAGTTCATCCAGAAAACATTTAGCATATTCTTCCAGTTTTCTGCAATGAAAGGTCTTGGTGCACGTCTCACGGCTCTTTTATGTTATTTTCATGAGAGGCTTCTTTGGTGTTTCTGTCTCATTTGTAAGACAGTGTGGTTCGAAATATTTGGCCAATTTTGTGATGAAGGTTTTTCTTCCCACTTCTTTTGATGTTGATGTACCATCATATAGTTTGGATTCTGGAAGCTCATTAGTTATTAGTCGGTGCTCACAATAGTACCATAATTCTGAAGGTTAGTTTCGTAGGTGTAGGAATTGCATAGTAATCATGGATGATGTAGAACTTGCTGCTACACTGGATATAAAATTGAGATATCGACATACGCCATTGTGTCGCATTGTATAGTAGTTGCCTCTCTGTAAAATCTTGCAAATGGATGTATGCGTCTCTTAAGTTGTTTCATTTTACTTCAGTTGAAGTTTTCAGAAATCAAGATGTCCCCTTTGTGGAGCTAACATTTTATCTCTATATGAGATAGATATTCGAATATTCTATTAAATATAAAGTTGAATGTTGAGTTAAGAAGTTATGAATAATTTTCCTCTTCCTACATGACCAGTTCTTGCAATCTTATTGGTCTTGATTAGGAGTACACTACAAAAATTCGTCTTGTCTGGTGGAGTATTCAGCTTTGTGCTCTTGGAAAAGTTGCATCATTCTTCGTATAAGTCAGTGTGGCTAATCATACTGAGGGGTTTCAAATACTATGTTATCTGGAATATTTGGTCAAGGTTTATTTATACGGGGAGGTATCTTTGTCAGTTTGTCCTGACAAGCCCCTGTGCAAGTGAGACATTAAACACTTGAGGATAGTGTCTAGTAGGCATTCAAATTGTGTATGTTTGTGTGTGTATGTTTGTGTGTGTATGTATGTGTGTGTATGTATGTGTGTGTTTGTACGTGTGTGTGTGTGCATAAATTTTTATCTCTTCAGGGAGGTCGGTTTCATGCTGACACACCGAAGTTAAGCAACGTTGAGCCTGGCAGGTACCAAATGGATGACCATTTGACAAAGCGAGGCGCTGTATGTACCACAAGGTAAAATATCAGGTTGGGAAACTGGTGTGGTCTATCCTTCTATCGAGAGTAGACGGGCCTCTCTTAAGCTGTGGTAGGCAACCCATGTAGTGATGGTATCACAATAAAAAAAAAAATACCCTTGATAACCCTAATGAAGCATCAAGTATTCAGCTACAAACAAAATTTGAATTACACTACAAACTCGTGTAGTGAGTTCAATCTCAGCTGTGGCCACATGTTATTTTTACGTTTTTTTTTGTTTTTTTCTTGACTTTCATTTGATGTTTTGCTTCACTTTTCAAACTTCGAAACAGCAGTGACCATAGCCGGCTTTTAAGTCATCTATTTTAAAAAATTTTGTTGCTAAAAATGATGGAGATGGAGAGCCGGGACCTCTTTTATGAAGGCCTAATAACTGACTCTGGTTACCCTCTGTCATGACTGGAGGACCACTTATAGAGATAGGAAAGTTTATACCAATGTTTGTTTCTTTCTGCCTGGTAGATAAATGGGTTGAAGGGCCCTTTTTATCCCGGATGCCGGCTTGCCAATAATTACTTTTATTTTTCTTCCTCCAATAATAGATAGGGTGTCCCCGTCCACAACCCTGCAGACATCCTGTATGGGTTAAGGAGACAGCACACCAATTTTTAAAATATCTGACAAACCCCAATCTAGAGAGACCGCAGACACCCAAGGATAGAGTTTATTAGACATTTAATTTCTTTTCAGTAGGCATTAAAATTCTCTCCAGCAGACATTCAAGTTCTCAACAGTAGAAATTCATGTTCTTTTCAGTAGGCATTCCAGTTCTTTCTTCGTTTTCCCAGTAAACATTCAAGTTCTCTTCTGTTGGCATCTACGTTCTCTCCAGTATTCAAGTTTTTTTTTCCAGTAAGCATTAATGTTCTCTTCAGTAAGCATTACAGTTCTCTAGTAGGTACTTAAGTTCTCTCTGATAGACATTCAAGTTATCTCCTACAGACATTCAAATTCTCTTCAGTAGGAATTCAATTTTTCTCTTATAGGCATTTAATCTTCTCTTCAGTAGATATTCATGTTCTCATGTTCAGTAGGCATTCAATTTCTCTTTAGTAGCTATTTAAGCATTCTCTCCTACAAACATTCAAATTTTCTTTAGTGGCCTTTTCAGTAAACATTCTAGTTTTTGTAGTAGACATTCAAGTTTTCTTCTGCATGCATTTAAAGTTCTTTCCAGTACGTATTCAAATTATCTTCTGTAGGCATTTTAGTTGTCTCTATTAGGCATTCAAGTTCTCTCCAGTAGGAATTCAAGTTCTCTCTAATAGGCATTCACTTTCTCATGTGAGCATTCAAGTTCTCTCCGGTATGCATTGTGTGTGTGTGTTTGTGTGTGGAGTCAATTTGATTAATTGATCTTGCAAGAAGTGTATTTTCTATTTATCTTCACTATAAAGCTCTTAGCAATGTGAACGGTTTGATTAAATGCATTTCTCCCCTCCCCCTCGCACGTCTTTGAAAAGAAAAAAATGTCCTACGATACATGACAGAACAGGTTGTTGTTTTCATTGTAAAAACTAAAGAAAAATGGGCAAGTCTTTATTTTATTGACAGTCGATTTACTGAGGGTTTGCGGTTTGAAGGGTTGAATCGGTGCAGGACATTTTCATGACACTGAAAGCAGGTCAGTAAGTGCAGTCACAAATTATGCCACCCATAGAATCTTTAATAAAATTTACAATTTTTTTCTTTTGCAAGCCAACCATCGTTTATAACGCTCTGCTGGTTAGAGATGTGAGAAGTTCCCTAAACGTACACCATTCACTTTTAATT
Source organism: Euprymna scolopes (assembly GCF_053919585.1). NCBI lineage: Eukaryota > Metazoa > Mollusca > Cephalopoda > Sepiida > Sepiolidae > Euprymna > Euprymna scolopes. The sequence goes on along the minus strand of NC_136525.1, from coordinate 24,687,158 downwards.
CTTGCAATTGTACCAGCTTCACCCTGTGCTTGGTCCTGGATATGACCTTAAATTATATCCGATGGTGAGGCCCCAGCTTGCGGGCCTTGGGGAGTGTGGAGCCACCCTTTAATTGCCATTGCTCCCAGGTCCACTCTGACCCGGAGTGGTAGTACCTGTTAGGGTCCCAACTATGGGTTAAATAGAATCCAACTTAAAAAAACAAATATACTCCATTAAAAATCGTTCCTCAAAATAACTAGATTCGGCATTAAATAACCTGAAAAAGGTTGATATGCCGTAAAACAACCAAACGACCAAACACCCTGTGCTTCAATGATATCTCCAAAATAAGAAAACCTCTTGCCATTCAAATATTTTCTCCAAATTTAGGTTCTCATCAATCTCCATTGTCTTACACTTGTACATAAAATGGTCATCCTCTTTCAACTTACAAGTAATTTTACTGCGTTTTTCTGTACCCAATACTAGCAGGTACTACAAGATATTGAATTATACTCGACTCCCTTTTGTACAAATTAAGCAAAATAAATTTCCTTATTTTGAGATTTCCAACACTACACTCAGTGATTATCACTTTCATATTTAGAGTTTTACTTTCCATCACATTCCTTCAAGTGTTTAACTTAATAAGTAGAGCATCCATTGTTTCACAGACAAGTATTACATCATCAGAAGCCTTTCCAGACAAGACATTAAAAAACCTCATCACAACAGCTCAATAGCAGGACCTCTGGAAATTCCACGGAATGAGAAATATATTGAATCAACAAATATGTTTTGATAAGGCTGATATTTTTCTGGATAGCACGAAAAATTAGTTTTTGTACAGAAAAATAAATACAATACGGCAAATATGAACTTAACATTTCTATGCAAATAGTGTCCATTGTATTTTAAATATAGATCTGCCCAAATGAAATAAATTAATAAATATGAACTTAACATTTCTATGCAAATAGTGTCCATTGTATTTTAAATATAGATCTGCCCCAAATGAAATAAATTAATAAGTACTAATATGCAGTTAAATATGTTAAATATGTTGGTATTATCAGAAAGTAAAGCCCAAAGAAAGAATTCCCAACGGTTGTTCTCCTGCTAGCAATTCTCACATCTGTCAGAACTTACTTCTGCCAAAGAGATGCACTCTCTCTCTCTCTCTAACACACAGATTTTTTTTATTGGAAAAACCAATTGCATCTCATTTGCATATTTCCCCTAAATATCGTTACCTCACGTGACCACCAGTCCATAAATAGCAGGAGCAGCCATTTTTTTCTTTCTTTATCCCTTTTCCTGAAATGGACAGCACGTTGTACAAGGTCAGGTTTGTACTACTTTTTAAGCACACGCCCTCTTAATCCTTATGATCGTAGTCCGCCAACCATGCCGGGCATTTTCGTTCGTAATGTGCTTGTCCTATAGGTTCTTCTTCAGGAACTTCATCAAACTCCTTTTTCTCTGCTGGTAAGGAAAATCTCCATATGTCTAAGATGTGACGTCGCATTCCATAAGCTGCCACTTTATTTTTACAGAGTATTTTTAGTTACAATTCTCTTTCCCAGCGGGTTGTACAACAACAATTGGGTGGTTTCACCCACACCTCTTCACCAGCCGTGACTTCCACGTGTGCTTGTTCTCCTTTCTCTTTTACAGCCAATGGATGTTGCCATTCATATGTAAAAACAGATTGGTGTGGCACTGATGTTTAATCTTGGCCAGCCTTCGATGCCATATTATACCACAATACAGCTTCTTGTGACGAAATTTGGCATCTTGATGCCACAGCTTTTATAGTGTGATGGTGCCTCTCTATAATTTCATTACCACTTGGGCGGTATGCAGCTCTAAAATATAGCCTAACGTTCCACTTTGCACACAAGTCTCTAAAAACTTCCGAGTGGAAAGACATACGGTTATCCAGCAACACCTCTTATACTGGCCCCTTTCCATAAACACATCCTCAAAAACTCTCTTCACCTTTTCTGCCATTTTATTTCTGATTTTCCACCATATTGATACTCTCCCTGGCTCATAGTCAATCATAGTTAAATACGGTTCATGTTGAATGCATGATATTAATAGGCAGTCACCACCACTTTTCTTCAACATGCAATTCCCCTTTTTCGTGTGTGGTTGATTCCCTATATTGTTCCACCACCTCTTGGATATCTTCCATTGTGATGTGTGGATTAATTTTTCTTGCTAGGTATAAAGTCTGTTCCTTTCCAAAATAATGCATCTTATGCAGGTCTTTTAGATGCTCTACTGCACAACATACTAGACCCACGTCTTTCTTTTCTTTAGCCAGGCTTTCTTCACTCTGGTCAGCCTGTCTGCTTTATTTTTGTGTGATGGAACCAAGTCCGAATAACCTTCAGTCTGAATTCTCAGATCAAGTCTCCAAGAGCTCCAAGTTGATGCTTGATCAGCATCTCCACTTACCACCAGACATGATGCCACTGTAGCGGAGTCTGTTCTAACATCCACTATCTGTAGCTCTCATTTTAAAGCCAGATTGATGCCCTTCATCATAGCATCGAGTTCCGCATCATCGTTTTTTTTTAGCCAAGAAGCATCTTCAACAGTCACGCCTCCTATTTCCAAAAATACTCCTTATGCCAGACTGCTAGCGTCACTCCATATTACCCCTTCATGGCTCCTTTTTATATGCCATTCACCTTTTACAGGATCCATTTTTTCGCTTCTGCAATAACTTCTTGTATTATGAACAGCACTTCTTGATCAATTGCATCTTCCCAACTGTCTGTACCAGTTTGCCTTTTAAAAAAGCTGCACGCAGTTCGAAATCATCCAATTATAGGGTAATATCCAACTAATTTTTCCACATGCAGAGAAAAGCTTTCTCTTGGTTAGGCCATCCTTGGCTTCGGGGATCTCGTTTCCTTATCCAAACATTAACTTTCCCACCTTATTGCACTGCAGTCTTAATCGCAAAGCCATTCCATTTTCTGATGGTTTTGCCGTGAATCCATATGTTTTGACATGATCTCTCACCCTTTCTGTAGTCACCTCGATTTCATCCACCAATACATCATCGATGTAAGAGCAGGTAGCTCTCTTAATCATATCATCTTTGGTCAAGAGTCTTAAGAACTGCCATCACAATGTTTGGTGTAGAATTCAGTCCAAATCCTAATCTAGTCAAACAATAAACTTGACATTTATACTCTACCAATTGATGGTGCTATAACTTTCTGGTCGACATGAATTTGGAGGTAGGTTGACTTTAGATCCACAATTTTAGTTGCCCCTTCCATTCTCCTCCAGTCCCTCATGACTTCTTTACACATGTCGATTCCATCTTTAGTGTGACAAGCTACATAATTATTCAACATTCGAAAATCCAACTTTCTTTTTAATAAGGTTGAACCACAGCCATGATTGGCAATATTCCTTCAACCTTCCTTGACAACAGTATCAATATTCCTTCGTCTATTACCCCTCTCAACTTCTCAAACTGCGAACCTATACCTCCTTTTAGTGTACTTTTGTAGCAATTAATCCGATTTAACAACACAGGTGGTTTTGTGGTGCATCACCGCTCTACCGTCCATTTATCACCATCAAAGTATGCTCAAAAGCCCTCATCCTCAATCAGACATCGCCTCGGTGGGACGGTTGGATGGCATTGCTTCTGGTTGCACTTTTTGTCATCCTTGGTGCATTCCGATTGCCAAATGTGTAATAAATTGCGAACAGACGGGCTTACCTGACAAACGCTCGAGGTGTGCACTCTGCAAAGCGGGCACGTCCAAAGAAAAATGGCAAGATGGTGGCGGCCGGTTAATATTGCCAAGTAATCACGCAAAATCTCGTGTTCTCTCGCACACACGAGAGTTCAGCTTAGCATAAAAATGGGTCACTGTGAGCAAGAAGGGGGAAGGAAAAACGTAGTCAAGACAAAGACGACGCTTCTGACGACTGAGAAGAAAAAAGAAGAAAAAGAGCAAGAAGTAGAAGAGGAAGAAGAGAACGATACATGAGAAGACGAGGTGTGTGCGGTTTTGAGTAAATCGAAACAGACAGAAAAAAAAACTCTGATTACAAGCTATCTCGGCTTTGGTATGGAGAAATTTGACATCAGATTAATTCCGGAATTCGATGGCTCCCCCACTGGTCCCTCGGTGGTCGAATGGCTGGAAAAGGCTAAGCGCGTTTGCCGGTTGTGCAAGATTAAAGACCCAGCTATGGTTATCCCATTGAGACTCACTAAAGGGGCTTATGCCGTGTACCAGCAGATAGGGGAGGATCCGACCATGGAGCAGATTACACAAGCGCTATACGGGGCATTTGGTACAGACCCTTTTGTCGCCTGGAGGCAGTTTTCCGAACGCCGACTTGGGCCGGGGGAGACAGTGGATGTCTACATGGCCGACTTGAAAAAGCTTGCCACTCCCTTCGGGGGTGCAAGTGATCGCATATTGGCATGCGCCTTTTTGTCGGGACTTCCGGATGAGGCAAGTCGACTGCTGCGAGCATCGTCAAGACTCACTGAGATTGGATTGGAGGAGTTATTGGCGAGAGCACGAAACATCTTGAAAGACGATCGAGAACTAGTCTCCGCAGCTGTTGACACTCTGGACTCGCCAACGAAGGGTCTACGATGCTATACCTGTGGTGGCCCCAACCACTTTTCCAGAGACTGCAAAAGCGGTACAAGGCGCACCCCTAATTATGGAGCACGACAAGTAATACGGTGTCACCAATGCAATAAGCCAGGCCACATAGCGCGGAATTGTCCGGGAAACGGGCAAGGGGAGGACGCCGCAGCGCTAGCACCCTCCCCAACGCGGCATTGAACAAAGCGCTGCCTGCAGTAACAGTTCAAGTTGATGGATGTGAACGTTCAGCGCTGGTTGACATCGGCTGTACCCAAACCCTTCTTCAAAAGGAATATTGCGCCACATGGAAGAAACGAAGGATCCCTGTACTTACTGTCGGCCAAGGCTCATTGGTGTGTTGTGGGGTCAGCGTTGTTCATATCAGCATTGGCAATGGCTCTCCGGTTGCTGTGACGGTGTTAGTGGTCGATGGGGAGCTGCTCGGATATGATCTTCTCCTTGGAATGGACGCTATCACACAGCTAGGCGGAATTACTGTGAACGGCGCCGGTGATGTGAGCTTCTCTCGACCAAACAAACAAATGTGTGCAGCAATCACTCTCGATGAGCCCGACTTCCATGCAGAATACGATAAGGGCACAAACACTTGGACAGCGTCCCGGAAATGGGCAGGCGACCAGCCACCAGTGTCATTGCGGAATCGACTTACAGAGTATCCCCCTCCTGCGTGGCTTAGGGGGCAGTATGAGGCAGAACTTCAAGTGTGGCTGGATAATGGCTGGTTAGTTCCATACCCAGAGGATGAGCTCGGGCCCCCGCGGGGGCTAATTCCCCTGATGGCTGTCAGACAAGAGAACAAGCAGAAAGTTCGACCTGTTCTTGATTACCGGGAACTTAATGAATATGTTGACCCACACACTGCGGGGGCTGATGTCTGTGCTCATAAACTACGGGAGTGGCGGCGGCAGGGTGCGGAAGCAGCCATACTGGACTTGCGAAGAGCGTACTTGCAAATACGTGTTGAGAAATCGCTGTGGCCGTTCCAGACGGTGGTGATCAAAGGAACTCGCTATTGCTTGACCAGGCTAGGATTCGGCCTGAATGTAGCCCCTAACATCATGACAGCAATCATGCAGGCGATCCGGCGTCAAGATGAAGCGGTGCAACATGCGACATCGTCGTATATAGACAACATTTTTGTCAATGAGAGCCTCCTGTCTGCCCAGGCGGTCAAAGAACACTTCGAGCACTTCGGGTTGTCGTGCAAGGAGCCGGAGCGGCTACAGGATGGGGCGAAAGTGCTCGGACTGCAGGTGAGCGGAAGTGCAGATGGCCTTCAATGGGGAAAGAGTGGTGAAATCCCGGAAATCCCATCTACCATCACACGTCGGAGCACGTTTGTCATTTGCGGAAAATTGGTGGGTCACTTCCCTGTGTGTGGGTGGCTCCGAGTGGCTGTAGCGGCCATAAAGCGACGGGCAACTTCTATGTCAACTGGATGAGACGATGAGGTGCATGATCCTGCCCTGCAAAGCATGCTGGTGGAAGTTGTGGCCAGAGTGACCAATGATGACCCTGTACGGGGGAGCTGGTGCGTCGATGGGAGTGAATTTACAGTTTGGGTAGACGCCAGCTCACTTGCCCTTGGCGTTGCTCTGGCGGTCGACGGAAGGATAATAGAAGATGCCTGCTGGCTTCGGTCGGAGAATGACGCCAAGCATATAAACCTAGCTGAACTCGATGCTACACTGAAAGGAGTCAATCTAGCGCTTCAGTGGCAGGCTAGAATCCTTCACATCATCATGGATTCCACGTGTGTGCATCGGTGGATGACCAATGCCTTGAACGGAAAAGCACGTCTGACAACGAAGGCGTCGGCCGAAATGTTGATCCGGAGGCGGCTTGCTACCCTAACCGAAACCACTAAGGAATACGACTTGGTCATAGATGTGACACTGGTGCAGTCCTGTTTGAATCAGGCGGATCGTCTGACCAGAGTGCCACGCCGTTGGCTAGACCTGCCAAAAGAAGTGAACGAGTCAGCACCTGTAAATTGCGCTGCAGTGGGACATAGACTCAGCCCGGAGCATATTAATGATGTCCATTGCCAAAGCGGGCACCCCGGTGTAAACCGAACGCTTTACTTCGCCAGATTGGTTGACCCCTCTGTGTCTCGGAGGGCTGTGAAATCTGTTGTGGGAAGCTGCAACACCTGCCGATCGATCGACCCAGCACCTGTCCGGTGGAAGAAGGGAATACTCAGTGTGAAGCGTAATTGGGATAGGATTGCGATGGACATAACGCACTACAACGGGAGGCATTTTTTGACGCTTATCAACTGTGGACCATCTAGGTTTTCATTGTGGCGGCCCCTTCGCTGGCAGGACGCGGCTGCCATTATCCATGAGTTGGAAGGTGTGTTCCTCGAGCGTGGCCCTCCTTCTGAGATACTCACCGACAATGGCCCCGCTTTTGTTAGTGAGCTGTTTCAACAGTTTGCAGATGGCTGGGGTGTCCATCTGCGTTTTCGGTGGGCCCATGTTCCCAGTGGAAACGGGATTATTGAGCGCAATCACAGAACTGTTACGACAATCGCAGCGCGGAAGGGGTGTACGGTACCTGAAGCAGTCTATTGGTACAATGTCACCCCTAAGGACGATGTTTCACCCTCCACCGCGCCAGCCAACGCGCTACATACATACCGTGTCAGAGTGAGAGGTTTGGAGAGCAGCTCTCTACCCGAACCGGAGCCACCACAAAAGAACATAAAAGAGGGAGATGTCGTCTGGGTTAAAAAACCCCGAGGCCAGTGCATGACTCGCTACAGAACCGGTCATGTCACTGAAGTGATCAGCCCGCAGGCGGTGCGAGTTGATGGAGTACCTCGTCATATTAAAGACTTAAGATCAGTATTCCAAACGCAGCTGCCGCTTGACGAAGATAGTGAAATTGAATCCGTGACCAGCGACCCATCATTCTGGTTCATGACGGCTTCAACGCACAGCAACACTGAGAGTGGTAGCCTTCAAAGTACTGACCCTCCTGCCGATGATGAAGACCCGGACAGTGATACTGCGATGCTCAGCTTTAGGTTCGCCGACCTTCGTGTCACGGAAGACAGCGCAGACGATGATGAAGCCCCGAATCCCCCTCTCCGAAGAAGCACTCGAAGAAAAAGGCCACCGCCTCCCTGCTCTTTCTGTGATAATGAGATCAGGGGGGAGTGTGTAATAAATTGCGAACAGACGGGCTTACCTGACAAACGCTCGAGGTGTGCACTCTGCAAAGTGGGCACATCCAAAGAAAAATGGCAAGATGGTGGCGGCCGGTTAATATTGCCAAGTAATCACGCAAAATCTCGTGTTCTCTCGCACACACGAGAGTTCAGCTTAGCATAAAAACGGGTCACTGTGAGCAAGAAGGGGGAAGGAAAAGACAAAGACGATGCTTCTGACGACTGAGAAGAAAAAAGAAGAAAAAGAGCAAGAAGTAGAAGAGGAAGAAGAGAACGATACATGAGAAGACGAGGTGTGTGCGGTTTTGAGTAAATCGAAACAGACAGAAAAAAAAACTCTGATTACACCAAACTTGGCCTGGCCTTTAGCAATGATAACTCCTCCCAATCAGTCTATCACGTACAGGCTCAGTACCACATCAATTCCTGCAATGAGCCTATTCAGTGCAATCAATCTTAGTTGCAGCAGCATATTCCTCACCACAATCAGCGTCGGCCTGTCTACAACATTTCACTTCTTTGCCATCTACTGGTCTAATGTTGCTGGTTCCATTCCAAGAGTTGGCGACATTTGTAGTAACAAGCGTTGTTGTATAGCTGGTATCAACAAGAGCTTTAACCCTCTTTCTGTAAATAGTGACCACTAGCACATGTCTTTCCAGTAAAAAAAGGGTGACTACTGGCGCAATAGGACCCCTTTACTCGTTTCCAGGAAGTGAAAAGCAATTCCTGCTAATGTGCTCAATCTGGCCACACCAAAAATAGATAATGTCTGGTCACAGCTCTCTACAGTCTCTCATCAGGTGGGATCCTTGACATCGGAAGCATTTACCGGTAAATCTACAACTTTGATTTGTTAGTGTTCGCTCCTCTCTGCTTTGAGTGTTTGCCGCAGAGGCTGCAGCTGCCCCCAGTTCATCGGAATGTTTTGCTAGCACTCGAGCATGCCTCAAAACCACCTCCATCGTTTTAGTTCAGTAAGTCATTGCAGTTCCATAGAGATGCGGTCAGGGAAACAACTTACGAAAGCCAGTTTAACTGTCTTCTCAAGGCTGTGTCCTATATATCCATCCCACTAGTTGCCTTATCTCTGCCTCATATACATCGACTGATTCTCCAGGTAACTCTTCTGAGCATATTATATGCCTCAAATGCGCCAACTGAAAATGCGGTCTTTAATCGGTTCTCAATACTCTCAGAAATGGACTGATCTGTCTTTCCCATTTCTAGATAGACAGCTGGACCAATTCCTTCCAAATACATTGAATCAATGTTGCTATGTCTTCAATCTTCTGCAGCTTTGCCACCAACTTCAACTTGTTAAGCCACGTGGATCCTTCTCCAGTAAACAGCCTCAGGATGTCACTGCTACACTTTACTTGTTTGGCCATTTTCGTCATTATGCTGGCATAGCTTGCAACTAATTATGTTAAATATGTTGGTATTATCAAGAAGTAAAGTTCAAAGAAAGAATTTTCAACCGTTATGTTCTACAACTAGCAATTCTATTTATCAAAATCCAACTCACATCTAACAGAACTCCCTTCTGCCAAAGAATTCAAAGAAATAATTGCAAATTGTTACGTTCTCCCTCTCGCAATTCTCAGTATTAAACCCCTGCGCACATCTGTCAGGACTTCTGCCAAAGAGACATCTCTTTCTCTGACACACAGGCTTTTTATTAAAAATACCGACTGCATCTCATTTGCATATTTCCCCAAAATTTAGTGACCTCACGTGACTGAGAGTTCATAAATAGCAGGAGCGGCCATTTGTTTTTCTTTCTCTCTTTCCTGAAATGGACGGCACATTGTGTAAGGTCAGGTTTGTACTACTTTTCAACCATATATAAAAAATACTTAGAAATTAAAGTGTGCTACATTTACTCGTTCAGTCCAGCATCTTTTGAAAGACAATGTTCTTTTTTTCCTGTTTCTTTCAAATGTTTCACTGACGAAACACCTCCAAATAGCCAGGTGAGTCACCAATAAAGCTTAATAAGTTCATAGAACCATGTAAACAATAATATATTAAAGAAGTAATGTATATTTCAAATCGTAACTAATATTTATTATATTGAAGAACTATTGCACATCGTGATTACTATGAGTTCCTTTCTCACACAATTACAACAATAATCATATTATTATAATGATATTCAATAACGAGGCTACATCGAAGGGAGGGCACGCTCATATTCTTGTCCAGGGTTGCCAAATTGGCCTTTGTAAAGCAGATTTTGCGAATTTGGCCTTTTTTTTTTAAATAGTATGGCCTTCAAAAATTGTATTTGGCCTTTTTTAAAGCATATCATACGAAGTAATGACGGAAAGAGACAAGCAGAATATTATATAAATAATAATAACAATAATCCAAACTGATAAACCCATCCAAGCAAAAAGACTGGATGTCATAATAGTTAACAAGAAGGAAAAGTCCCGTCAGATCGTAGATTTTGCTGTTCTAGCAAATCACAGAGTGAATATCAAAGAGACGGAGAAACAGAACAAATTCACAGTTTGAAGGAATATAAAAGATGAAGAAAGTAAAAAATAATAATTGTAGAAACAATCCTGAAAAAATTTGAAAAAAATTAAAAAAAGAATGGGAGAGATTGGAATCAGAGGGATGGCTAAGGGGATACAACTACTAATAATAATAATTAAAACGGCTGAAATACTAAGGAAAACTCTTGAGTGCATAGACTAATAAACATGAACTACAGGCATTAGCCTGACATAAAAATTGCTAGAGAGTTGAAACACAACAAACACCACATGATAGCAAGAAACCTGAGACTGTATAATAGTAAGCTGAGTCATCTCCCCTCCCTCAAAAAGGTGTGGGTATCACCTGGCACCACAGAGAATAGTCGTGGAGAGTCAAGGAGGATAGAAAGGTCGAGGAGAAAGTGCACTAATCAGACTTTCACTGGATAAGTGCAAAGAGAACTGAGACTTTAGGGGGTTTATTGTCACCCAAATCCCAGTGAAGACCAATGGTCGCTATCAATATGAAATTAATGGTAAACAGCTGTTGTGATAACGCAAATTCATCTACAAAGGTTATCAAAAAGGATGAAGAGCACTGGACATCTGTGAAGACTAAGACTCCAAAGAGCACCACATGTTGTTCTCAAAGAGAAATCTTTGATAAAGTGTGAAAACTCCTAGTGAGTAAATAATAAAAGTCCACATAAACTTTGAACACTAACAAGGAAAGTGTAGTAGAAATAAAACAAGTTATAGAGTGTTAAGTTATTGGAGCCATAAAGTTATAAAAAAGTTATTGTTCCTAAAAAGTTATAAAAAGTTATTGTAGCTATAAAGTTTATAAAAAAGTTATTATATAGTGCTAATAGTTATATAGCGTTAAAAGAAATAAAACAAGTTATATAGTGCTAAAACAAGAAATAAAAAAAGAAATAAAACAAACAAGGAAAACTACAGTAGAAATAAAACAAACCAAGGTAATTGAAACTGAAACTAAATAAATAAAAAAATTAAATAATGAATAATAAAAATAAATAATAAATAATAAAGCAAATATATAAAAAATAATAAACAAATAAATACATAATAAATAAATAATATGTAAATAAATAATAAATAAATAATAAATGAATAAATATGTAAATAATAAAAGAATAAATATGTAAATAATAAATAAATAAATATGTAAATAAATAAATAATAAATAAATAAATAAATAATATGTAAATAAATAATACATAAGTGAATAAGGAATCAAAAATAAATAGTAAAAAATAAATAAATGAATAAAAATAAATAAATAATTTAAGACGGGAAGCTGTTAGCAGATAAGTTGTTTAATTGTAATATGTATTCTGTTTTATTATAGGCAAATGTTAATATTATCTATATTTATTGCAGTTTTGTCATTTATATTTTTTATTTCATTGTTTTATTCAGTAACAGATTTTCTCGTGAATGCATGTACTCAATATATCTCGCAAGTTGATTTTAAAAATAGCATAAATAGATTCGACAATTTTCAGTTGGTGAGAGGAAAATCTATCACCATACTTTCCCTTAAACATGTCAATTGGACTTATATTAGTACAATACTTAATATTATCATGTTTTTTCTTTTAATGGAGAGTAGGCAATGCATTGTGGATGCGTTACCGGCAGCTCACGTTACTCTCGCTTCTCCTTATTTGTCCCCCAGTCTTCATTTTTAATGAGTGATTTTTCTGACAAAGGGAGAAAAAAAAGCTGTATTCTAGGTTGGCAGTATTTTGCGTGAACAGTTGCCAGAGATGTCGGAAATTTTCTGTTTTTATGTCTAGCGGTGTGGCCATACCACTAGTAAAAGTGCTGGAGTAAACGTTTTATCTGAACTGACGTTATCCGCCTGATACTCAGGGATCCGGACCTTGGATTAACTACTAAGGAGGCTGTCCTCTCAGCAGGTGCAAAGTACTGAGGCTGCTGTATTGCCATTTGATGAATGGATTCTGGACCATGCAGTAGTTTCTGGTGGGGCTTCTCGATACTATCTTCGTTGTTAATTGTTACGGCTTTACCTTATGTGCTACAAAAAATATATATTTCTTCATTTCTTTTTCTCACTTACTTTCCCTTTCTGCCCTGCTTTAAGCAAGTCTGTCGACCTAATTCACAAATCCGAAAGCTCCATCATGAAAAGTTTTCAGAAAAAAAACAATTAAACCCAGATCTTCAACTTCCAACATAGACCGTCACTACCATGTCTCCTTCTCCAACATCAGGGGTCTACGTTCCAACCTTCCAGAGCTTAAAACCCAATTACAGGAGACTAGACCAGACCTATTATTCCTAAACAAAACTGGCATTGGACCAACTATTTCCTTAGAAGAGTTTGGAATTAAATAATGATAAAAGTAGAACTTTACCGATTTGGTTTGAATCAATGTTAATCCGAACGAAACTGGTAGAGCTCTGGTTTTTGATAATTTATCCCTGTGTTTATTTTATTTTGTCGCTTTTCACACACTCTGTCTCCACTGCATTTAATTTTATGATATGTTGCGTATTTTATCCTCACATGTAAATATATGCATCTATACATGTAACGTTTATACACGTAGACCCAACTCGTTGTAGCAGAGTACGTTCCAAAGAATATAGGACAAATAATAACTCGACTCTGTTTTTGTAACAATGATATTTATTTCCTCATTCTCCCGCCACGTGTGACTTCTTGTTACGGCCGTAACGTCACTCACACGTCTCTAAAGTGATCGTCTTCTCTGGCGTCTGTTCTTTCAAATTTCGCTTAGAAAATGCTCTCGACGTGCTCCCGAATGTACTCCGCTGTCTGTTGCCCATGTTCTTTTTTTATAGTCCTTTTTTTTGTCTTTACGATAACGTCATTTCTCATTTTGTGCGCATTTGCATACGAGCGTCCGTTCTCTGTTGCACTCATATCTGTTCATATCCAATGTACCCCCCCCCCAAAAAAAAAAAAAAACGAAAACTTCACTTATCCAATTACGATTCAGGTAAAATTAATATATGAAAAAAAAAAATCCTATATATGATAAGAATTGGATTGAACTGATGTGAAAGTGACACAGACCAGACAAAGAATTACTTAAATAATAATTAACACAAATATAAATTTAATGTAAATCCAGAAAAAATCAATAATTGTCTATAATTCAACTAATGAATCAGCCACATTCGATAAAGACAACGTTTTACTTCATTATTTGTTTCTTTTTGTTTACGAGAAATCGATAGCTAAAATCAAATATTTACAAAGTTTAGGAAAATCTTTAAATAAAAAATTAGATTCTTTGTTTCGTTTAATTTTATTAGATTAATTAATAAATTGATGTTTGTTGTTCATGAATTTGTTTTGCATAAAAAAATTTGATGTCACGTGGTTCATTGATATTTTTATTCATACGAAACGCAAGAGATGTTAAAATTTTATTTGGATGGCTGTTAATTCAGGCATCAAAATAAAATTAAAAAAAACAACTCTTGCGTTTCGTATAAATAAAAATATCAACCACGTGACATCAAATATTTAATCATTTTACGCAAAACAAATTTATGAGCGACAAACAACAATTTATTAATTACTTGTAGAAATTACACGGTGGAATGATAAAATTCTGGCTCTAAAGAAAACAACACTACAGCTTTATTTTAAAAGTTTTATCAAAAAAAAATCAATTCAGGTAACTTGATTATGTAGTAGAGCTGACATCTATTCAATGTAGCCGCCTTCAGTTTAAATCACCGCCTCGATAGGGTCCGGAACTGGGAGCATGCTTTTTCCACAAGCGCTGACGAATGCTCGACAATTACTCGGCAGATGGCGGCGATCAGGCTGGATTTGGTGTTGTGGGAGGTCATGTTGGTGGTGTTCTCAATGTATGATGAACGAACTAGTCCAGTGGGTTCAGGTCGGGGAGGGAGGGGTCCAGTGAAAGAAGGATAAAAAGTCATAGCACTCTTTCTGAAGCCAAGCCTGGATCTCTTTGGACTTGCGGGCCAACGCCAGTTCTTCTGCCATGCCCAGCATCTGCCAGTGGCCACTTAGTTCCACCAGGGGATCAGCACACTCTTCAGCACATCCAGGTACACTTTGGTGTTGACTTTCAGGCCGACTTCGAAGATGTGAGGTGGCATGATGTGGCCTTCATTTAAAACCACACAGAAAAAACCATAACTGTGGCCGAAAACTTTGTTGAGCTGTGCCCTCAAGCATTGAACCGCTCGGATTTGCATTTTGAGGGTGCTGGCAATATGCATGTTGTCATAACTTGGATCGGTAGAGAGCATGAGCTGTACAGCGGCGCATCTCCAGTCTCACTCGTTGATTTGTGCCACATTCAGACATGATAGAAGGACTCTATCGCTCTTGGGATTAGTATCCCACTGGCCTGCAAAAAAAAAAAAAAAAAAGAAAAAACGGAAATGGAAACCTCATTTTTTCTAGGGCAACAACTTTATTGTTCCACCTTGGAAGAAATAAGGATGAAACTGATCCTGTACGTTTTGGCTGGGAAAAGAAGTAAATAGAATGAACAGTTCTCAACCTTGTGCTATACACGCAGTAACCAAGTTGCTGACATCATTAGAAAAACACAATTAAGAATTCATTGTTGGATGTAATCCCGCAGCGATCGAATTGCGAAACGATTCCAATGTATGCTAAAAACTAAATGGCTCTAATAGCTTACCCCTTTCTTTCTTTGCTTCATTTGGATTAACTTTCTTTGTTCTTTGTCACTTTCAAAAACAAGCAAGTTGTCACAGAAACATTATTACTCAAAGAATATTCAATAAATGAAAATCGTTTAAAACCCCAAAAGTAACAATCTAATATGAACTTAGGAACTATTATAAATCCTTGTCAACAAAGTCAGTTTCTCCGGAATCCTCAAGCCAGACGCACATTAAATAGCACCTCCAGAGCGTACGTTCAATTCCTTCTACCCCGTGTCGAGGGAGGTAAGTCACAAAGAAATCTTTAATAACTCATATACAAAGTTTCTTCGTCTCATACACACATTCACACACACTAGTGAGAGTCAAACAAACTGAAACAAAGTACTACTCACAACTATTCATGCATTAATAAAAACAAGGTAAACCAACGCACACACATATACAAAGCCATGCTGCCAAATACTCACATACATATATTAGTTACACACGCATATTATTCATGCTATTAGCTACACATTTCTAAGGCATGCTGTTAACCTACACATTTCTAAGGCTTGTGACTATTAGCCAAAGTTCCTTTTCCAACCACTAATTTACATAAACTAGTTCACAATCTTGCAGAAGCAAATCTTCTTTCTTTCTGACAAACAGTATGGATTCAGGCAATGTTGTTCTACTGCAGATATTTTAACAGTCATCTCTGAATGCATTAACCATGTACTGGATAAGGCGCGCAAAGCCTGGGGTGTAGCTCTTGATATATCCAAGGCCTTTGACAAAGTCTGGCATAAAGGGCTGCTAATGAAAATTAAATTGTATATTATAACTGGACGTATACTAAATATAATTAGATCCTTCTTCGATAATAGAAGCATACAGGTTGTCATTGACGGCCGTACATCCAAGCAGCATAACATTAATGCTGGAGTGCCTCTGGGGTCGATCCTTAGACCATTATTATTCCTGATATTTATAAACGACCCCCTGATAATATTGTGTCCGAGATGTGTGTATTTGCGTATGATACAACGCTTTATAATATGCATAAGGGAAGAGCAGATGTACATAAATCTAAGACAATGGCAGAATTGTTAGAAAATGACCTCTAGACTATAGTGGAATGGGGCCACAAATGGATGGCAACATTTAATGCTAGTAAAACTAAGCTGCTCTCCTTTAACAATTACAAGACGCCTCTCCAACACCCTATATCAATGACAAATAGCACCCTATCTGAGAATTCTACCTTCAAACTCCTCGGCCTAATATTTGTGGGCAATATGAACTGGAACAAATATATAGAGGACATTGCAAAGGCTGCTGCAAAGAAGGTGGGTTCCCTCTATCGAGCTAGAAGACTACCCATGCCTGAGAGTATCCTGTACCTTTACAAAGCCACCATTCGCCCATACATGGAGTATTGTTGCCACATCTGGGCTGGTGAATCTACCACTAGTCTCTACATCTTAGATAAAGTTCAAAAAAGAATTGTCAATTTAATCGGTCCCACTTTATCAACTAAGCTCCAAACCCTGTCTCATCGCCTCAATGTTGCAACACTGTGCTTGTTTTACAAATATTTTAATGGAATGTGTTCTGATGAACTTGTTTCACTTGTATCCCCTCGACGTACATATCCCCGACAAACCCGCTTAGCAATAAGATTTCACCCCTTTACTGTTGTTGTCCCTAAATGCCAGAAAGCTTTTTAATCTAATAGTTTCTTCCCTCAAACAGCTAGACTCAAAACAGCTAGACTTTGGAATTCCCTTCCTGCTGCCTGCTTCCCTGGCTGTACTGATACGCAGAAGTTTGAATGTAACATAAACAAATATCTTGTTAATCTTTCCTAGACATGGTTCCAAATAGTAGCCACTTATGTCCAAGTGGTGATATGTTTTGTAAGGGGCGAACATGAGTAAAAAAAAAAAAAAAAAAAAAAAAAATGGACATTTTTATTATTGAAAGTAACTTTTATATTCCTATCCCTTGTATAAAAAATGTTTGATAAAATTTCATTTTTTTCCAATTTTCATTTACAAAATTATTTATTGTTTTGAGTTGACAATTGCTAACTGGTAACTCATTCATAACATTCATGTTTTATCCATTCGATAATTTCACTGCAAGTACGACCACATGTATATAAATTGTTAGCGCTGTTCTGGGCACTTTTCAAAGACGTAACTATCGTCAAAATTCACTATCCGTAGTCAGGAGCGGCACTACAATCCTCCCGTACCGAGGCAATGCTGTTCTGTCATTAAAGCTGGTTTTTTTTAAAATACTTTTACAACAACAAAACTGACGGAAGACAGCAGAGTATTACTGCTGTCAACGAAAGGAAATATGTATGCAGTGTGATGACAAATGTTGAAATGAACATGGCATCATGTGATAGTGTTGGAGTTAAACTTCATTATAAAACAAACAAAACGAATATCTCTATTAGTTCCTGAGATTCCCGAGTTACAAAGTTGTAAAATTTTGAACCTATTTTCTGACGTTTAAAAAAAAAATGGCGCTTAGTACCGTACGATTCTGTCTGCCTCATTTAATGTCATAAATATCACAACTAGTAAGCCAGAATCAAATAATTTCTATTTTCCTGATTTTACAGTAATCGGTGTTTTGAACATGCGCCAGATTAATCGGTTTTCGAGTGTGTATTATTTTTATTGCCTTATTCTCTCGTAACCGTTGTGACGTCTTTCACGTGATCATCTTCTCTAACGTGATCTCAAACGTCATCCACGACTCTAATGTGATCTTGAACGCTGTTTCCGTCTCTAACGTGATTTCCTTTTTAAAAGTCTTTATTTGCATACGTTCGTCTGTGCTATGTTACATTGCTTTTATTCTCTTAATGTTTCATTTGATTTCCTTTTTATTATGCATGTACGTCTTCATTTTTTTCAATCCCTAAAATACAACTTTTATACGCAATCCATATAAAATGTCGGTGTGGTTGTTGGCTATATGCAAAAACGTTATCGTCATCCAAGATGACGTCTACCAAAGCCAGGGCTCATGCTACAGTCTCATTTTAAAATCTAAAATATTTTCTTTCATTCTTTCACTAGCAAATCTACTCGGTGTTGCTTGGGACAAAAGCGTAACCTATTTGTATCAAAACTGCTACCTTTCTACCTTTCTGCCTCTCTCTTCATTTCTCTCTAAACCTTTCTTTCTCATCTATTCAGCCCATTCCTCTCTAGCTGTACACACACACAACCTTTCTTTATATAATAGATTTCTTGGGTAATGAGTTGGTATTTTCTTTCCAACCTTGTACATAGCAACACTGCCCCCCCCCCGGATTAAACCTGACCCAGTTGACCGTCCAAAAAAATTAATAAAATTTTCTAAATCTTAGATATTATGCATCCCGGGCAACACTGATCAAGAATACACCAACTTTTTGGGTATGTTTTGTTGACAACTACCTTTCACATTTTATATTAATTTTTCCATGTATTTTTAGTGTGTTGATGCGTAATCGCCTTAAAAATAGAATTTGATTTTTATTTTTCTATTGGTAGGCTGGGGGCCAAATGTAAAATTTAACTGATATAAGGAAAAAGTGCAAAATATTGCTGAAGATGATACGCCATCATTGATCAATAGAACGAGATTATTGAGACCATTACTCCGTTCGATCAATCAATTCAATGATATTTCCTTCTTGCTCCGTCGGCATCTTGCCGCTTCCACTGACTCCTTTGATATTTATTCAGTTACATTTAGTTTCTTTGATCTAAACAATTCATTGCCGAAGCTTTGCACAAGGATTTCCCTTCGAAACATTGGCACCGCCATTTTGGTAAAAGCATTTGTTTTCCACAACTTTCTATCAATCTCTAATATTTGTTTTGGAAATGTCTTCACATTTCTGTGAAGAGCTTTGATCATCAGGCAAGTGGTTGGCCTGCCATGCTTAAGTTATGTGGTTAAAAGTGTAACAAAACTAGGAATTAATTGAAAATAATAGCGAGATAAATTTTAATCTTTACTTAACACATATGTTGGATATGGAGTCGGAACGACGCTAATAAAAGCTTAGGTGGGCACACACGCACATTCCAGATGGAATTTTGATCTACATTCTTGTGTCTCATAAAAATGACCTGAATTGTAATTATCACCGAAAATAAAGAAGGGTTTACAATCCAGGTCAGGAGGTTATGAAATTGCTCAACGGAAAATAAAAAGAACAATGTGATATTTTAATATTACACTTCAGGAACGTGGATTGATGACGATATAAGAGAGTTGATACAAACAACAGAGAGAGAGAGAGAGAGAGAGAGAAAGAGAGAGAAGACAGCAGACTAACAGTCTACTAACGTGATTGAAATTTTTTTCGCCTTCGATTCCACACACACACGAACCAACCCCTACAGCTAAACGTCTCTCAGGAAAAAGTTAATTGTAAATTAAACTTCTATGTTGATAAATTCGTCTCTGTCTTGATTTTGAGAATAACGACAAAAGAATTGTCAGGTGTATATATAGTGTCGCAAACATTTGAAAAGTGTAATCTAGAAATTTTTATAGACATTCAATAACGCAACACACAGACAAAAACATTAAACATAAACGAAAAACAAACAAAAAATTACTTAATCTGACAACAAGGTAGGTAAATCTAATGACAGGGAAGTAGATAAGTGAGGAAAACTAGTTCAGAGTACGCGGAGAAGTGATTGAATTACTCACATAAAGAGAATCTAAAAGTTTCAATTCATGATATTTTTGGTCAGAGAAATATTTCAAAAGAAGTTACTTTTTGCTACCAAATTTGGGCAAGATTTATAACCGTGGAATCACGCAGGGGCTGAGGCTGAACTCATCACATCGACAATCAACAACCACTGGCTCAGTGTGAAAATCTCTTATATTTGAATATTCTAGAACCCTTTCGATCTTTCTTGAAAATTCTGGGAAGTTTGTGGACTTTCTATATTTTTCTAAATCTTTCCATTAGTTTTTTTTATCTACTATTGTAGAAAGTTGACTCTACCAAATCAAAGAACTATACCTTCTTGATCTTTCCACCTTTTTAACCAATGTTAGTGCCCCTGCCGTGTTTTATTTTGTTGTCTTTTTTTGCGGGGGGAGTTCGGTTATCATATTTGATTGAGTTGGGCTGATCAGGTTATCGTATTTAATTTTTCTTGAACTAAGTAGCCTTAGTTCAAGAAAAATTGAACACTTTTTGAAAAGGTGAGAAAAAATGGGACTTATGCAAAATAAGCACCGTGATATTGTCGGAATTTGCCGGGTAGTTCACATAAAATGCCGGAAGGTGCCAGCCGAAATAAATATTTCTGAAATGACATATACGGAGTATATTCATTTAACTTGATTATGTAGTAGAGCTAATATCTATACAATGTGGCCGCCTTCAGCCTCAATCAACGCCGATACCTGATCACCCATCCCCATAAATATGATAAGCTGCCCTCCTTAAGAAACAATAAAAACAAAAACAAAAAAAACAGCAGTAATATTGGTTAAAAGGGTAGAAAAATCGAGACTTGATTTTGTGAAGTCAACTTATCTAATGGAAAGATAGTTCAGTTGTCGCTTAATTGGCTTTTATCGATCATAAATCTTTTATGAACATAGTTGTGTTGAGTAAGAAAAAAGGTAACATGTTCTTGGTGCTAATTTAAAGAAGAGTACTTATACTTTTGCTATGCGCAAGGAAGCAACTCTTGCCCATTTTATTCATTTTCTAGTAGCCTAGAAAAAAATGAAGAATCTAAGTAATTCTCTCCCCAACCTCTGAACATATATATTTCCACAATATCTTTTATCTATCTATAATTATTAGTAGTGTTCTTGTTACATCATGGAGGCGCTATGTTTGGTTCGGATTACATCAGCTAGTGTTTATCTTGACAAGGATCGAACTAAGTGCAAATTGAAGTAACACGACGTTTGAGAAATAAACCAGTTGATAAGAAAGATGAGCAAGAAAAGATTTGGGTTAGGTGGTGTTAAAATAATTTGCAAGTAGAGGAAATCAAAGAAAGGAAGCAACCATTTTTAAGAGTATTTTGAAAATCTAGAATTCATTTTAAAAAAGAAAAGTGATTTTATTTCCTTCATTTTTGTGATATATGACAGCAATATTCTCCGTTTTTTCCTTTTAATACTCTCTCTCTCTCTCCTTTCTTTCTTTTCTTTTCTTTCGCCCGTTCCTTCGTTTCTTTTTTTTTCTCTTTTACCTCTTTATTCTTCCTTCATCCTTTTTCCATTCACTTCTTTCCTCTTTCCACCCTTCCTTCTCACTGGCTTCCTACTTGAGCTAGCAAATCCCGTGACAACTAGTTGTCTTGTCTTTTTTTAAAAAGAAAAGAAAAAAAGAAACGCGATTCTATTCCCCTTATTTAGAAACGATAATGTTTTTTTTTTTTTTTTTTTTTATAAAACTGTCGAATTAGACAAGCGAATGAAGACCGTCTTCATCCAATCTAACGAACTGTCATCCACTCTCCTCCTCCTCCTCCTCTGATGTATCCAAACAATTTTTTATGAAGAAAATTAATAGACCGTTCATTGTTATTAGATGTCTGCCATCAATAAATGTCTTTCTTTAATAAAATCATTTTTGCCTTCTATTAATTCACAAAACTATTAAACATTAAAAAACACAAAAACGTTTTCAATAACTGACAATTTTTTTTCGTAAATTGTCATTATATGAATAATAGACACAATAAAATTATCCGTCTATAGATAAGTGCAAGAAAAATGCCGATTATCTCCCTATTATATATATATATTTTTTATTACATTTTCACCCCAAACAAGGCACATTGCCACTTTGGTGTAGGGGGCTACTATCAGGGGAAACATCTACTGGGGTACTATGTAGGGATTAGGGCAGCGAGATGTTGGTTCACGTTGCACTTGAACTTATGCATGTCAGTACAGTTGGGGAAGCAGTTACCTGGAATGGAATTCCAAAGTCTAGCAGTTCTGGGGAAGAAACTACTGGAGTAGAAAGATTTTTTACATCTAGGGATCTCTACAGTGTGGGGGTGGGATTTTGCAGCTTGTCGGGTCTGTCGAGGGTGTTCACGTCGTGGGGGCACAAGTGCTTGCAGTTCTTCAGAGCATTCACCATTATAATACTTGTAGAACAGGCAGAGGGATGCAACGTTTCGACGATGGGACAGAGGCTGAAGCTTAGATTCCAGTTTAGGGCCTATCAGATTTGCGACTCTCTTTTGAACCCTGTCAAGGAGCGAGAGACTAGTAGCCGATGCACCAGCCCAAATATGACAGCAATACTCCATACATGGGCGAATAGTGGCCTTATAGAGGTACATGATACTTTCGGGTGTTAGAAGTTTTCTAGCACTGTAGAGAGAGCCCACCTTCCTCGCAGCGGCCCTGGCAATACCCTCGATGTAATTGTTCCAACTCATGTTTCCCGTGAACGTTAGGCCAAGGAGCTTGAGAGACGTACTCTCAGATAAAGAGTCGTTGGCCATTGCTATAGGTGGTAGAGAAGGTTTCTTGTAATTATTGAATGAAACCAGTTTTGTCTTGGCGGCATTGAACGTGACCATCCATTTTTGTCCCCATTCCACTACTGATTGGAGGTCATCCTCTAGTGTTTCTGCCATTACTTTAGATATATGTTCATTTGTTTTCTTGTCGTGCCTGCTATAGAGTGTGGTGTCATCAGCATATATACCCATCTCAGAGGCAATTTTGTCGGGGAGGTCATTTATGAATATCAGGAACAGCAGAGGTCCAAGGATAGATCCCTGGGGCACTCCCGCATTTATATCATATTGTTTAGATGTACGATCGTCGAGGACAACCTGGATTTTTCTCTTATCTAAGAAGGATTTAATTATGTTCAGTATTCTACCAGTGATACCATATGATCTAATTTTCCTGAGGAGACCCTCATGCCATACCCTGTCAAAAGCCTTAGATATATCTAGAGCTACCGCTCTGCCCGCTCCCCGCTTTGTCCAGTGAATGGTATATGCGTTCAGAGATTACAGTGAGGATGTCTGCCGTGGAACGGGCTTGTCTAAATCCATATTGTTGGTCGGTCAGAAGTTTAGCATCTGTAAGGTGCTGGACTAGAGCATGGTTAATTAAGGTCTTAAATATTTTGGCAAAAAGTGGGAGGAGGCTAATAGGCGATAATTTAATGGGTCAGTTCTTTCGCCAGAATTCTTGAATACTGGTACCACAGAAGCAGTTTTCCAACAGCCCGGAAAGCAAGATTCATTAAGGCATTTGTTGCAGAGTTTGGAGAGAACTGGAACTACTTCGGCTGAGCACTTTTTTAATAGCACAGCTGGGATGAGGTCGGGTCCACATGCTTTTGAAGTGTCAAGGTTTTTTATGATAGCATGCACCTGAGCAGGGGTGATTATCAGATCGTCTAGCGTGGCGTCTGTCCGCATAGGAAATTCAGGTAGAGGGTGGTTTAGAGGGTCCAGTGTGGAGTTTGAGGCAAACCGACTAGCAAGCATGTTAGCTTTCTCGGTTGCTGAGCAAAGAACCTCGTGATTGTTGGTTAGTGGGGGAATTGTTGATTGCCCATTATTTACTACACTGTTGTAGATTTTCCAGAAGTCATGAGTTCTTAGTTTTTGTGCTTCGATGCGTTTTTTAGTGGTTTCCGTAAATTTCCTCTTAGCTGTCGCTATTTCTTTCTTAACGTTACTTCTAGCCTCTATGTACTTCTGTCTTTTTGAACAGGACTTATGTCGGTTAAATCTGTGGAATGCATGTTTCCTTCGAGCAATGGCAGTTGCGCAAGTCGAAGTAAACCATTGGGGAGAGTGGGGCTTGCTATAGAATTTCCGCATGCGAACATGCGCTTCGATTGCAGTTTTGAACCATTTAGTGGTCTCGGTTGCACACTGTTCAGCAGGAAGAGAAAAAATATTTCCCCATGGGGCGTCTCTGATAAGATCTCTGATGGCTTCCCAGTCAGCCTTTTTATAATATCTCATTGTTTTGAGCACTGGCTCTTCAGTTTTGGGTCTAGAGTTTAGGGCGATTTCAACCATTATCACCGCATGATCAGCGTTCCCAAGTGGGCTGTCGGCTTTTGTTTTAGTCAAAAACAGATCTAATAGTGATGCGTGTTGTTCTTCCTGATCAGGGAAACGGGTTGGAAAAGTAACAATTTGCGATAGGGAGTGAGATACAGAGAAGCTATGAGTTGCGCTGCCTGCTGCATCTGTGTAAGTAGAGAATCCAAGCCAGTTTTTGTGATGGACATTAAAGTCGCCAAATACATGTACTTGGGCGCTAGTGTTGAAGGAGAGTGCTGTGTCTATGCTGTCAGATACTTTGTTCATTATGGTGCAGTCTTGGGTCGAAGGAGAGCGGTAGAGAAAGTAAAAGTAGCTAATGTTGTGTTGCATGATTAGTCTAAAGCACATAAAGGCTTGATCATCCGTTTCTAGGTTTGTTTCTCTAGTCAAGGGAAGGGTATTACGAATGTAAACTCCAAGTCCGTGCATATGTCTGTCAGAGTCCTTACGGCAGAGTGGGAGATATCCAGGCATGTTAAAGTAGTTAGAGGGGATGGAGGACTGTAGGTTAGTCTCACTTAGTGCTAAGATATCCGGGGTATTTGTTAGGAGAAATGCTTCAACATCAGCTAAATTAGTTCTAAGCCCACAGATATTTGTGAATGCAAGCCTCAAGGGAGGACGCAAGTTGGATTTGTTTGACCCTAATCCTGGTTTAAGCTTATTTTTAGATTGTACTGTCATCATGTTTTTTAACGAGTTTCAGTTAGGTTAGGGGAAGCCGAACAGGAGGTTATGCAGAATATCACACATGCATCACAAGTAGACCATCAGCTGACCCTCCATCAACTAGGACTGTGGCCTCAGGAAAGCCCACCAGGGATGAGTGCAGGGTCCCTTTCCATGCGCACCATGGCACTGCAAACATTCCGATATTATACAACTGTTGATGGAGCAGCCACTCTAAGCGCTACCAAAGAGTTAGGGCACCTGTACTACCAGTCGGAAACAGCAGCCAGTAACTGTCAATCCGGTACCCTCAACCCATCAGAGGAAGGTCAACCCAATCTAATTGCTCAGGCATATATGGTACTCAAGCATTCTCAAGTGCCTAGCTTTAGGGGTGGGGTGTGTCGGGAGTGGGGAAACGGCGTTCATTGCCCTAGACAAGAAACAAGATCTACCAATGGGTGTTTCTGTCGAATCACTGTGATAGTATCTCTGCGCCTGACTAATAGGCAAAGAAGGAGTATGGAAGCCGGGCGATAGGCAGGACCTATCTACTCCTTAAGCAATTTAGGTTTGCAAACCGGTAATTTGTTTGAGTCACCAGCTCTAGGAAGGTTGTCATCCAAGACTGAAGAGGCCTCCCTCCTCTTTGGTTTAGTTTCAGAGTTTTCCTTCTCCTAGATGGATGATCTGGAAAGATCTACTGGGTCCGTCACCACTGAGAGGGTTTGCTCTGCGCCTGGGTTCTAATCCAGGTATTTCTGCGACCCCGCGTGGTTAGTTAATGTTATTGGGTTAGTTTGTAGAGGTTATATATCTGCTAAATAGTTACACTCCTCAAAGTGAATTAGGGACATTGTTATTTCATTGTTACTGGATAAAGGGGTTGAGTAGAGCTCATGCAGTGTAAGCAACTATGATTGTAAGGAGGCTTGTTAGGAGATGATGTGGTTTGAAGCTTTCTTTTTTATATATATATATTTTTTATTATTATTTTTTTATTTTATTTTTTTATTCATTTGAGCTTGGGTCTAGTATAACATTAAAGTGTGAGTAAGTGTTAAGAATTGAACTACGAGTTGTGCCCAAACTATATTTTAGATGACAGCAGGGCATGAGATGCGAGTGCAATATAGTACGGGTAAAAAAGTTTTGAGTCATGTGTAATTTGGTAAATAGATATATGGACTGGTTTTAGTAGGTGCGAATAAAGTTCAAGGTACAAAGTGAGTTTCTATTATTGAGAGATGTTTTCAGCTTTCAAGTAAGAGTTATTGACATTTAGCATAGCAAGGAGCATTGGTTCAGTTTCGTATTAGCGTTGCAAAGCTATCTAAGAGGAGACATAGTTGTGTAATGCAGTGCGGTGTGCTTTGCTTCTGAGTACATACTTTGGCTGTTAAATACCAACTGGAATAGGAACGAATTCCAATGCATGTCTAAAGGGTAGAATTGTATAGATGTTTAGTGATGACTAAGCAGTTAGCATGTGAGGGTTAGGGGCTGAAAGTTAAAGATTCCAGTACAAAACGGTGTGAAATGTAGGAGTTAAGTGGCGGTTTGATGGGAAGGAGCAAATTGTTAGCCTTCAAGGGACAGGGGTTATTAATTTACAAGAAACAGATCTACATTAGAATTTAGAGTGGCAGGTAAGGTTTTTTTTTTTTGTTTTTTTTGCTCATGCAGGTTAGACAGAGGTAAACGTCTTGGAGGTAAAATGTATATCGGGATTTCGTAGCTAGCAGTTAGGTTTTTGTTCCAGTTAATGGAACTAGTTCATGGCGGATCGGAAATTCGTATTTTGTATTTATAGGAAGACATTAAGGTCACGCACAGAGCATAGTATCCACTCAGGAAGAATAGCTCTAGTATCACAGCTAAGATACTGCATATTTAGGTAATGAATTAAATTGGGCGGAACTTTTTTTTTTTTTTTGCACCTTACCATGGCTGTTAATATTAAGTATTGTACTTAAATAAAGTTCTTCTGTCATCTAAATAAGCTAAATAGGGATTCCCCCACCCTATTGCTACGTCGGTGTGACATGGTAAAAAGGAAAAATTTGTCAGGAAATTGTTTTAAAATAAGTGAATCAAGAATGGTCAAGATGTGTGAGAAATAAGATAAAATTACATAGAATGATATGAGCACAAACGAAAAAAAAAAAAGGGTTAGATTTGTTTGGTTTAAAAAAAAATAAAAATAAAAATAGGATAAAATAAAAAAAATAAAAATAAAATATAAAATAAAATAAAGTGTGCAAAGAAAAAACAAAATATCTACTTAGCTAAAATTACATCTTCGGTGTGTGGCTCTCTTCGGCCACCATGCAAATGACGCTCAGGAATTCTACCCTTTCTATCCCAGGTCATTGGAGTAGGGGAGGGGGGCACACTTTACATTTGAGGTCGTTTAGTGAGAGCTTTCTCTTCTTTTATAAGGAGAAGGAAAGGAAAGAAACAATATTCTGCTTATATATTTTGAATAGATTCTGAATGTCGTCACATTTAGATTTTACAACAGTTACTTGGCCAGGCATGAATTAAATTAAAAAACTGGGCAATTAGGCTGAAAAGAAATAAATATAGAAGCAATATGCAATCTGAAATCAAGACAATTTCTTGTCTGAGATATTTACCAGTAAAGAAAGTCCGTGCGTCTGTTCTTTTATCGCCTACGAATCATTTTTAAACACATGGTTAATAATTCTGGTATTTATATGTCAAGCAGTCGACTTCATATTTAAATTAATCTATTTCAATGAGAGTAGATTATGCCTAAAAAAAGTTCTGTCATCTAAATAAGCTAAATAGGGATTCCCCCTCCCCATTACTACGTCGATGTGACATGGTAAAAAAGAAAAAATTGTCAGGAAATTGTTTTAAAATAAGTGAATAAAGAATGGTCAAGATGTGTGAGAAATAAGATAGAATGATATATATATAAATGTAAATTTGGCTCGTTCCAAACGAATAAAACCATATTTCTACATTACCAATTTATTTGAAATTTTCAGACAACCCATCCTTAGAGTTGAGGCATGTTTTTATGTTATTAAAATAAATTTACCTCGCGAATTATTAAAATATTAAATAAGATAAATATATTTTTTTAACGGTGGTGCGAATCTGTTCTGTTGATAAAACTGAACTTCCGGTTCGATTCATTTCACAGCCACGGATTGACGAAAGATTTCATTTTCTGTTTAGTAAGTAAAAAACAAAAACATAATTCATTTGTTTATCTTCCAAATTTTTTAATTTACACATTTTTTCTTTATTATATAAGGCCCAAAAAAAAGTTTGTCGCTTACTTTTTAAGTTTTTTTTTGTTTTTCGATATAAGATTGGTTGGAATTAAAAAAAAACACGATTTAAAAAATAGCGCGGATCACTCTCTGCATTAGCACCGAAAAATGTTACTAAACATTTATTAATAATTTCTCACTTTTACAAACATTTGATTTTAAATTTCTTTTTAAATGACGACTTTTATCGACTTTTTTTTTAAATATCCCCCCCAAATGGTGTTTATTAGCCCCCCCCCTCCAAAAGTGATGTTTATTCCGGAAGCTGTTCTTAAGATTTGGAGGTTGGGGGGGGGGGGAATGATTCCAAGGTGGACCTAATCTAAAAAAAAAAAAATAAGTTTTTTATGCGCACATAAGCAACTATTTTTTATTAACTTTTTTTTAAAATTTTTTATTTAAAAATTAGTAAATTTCAATGAATACAATAATAAATCATTTATCATTAATATGTGTTTCTGGTTTTGTGTTGAATGAAACTTTTTTTTTTTTCATTACAACAATAATGAACCAATTTAAATCTTCCGGCATGCGTTTAAGGGTTACGAAATTATCAATAAATCGTTTAGTTACTAAGCCAACGTCAGTAAATAAAAAAATGTTACGTGCGCATGCATTAGCCTTGACTAGGGGGGGGGGGCTAAGGGAGCGACCATTAAATAATTATGCTGGTCGCCATGGAACTCAACGCCCAAGGAGTACCTAAAGTGGCACTTATGCACTTATGTTATCGTGCTATTTTTTAAAAATAGTATTTTCATGTTAAATTCAAATTTTACAATATGTTTTTCTTTTATTAATTTGTTAAGTGAAAGTACAGATAACCCGGTCGGTTTCTAATGTGATGAAAATCTAGCCCCCCCCCCCAAAAAAAAGGGGGTACTCTGGATAATAACAAAACATTAAAATTGCCTCAGTCTCGAAAGATTTCTTCTCTACTGAACGAGGAAAAAAACGGTGAAGTGTAGTTCACCTGTTTCTCTCCCCCTCTCTCTTCCTCTCTTAATATCTCTCTCTATCCATCTCTCCCTTTCCCTCTCCCAATCTATCTTTCTCTCTATATCACCCTCTCCATCTCTCTTTGAGCCCCTTTCTCTCTCTAACTCCCTCTATCTCTCTCCTTTCCTCTGTCTCATCCCTCTCTGTTTCTAACTCTCCCCCTCTCTCTGTTTATCTATCAATCCCTTTATCTCTCTATCTCCTTCTCTTTCTCTGTTTTCCTCTCGCTTTCTCTTTTCTATCTATATATCTTCCTCTCTATCTGTCCATCTCTAACTCCTCATCCTATTTTAGTCTCCTAAATTAATTACAGTGAATAAAGCATTGTCAAAACATGGATAAATCCTATTTTAGTCACCTAATTTACTGACTGAGAGAATAGAAGTTATTTGGAAATTACTGCTACCTTGAACAGCACCAGAAGTAACTGGACAAACCTTTCTAATTAAATTGATTTTGGCAGCCATTTGGTAACAAAATGACATAGCCCTTGCTGCATGAGGAATACCTGCGACCTTGTTGCCAAGTAGAAGAATTATTTATTCTACTTTAAAACATTCCATTTTTCAAAAATCTCATCTTCGACATCTCCAAAACATCCAATATGGGGAAAAATATTGCAGAAATGCAAATTATTGTTTAGGATGAATGCACAATGGTACGCAAAAAATCACTTGAGACTCTTGGTCGATCCTTGCAAGATTTGCGTGGCAATGTCAGACCATTTGGGAATGCAGTAATATTGCTTGCAGGAGATTTCAGACAAATGTTACCTGTTATTCTTCAATCAACACCAACAGATGAAATAAATGCTTGTCTCAAATACTCTACTTTTTTGTTCCATGTGAAGACATTAAACTTAACTCAAAATATGAATGTCCAGTTGCAGACTGTTCGATCCGCCCAAAAACTTTTGCATCACTTGTGGGAAATTGGGTACGAAAAAGTGCCAGCTGATCAGAGTTAAGGGAAAATTCTTTGACTTAACTTCTGTAATTTCTGTAATTTTATTTCATCAAAAGAATAGTTAGTTTAAAAGGTTTTTGCAGATATTCAAATTATAAGAATTCCATTTGACTGAGTGAATGAGCTATTCTTGCAGGTCAATACAAAGATGCCCATGAACTTAATGCTATTATTCAATGTAAAATTCCAAGTGAGGTAGTCAAATACAAATCCATCGACACTGTTGTGAAAGCAGATAAAGTGGTTAATTATCAAACAGCTATATTTGCCAGGGATGCCACCGCATGTATTGCAACTGAAATTTGGTGTACTAATTATCATGTTGTGAAATATAAACCAATCCAACCTTTGTAATGGCACATAGCTTGCAGTAAAAAAAAATTAACAAACAATATCATAGAAACAACAATCTTAACAGGACCTTTCACAGATGAATATATCTTCATTCCATGCATTCCTATGATTCCACCGGATACATCATTACACTTTAGGAAATTGCACTTTCCAATTTTATTGTCATTTGCAATAACCATCAACAAAGCACAGGGAACAATCTTTACAATTGTGGGCCTTACAGTTACACACTGTTTTTTCACATGGACAATTTATGTTACATATTCAAGAGTCACCAAACCGGGAAATCTCTATATCAGCTAAGAAAATGGAACAACAAAAACTGTGTACCCATGAAAAATGGAAAATTAAACCTATAAGAAACATGCTTTTTCTCATTTTGGAACTTTTTCCATCGCGCCAATTTGAGCCACAGCAACGCGTGGCAGGGTACAGCTAGTATATATATATATATATATATATATATATATATATAGATCATCGTATAAGGATTAGATCACTGCACTGAAGATTCCCGAATAGATGTGACACTAGTGTCTATAGGTATTTAATCATTATAGTAATATATATATATATATATATATATATATATATATATATATATATATATATATATATAAAGAAGCTTTGAATAAAAAAATGTAAAAATAAAAATGAATGCAGTTTGAATTCCCGGAAAAAAACTAAATGTAACCTATCGCAGACTTAGCACCTACATAATCCGACTTCTAAAATGTTTATAATTACAAAAGAGAATTTATTTATATTAGGAAAAAAAAAAGCCTTAACTAAAATTGTGAAATAGACTTAGCACTCGCATTAGCCGATTTCTTAACAGTCTTCAATTTTAAAAGAAAATTTAACTATATAAGGATGAAAAACGAAAACCTTAACTAAAATTTTGTAAATAGAAAGCGGGGATCCTCAGCTGCTTACCATCTAGCTGTTTCGGAGATTTAAAAACGGTACAAATGTTAAATACATGGCTCTCCAGTGGATAATACCACTTCCCCAATAAGAAAATGTAAAATAATACGGTTACTATTTTTACTAATATATGAAAAATAAATAATAAATAAACAGGTAAACTATTACTAATTAAGTTTAGGATTGCAAAATCCATTCTGCGACATGTTAACTAGCACATAAATGCTATGAGAATAAAAATACATAAAACCTTAAGTACCTTAGGTATCAGAAAGGCAATTAGATAAGGGGAAGGAAACCTAGCCATACATATCGAAAAACCTAATATATAGTCTAAAGATGCTTTGTATAAAAAATGTACAAATAAAAATGAAGAATGAAGTTTAAATTCCCAGAAAAAAAAGCTAAATTTAACCTAACGCAGATTTAGCACCTACATAATCCGATTTCTAAAAAGTTTATAATTGCAAAAGTGAATTCATTTATATAAGAATGAGAGAATATATATATATATATATATATATATACTTGCATAAACAAATAATAGTACCAATATTCTTAAAGGTATCATCAGTTGTTTACCACGAAACACCGTTTTAGGAATTTAAAAAACAAAACAGTATATTAAATCATGGCTCTCAGAAGTGTTGATCAAATATCACCTCCCTTAAAACAAATGGATAAAATTATTTTCAATACTCGATCTAGTTTTTTCTCCAGATAAATTTAGGCTAAGCAATTCATGTCATTAAAAATATTTTTACGTGTGTCCTCCGTCCGTTCTTCACAAATTTATGTACCTACTTACAAACTATTGTTTTTATATAGTTTTGTTATATAGTTTTGTTATATAGTTTTGTTATATAGTTTTTTTTATATATTTTTAATATAGTTTTTTATACAGTTTTTTTATATAGTTTTTTTATACAGTTTTTTTATATAGTTTTTTTTATATAGTTTTTGGTTAGATCCATTCTACTACTTATCATCCCCGTCTTTGTTATTAGTATTATTGTTATATATTGGTGCAAAAATAATGTCGTTTTTTGAAGTTCAACTTCAAATGATCATAACTCCTTTCATAATAAACTTTATTAATCGAAATAAGAACCATTAGAATCGACACATTTTTGCCAACGAGAAATAAATTTATGTATCCCATTAGCATTGGAATCAGGAGTTCTGGAAGCGATCAAGTCATTGAATGCCAATTCGGTATCATCTCGGCTTTTGAAGCATTTTTGGTGTAGGAAGTTGTCGAGATGCTTGAAAAGGTGATAATATGAATATAGCGGATGAGGCAGCGTCTCGTAGCCCAATTCGTTCAACTTCTGCAGGGTCAGTGGAGCAACACACGCGAGAGCGTTGATATGGAGGAGAACTGGCCCATTCACATTGACCAATCTCGAGTACATACGTTGAAGCTTCTGGTGCATTTCGTCAATTTGTCGGCAGCATTTCTCCGCCGTAATCGTTTCGCAGTAATTGTAATTGTTGCGCAGAAGAAGCGTAGAAGCCTAAAAACGACGATTGTTTTATTATCGTTCAATTCATGCAGCATTCATTTATTCAACTTTTTTGCCATTCCTATTTGCTTTAAATGGCGAATGACTGTTGAATGGTCGACCTCGAGTTCAACAGCAACTTCTCGCGTGGTTTTGCGAGGATCAGCTTCAATTAAGGCTTTCAAATGTTCGTTATCAACCGCAGTCGGCTGGCCTCGACCGTTTTTATCTTCGAGGTTCTCCTCACCATTGCAAAATTTCTTGAACCACTGTTATGCCACATGTTCGCTAGTGGTTCCTGCGCTAAACACAACATTGATATCACGAGCTATCTCGGCAGGTTTTCGGCCTAGTTTAAACTGGAACAAGAAAAATGTGCGGATTTGAATTTTGTCCAAGCTGTCGAAAAGCCTGCAAAAAATGAATGAAGAGATTGAGAACGGTAACGAATAACACGATTCAATAGAGCGGAAAACGCGCTTCAAAATGATACAGGCCATGGCTATATATATATATATATATATATATATATATTATATATATATATATATATATATCAATGAATTAATTCAGAAATCATATATAAAAACACCATATATGAGAAACTGATATTGTTTTTGCACCAACCTAATAACTCTCCAGCTTTATTCGTAACTCTCTAATCCACATATAAAAAGTTAAACAAAATAACGCTGTTTAACCTATAAATGTATATATTCGTATGCGTAAAAGATAACTTTATATCGACTTACGCCTGCCAAGTTCCGTTTTTTTTTTCATTTGGATTCTTTAGCAGCTATTTTTACCGGCTAAAAACCAAATCAAACTTGTTGCACAAATCCGAATTCTCTATAGATCAAGTTTAAAGTCTGTAGACAAAAAATGAAAGAAGACTTTGACAGAAAGACAAGGATATATATATACGAGTGGCGTGCAATAACTTATGTCGCTGATCCACTTCCCATAGAAGTAGAGCAACGAAACTTGGCACAGTTATTAGTCTTTCTCTACATAGGAATCACCCGGAGATATGCATTTCTCCCATCGTTTGATGCAGCTCTGGAGACGTGACTTCAGAAATCAAGGCTGCATTATCTGGGAAACGCCTTCCTTTCAAACACAACTTCATGGCTGGGAAGAGGTGAAAGTGAGAGGGTGTAAGATCAGAAGAGTAGGGAGAGTGGGGAAGATTTCATAACCCGTGCTTCTGATCTGGTGACATGCGAGTTGACCAGAGCGTTGTCCTGCAGGAGGAGGGTACCTTTGCTGATCTTGCCTCGCCTCTTGATTTTGATAGCTTCCCTTAATTTCCTCAAAAGTAAAGCATAATAGGCTCCTGTAATTGTGGTACCCTTTACCAGGAAATCTGTCATCACTACTCCGTCCTGGTCCCAGAAGACTGTGAGCATGACCTTGCCAGCGGAGGGTTGCACCCTTGCCTTCTTTGGAGGTGGTAAATCCAAGTGCTTCCACTGCATTGACTGGACTTTGGTCTCTGGATCATAGTGATGGAGCCAGGTTTCATCCTTTGTAATCAGTCTTTTGAAAAACTTTGACTCATCTTCTTGGCACATCTCCAAATTCATCCTCGAGCACTTGACGCGTTCTCGCTTCGGGAATGGTGTGAGCAGCCTGGGAATCCATCTGGTAGACACCTTATGTGTATGTAAATGGCCAGGAATGATAGTTTCCACAGACCCTGTACTAATCTTGATATCTTGGCGAATAGTAATGCGCCGATCTTCCAAAATGGAAGCCTCAACTTGACGGACAGATGCCTCATCAATGACAGTAGGGGGGGAGACCAGGTCTGGGAGCTGTTTCCACAGACTTCCGGCCATGTTTGAATTCACGATGCCAGCATTTTACAAGGTCATATAATGGGGCATTATCACCATAAGTTTCTTTCATTTCATCAAAAGTCTCCTGTGGTGTGCGTCTTTCAAATACAAAAACTGGATCACTGCTCGACAGTCAACAGGCTCCATTTCACACCTGACTCAGTTCAAACATCTGTAAAACAGAACCCACAATTAATTGAGAGTTGTAATTTGCTACATAACCCGTGGTGATATAAATCATTGCACACGCAAAATTTCAGCTAAATAAAACAATTAGAAGTGGGTCAGGGGCATTACTTATTGAACGCCCCTCGTGTGTGTATGCATATATAGACAAGGATACATATATATATAATCGAGCCAGAGATGTCTCGTGTCGCGGGGTTCGAATCGTTCGACTGGTAGTAATCGTGACACCCTGCACTGAAGAATCCCGAAAGGATGAAACACTAGTGTCTGTAGGTATTTAATTATTATAATAATAAAAAAAAAAAAATAAATAATTATGACAGCCCCTTTAAGAAATTCGTTTCTTATCGTTGAGCACTTTCCGTTGAATTAAAAGTCGGTCAATTTAGCTCTTATGCGTAGATCATCGTATAACGATTTGATCACTGTCTGTCTGACGTAATGAACATTTAAATTAAAATGTTTAAAATTCAACGCTATTTCACACGGTTCATAGTAGGTGAATGGATACGGCCTCCGCTAATCGAGCCAGAGATGTCTCGTGTCGCGGGGTTCGAATCGTTCGACTGGTAGTAATCGTGACACCCTGCACTGAAGAATTCCGAAAGGATGAAACACTAGTGTCTGTAGGTATTTAATTATTATAGTAAAAAAAAAAAAAAAATAATAATTATATATATATATATATATATGTAGACAAGGATATATATATATATATATATATATATATATATATATATATATATAGAGAGAGAGAGAGAGAGAGAAGGATATATATATATATAGACAAGGATATATATATATAGACAAGGATATATATATATATAGACAAGGATATATATATATATATAGACAAGGATATATATATATATATATATATATATATAGACAAGGATATATATATATATAGACAAGGATATATATATATATAGACAAGGATATATATATATATAGACAAGGATATATATATATATAGAGACAAGGATATATATATATATAGACAAGGATATATAAATATATATATAGACAAGGATATATATATATATAGACAAGGATATATATATAGAGAGACATATATATATATATATATATATATATATATATATAGACAAGGATATATATATATAGACAAGGATATATATATATAGACAAGGATATATATATATAGATAAGGATATATATATATAGACAAGGATATATAGATATATGTATATATAGACAAGGATATATATATATAGACAAGGATATATATATATATATAGTAAAGGATATATATATATAGACAAGGATAAATATATATATATATGGAGAAGGATATATATATATATGGACAAGGATATAAATATATATATATATATATATATATATATATATATATATAGACAAGGATATATATATATAGATAGACATAGGGTATATATATAGACAAGGATATATATATATAGATAGACATAGGGTATATATATAGACAAGGATATATATATAGAGACAAGGATATATATATATATAGACAAGGATATATATATATATATATATATATACAAGGATATATATATATAGATAAGGATATATATATATATATATATATATATAGACCAGGATGTATATATATATATTTATATATATATATATATATAGACAAGGATATATATATATATATATATATATATATATATATATATAGAGAGAGAGAGAGAGACAAGGATATATATATATGTAGACAAGGATATATATATATATATAGACAAGGATATATATATGTAGACAAGGATATATATATATATATATATATATATATATAGATAGACAAGGATATATATATTTAGACAAGGATATATATATATATATATATATATTTAGACAAGGATATATATATATATATATATTTAGACAAGGATATATATATATATATATATATAGACATGGATATATATATATATATATATATATAGACATGGATATATATATGTATATATAGACAAGGATATATATATATATATATAGACAAGGATATATATATATATATATATATATATATATATAAGGATATATATATATATATATATATATATATATATATATATATATAAGGATATATATATATATAGACAAGGATATATATATAGAGACAAGGATATATATATATATATATATGTAGTCATCCACATACAGTACTGTTTCGCTGTTTCACAGCTCATCAGTGCGGCTAGACAGGCAACTACCTCAAGCCAGGATTGAAACCCGACCGTTTATACGGCAGTCAAGGCTTCTATATGTATATATATATATATATGGACAAGGATATATATATATATATAGATATATATATAGACAAAGATATATATATATATAGACAGAAGTATATATATATATATATATATATATATATATATATATATATATATATATATATAAATCCGTAATCCTGTCTGTTTGTTTGTTTGTT
>NC_136525.1:24612354-24644854 GCF_053919585.1 Euprymna scolopes | reverse complement strand
ATATATATATATTTATATATATACAAGGATATATATATATTTATATATATACAAGGATATATATATATACAAGGATATATATATATATATATTTATATATATACAAGGATATATATATATTTATATATATACAAGGATATATATATATATATATAATTATATATACAAGGATATATATATATATATATATATATATATACAAGGATATATATATATATTTATATATATACAACGATATATATATATATATATATTTATATATATATACAAGGATATATATATATTTATATATATACAAGGATATATATATATATTTATATATATACAATGATATATATATATATTTATATATATACAAGGATATATATATATATTTATATATATACAAGGATATATATATGTATATATTTATTTATATATATACAAGTATATATATATATATATTTATATATATACAAGGATATATATATATATTTATATATATACAAGGATATATATATATTTATATATATACAAGGATATATATTAGTGATGGGACGATGCCAAAATTTTTCCCGATTCCGATTCCGATTCCGATTCCGTTCAAAATTTCCGATTCCGATCCGATTCCCGATTCCGATTCCGATTCTTGTAAAATTTATACATATTTAATTAGAGATTTTTTTTGTTTGTTTTTTCGTAAATTTTCAAATTATTACATAAACCCCTGGTTAATGTCCGCGTATATTTTATCTCAAATGTTTGCCTTGTAATTGATTAAAAATTGTAACACAACAAAACATTTATTTGGATTTTAAAACAAAGCTATATTGTACCAGTTCGTATGTACTGTATAACATGCTACTTACATGAATAGTGGAAAATATTCGAAGATTGGTAGGCAAAATAAGAAAACGATGTAAGAACAATATATTTAACAACGCCACTTAGCCAAGCCACATCTCATTGTTACGAACGAATTTCTAAATAAATAATATTACTATTATGAAAACCATTTTTAACTTGAGATTGCGTGAGATTTATGTGCTTTCTCTCGCAGCTAAATCCCTATTCCAAAATGAAATATTACTTTTATAGATTACGTGTTAGAACATTTTTTTAATTGGCGGAAAGAAAAGCGATCATTTAGAATTTAGAGTGTAAGATCAGTTTCGAATATAAATTTAACGTAAAATGATCATCATTTCTGGCCATCCTAATTCTTTATGGATATTAACTAAAGTGTTTCCCACTAAATTAAGTTCGGTTTGCAACGTTGTAAAACCATGTGTAATCGCTTAAAAAGTAGACACCCTATCCCCAATAAGCGCACATAATTTAAAATTGGTAACACACTACAGCTCATGTTACGTTATATTTATTTGTGAAACTGACCGTCTATTTTAAATTCCTAATCGTTTTATATTAGTGTTGTGTCGATTAATCGGAATCGGGAATCGGATAAATCGGTAATTTTGGGGGTATCGGAATCGGTATTGGAATCGGAAAAATTTGTGCCTAATTTCCGATTCCCAAATCGATTCTTTTAATATTTTTAAAAAGTTCATTTTCAATTGTTTGTACCGATTATAAATATTTCTTTCTTTTAAACTATTAGTAAAACTAAAGAAGATCTAAACTTATTTTATATGCGTAAAATAAACAAAACAAAAATTGAAACTTTGCGAAAATTCGCTAGGTAACCTTCAGAAGAATGCAGTTTATTTTCAAAGTAGCGAAAGAATTGTCTAAAATTAAAGAAATATTTTGCCCAGAAAAATAATATCAAACATTATTGCTAATTAAATGAAAAGTAGAATATAAAAGTGTTGGGTTTTGTCGGTATGTTTGCTGCTCCCTCACTCGGCAATCGGTATTGACAAATATAACAAGCCGTGCATGCATGGTCCCCCTCTATGTGAGGAGGGGGGATCGAATAAAGTGATAAAAAAAGTGATACATAACTGTTAAAAAAACAATTTTGAGTGAAAAAAATTTTTTTTAAAGTTTTCAGAAAAATGACTAAGTTCAACTTTTGCTCCACACCCAATATTAGCCCTAAAACCTCCAGGGCTTGTGACTCTGATTTTTCCCAGGGTCAGTGATACTTCCATCAGGTGTATATCAGGTATGCCCATGGTTTTGCCAAGTTTCAGAAAAATCTAATGAATGGATGAAAAGTTATTCTGAAAAATATGTCAATTTTGTCTATTTAGAGTCATTTTGAGGTATTTTTTTTTACCTCTTTTGCCCCCATGGGGGAGCTGATTACTTGTAAAAATGGACAAACGGCTATGTTTCAGGCCTTAAGACATGTAAATTTGAGTTCAGCACCATAAAAAAACACTAAATAGAGATACATAATCACATTTTAGACAAATATGAAAAAAAGAGCCTAAAAAGGGGTGGTTTTTAGCTCTAAAAGTTCCCGGGGGGCGCAAACCAGAGTTTTGCCAGGGTCAGCGATACTGAATTTACATTTGCAACAATTGCCTTCACATTTTGGACAAGTTTCAGTAAAATCTAATGGACGGGGAAAAAGTTATGGGGCCAAAAGTGTCATTTTTGCCATTTTGGGCATTTTTGACCCCTTTTCAGCCCCTGGGGGAGCAACGAGAGTTTTCTTAAAAAAAAAAACTCGATGTTGTGCACATCTACGTATTGGAGTACAACTTGTGGCAAAATTTCAGAAAAAAGTAATGGACGGTTATCCGGGAATCATCCAGACGAACGGGCGAACGAACGGACGAACGGACGAACGCCACTGAAAACTATAGTCCCTCTCCGATAAATCGGGGGGACCAACAAGGAATGGGCAAAATTGTGAAATATGCTTCCAGTGTGTTTTTCTTTGATTCTGCCGGTATTGTTTATGTTTATACTTAAGGATTGCTACGGAGGCCTCGCTGAAGCCCGCCAATCTCACTCAAAAGTTGAGTTGAAAGTATTATGGGGTAATTAACACCTTCGATGCCGTTGGTTTCGACAACAATACTTTTTCACACCCACTTGCCAAATTTCTCAAGGAGTTTAATATGAAAAGATTTCAAACGAATAGAGTTTTATTTTATTTTCTTGGAGCCACATTGTCTGACACCGTCGCATTTTTCTCGGGTTTCGGAAAAATTAAAATATACATGAATATCTCACAATGAATTTATCAAAGTCTGGATAAAATAGATAAAGAGAAAACATTTAGAAAATTTTCAGATTGAAAAAGAAATTATATTTACATTTAAAAGTCCCCCCTCATTGAAATTCTACTTTTGGACGATATTTGTAAACCCACTAAAAACCAAATTATTTTTAAATCTAGGATGAAGCTCTAAACTGTCTTCACGTATTAAAAAAGGGTGCTTGTGCAGTATACACTATGTTAAAAAACGAAAAATAAAAAAAATATATATATTCTACGTACTCGTTATGGAATGACGTTCTCATAAAAAAATCACGTAATTTCATCAAATAGTTTTTATTTTATGCCGTAAAAACGATTTGGGAAATTCGGAATCTTCCTAAAAAAACTACGATAATTAGTCAAGGGAGCGTAAAACAAAAACTATTTAATGAAATTACGTGATTTTGTTATGAGAACTTCATTCTATAACGAGTACGTAGATCTATAGAGTTTAGTTTTACTAATAGTTTAAAAGAAATAAATATTTATAATCGGTACAAGCAATTGAAAATTAACTTTTGAAAAATATTCAAAGAATCGATTTTGGAATCGGAAATTATACACAAATTTTTCCGATTCCGATGCCGATTCCGATTCCCCGAAAATTACCGATTTAACCGATTCCCGATTCCGATTCCGATTCATCGGCACAACACTAATATATATATATATTTATATATATACAAGGATATATATATATATTTATATATACAAGGATATATATATATATTTATATATATACAAGGATATATATATATTTATATATATACAAGGATATATATATATTTATATATATGCAAGGATATATATATATATATTTATATATATACAAGGATATATATATATATTTATATATATACAAGGATATATATATATTTATATATTTATATATATACAAGGATATATATATATTTATATATTTATATATATACAAGGATATATATATATATATTTATATATATACAAGGATATATATATATATTTATATATATACATGGATATATATATCTATATTTATATATATACAAGGATATATATATCTATATTTATATATATACAAGGATATATATATATATATGTATATATACAAGGGGATATATATATGTTTATATACAAGGATATATATAGATATGTATATATACAAGGATATATATATGTATATATACAAGGATATATATGTATATATACAAGGATATATATATATATACACCAGTGTATATATATAAATACAAGGATTTATATATATAAATACAAGGATATATGTGTATATATATATATATATATATATATATATATATATATATATATATATATATATATATATATATATAAGGGAAGTTTTTTGAAGCATTTCTAGTAAATAAATGTATAATCGTATACTCTTACATACATGATGGTAGCAAACTCCCTCTCGAGTATTGTCATTACTTAATACATTTCTGGCTCAAATGAGGCAGGCATGAGCGCCACTAGCAACACGTACCAGACGGTCACATCTATGAACATTCTACAGTTCTGCACATCTGCTGATGACCGGGCCCAGGCTGTGGTACCCTGAACACCTGCCGGTCCAGACCTTGGATATTCTAGCGCCTTTATTTCCTTTGACGCCCATATCCACATCCATCCTCATTGAGTGTCCGTTTGCCATTTTAGGCTACAGCCAGAATTTTTGTTATCGAGATACACACTGTGTGTAAAATGTGTATTCCATTACATATCAAGAAATGCCTGTGTTTGAAGCTTTTTATAGTGAGGAAAGACTTGGCACCGAGACAATCCCACTCTCTGAACAACTGCCACATTGAACCGAAATGGACAGCAAGTCAACATCATTAGATGCAGCAGTCGCCGCAGGTTGTATATCAGGGAGGTTCTTTCTAGAGAGGTTGCCTTAACCACGGCTTACGGAGCCCTCTCCACCCATCATTCCATTTGATCCATGACTGGGACTTAGGTTGCTGAGCACCAGAGCATATTCCACACGCCGGTTGGTCATGTATGCCGCAGCTTACAGGGCCTAAGCTCCTCTGGAGGTTTCTATCAGAGTTACCTCACCCTTAGCCCTTGGTTAAAAGAACCTTAGCCCACAAAGCAGTGGAGGTCCAGTTATACAGCGCAGGATACTCGCCGTTCTTCAGAGCCCCGTCTGCGTGGCAGTGGTCACGACGTTGCTTTGTCTAGGAGAAGCACAGAAAGACGCTAAGACATTTGTGGGCTTTTAAAACACGTCCACACCAGACCTTGAACACCATACATACATGATGATTGCAACGTCTTGTCAGACGAGTGCCACTCCCTCAGACATTTAAAATCCATGAGCCCAAATGCCTGAGGGAGTATCTATACAAAGATGATGTTACAGAGTCTTAGCTTTGTACGGCAGCTAATTCTCTCTCTCGGTTCAAAATGTTGAGATCCAGCAACAAGCAAGAGCAAGATAGCCAGCAACAAATTAAACTGCAGACCAGCTTAATGCGAGTACTGGTCTTCCGCTTTATGGTTTTTTAAATCAGAGATTTGCTTCTCCTAGAAAGGTTGCCTTCACCACGGCTTACGGGAGCCCTCTCCACCCCAATACACACACACACACACACACACACACACACACACACACACACACACACACACAAATATACACGGTGCTAGTTGGCCGTTGACCCAGAAAAAGAGTTCATTCGCCCTTTGGAAGGTCTTGTTTTTAATCCTCCAGGGAGACAAGCCGCCCTCCTCACCAAACAAGTCTGGTGGGGGAACCAGTTTAGTCGCCGGTGACCCGACCATGAGGCAGGTAGTACTGAGTTACATGGTACCAGTAGCATATGACATGACCTGACACATACATACATACATACATACATACATACATACATACATAGTAAAGTTTTTCATCCACCCTATATTACCGTCAAAAACAAGTTACTATTATTAAAATCAATAAAACAGCCCAATATCTTGAAATGCTGTATAAATAAATGCTCGCTTGTCTTGCCTCTCTTTTTCTCTCTCACGCCATCCCGCGTTATCGACGCTTATCTTTTTTAAAAAATTCTTTTTACATTCAACGATTGTTTTAATCCATAGGCAA
Organism: Euprymna scolopes; assembly: GCF_053919585.1. Taxonomy (NCBI): domain Eukaryota; kingdom Metazoa; phylum Mollusca; class Cephalopoda; order Sepiida; family Sepiolidae; genus Euprymna; species Euprymna scolopes. Next base: position 24,638,609 of record NC_136525.1, on the reverse strand, counting down.
AGCGATTTATATTCATATTTAAACATTCCTTTACGGCGTTTTGATTTTCAATAAGTTGATTGTTTAGTTAAAAAAATATACACACACCATCGCTCAACCGAAATGATTTCTTCTTTCTTGTAATTTCCTTGCGGTTTTACTGAAAAGATAAATAAATTTCTATCAAAATTATCAAAACGTTGATAATTACCAAATTATATTTATATAAATAAATGTGCTGTTTACAATTAGTTTATGAATAAGATATTTATTAATTAGGATTTTTGTTGCAAGTATTTCAGATAGCAAACTTTGCAAAACAATATATATATTTTCATTTTGTTGTGACGTATATTTTGTGAAATATTGATATTTTACTAATCTGCAATAAATGTTTCTTTCCTTTTTAAAGTTTAAAAAAATTAAATTTTTCTGATTAGTCAATGCGGAAAATAGCCAGTAATGACATAATAAATAATAATAACCGACTATGTTTGCGTGACAAAAGAGGTGCCGTAAAAAATATGGAAATCTTGACTTGTTGAAAGAAATAAATGGCAAGGTAAATAAAATCTATGCGGTTATCTCAGATTATTTGAAACCGTAGCAGCAAGTTTTAGTCTCCCTTCCATCAAGACCAGAGGTTTGGGGGGATATATATATATATATATATATATATATATATATATATATATATATATGTATAAGAGAAAAAAATTAAAACTGTAAGTTAAAGTTTACAATTAAATTCATTGTTTGACTGAATACTATAAAAAACAATTTTCAAAGTCCTTATTCCGCCGAGTTTCAAAGAAAGTTATTCTTGCTATTCTTCTTATCTGAGTACAGAAAGAAGTCAGCAAATTATAATTGTAACAAAGCTAGAGTTTGCTGGTTAACGCATTAAATGAAACTGCAATTTATGATAGTCATAAATTTATGATAGTCATAAATTGCAAAAATGTACATGTCCTTTAAAACAACGTGTGAAAGAAATGTAGGAAATGTAGAAAAAACAAAAACAAACCGGGAATAAAATTGCACGAAGACTCTTTCAAAGGTAATCCGAAAAGCGAAAGATAATTCTTTAGAAAGAATCCAATAGTCAAAATTAAAAATCCAGTGGAGTAAATGTAATCCGGTTGGGAAAAAAGATATATAAATGACAAAACATCTTCCAAATTCTAAGATGTTGCTCATCTTACTGTTTATTTCTTTCATGTTAAAATGTCCAATTATTGACAGCACCTGTTTCGTAGTGCAGAATCGATCATATAATTATCATGTCAATTTTTGAATATTTTCTGCCTTGACTCATCATAAGAATAAGAGCTTCAAAAGAAAGTAAAAAAGAATATGGGAATGATTACATAAATAAAAAAAAATGCAAAGTGTAGTTGCATTTATCAAGAATTGAATATTTTAACATTCTGAAACAAATAAACGATAAGATGAACAACATCTTGGAATTTGAAATATAGACTTTTTGTCATTTATTTATATATGATCTGTAGTTGTATTTACCATACATCGAGTTTCATAAATAAAAGGATTGGTATGAATAAAGCGTGAAATATAATTGAATAAGCATAGTTTTCACACACACACACACACACACACACACACACACACACACACAATTTCACTTTTATAGATATATAGATAAATAACAAAAACAAGTCTCTTTACAGATAGTTTCAACTCATTGTTTTATTTATGAAATCTTTTTGGTTTGATTGATTTTAAAAGTATGATTGATCTGTTAAGTAAATACAGGAAACTAAAGGAAACAACACTACGGCTTTATTTCAAAACTTTTATTGAAAATATGAATTTAGATATCTTGATTATGTAGTAGAGCTGACATCTATTCAATGTAGCCGCCTTCAGCTTCTATCAGCTCATTGATACGGGTTCAGAACTTGGAACATGCTTTTTCCACAAGCACTGGGGGAGGGAGCCCAGCGAATACTCGGCAGATGATGGCGGTGAGGCTGGCTTTAGTGTTGAGGGACGTCATATTGGTGATGTTCTAGATATATGACCAATCGAAGTATTCAGCGGGTTCAGATCAGAGGAAAGAAGAAGAGAAAAGTACAAAATCGTAGCACTCCTTCTGAAGCCAAGCCTTGATCTCTTTGGATTTGTGGGCCGGCGCCGAGTCCTGCTGCCACATACAGGGTCCACCAATGGCCACCTAATTGCACCAGGGGATCAGTATACTATTCAGCACATCCAACAACACCTTGGTGTTGACTTTCAAGCCGACTTCAAAGATGTGAAGTGGCATGATCAAGGACCATAACTGTGACAGAAAACTTTGTTTGAATCACCCTGGGCACATCCCTGTTATTCCTAGCAATCCAGCGATGCATTTTGAGAGTGCTGGCAATGGTCCTATTGTCATAACTTGGATTGATAGAGAGCATGAGTTGAGCAACAGCGCATCTCTGATGATGACATGATAGATGGATCCTATCGGTCTAGGGATTTTTACACAACTAACTAAATAGTAGATGGTGTGCAACTAAAAAAAAATCTTTTTTCATAAAACTGAAATGAAAACATGTCGTCTTCTCTAGAGCGACAGTTTTATCGTTCGCCCTCTGTATAATACATTTGCATTAGTTTTGTATATTTCATATTATATTTTGATACATTTCATACTATGGTAGCAATCGCTTTAAAAGTCGCTTTACTGGCTGCAGTTATACGTTCACAGAATATCAACAAAGTTAGTCTTCATGATCTATATGCTATTTATTCACCCTGGTGACACATGTGTTTTCCATTGTGCTTGGAACAATTAACGTAGTCTTTAACATAGTTATTTGCTAATAGCTTGCAGTTAAATGGGCTGGTAAACAGCAAAACAAAATAAAATAAATACAATAAGCAAAGGTTCAGCCAGAATTCGTCATTGTCAACTTTCTCTCTCAACTTCCAGCACGTATTCTCTCAACCACCTCTGCCAACAGGCATTTTATTAGAAAACTGACCCCATCCATTTGCATACGTGCGCAGTGGAAGATGAGATTTTGTGAGATTCTACGAGACTACACCTTATAAATCCATGGCTACCATCTTTAATTTCTCTCTCTCTCTCAGATCCCATCCGAAGATAAGTTGCATAACTGCACAATACACACACACGTGGGCGCTTTCTTCTTTGATTATTACATCCAACTCTACATAACTACATACAGTCAACTCTACATAACTACATACACGGTTTTCACTCTTTTAACGTGTTTCCTTATTGTTGCGCATCGCGTTTTTTTTGTGGATGGCCTGTTTTAATTAGTTGCTTTTTTTCTGGAACTTTTGTTGTTTAATGCAACTTATTATTAGCAGAGACTTAGATTTTTTTCTCTTCATTTTGTTGGTGTTAATAATCCCGACGGATAAATTACTTTTAGAGAACACGTATATAACGTCCAATGTTTTTGACGAGTTTTAAAGTCTGAATCGATGCGTGTTGTGTGGTCAGCGCGATTTTTTTTATATCTGTTTAGGGGTAGGTTTTTAGAGAAAAAGGCGCTTGATTTTATTTAGTTAATATAGTTTTAAAATTGCAAATTATTTATTAGATTTCATATTTATATTTTCATATCATATATTTATTATTATAGTTATTATATTTCTTATTATGAATATTATGATTATATTTTTTACTTTATTTTGATTTAAATATTTAAAAAATACTATATTTTCTTTATATTGAATAACTTTCAATTATTCTAAATTTACTTGACATATTTGTCATTGTGTTACTATATTTTCATGTACCCTTATTAGTCGAGCAAGTAACTGCTCGACGAACAAAATGTTACTTGCAGACTACTCTTGAGTAATGAAGCCGTAGGTACCGCTTGAAAAAACAAATTTTTAACTTGCTCACCAAATATTTAATGAATTCCTTTGGAATAGTGATAATAATAATAATCTGCATGTTCTTCTGTTTCATCTCAGATATTATTTTATATAATTTGATATAATATCGATTAAAAAAATTGTTTTTACAAAATCATTCCTTAAGAGTTTTCCAACCGGAGAACTATTCATACTAACATAACATAACATTTAATAACTGTCCGTTGGAACTATTACTGTTACTACTACTCTTTATTTCTAACAGCATCAGAGTGACTGCTTACTAGAATTGTTAATGCTACTTCAAGCGGTTTATATTTTCTTATCACTTGCACATTGATTTTTACAGAGAGAGAGAGAGAGAGAGAGAGAGAGGAATGAAGCCGTATGTACAACATAAAAAACAACATATTTTAAATTTCTTCACCAAATATTTAATGAATTCCTTTGGAATAGTAATAATAATAATGCTCATGTTATTCTGCTTTATTTGAAATATTTTTTATATGTATTTTTAGATAATATCGATTTAAAAAGAAAAATCTACTTTACAGATTTGGATATTACGGTTTTTCATATTTTATAAAATCATAATAAAAATCATGCGCAAAGTTCAAGCCAAAATAAATAAATAAAACAAAACTACGTCACACCCGCAAAAATTATTTCCTTGTAAAAATAATAACGGCTCCCTCAGTCGAACTGCGTACAACATCGGAAGCGATGCGTATTTCGCTATAGGGGTAGCATTCGTGTACGTCCCTCTTTTGATACCGTGCTGAAATAATAATTTTATTATTTGGAAAGCCATTCTTAACATGGAAAGGAGAGGGTGTTTTGTGTCTATTCTGTGCTTTCACCTTACAATTGAATAAAAAATTACAATTGAATAAAAACAGATATCGTGAAAACTTGAGTTGCACATGAAAACACTATTTACAAATAGCGTGGTACCAAAAATGCATACGCACATTTGAGGATCATTCTTGAAGGAGATATTGTTTTTAAAAGAGACTACCAATCCCCTAATATTTTTTAAGAATATTTTTAATTTATTACTGTTGTTTTAAAAAAGGTGAAATGGATTTTCTAAGTGTTCGTTTTCTACCGCGCTGGCTAAGTTGTTAGTGGTTCAACTTATTTTAAAGCGTTTATTCAGTTCAAAAACGAAACTACAGACCACATAATATTTTTTTTTTAATATTTGTACTTATTTATTGTTGTTTTAAAAGAGACAAAGTCGATTTTTCTAACTAGCTTGCTAAGTTTTTATTGTTTTAACTTATTTTAAAGTGTTTATTTAGTAAGAAAAACAAGTCAAGAAGGATTTCTCCGCCACTAAACGAGGACAGAAAAGAAGGTGTAGTCTCAGAACAGATACTACACTTTGCTGCTAATAATAATAATAAACAAATAAATTTACCTACAACTGAAACAAAGTTTTACTCACTGGCCGTATTAAATTTAAACAGGTAAACTTAACAAAGAATTTCAGGTGGCCAGCACTTTTTTCTTAAAATCTACTATTCAGCGAATATTTATGCCAAATTTCATGCTTGTATCATCAAATGAACGATTGTTTGGGTAATCTGCTCCACTATATTTAATTTAGAATTAATTATAAATTGAATACAGCGTAAAATTTAGGAAAACTCGTCCATTTTTGATAGGTAGGAAAACTCTCCATTATTGAATACATATCGATTGAAAACACATTTTAGGACGGTTCTTGAAGGGGGTATTGTTTTTAAAAGAGACTCCACACCCATAATATTTTAAAAATATATTTACTTGTTTACTGTTGTTTTAAAATATATAAAATCGATTTTCTAAGTGTTCATTTTCTACCTAGCTTTGTAAGTTTTTAATGGCTCAACTTATTTTAAAACGTTTATTTAGTTTTAAAAAAGTAGTGTCGAGTGTTACTTTAGAACAAAAAAAATGTTCGACATGAGAGTCTCGGAAATCTCGATAATCGCTCAAAAATAGAAATTTAAAGAAAATACTGAAGTAGATATAGTTTTAAAAATACCCCCCCTCTTAAAGAAAATAAATTTGTATATTTTTAAAGTTATGCCTAAGATCAGTGTCCGGCAAAAATTAAACTATCGGAGTTATGTAACACAACTGAATGGAACGGAGTCACGGAGTCAGGACACAAAAAAGCGAAACAATATATTTATTAAAAAAATTACTTTATTTTTTAACACATCATGTGTTATTAGGAAACAAAAAAAAAAAGAAAAAAACTACTTGTATTATTGAATAATAAAACAAATATTACGTTATGTGATGATACTTTTCAAGTTATTCTGAGCATGTTTTATTAATTAATATCATTTTATTATTTTTGTTGTTATTAATGTTGTTGATAAATTTGCTTTTAAAAAGTTAGGCATTTTCTTGAAAAAATATTTCTGCCTCAACAGAAAAATATTCAACAAAATGTTTACTTGGAAAATTATTTTACCGAAAACTATTAATATTAAACTTTAAAAAGGAAGATACTAGAATTTAAAAAAAACAAACAACCTATTTTATTTACACTCAATCAGATGTGCCTTATGCACTAATAAAAATATAATTGACATTTTGTTGCACTTTTTAAGATTTTAAATATTTATAAATTTTCTCATTATAAAAAACGATTATTATATTGATTATAATTTTTTGACAGAAGAAATAAAATTAATTGCATATATGCAATTAATTTTATTTCTTCTGTCATTTTTCTGTTTTCTTAGAAGAAAAATACAAAATTATCCAATTGTATCTGTACATTTTGGCAAATTATGTAAATATATTTTGTTAAAATAATTATTTAGTAAATTCATCTGAAATTTATTTGATTTTAAAAGAAAACAACATGGATTGAAAAAATTTAAATTACCAATACATTTTCTCATTATGAAAACGGATGGTTGAATTGATTTTAATTCGGAAAAGAATATAAAATCCAAAATCAGCCAATCATCAACAAATTTTGTCATAAAAAGTTTATTGATGTTCATTCGACATAATTTATGTATACTATTTAATTTTAATGAAATAAAACATTTTTTTCCTCCTTATAATTATTAATATAAAACAAAATCGCTTTTATGACAATATATTGATAATTCACTGATATGTTTTTTTGTAGAAATGTTGTTTTTTTTCCTTTGCAAATAAAATTAATCTAATAATCATATTTTCATGACGACAAAATTTATTGATAATTTAATGATTTTAGATTTTTCTCACAATTTAAAATTTTTCTTCTACTGTTTTATATGCAATTAATTTTATTTCTTCTGTCTAAAAATTATAATCAATATAATAATCGTTTTTTATAATGAGAAAATTTATAAATATTTAAAATCTTAAAGAGTGCAACAAAATGCCAATTACATTTTTATTAGTGCATAAGACATATCTGATTGAGTGTAAATAAAATAGTTTTTTTTTTAATTCTAGTATCTTCCTTTTTAAAATTTAATATTAATAGTTTTCGGTAAAATAATTTTCCGGGTAAACATTTTGTTGAATATTTTTCTGTTGAGGCAGAAATATTTTTTCAAGAAAATATATTTTATTTACTATCTTTGTCGAATTAATAAAATAAATATTGTTTTATTTTTAATTAAACATCCAACAATTCTTTAAGAATTGATTAGCGAAATGAATACTGTTGGGGTTTGAATCGTAAAATTTATTTTCAAATGGAAAGACATATTTTAAAAGTTTATTATGGTGGAGTAGGAGTAGTTATACCATTATTTATCGGTGGTCATGGATTTTAATCCTACCATAGTCTGCCACGCTGATAAGCTAAAGCAACGGCGAAACACATGTTCTTTGATAACATATAATGTATAATTATAAATTATAAGTAATTATTTTTATACCTACAGACACGATTGTTTCATGCTTTCATAATCATCGATGCAGGAAGTGACGATTACCACTGATCGAAAGATTTGATCACTGCAATGAAGCCACCTTTAGTTCTGATAGCGAGTACCTAAACCTCTAGGCCACCGTCAAATGCTGTGGAATGAAGGTTAATTTTAGCATGATATTAACGTTAATTTTAACATGATATTAACGTTAATTTTAACATGATATTAACGTTAATTTAGGTGATCTATAGTGATTGAGTGACAGGAAGTTGTGATCTCGTAACAAGGCCAACTAACCGATTTTTATTATTTCCCAGAGAGTGCTCAATATTTAAGAATTTATGTGTTAAAGGGGCGGAATAATATATATATATATATTAGTGCTGGCAAAAAGAAAGTCCGCACTTGTAATTTTTTCAAAAACTGCAAATTTAACCTAAATCTTATGTAACTGTTTAAACAACTATACCTCATTTGATTCACCTTTTATTCCTCCATAATTTTACCTGTTCATATTTGATTTTTAATTGAAATATTCTAGTGTTCACGTCTATTAAAAAAAAAATAACTTCAAATTGAGGAGGCAAAAAGAAAGTCCGCAGCAACAAATTTGCTTAAAACCAGCTTAAATTATCGCCCCTAAATCAGTTTAAAATATCCATCAACAGGCAACAAAGCATCTCTAATCGAAATTGTTGTTGTTCCAGGTTATACAACGTAACATTTAGTCTATATGCCACGTCTTTCTCTTAGTGATCGTCAAGAGCTCATTAATCTCCATCTTTCTGGTTTATCCAATCGAGAAATCGGCCGCAGATTGAAATGTGATGAGAAAATGGTACAAAAACTGTGCGAAAGCACCAAAACATCGACAGTGTTCGTGATGCCCCTACATCTGGACGTACTAGAGTTACCTCTAACAGGGAAGACAATGCTATCAAGATCCGCAGCCAAAGAAACAGATTTGAAACGCCCCCCCCCCAATCCAATAGCAGTGCAATATTGCTAAAAAGTGCTCTCTTTCTACTGTCAAGGACAGATTAAAGGAATTTAATTTGTGAGGATATGTTGCAAGACGTAAGCCAATGATTTCTGTAAAGAACAGAAAACGCCGTCTGGACTTCGTCAGATGCAATGAAGATCATAACTCTTCAAATTGGTCAAAAGTGCTTTTTAGCAACGAAAGCAAGTTCAATAGGCTTGGCAATGATGGTAGGCAGTGAGTCCGTCGGAGGAAAGATGAAGAATTTAATCCTAGGTGCTCAGTTTAAACGCTGCAAGTGGAGGTTAAGTTTTGGTGTGGGGTATTATAAGTACAAATGGTCCAGGACCTATAGTTCGCTTTCAAGGTCGAATTAATTCGACCAAGTACATTAATATGTTGACTGAGCATTTTCTACCCTACTTTGGTCGGAATTTGGCTGATAATCCCATCTTCATGCAAGATAATTCCACTCATATTCACATAGCTGGCAATGTCAAGAAGTTCCTGGAAGAGCATGATATTCCGTGTTTGGATTGGCCTGCACAATCTCCAGACCTCAATCCTATCAAAAACGTATGGCATTACATCAAGCAACAGCTACACAATGATAAAATTTCAAATTTGGAAGAACTTTGGACAAAAATTAAAGAAAAGTAGGATGCCCTTTCCCCGGATTATTGCTGCAATCTAATTCAAGGAATTCCCACAAGATTGCAGGTTGTCAAATTGGAGAATGGCTATGCAACTAAATATTTGCTTCCTCAATTTGAAGTTATTTTTTTACATTGAGGTGAACACTAGAATATTTCAATAAAAAATCAAATATGAACAAATAAAATTATAAAAGAATAAAAGGCGAATCAAATGGGGTGTAATTTGTTTAAACGGTTACATTAAATTTAGGTTAAATTTGCAGTTTTTGAAAAAAGTACAAGTGCGGACTTTCTTTTTGACGCCTGTGTACACACACACACACATATACACACACACATATATATATATGCCTCATAAGCCTGATGAAATCTCACGAGAATGAAACGCGGAATATTCTGTGTAGCTTAATTGCCATATATATTTTTTCATAACGTACTACCTAGCTCTACCTATGTATTGAGCACTGTTGAAGTAAATACTGAAAAATTTACACATAAAATTATATATTTGTATATTAATTTATGTGATTAAGTGAACTAATCATATGTGTGTGTGTGTGTGTGTGTGTGTGTGTGTGTGTGTGCGTATATATAGTAAGTTATAAAATATATTTACCTGAAGAGTCCTAGAGTGGATGAAACGTGGAATATTCAGTGTAGCTTAATCGCCATATATATCTTATAATTTACTAACTAGCTCTACCTACGTATTGAGCACTTTTGAAGTAAATACTTAAAGTTTACGCATAAATCTATACTTTCGTATATTAATTTTATGTGAGTAAATTAAGTAGTTATATATATATATATATATATATATATATATATATATATATATATATATATATAGTTAAATGGGTCCATGTAGCGTTTATTGAAAACTATGAATAACTATATGGAATGAAAATAAATTGAATATGAAAAGGAAGTTGATTTCACTCTTGAAGACTTATCAACATTTGTCTATTCTTATCTCAACCGAATTCTTTGGGTGGAGAAAACAAATTCTCGTTTCTCAGATTAAATATTAAATTTCTTCTCCTTCCCAGCATCCACTTTCTAGACCGCCGCCACCGTCGCCATCACGGTTTCCCGTTACCATTATTTCCAAGCGAAGAACTTCTCTGCAAGCGAAGAGACCATTTTGAAGATGAAGAAAGTACAGCTAAATATAGAAAGCGCTGCATCTATTTTTTTTTTTTGCCCAAAAGTAAATCCGAGAGAATTGCCAGGAAAAAAAAAAAATATCGGGGGACAATCATTTGGAGTGTCAGAAGTGCCACACCCAAAGAAGATTGGAACTGAAGATGCATTTTCCAACTTCCGCAGAGAACCAATTCCGGCAAAGAAAGTAGGCGCCAATTCACTTGAGACAGTGCATCTTTTTGCAGATGTGTTCAAATTGATCTACAACTGTTCGCATATTTTAACCAAGGTTATAAGTAGGGGAAACTAGGCCCTTAATCTTTTATAGAACAAGTAGTCTAGGAGAAGGAATATTGAAATAAAACCTGCAACAAGGTAGATTTCTAACATTTGTATAGATATTTCTTACCTGGTGGTGAGTTTGGGTCTAGCTCTGATGGAATGAAAAGTTCAAGAAATAAAATTCATCTGTGCCAACTAGGAGGGTTGTTCAATAAGAAATGGCACTTCCAATTGTCTGATTTGGGTGAAATTCGAACATAGTTGGAAATCTGTGACAACTTTCTGTTATTGATAAACCATCTATCAGCTAAGTTCCATTTTGAAAGATAGATGCATGATTACTTGCAAAATAGCTTAGGAGGTTAAGATTGGTCCAGGGTCTGTCAAAACTATTATTTACAACCATTTGCATATGCATAAGGTGTCTGTCAGATGGACTCCCAGGTTGCTGACATCTTTCTAGAAGTGAGAATGTGTACAATGTTTCAGGATTAATGTGTCATGAAGGTGAGTTTGGGAGATGTGCAAAGAAAATGAGTTTTTCAAAAGACTAATTACCCGGAATGAAACCTAAATCTATCACTATGATTCACAGACCAAAGTCTAGCCAATGCAGTGAAAGCACTTGGACTCACCACCTCCAATGAAGACAAAGGTCTAGCCTTCTACTAGCAAGTATATAGAGCACTGACGAGGGATGCCAAGTAACCTGAACGATTATCATGATCGTTGTTAGATAGAGTGTTTAGAAAATATGTATCGAAGTAAATTAGGTACTTTTACAGATAAAAGTATTTATGGTAGACCTGTATCGGGAATGCTAGCGTTAGGGTTAGGCACCTGGGGCAACATACGCATCGTAGGGAATCGATAATGTCCTGGTGTGTCTAGGCGTTGAGAAAGCACTTTGCAACACCTACCGCCACTGCAGGTAGCGGTAGGCGCAAAGTCGGAAATTGGACGGCCAGAAATAGGAGAGGCCCTCTGCTTGGGTCCCAGGGGGCGACAGGACACCGGTCAGCGGTTGAGGAGCGTCGTTGGTGTCGACTGCACACTTTCAGACACCTACCGACACCGGGCAGGTCGGCAAGGCTCCCGGCGGCCCCTAGCGACACCACAGGTTGCAGAAGGTGTCTGGCGTGGCGTCATAGGCCGATCAAGTCTCGGTGTGCCTAGGCGTCTAGAAATGTATCGGGAATGCTCGCGTGGAACATAAACAATGAAGATGATTTAATGATGTCATCAGGTGATATTAATGCTATGTGTACTAATGACATAATGAAATAGTTTAGAAGAGACACATACAGTTTTAATGATTGTTGAGAGTCAGAGGGGAGAGTTGGACAAGAGCACTGAAGATATCGTCTCCGTGTTTAGAAGTTTTGAGAAATGCGACGTTAGCGTAATGTAGGAATCAAAAGATGTAACCGTTGCAAACTCTAAAACGCAAATAAAGTTACATCAAATATATAACTTATTGTTGTTGGTTTCCTTTGACGGAAGATGGATTATGAGAAGAGAATACAACACAACGGAGATTGAATGTTAATGAACTGTTTTATTGTATGAGTTGCACACTCACATTAACTATTATAAACGCTTTTGTTAACACACACACACACACACACACACACACACACACACACACACACACACACACACACACACAATAACACCGCTAATATATATATAGGAATATGCAACACAAGTTATATTCACTTTACTTATTACTTATTCTTTTACTTATTAAACGTCCCCAGACATCTTTCTCAACATGAGCTGAGGTTCGATTAGTTCGATACCATACTGATGATTCTTGTCGAATATGCAACATGCACTATTTTCATTTTTAGTCAATGATATTTACTACTCAGATTTTTAGAGACACTTCAAAAAATTTTTGCCTGCCAAATCCTAATAATAATTCGAATTGAATCACATGAAAATATTGTTTTACAATAGAATTAACCTTTTTATCTTTATAGTTTCAGGGGACTTGTCAGATTTCCCGTGAAGAGAGTGCACCATTTTTTTTTTTATATATAAACTATTAATAAGTGTTTACTTCTTGTAAAAATGATTCTCAGCTAAACACCATTTAAATAAATCAATCGACGATGACGAAAGAATTCTATTTAGCAGTGATTGTTCGATTTCGGAACAATTAATTTTTAAATGGGTAAAATTCGAGTGTGTACTGAACAACGACATTAAATAACTAACAATTACGTTTTGGCAAATTAAATAGCCCCACATATGTTGTAAAAGAGATGAGTTAAGCCTTTGATTGTGTTCTGAAATTTGAATAACCCCAAAATGTTAATATGATGTAAACTAGAAAAGACAAGACTTTGATTATGTTTTGAGTGTTGATTTTCCCAGTTTGGTACAAGGTCATAAACTTAGAGCACTTCTCTGCACATATTCCATATGTAACGTTTATTTACATCCTCGCCAGGAGGTAAAACATAAAATCACATGCAATTTTGAAAAACTAGGAGAAGCACATTTTGACTTACAAAAAATATCTAAGCAGCTCCATCAACATTCCTCAGTAAGAGTGCCCCAGGCAATTAATAAACTAACCCCTTTTCAAAAAGAAGGTAAAACCTGAAAAAGTGGACCACCCAGAATTGAGCATAATCATACCTTAGCTCGTTAGCAAGAAAACTATTGTTAGACTGATTGTCGAAGATGTATCCAAGCAGATAGTTAGTAGAAGCCGAGGGGTGGACGGTGTGAAACTCGCAGTGATTTTAGCCATCGGTCATTAACATTCCTTAGCCAATCAGCATCCATACAAGGAAAAGTTTTTCTTTACATATGTTTTTTTTTTTTTTTTTTTTTTTTTTTTTTTTTTTGCTGGCTTCTTGATTTGACACTGTTTATTGAATGATACAAGATGGCCAGTCGTAGCCAAACAGAATTATTCATACAACCAATCATTGGACAAACAACACACTTTAAAGGATGATTGATGGTTCACAAGAAATCAAAAGAGGAATAATTAGTTCGTTTTTTTGTACATGTGATAATTATTGAACAAACTCTTTTCTGCTATTGATTGTCGATATCCATTTCCCCCGCATCTTTTCTAATTGTCATCATTTTGTTAATTCCATTCGGCGTCTTTGAACCGTAAAAACAAAAATATGTTCGGAAAAAGAAACCGCAAAAAAATATAGTCGAGAATGAAATCCTGGCATTTCAAAAGAGTAGAGCGCGTTTTATAACAATTAATGGATTCAAATAAGCAGGTAAATTGATTATTACATATAAAGTTAGAAAATGTTTTGTTTGTCTGTCCCCGAAAAACTTACGTTTATTTCAGTCTTCGTTTCTTCTTTTATTATTATCGTTACTCGCAGCGTCAGTTCTCTGACAATAACCAGTGGTGTTCCCTGGAGTCTGGGTGACAATTCCCCCAGGTTTCCAATGCTCTCCACCTCTTTCATACACAAATGCAAATGAATGCATTATCACAACCGCAGCTTACTATTGATATATATATATTTTATGAATCCAAAGAAGTTATTTCCACTTATTCCAACAAATTTTTCACAAAAAAACACTCATTTTCTTATGACAGTTCCTTTTACTTTCATTCTACTTAATATCGCCAATCGCCTTTCATTTCTTCTTCTTCTTCTTCTTCTTCTTCTTCTTCTTCTTATTATTATTATTATTATTATTAACCGTCGAAAATCGTTTTTGCTAAAAACAAACAAAAAATACCCATACTCGTGTCCTTCCATGAGTTTAATACTCGCTTTCTCTCTTTTCCTTCCCATAATTTATCACTTCTCTAAGCCACTTCTGCCTATTGTAACAGATTCTTAATAAAAACAAAACTATGACACTTTCTTACAAGAGGTAAGTAAGATTATTTTTATATATTATTTTTATTACTTTAAATCACATACAAACCGAAGTTGATCAACGTTGAGCCTGGTCAGCATTAATGTGATCATTTGAGATTGCAAGTGAGGAGGGCAAACTTTTCTGCAAAAAGAAAAATACAACACTGAAGATGCCTCTAGCAAATATTTCAGTATACCTTGCAATGTATGTGTTAATATAATTGAACAATTGCGCTCTCGGGTGGAAGTTCTGTTCTCAATTATGTAGTGAAGCTCGTCAAAGAGACTATGCTTCCTTAAAATAAAAAAAAACCCAACAAAATCAACATAAATATGAAGCAAGACAGTTTGGCGATAACTTTAAGATGTCTACTGAAAGTTTTTGCCAACTGATTCATTGAGCTATGCGAAATTTGAGACCTTGGGTTTTATACTATCTCTACCCCATCCCATAATTTATCACTTCTCTAAGCAATTTCCACCTTTCTTACTAGATACTTCATAAAGAGGACTATCATGACACTTACTTCCATCAGGTAAGATCTAGTACTATTTTGATTCATTTAAATCAAACTATTAAAGCAATACATATACGAAGCAAGATAATTAAACAATTCAGGAAATTATTTTGCCATTACAAATCAGCAGAGAGTTACTGTTCTCAACTTATCGGGCATGTGTACAGAGTGTGATGATGAATGGGAATGACATCTGGCTAGTGAAGGTTGAGGATATGCACTGAATAGAGAAGACTATTATTTGAATGATACAGTGGATGTTTAATATGAATCTTAAAGACAGGCTTAGATCTGATGACCTGAGAGGAAGATTAAATCTGCACAACATAAGGAGATGGGTCCACAATAGAAGATTTCATCGGTTCGGTCATGGGATAGGAATAAATGAGAGTGTTTGGATTGGTGGATGTAGAACAGTGGGGATAGCAGGGTCAATTCTTCTTTCTTAGAAGTGCACGCCAGTGGAACTCTCTTCCATCTGCCTGTTTCCCACCTGACTACAACTGGGATGTCTTCAAGTCCAACATAAACAAATTCCTGATGAACTGCACCCTTAAGTAAGACACTTTATCAAATCTCTAATACTAATGATTACTACGATACTATCCCATTGATTACTGTACATGCAATAACCCTTATCCTTGAGTGGCTTCCGGGCCTTGATAAGTGACTTCAATGTGAAAAAAAAAATTGCTCGAAGCAAAAAAAAGCATGAAATAATAAGGATAGACTTAAGAGAAAAAAGGATAAATAAAGGCCTGGCCAGAGATAGAGATAGGTTAATTTTAAAGTCAATTGCTAAAAGTTTTTTAATTTATGGCAGCATATAAAGCGAACTGAATACAACTGATTATAGTGGAAGAAAAGATGAGACTACTTGGATGTAGAACAGGTAAGATAACAGGGTCGGTTACCAAGGAAACGTTACAGAAAACATGAGATTAAGTGATAAAGGTGGGACTGAAAAAGAGACGGATAAATATGAAACAGAGCACAGACGTGTGTATGGCAGCAGCAGCTGTATGCAAATGATCGAGCCGTGTGTGAGGTGACGTCACAGCGAGGAAGAAAGAAAAATATTATAAAAAAACGTGAACCCTTAATATTAGAAAAGACAAAGGTAGACGTGTTACACATGTGGGTCAAGAGTGTCAGTGAAAGGCATGTTCTAAACATGGCTGGACAAAGACAGAATGCCACGTGTTTGACACAACAAATTGGAGTATGAGAAGACTTTTGAACAAGAGACAAGATTCTATGCTGGAACTTCCTGTAAATAAATTTCTCGTTTCAACTGAAAAAAAGGGGCCATTTTTTTTTCTTGTCTTGGTTTTCTTGTGACTGTCTGCATACAACGTGTGAGTCCTGAGGGCAGACATGTAACGACTAGGTTATGAATAACAACCCGGCCAAAGATAGATTAGTTTGGAAGTCAATCTCTATAAGCCGTCCAACATATGAAAGCATATATATTAAACCGATGCTGCTGATGCTGCTGCTGTTGCTGATGATGATGATGGGTAGTAAAACAGTTGAGGTAGCAGCATTAAAATGGTCCTCAAACAGACGGCGACGACGACGATGATGATGAAGATGATGATGATGATTGCTGAAAGTTGTCAACACGTGGGAAATCAAACCAAAAACGCAGAAGAAATGTTTGATTCATAGCTCAACTTTTTTTTTTTGTCTTGTCAATTGTTAACAATGAAATGGTTCGTTCAGTTGCGTTAATTTGACGTTAGGCGGTCTAATTGAGCCTTTGTGTACAATTCATCATTCTTGCCAGTTGAGTTCAATTCGGCCTTAATTGAACGTTAGCAAAATGAAGTAACCAGTGTAGGCGAAGAAACATTCTCTTCTTCTCAAAGCCAAAAACTGCCATTTACGTGATCGGCTAGATTTTCATCGTCCGATACCTTGATCCCGTGGTCCCAAACCTTTTGAACTCCATAGGCCACTAAATATATCATTTTGATTTGGCCACATTTATCGACAAAGTTTAGTTAAGAATTTCAAGTGATGATAATCATTATGTTTCTTAATATGGTTCCGCAAGGACCAGTAGCGTACTAGGTTAAATTAAGTTGGAAGTGTCATATATTCTTCTGGAAGTTGAAGTTTCAATGTGTAGGCAATGTGAGCGATACAAAGAATACAACTGTGAATTACTCGGTCATAGCTGACGGAATGAGAACAAGTTACTCTGGATTAAATAAAGGATTTCGTTTGAAATTCCATGCAGATTTTCAAGTTTGATAAAAGGATGCCAGAGTTGGAGAAGATATACCTGATGAAGGTTGGAGATTACATTCGGCCGAAACGTTGTAAAAATAACGTTCAAGATGAAACGTTGTAAAAATAACGTTCAAGATGAAACGTTGTAAAAATAACGTTCAAGATGAAACGTTGTAAAAATAACGTCCAAGATGAAACGTTGTAAAAAAAACGTTCAAGATGAAACGTTGTAAAAATAACGTTCAAGATGAAACGTTGTAAAAATAACGTTCAAGATGAAACGTTGTAAAAATAACGTTCAAGATGAAACGTTGTAAAAATAATGTTCAAGATGAAACGTTGTAAAAATAACGTCCAAGATGAAACGTTGTAAAAATAACGTCCAAGATGAAACGTTGTAAAAATAATGTTCAAGATGAAACGTTGTAAAAATAACGTTCAAGATGAAACGTTGTAAAAATAATGTTCAAGATGAAACGTTGTAAAAATAATGTCCAAGATGAAACGTTGTAAAAATAATGTTCAAGATGAAACGTTGTAAAAATAATGTTCAAGATGAAACGTTGTAAAAATAACGTTCAAGATGAAACGTTGTAAAAATAATGTTCAAGATGAAACGTTGTAAAAATAACGTTCAAGATGAAACGTTGTAAAAATAACGTTCAAGATGAAACGTTGTAAAAATAACGTTCAAGATGAAACGTTGTAAAAATAATGTTCAAGATGAAACGTTGTAAAAATAACGTCCAAGATGAAACGTTGTAAAAATAACGTTCAAGATGAAACGTTGTAAAAATAACGTTCAAGATGAAACGTTGTAAAAATAACGTTCAAGATGAAACGTTGTAAAAATAATGTTCAAGATGAAACGTTGTAAAAATAACGTCCAAGATGAAACGTTGTAAAAATAACGTTCAAGATGAAACGTTGTAAAAATAACGTTCAAGATGAAACGTTGTAAAAATAATGTTCAAGATGAAACGTTGTAAAAATAACGTTCAAGATGAAACGTTGTAAAAATAATGTTCAAGATGAAACGTTGTAAAAATAACGTTCAAGATGAAACGTTGTAAAAATAATGTTCAAGATGAAACGTTGTAAAAATAACGTTCAAGATGAAACGTTGTAAAAATAACGTTCAAGATGAAACGTTGTAAAAATAACGTTCAAGATGAAACGTTGTAAAAATAATGTTCAAGATGAAACGTTGTAAAAATAACGTTCAAGATGAAACGTTGTAAAAATAACGTTCAAGATGAAACGTTGTAAAAATAACGTTCAAGATGAAACGTTGTAAAAATAATGTTCAAGATGAAACGTTGTAAAAATAACGTTCAAGATGAAACGTTGTAAAAATAATGTTCAAGATGAAACGTTGTAAAAATAACGTTCAAGATGAAACGTTGTAAAAATAACGTTCAAGATGAAACGTTGTAAAAATAGCGTTCAAGATGAAACGTTGTAATCATAACGTTCAAGATGAAACGTTGTAAAAATAATGTCCAAGATGAAACGTTTTAAAAATAGCGTTCAAGATGAAACGTTGTAAAAATAACGTCCAAGATGAAACGTTGTAAAAATAATGTTCAAGATTAAACGTTGTAAAAATAACGTTCAAGATGAAACGTTGTAAAAATAACGTTCAAGATGAAACGTTGTAAAAATAACGTTCAAGATGAAACGTTGTAAAAATAATGTTCAAGATGAAACGTTGTAAAAATAACGTTCAAGATGAAACGTTGTAAAAATAATGTCCAAGATGAAACGTTGTAAAAATAATGTTCAAGATGAAACGTTGTAAAAATAACGTCCAAGATGAAACGTTGTAAAAATAATGTTCAAGATGAAACGTTGTAAAAATAACGTTCAAGATGAAACGTTGTAAAAATAATGTTCAAGATGAAACGTTGTAAAAATAACGTCCAAGATGAAACGTTGTAAAAATAACGTTCAAGATGAAACGTTGTAAAAATAACGTTCAAGATGAAACGTTGTAAAAATAATGTTCAAGATGAAACGTTGTAAAAATAACTTCCAAGATGAAACGTTGTAAAAATAACGTTCAAGATGAAACGTTGTAAAAATAATGTTCAAGATTAAACGTTGTAAAAATAACGTCCAAGATGAAACGTTGTAAAAATAATGTTTAAGATGAAACGTTGTAAAAATAACGTCCAAGATGAAACGTTGTAAAAATAATGTTCAAGATGAAACGTTGTAAAAATAACGTTCAAGATGAAACGTTGTAAAAATAACGTCCAAGATCAAACGTTGTAAAAATAATGTCCAAGATGAAACGTTGTAAAAATAATGTTCAAGATGAAACGTTGTAAAAATAATGTCCAAGATGAAACGTTGTAAAAATAATGTTCAAGATGAAACGTTGTAAAAATAACGTTCAAGATGAAACGTTGTAAAAATAATGTCCAAGATGAAACGTTGTAAAAATAATGTTCAAGATGAAACGTTGTAAAAATAATGTTCAAGATGAAACGTTGTAAAAATAACGTCCAAGATGAAACGTTGTAAAAATAATGTTCAAGATGAAACGTTGTAAAAATAACGTCCAAGATGAAACGTTGTAAAAATAATGTTCAAGATGAAACGTTGTAAAAATAATGTCCAAGATGAAACGTTGTAAAAATAACGTTCAAGATGAAACGTTGTAAAAATAGCGTTCAAGATGAAACGTTGTAAAAATAACGTTCAAGATGAAACGTTGTAAAAATAATGTCCAAGATGAAACGTTTTAAAAATAGCGTTCAAGATGAAACGTTGTAAAAATAACGTCCAAGATGAAACGTTGTAAAAATAATGTTCAAGATGAAACGTTGTAAAAATAACGTTCAAGATGAAACGTTGTAAAAATAACGTTCAAGATGAAACGTTGTAAAAATAACGTTCAAGATGAAACGTTGTAAAAATAATGTTCAAGATGAAACGTTGTAAAAATAACGTTCAAGATGAAACGTTGTAAAAATAATGTCCAAGATGAAACGTTGTAAAAATAATGTTCAAGATGAAACGTTGTAAAAATAACGTCCAAGATGAAACGTTGTAAAAATAATGTTCAAGATGAAACGTTGTAAAAATAACGTTCAAGATGAAACGTTGTAAAAATAATGTTCAAGATGAAACGTTGTAAAAATAACGTCCAAGATGAAACGTTGTAAAAATAACGTTCAAGATGAAACGTTGTAAAAATAACGTTCAAGATGAAACGTTGTAAAAATAATGTTCAAGATGAAACGTTGTAAAAATAACGTCCAAGATGAAACGTTGTAAAAATAATGTTCAAGATGAAACGTTGTAAAAATAACGTTCAAGATGAAACGTTGTAAAAATAATGTTCAAGATGAAACGTTGTAAAAATAATGTCCAAGATGAAACGTTGTAAAAATAATGTTCAAGATGAAACGTTGTAAAAATAATGTTCAAGATGAAACGTTGTAAAAATAACGTTCAAGATGAAACGTTGTAAAAATAATGTTCAAGATGAAACGTTGTAAAAATAACGTTCAAGATGAAACGTTGTAAAAATAACGTTCAAGATGAAACGTTGTAAAAATAACGTTCAAGATGAAACGTTGTAAAAATAATGTTCAAGATGAAACGTTGTAAAAATAACGTCCAAGATGAAACGTTGTAAAAATAACGTTCAAGATGAAACGTTGTAAAAATAACGTTCAAGATGAAACGTTGTAAAAATAACGTTCAAGATGAAACGTTGTAAAAATAATGTTCAAGATGAAACGTTGTAAAAATAACGTCCAAGATGAAACGTTGTAAAAATAACGTTCAAGATGAAACGTTGTAAAAATAACGTTCAAGATGAAACGTTGTAAATATAATGTTCAAGATGAAACGTTGTAAAAATAACGTTCAAGATGAAACGTTGTAAAAATAATGTTCAAGATGAAACGTTGTAAAAATAACGTTCAAGATGAAACGTTGTAAAAATAATGTTCAAGATGAAACGTTGTAAAAATAACGTTCAAGATGAAACGTTGTAAAAATAACGTTCAAGATGAAACGTTGTAAAAATAACGTTCAAGATAAAACGTTGTAAAAATAATGTTCAAGATGAAACGTTGTAAAAATAACGTCCAAGATGAAACGTTGTAAAAATAACGTTCAAGATGAAACGTTGTAAAAATAACGTTCAAGATGAAACGTTGTAAAAATAATGTTCAAGATGAAACGTTGTAAAAATAACGTTCAAGATGAAACGTTGTAAAAATAATGTTCAAGATGAAACGTTGTAAAAATAACGTTCAAGATGAAACGTTGTAAAAATAACGTCCAAGATGAAACGTTGTAAAAATAACGTCCAAGATGAAACGTTGTAAAAATAACGTTCAAGATGAAACGTTGTAAAAATAATGTTCAAGATGAAACGTTGTAAAAATAACGTCCAAGATGAAACGTTGTAAAAATAACGTTCAAGGTGAAACGTTGTAAAAATAATGTCCAAGATGAAACGTTGTAAAAATAACGTTCAAGATGAAACGTTGTAAAAATAACGTCCAAGATGAAACGTTGTAAAAATAACGTTCAAGATGAAACGTTGTAAAAATAACGCTCAAGATGAAACGTTGTAAAATTAACGTTCAAGATGAAACGTTGTAAAAATAACGTTCAAGATGAAACGTTGTAAAAATAACGTTCAAGATGAAACGTTGTAAAAATAACGTTCAAGATGAAACGTTGTAAAAATAATGTTCAAGATGAAACGTTGTAAAAATAACGTTCAAGATGAAACGTTGTAAAAATAATGTTCAAGATGAAACGTTGTAAAAATAACGTTCAAGATGAAACGTTGTAAAAATAACGTTCAAGATGAAACGTTGTAAAAATAACGTTCAAGATGAAACGTTGTAAAAATAATGTTCAAGATGAAACGTTGTAAAAATAACGTTCAAGATGAAACGTTGTAAAAATAACGTTCAAGATGAAACGTTGTAAAAATAACGTTCAAGATGAAACGTTGTAAAAATAATGTTCAAGATGAAACGTTGTAAAAATAATGTTCAAGATGAAACGTTGTAAAAATAACGTTCAAGATGAAACGTTGTAAAAATAACGTCCAAGATGAAACGTTGTAAAAATAACGTCCAAGATGAAACGTTGTAAAAATAACGTTCAAGATGAAACGTTGTAAAAATAATGTTCAAGATGAAACGTTGTAAAAATAACGTTCAAGATGAAACGTTGTAAAAATAACGTTCAAGGTGAAACGTTGTAAAAATAACGTTCAAGATGAAACGTTGTAAAAATAACGTTCAAGATGAAACGTTGTAAAAATAACGTCCAAGATGAAACGTTGTAAAAATAACGTTCAAGATGAAACGTTGTAAAAATAACGTTCAAGATGAAACGTTGTACAAATAACGTTCAAGATGAAACGTTGTAAAAATAACGTTCAAGATGAAACGTTGTAAAAATAACGTTCAAGATGAAACGTTGTAAAAATAACGTCCAAGATGAAACGTTGTAAAAATAATGTTCAAGATGAAACGTTGTAAAAATAACGTTCAAGATGAAACGTTGTAAAAATAACGTTCAAGATGAAACGTTGTAAAAATAACGTTCAAGATTAAACGTTGTAAAAATAACGTTCAAGATGAAACGTTGTAAAAATAACGTCCAAGATGAAACGTTGTAAAAATAATGTTCAAGATGAAACGTTGTAAAAATAACGTTCAAGATGAAACGTAAAAATAGCGTTCAAGATGAAACGTTGTAAAAATAATGTTCAAGATGAAACGTTGTAAAAATAACGTGCAAGATGAAACGTTGTAAAAATTATGTTCAAGATGAAACGTTGTAAAAATAACGTTCAAGATGAAACGTAAAAATAGCGTTCAAGATGAAACGTTGTAAAAATAATGTTCAAGATGAAACGTTGTAAAAATAACGTGCAAGATGAAACGTTGTAAAAATTATGTTCAAGATGAAACGTTGTAAAAATAACGTTCAAGATGAAACGTAAAAATAGCGTTCAAGATGAAACGTTGTAAAAATAATGTTCAAGATGAAACGTTGTAAAAATAACGTGCAAGATGAAACGTTGTAAAAATAATGTTCAAGATGAAACGTTGTAAAAATAACGTTCAAGATGAAACGTAAAAATAGCGTTCAAGATGAAACGTTGTAAAAATAATGTTCAAGATGAAACGTTGTAAAAATAACGTGCAAGATGAAACGTTGTAAAAATAACATTCAAGATGAGAACAGTAGTCCGACTAATCCAAATAATACTGATTATATTTAGTAACTTTTTATACTGTTACATTTTATTGCATTTTTTATTTTGATTTTTCTTGTGTCTTGTCTTAGTATAAACTAGGGTGAGTAGTCAGAATAGAAGTCTGAGATTTTGAAAGGAGTGCGGCACGTAAGATTGTTAGGAGTTTGGGTTTATTTTTAATAGGTCATTGCTTATCAAGGCTACTTGACGATTAGGTTTAATGAATTTGTCAGGTCATGACATCCCCAGCAGCACTCATCTAAAGTGTATTGAACCAGTTTCTTCTAATGGAGAAAGTGTCTAGGGAACATCAAATTCACAAGTGGTCCCCAGTTGCATGTATATCCTGGTCAAGGGAGATAACAACGTTAGGTTTATTGTAGTTCTTGCAGAGAGGTGTCGGTGCCCTTCTACATATAGTGCCTGGTATTCTCAAATGGTTATTAATCTTGGACTAGTCAGGCTCAACGTTGCTTAACTTCGGTGATCTAACAAGAATGGGTGCGTCAACATGACTGTGCCATATATTGATGAGAGGGAAACGGTGGATGAAACTGGACATCTTTGAAGAATCAAGTCTCAATATTGGAAGGGTTTAAAATAAAGAATCAGAATCTTAGGAATCGTCAAAGTTGGACATTATGTCTTCTGACTTTGTCCGCTACTTTGCTGGGGACTTTTTGGGTTAATTTACTTCTCAACAACTACTTTCACAGACACCCGTTCTTAAATAAATCTCCATCTTGGTTTTCAAGTCAAGTGAAACTACTACTACTACTACTACTACTACTACAACAACAAGCAAGGGAGATCACTCTAAATAGAACTCTATTTTTCTTTATTATCTACAGACAAGCTTAGACAATTGAACACGTTGAGCCAACGTTGATAGATAGATGTATATTAGATAAATATAAAAAAGTGAAAACAAAGTGTTACGACAGTTTAATAGTCAATGTTTGAAATAACTGAGAATTAACACAACAAACAAAATATTCAAGTTTTACACAGTCCAATGAAAAACGTGGTGTGGGGGTGTTAACGAATTACTCCAAACGTAGGGTGGAGGTGTTAATTAATTACTCCAAACGTGGGGTGGGGGTGT
Organism: Euprymna scolopes; assembly: GCF_053919585.1. Lineage (NCBI taxonomy): Eukaryota > Metazoa > Mollusca > Cephalopoda > Sepiida > Sepiolidae > Euprymna > Euprymna scolopes. Next base: position 24,613,839 of record NC_136525.1, on the reverse strand, counting down.
TAATGAATTACTCCAAACGTGGGGTGGGGGTGTTAATGAATTACTCCAAACGTAGGGTGGGGGTGTTAATGAATTACTTCAAACGTGGGCTTAGGTTGTTAATGAATTACACCAAAAGTGGGTTGGGGGTCTTAAGGAATTACTCCAAACGTAGGGTGGAGGTGTTAATGAATTACTTCAAACATGGGGTGGAGGTGTTAATGAATTACTCCAAACGTAGGGTGGAGGTATTAATGAATTACTCCAAACGTAGGGTGGAGGTATTAATGAATTACTCCAAACGTTGGGTGGGGTGTTATTGAATTACTCCAAACGTGGGGTGGGGGTGTTAATGAATTACTCCAAACGTGGGGTGGGGGTGTTAATGAATTACTCCAAACGTGGGGTGGGGAGTGTTAATGAATTACTCCAAACGTGGGTGGGGGGTGTTAATGAATTACTCCAAACGTGGGTGGGGGTGTTAATGAATTACTCCAAACATGAGGTAGGAGTGTTAATTACTCCAAACGTGGGGTGGGTGTGTTAATGAATTACTCTTGTGCTGCTACTGCTTATTATATCACGTGTTGAATGTGTGCCTTTCGATTGATAAAAGGAGGTATGTCCGCTCGCTATCCCGCGTCAAGAGAAAAGACGTTAAAAACCGCAAGTTTGAACAAGAGAAACCAGTGGTTTGTGTTTCTTTTTCTTCAATCGGGATTCGTCAAGGAAAACGACACAGAATTAGTCAGAAAAGACTGTTTAAGAAATCAGTTGTAAACGAAATTACAACGATCTCTTCACCGAGGAAGAAAGAACTATTTTAAGGCCTAGAATTGGTCTTGTAAAAAAAGAATACTAACTCCAGTGAGGCGTTAGAATTCACGTCAAAAGGAACCAAGAAATCTTCTATAGAAATACATTACACCACAGAAGATTTGGATTATTTTCTTGGATTACAGAACCAAGAGGATTGAAATTTTATCGAATGAGATAATGGTGCAAGGGAAGTAATTTACATACACCCTCTTTTAAAAAGATTAAGTGTTGACGTATTTTATTTAAGTTCTTTGACACGTAGTAAGTTCTGACTACACCTATATTCTTACCCCTACTATCCTTTACAATATTGTTAAGGGAGTTCTTTGAGAACCGCCAGAGGGACTAATTTGGCAGACAATGTTATTGGTGAACATAAAACTGACTATAACTTTCTTCCCCTTTTTACCTTTCCATTTATTAAAAAAAATTGTTTATCGTAGTATTCTTTCGTTTTTTTCCTTCTTGTTGTGCAATGGGATAACCTTAATTGGACGTCATGATAAAATTCCCGTTAATTTTAAGTAATGCAGAATTCTTATTTTATTATAAACAGAAATAATGTACGCATTAAACGTATTAAACTCATTAAACGCATTAAACGCAACGTTAAAAAAGAAAGTAAAAAGATAACGGAAAGAAACTGTGCATGCAAGTATTATGTTTTTTCTAAACAGTTCATTCCTT